>NC_088857.1:15954759-17154759 GCF_963853765.1 Magallana gigas
ATTAGGCTTGGATACTTGAGTTATTGCTAGTATTTTATTTAGATTAAGATTTTTTGATGAGAAAACATTATGTGGTACATGCAACAAATGTGAGATAATGCATCTTCTAAATATTTGCAGTGCTTTTCAGTGTTTTTGTTTTTCTCAGTTTCACACCTGAATATTCACATCCTTTTAATCATCAAGTTGTTTATATATTAGTTTATTATCGATATCAATGCTATAATGTGATTGTCTTCATTTCAGGACCCAAAAGACACCCCACCACCTACCAGGGTAGAAACAAAAGATGAAAGAAAAGAAAGAAAGGTAAGCGACAAGGCTAGATATTTGATGATACACATAGTTAAGCTAGAATATTTTTAAAGGAGATTTGAAAATTAAATTGGGATACATATACAGGGGTATTGGTACAATTTTTGGGTTCTGATCTTTTATTTACAGAAAATAACCCAATTTTAAGTGATCAAAAAAGTTTTCAAGTACATGTATTGTTATTTGATTTCTACAGTCATACAATGGTATAATCAAGATTATTCCATATTCATCAGGAATGTTGATAGTACTAATTAATTAATCAATTGTATCTGCACCTTGTTGATATCTGTTTAGGTTTAAGTGAAATTCCTGTTAACCTATAATTGATTTGAAATATGAATACATACAGTAATAAAAAAAATACTTTTTAGTCATATGTGCATAAATAATGAAAAAGATGCATAAAAACTAAACTAGAAATATGATTTGTGCTCTGTTGAGAAGAAGGGCGTCGTAATAGCCAGACATTGTTGTGTATTAGGGTTCTGGCAATAGTCACTGTAGGACTGAGGGGATTAATTAGTGCCAGGAGCATACATTCCTAATAAAAACATAGTCTTTACAGTATTGATTGCTCCAGCTAATGTCTTCCACATGCAACTGGCTAATGAAGCTTTATTATACTGGTAACTGTGAAAGTAGCTGTTAGACAGTGCTGCACAAATATTCCCTCCCCCACTTTTTATTGCTGTGTGAGTTGTACATTATTTACGTTGTCCAGTGTACAAGCTCAAATGGAACAGCCCGTGCAGGGGGGTAGGGGGTTATTGGGCAACTTGTGTAGGATGGGAGGATCAAGAAAAAGTGGGTAACCTAGACGAGAGGGTGTAGATTAAGCCAATGTCATGACTTTGATATCGGTACAAATCTTTCTTGGCAAGGCTTGTAGAATTGGGTAAGCTGTGTAACAAGTGCCTTATGTTCAGTCTTTGTCGAGGGTTTAGTATTGGGGAAGGTTAAACAACTGACGACACAAAGGTCACAGGTTTTATTTTCAGCCCCAAAGTATTATTTTTTTGGCATCAATACAGGAGAAAAATAACAAATTTGTGTAGAGTGTTTCAATTACTCATTAAATGGCTAACACAAATATTGGTACATCACCCTGAGAAATGAGCACTTTCTCATACAGAAAAACCAATAGATTTGTCACTTTTAACAGAAATCACCGACCCAGAAGGAATGTCCAGGGCAGTCCTGGTGGCATGTGAAAATAAAGCCTGACGAAATTTTGTGAAAAAAGTGAAAAGAACAAAACAAATGCTTGACATGAAGTTTTTCCTAAAAATTATCAACACCAACCTTATTATCTTCTTGTGCATTGTCTAGGGCATGAACTACCATAACCATCGAACCAACCATTTACTTGTCCCAGATTTGATTTAACATGCTGTTTTTATATGTAATTACATGGTTCAGAGAGTTTGGGAAGTGAAAATTTAACTTGCTCAGGTTTTTTTAAGCTCTCTTTAAATTTAAATATCTTGTTTAAAAAGGCAATGACCGACAGAAGGAAACTTTGGGAAAGTGGAAGGGAAGTAACTCTTAAATGTTCTCTTACTTTATTTTCAGAGAAAGGAAAGAGCTGAGCAGATTGCTTACAAGTTGGAACAGGATCTAGCCTTGTGTGAGTATTCAGCATCTATGAAACTTTGGGAATCGAGATGCAATTGACAAAATAGAATAGGTGTAAGTTTCTCTGGGGGTAGGAATTCATCCTGATACCGATCATATCATATCTATCTGCTTTCCTGGGGGAGAACCTCTATTGATTCCCAATACACACTGACATGTGTTTAGGCTGAGTAGATTGACTTGCTACCAGTTAAGTCAAGAAAGAGAGAGAGAGTAATTGGATGCAGTGTGTCACTTGAGAGCAAGGAAAAAATAGTTAAAATCAAGATTAAGCCAATCCTTTCCTTGTAATTCTGGTACAAAAGGCAAAGTGTACAGCAGCTATGGATAAAATACTGTGAAAATGTACCAAGGCAGTTTGTAAAATCATTATCAATAACAGAAGGAGTGGCTTCAACATGTTGATTTTAAAAAGGATAGTAGGAGAGATGAGCATAAATGTCATATAATTCTGCTTTGGGGGTTGTTTTTTTGAATTGCACAGTTGTAATTAGTTTATATGTATAAAAAAAAAAAAATGAAATGAGTTGAATTATCAAGTGAAGTCATTTAAGGAAGAAAAAAAAAAGATTAAGGTAAAGAACGAGTAGCCTGGAACTATAAATTTTTAGGCAAAAAAAAAATGTTACGTAAGCATAAAATAAGGATTTTCATAGCTATCAAATGAAAATGTCAATTTTCAGTGCTATTCAGATGTAAACAAAAGTATCCATGAAGGAATTTATGGATTGATTACAAGTTCTCATTAAGTGAAATGTTAAGAGAGATTTAGGGTTATATTGTGTATTCCCTTGAAATACTCAGTGCAGGCTAATTTCTGGTGTTATTTGAGTGGCATTCAATTATTGGATTCATGGGTATTTTTCAATTAACATAACAATCAATAGGAATAATTACTTTTTCTCATAATTTCAAAGTCAATTTAGATAATTGAAAGAGGATATTGGGACAACAAGATGCTTTCCATTTTCAAGCATGCACAACATTTCAGAAATTAATTGAAAAGCAGAGTGTTTTAAATGTATATGGTAAAGCTTGTATAAGGTAAATTGAACCGGTTTCATACTATACTAGAAATAATATAGCACAAGATAAATCTTTTTTGTATTGCCAAGAACAGAACCTGGCCCTGAGGCCATAAACTTAGACGAGCTCACTTTGGATCTCAGTCTCACTTTTAACAAAGGAATATATAGTGGAAATAAAGAGTATCATCATTAATAGAGAATAAGGAAGTTAAAATGTCTACCATATATCTATTTTATATGATATACGTTTAGATAAATATATTCCTAACAGCATCCTTTAACAATTGGATATCAGATTTGGTACCAATTTCTTGGGTTTCTGCCATTATATGAATTGGTGTACAGTTTTTAACAGAAGTAAACAAAAATAGACTTGGCCTTGCCCTCACTTCATCACTGGCAGTGGCTTTACCGTCATCAGGGTCTGGCAAAATTGTCTTCATTGATTTCCACTTTTTTACCTGTTACTGATTAGTTTAGGAGTTGAGATGTCCGTTAATGACGTTTTCCCCTCTTGTTTATCAGAAACACTGTACATGATGTTTGGAATGCAAGATTTGTTGAGAAAATCAATTGTTTTACCTGGGGTTCAATTTGAATGGTGGATATCCCTCTCATCTCTTACATCCAGTTACCATGGCAATGTTAGTCAAGCCTACATTTGATATTATGGAAGAAAAATGCTCCAACCAATTGTCTTTTTGTTGTCATTTGTAAATTAGTTTGATTCAGGATCTTGTAAAAATAACACAGATTCAGAAGAGAGAAAAAAAATGTTCTATCTATTAAAATCAAAATCAACTATTTCTGTCCTCAAATTTGTGGCTCCGCTGTTAAGGATCCTGAGGTTTTTTTCACAATATATATATTTCTTCGAATCATGGATTCCTGATTGTTTTCATTAATTCCATTTTCAAGCACTACAGGATATGAATTAACAATCCACTTTGTAAAAGTCCAATTCAGAATCCATTTATAATGGTCTTTCCTAAGGGTTTCAGTGCACTTGGTAGTTCTCTCACACATTCAAAAAAATTACATTGTGAAATGGAGTGTTTTTAAGTTTCTGCCACAGTTTATTCCTTTGTCGTAATGAATCTGGGTTTTTTTTTTCACATCACAGAGTTTCCAATCTTAATGAAATACAGGTAGTTCTCTCCTTCATGAAGATGAAATTGATGAGAACTTGTCTGCTAGGTAAGGTAGATTACATCTCCGCCCATTCTTGGTTATTTCAGCCATAATGGGAAGAAAATCAGCGGCAATTTTTTTTTTTTTTTTAGTTAACCCGAAAGACTGTAAGGTGGGATTAAAAACTTCACAGTCCATTTAGCGCTTGCCTCCATCCATATCGCGACAGTTAATTAATAGTAAATCCCTTTTTTCTTCAATATTGACACTGTATATGGTAGAAATGTCACTTCCCATGTCATATAGTGGAGGATTAGTTATGAAAACAGGATTGCAAGAAGAAAGTGGTTTTAGCTGCACTTTATTTGATTACATCACTTTTTTTTTTACTTTGGAGATGTTGTGTGTTCTACATGGATCAGTTAATGGCCATTGATTTGAAAGATTGTACAGATTTGATTTGCCTGTGTCTATTTAAGCTAGAGGCTGCAGTAATATTGATCATTTCACCTGCATTTCCACAATTTTGCGTACAAAATATGAATTATCACTCCCAGTTGATAATTATCAACTATATATAGAAAACCTCATCATCAAAGAAATTGTGCAATAAAGTGCATCATTCAGGGGATCTGATTTATTCTCTTGGCACTCCATATTGCAGATTTTACTGTAGGAAGTGCTGATGTCATCAATGCTAGAAACTAAATCAATTCCAGCACATGGGGGGAGTGGGTAAAGGACTTTATTCTAATGGTGCATATCTGTCCTTTATGTGTTTCTTTAGGGCAAATGATAACTTTTTTAAAAACTCGTTAAGTACCCTACAAGTAAAAGATAGAGAGAGAGAGGGAGAGAGAGAGAGAGAGAGAGAGGAGAGAGAGAGAAAGAGAAATTTGTACCTTTTCCTGCTTCTTACTACGTCCAGGATTACTAGAATGAATACTTGGGAACATGGCCAGAGATCACTATTTTACGTCATATTCCAGAAATTAAGCTGCATTTGTTGGTTTGATTTGCTAGATACAACATTTATCCTGAATCATTGTCTACGTTGAAACATTTTTCAAGGTTTTTTAACAAAAATTTTAGACCCATACTTGTTTAATTTTTAATTTAGATCTCTGGCAACTCTGAATGCTTCTCAAGTTGTTAAAGCATTGATTGCAAACAGTGCTTCTTCGGATGAGTGGTTTTAGTAATTATAACATATTCGGTAATATGCACACACACAGAGGCATACAAGGGGTGATTTTTAAATCAAAAGAGATTAAACAGGGTGACGTACATTGATAGTCTATCGGACAGATCTCTGATTGACAAAAAGTAGAATGACATGCTGATTTGTAACAATTCAAGCGGATTGTTCGTATTGAAATAAAGCTCTGATATTCATTGCAAGTCGCTTCTTCAAATTTCATGAAGTCTTTCAACCAGTGAATTTCAAGTTTTACATGTATGTTTTATGGTCCTGCAATGCCTTTGCTCTAGATCTGGCACTAGGGAACTTGATGGTCTCTACTTTTGTTTGGACCAATCCACTGAGTTGTCATGATGACCAGTTGGCATGTGGTATAGACCTAATTACAGCTGTTGCTGACTATTTACTATTTCCAACATCACGTTTTTAGGGTATTATTTTTGTAATCAATTTGTGGAGGAACCTTCCCTGTCTATATTGATGGATCAATACTTAGAGTCTAGTAAAGATATATATATATTTAAGTGTAGAACTCATCCCTCATTATTTGTATCATTTCAAAAAATGTAAGAGAAGAATCGTTCAATAACAGGTTTGCTGTGTATAGTTCTTTGAACAGAGTAAGAAGCGTGGTGGTTACAAAAAAGATAATTGGTAGACAGTGGCTCTAGAAATAAATTCTAGATACAGCTTGCGTTGGAAAGTGTTACTAAGCAGGTGTTCAGAGAGGCATGTTCTTCAGAGAAACAAGTAAATCTACCCACAAGTAGACTTAGTCAAAGAGTGGAGGCAGAAAGAGCTTCATTTCATCAATTCTAATAGGTACTTGGCATCTCCATGACGTTAGTTGTCGCCATGGTTACCACTAAACAGTCAGTTTATTGAGGGGAAATATGGCATTGCAGGAGTTGAGCTATGTCCATTTCTATTAGTTCATTTGGCAGAGAAATTCCCCATCTGAGGGTCGCATTGTAAATGATGAAGAGGCTGTGCATATATTGGTGCTCACATCGCTAGTTTATAGGTCAGCTATCTGAAGCATCTGTTTAAGAGAAGATACTTCTATGTCACGCTCTGCTGGAGGGGTTGATGAATTTTTCATGCAAACAACCAAATAGGTTAAATTTTAAACAAATGCTGTTCTAGAATGTCTTCTATGTTACTCTACTCACATGAAAATGACATTGAATATAATCAACAAAGCTCTCTAGACTTGAGTTTTTGTGGTGAGAATTGAACATTATAGCAATTTGCATTGCATCAGAGCACTTGTTTATGTTGGAGCTCTTTGATGTTAATTATGTATAATGAACCCATTGGTTATATATCTCCCAGAAAAATCAATTTATGATTCCCAGGATATGTAGCAAGAAGGATAACCTCAATGAACAGTTGCACAAAAAAATAGAATGTTCCCTTGCTGCTGCAGCAGGTGTGTTGAATGTCAAGTAAAGGCAGTAGCATGATTAAATGAAGGGAAATGATAAGCATCAAAACAAACACTAAAAGCAGGGAAAACCAGAGTAAAATGGGGAGGGGGAGGTATGTTAGAAAAAATTTGCAGATCTGACCAATCAAAAAAAAAGAGACTGTTACCTTGAACAATGAGGAGATCCAAACATCCATACAGATGAAAAGCCTCTAAAATTCCCTTGCTAACTTACTCCTCACACATTGCACTTGTCACATGCCATCTCCTTCACCCGGAGAGGGAGTACAGGCTGGAGAATTCCTCATATTATCATAAGCTGATGTTAAATCAGAGACAGATTTTTAGGGGGAAGAGGTTTTTTTGGTCTTTGTTTAGTTATATTTTCATTAGAAATGACAGATATAAGTAACACCTACATTAGACACTGGTTATTAATGCACCTGAAGGATCAAGATGAAGTGAAAGGAAGCATTATTTTCCCTGTCTGTTAATTTAGCCCTATTGTTGTCCATGCGAAATCGGTATCGGACCATAGTTAGCTAAGATTGGAGCTGGGGGCCACCAGAGAATTTCTTTACATTCTATGCACATTGATAAATTGGATATTTCTGCCCTGGACTTGGAGAAATCTATCAGATATGGTTATAATGTTGCCACATGTAGACACTCCATAACCTTTGGAAAACAGATTGCTCTGAAATTGATTTTGACGTCCCGTCATATTACAGTAATATAATAGACAATTCTTGCTACCAACCTGTGGCTAATCCAACACCCAGTCCAAACCAATCCCAGAAAATTGATATATTCTGTACTTTGAGATAATCCCTAATGACTGTCCTTTTTCTTTCCTTAGGGGACCCTAGCAATGCCGCCAGTGCCACTGGAGATCCATACAAGACACTTTTTGTGGCTCGAATCGTAAGTAAAACCCACTTCTTATATCTTCCTTTTTTGCTTGGAACGTGTGCATTGTCGATTCACACATCAGCCAGGACTGGTGTGGTTTGATGGATTTTTTATGGAAAGACTCTTATTTTTGGGTCATTAGCCAGATTAATTCTCACCACAGCACTAATTAGAATCTATTGATAAAACCTCAATCACAGCTTATCTTCCATTAGTAGATACACTGAGTACAACCATTGTGATTTTGCATGTGCACATTCACATGCAAAATACATTAATTACAAATGTTTCTCTTTAAAGTTTCAGTGTTTAATATTTTCCATGATAATTTTATTCAATGTTAAAATGATTCTTTTGATATTCTGCTAGCCATGTGTTTGTTGTTCAAGTGTAAACTTTAATTCATCTCTGAAACCACTAAGCCAATATTAATAAAATTTGGTATGCATCATATGTAAGTAAGAGGAACTTAATTGTCTATCATTTGGGCTTTTAACTGCCAAGATTGATGAAATATTAAAAAAAAATGTACTATACTGACATGAGTATCTAGCAGACAAACATAATGGCTTAGAGACCCCTACCAAAAACTGTGAAATTCTTAACCTCAGTGTCAGGATTTCCAGTGCAAAGGCAGGTCTAACATTTTTATAAAATTGTAAAAATGTATTGTGTTATAAATATTTACTCTCTATTCATGGAGTCTTGCAAACAAAGTAAGTATTTGATTAGCAAGGAAACCCTTCTTATAATATATAGACATTCTATGAATCCTTCATAGGGTTTCAATATACTCAGGTGACTGTTAGGGCCCTCGGCCCACTACGTTCAATGCTTAGCACCTTTCTTTCATGTATTATATTGTTTCAGTGGTGATTCTGCCATCTCTCAATAACACACATTATTGTTTACAATGGAAGTAACTCATTCCTGTATAAGAAGAGAATAATGCGGCTGTTTTAGCTATTGTCAAGAAGGACAACTCTAATATCAGAATTGAGGTTAATTTAGATAATCGACATGAATTTCGCTGTATATATCTGATTCAGACACACTCCCATAATTTTGGAATAGGGAATTTAAAAAAACTAATCAATTATGATATTAATCTATTCTTATTAATGAGGGGAAAATGGAATTTATAAATGTTTCATATGCACTGGTAAATGATATTGCAACAAATATATATCATTGATGCATAATCAGGGTGTTTGAAAATATTGTTGGAAATGGCAGCTAGATGATTAATTTAAGAGTATCGATTGTGTGTATAAATAGATTATAACGGAATTGTCTGAGGAAGGACATTTAATTAAATATTAAAATTCCATCTCATTACATAACATTAAGGGAACAAATGTACTACTTCTTATGGTTGCTGGTTTGCTTCACTCTACATCTTCCATGCAGGTATGCCATGAACAATCCATATTCATTATAAGATGTATAGAATCTATTTTGAAGTCAAGGTATAGCAAACATATGGTGAAAATTAGAGAGAAGGTAAATGCTGTGGTTCTGCATCCACGGGGTTGAGGGGTAATGCATGGAGGAAGACATTGCTTCTCTGTCAGTATTTAAAAGAATAGTTTGAAAAGAAAGAGCAACGACAGCTTTATAAAATTATACCAGCAATATGTTGCCAAAATGATTAAAAAAAGATACACAAGATAAAAAAAACTAAAAAACAAACAGAAGTTGAATGTCACTTGACATTTGAGGATACTGGAGAATCAATTGCCTGAAACAGTTTGTGAGGGGTTTTGTCAATTTGATAAAGAGTTTGCCATAAAAGCACAAAAGAATGGCTATGCACATGCTGTTTATATTGGAGTGGATGATAGGGTTTTAGAATATATGTTAAATGTTGAGATCAAATGTATACAGAAAAAATAGGCATGTAATAATAATGAAAAAAAATTAAGCGATAAAATGTCTTTTCCCACCATTGGTAAAACTATTTTCCCAACATTTCATGCCTTTATGTACATTGCACACATTTTTATAAATATCTCTTATCTATTTGATTGTATTTTTTATTTTAGTATTTTGAATTGTTGTGATGTATTAGGTGCACTTTTGAGCGTATGAGATTTCTGTTCCAAGTTTTCAATACTATTGAGAGTGGGAGAAGTATGATTTGCCCCAAAACAAGTATATATATATACTGGTGAAAGTACAGTGTTGGGAAGGACAAGATTTATTGGAGGACATTACACATTGTACAGTTCATTTAAGTAATATTCCTTGTTCTCTTCATCAAACGAAACCCTTATGGTTGTAGGAGGAATTAATTTTTCATTCATCATCAATGAAAACTTCACTGGTATGAAAGATGTCTTGAATACTGGTTGCATTAGAAACTCAATTAGTTATGAATAATAGATAGATATCCTGTGGATTCTGATGTCCCAAAGTGCACTGGCCTGTTCAGGCTTCAAGTGAATCTGCACAATAATGGATCAGAATGCTGCGATCAAATTTTTTGCATTGATTTACTTTCAATATTGCTCGATTAAGTTGTCATAGGAAACATTTAGGCTCTTGCTTATCTATGCTAGTCCGTTGTCATTGGCCATCTTAATGTTTTTTCTTTTAGCCAGACCTTCCAATTCATGGTAAAGTTAGTTTAGATAAAGAGTTTTGGGAAACAATATTTTTACCAATAAAAGTAGATTTTGATACATTATTAACTAACCAGCAGGCCCTGGAAGAATGAATTTGTTTTGCCATTATTTTAGATATGCTATGGTAAAAACCGAGTAAGTTATAATGTTTATAAGCAATAAAAAAAAAAACAAGACTTTGAACATGGCATCATGAATAGCAATCACAATTTAAAGTTTAGAATGGTAATACATGTAATGCTAGTAGAGCAAATTTGTCTTTAATTAACTTGATTATAAGAAAATGTTGTTTACTTCTAAAGTTGTATCTTATGGTTGTAAGGAAGGGAGAGTAAAATATATAAAATCATTTGAAAATATTTTATTAAAATTGAATGAATGTATTTTTTTTTTCAAAATACTCTTGCAAAATGCAATTGATACAAAAACTGATTTGAGACCACAAAGGTTAAGTTAGATGAGAGATACTTTAATTTGATACACATATTACCAGTAAACAAGAGTAATTTTAAAAAAAAATGTTCGTTTACTTGTTAGAAACATTGTCATATGACAGTTTTGAGAATTATTTTGGGATTGATTCAAAGCATGTTAGACCTCAATTTGAAATCAATGTCAGAAATTCTATGATTGTACAAACATAAACTCATTAGTTTTGTTAGTTTTGCAAGCATCAGATATAACCAGATCAAATATTTTGTCCTACTCTGAATTGAACAGATAGAAAATGATTATCAATATTTGCATGTGTTCAATGCCTGATAATGGCCAAGATAACCAAATGTCAACAACAACAAAAAAAGAAAAACTCCTTTTATACCAGTGTTTGAAACACTCACCTCTCTTGCGCTTGCGTATCTAAACATCATTTGATTCGGTTGATATTCCCAGAGAATACAACAATACGAGTCACAAAAGCAACATCAACGAGAAGCACATCCCATAATTGCAAAGAAAGGAAGGCAGTTTTAATGACCAAAAAACCCAAATGGAGAATGCCTTGTCATGAGAAAAAATGTTCCTTTCAATATTTATGCTGTAATATAAGTCACCAAGCTATCACATATTTGCAGAGAAGCCACAGCTTGTGTCTTAAAAGCACGACACTTCTCTTGGCAGACTGACTGCCAAACACTTGTGTCTATTTAGTCGCCATTTCTCTATTGAGACTACTGCTCCATTGGATCGGAAAGACAATTTTTTTTTACTTTACTTTTTTTTTTTTTTTTATTTTTACATTTATTCAGTGATAAATGCTTCAGTATAGAAAATTCAGGCAAAGACTATATGAATATTGCAGTAGTGTTGATCTCTTGGGAATCAGATATTGAAAGCTAACACGAATTGTCACAAAGATCTTGTTGTTGGGTCACATCTCAGTAAATTTATCCACTTAGAGAGCACGTCTTTCATCTTTTATTTGGAAAACAGTGCAAATTGCAAAATTTTCACTAAATCCCATTACAAACTTGATATTTTTATCAGGATACTATACAGGTTTTTTTTCATCAGAGGGAAAGAATTGATCATCAAGAGATGATGGGCGCATGTTGACAGAGATGTTATCATAACAAATATGACCGATATAGATGGATATAGGTGTGTATGATCTAATGTTGCTGAAGTTGATCAATGGATTGTCGAGGGGCCTATTTACCTGGGGAGGGCTGTCACAGGTGAATATACAGTATTGGACTTGGTTTATGAATGGTCAACACATTAATTGCTAGGAGATCATTGGTACAATGTGTGAATGTTTGTCTTGAACACAGTTTCATTCCTGGAAAACTTATATATATACTATAGATGTTTAGATTGAGCCATCCATTTGTTGCATTCAGTGGGACACCTTTTGTTGTTATTCAACATTTGCTTGCATAACAATTGACAAAGTGAAAGCCAGATGATTTTCAAATAAAAATTCATTAAAACCCATTAATTAGCAAACAATATCCAAAAGTATAGTGAATATTCTGTACGGCTCAAAAATGATCTTTGTGAAGTTTATTTCATGGCTTATGGGTTCAGCATCAATGTTTACGTGAATTAATGCTTTAACATGTATATATTCTTAACATATCTCCATGCTCTAAGTGCCAAACAATAGCAAGGATTATACAGGATTAGATGTTTGATTGACATTTTATCTTTTAGTGTAAAAGCAGTGATGAACCATATGCTTTATTAGGGTCACATCAGAAAAAAAGCTAAATAGCCAAGAATTGTTGAACCAGTGTGAAAATCAATAGCATTTGTTGGTATAGAGTCAAGAACTGACAAAGTTAAGCTGCCCCAAGAGTATTTATTATCTGCTAACTCTGTGTTGAGCTTGGGCAGAAGTCTTGCCATCTACTTCATACCGTTTTCTTGATTTGAAATCATTATTGGGGTTAGTGTCATATCTCACAAACTGTCTGGTGCTTTTGACACATTTCTGTACACAAGTATCCTCGGCAGGCTGGGGGGCTACTGGTGAATTATTAGATACGTATCTGTCACAATTTGTCTACTGATTCCAGGGCATTGACTCCTGACCATCTCTCAGAGTAATTGTATTGTATAAGGACTATAGGCATAAATCCCTCAATTTCAATTCAGTATTGCCATTACTTAAGTTTGCAAGGCAAAAGAATGAGGACATAGTTTTTATTGTTCGTTTCACCTGAATGACCTGGCCTTAATTAATACTCCTATAGATCGATTAGTGAGTATTAAGGCATTCAGATATATTTCACAGGTTACTAATTTTAAATGTGTAATAAATGGGTGCACTTCGCACTGTGACTGTGACTGCCACTGCAATTCTAACACCCATCTTTCCATAATTAACACACCTTACATTTTACGAATCCACAGCAAAATGTACTGCAACAGACCAAGAAAAGTAAGCAATTCCACCCAAAAACTGATTAGTACAAACATTTCCTTGAGTTTTTATAATTTTATAGACTATTAATCTTACTTGAACTAAAAAAAAAATTTAATAATATCAATTTACCTTTCTATTCATGTTAGTGACTTTTTCTCGGTATGTTTAATTTAGCTTCTGTACACATGTACATGTTCCATTGGTGTGTCATGCACTTAATTTGAATTTTAGATCCTTGACTTACAAGTGAAGCAGTACGTGAATATAAGTACATTAGTAAGTGGTCATTATGCCGCATTATGTTTACCCTTAATTATAAGTATGTGATTTAGGAAGTTACTTTCCGACACATATTAGTACGGACATAACTTAAACATGATGCATCAATTTTTATGGAAATAATCCTACAGCAAAAAAAAAAGCACCTCCGGAGATTAGCTCCTCAATTACCTGATTGCTGATTTATTGGTGTTTTTTATTGTGAGGTGATGCTAAAAATACCCGTGTAAATAGTCATTGCTTTTGTCTTTTATATGGAAAGCTTCTGGGGGAGGTTTTCTGCTGCTGCCACTTCTTGTAAACAGTGCCACTGTTGCTTTATACTGTAGTAGCATAAGGTTTTTGTGAGGTTGGTATAAAAGTTTATTTACATTACCCTTCAGTTTTAGGGGGTGTCCTAGATAGCATTGCACATACATAAAAAGCTGAAATCAGTTGTCTCCCCCTGAACAAGTGGTTTCATATATATATATATATATAGTCTCCTCCTGTGATGAAGGATTAAGTAAACTTTCAACATTTATCTATCTAACAGTTTATAATGGTTTATAAATGGAAAAAGTGTAAGGTAAACAAGTTCGTTTACATGTCCATCTACTACGGTTTCATTAAGTTTTAACATCAATTTTATTGTTGAGCAAATCGTTAAAAATCAAATGACATCAAAGTTAGAAACATGACCCAAATGGTATCAGAAGAGACATTCTCCACAGACTTTCCTTTCTTCTGAAATGGTGTACAAAATGAATGAAAAATATTAATAAAAACTGATGCTTATGAAATAAACTTGATTATTGTATTAGCTTCTGATATTGTCATCACCTTTATGTAGTGAAATTATTTTAACATTTCTCATGATGGATTTCATCATTCAAACATTTTGTACCTCAAATAATTTTGACCATGAAACCTATGCATTGTGAGGTCAAAGACTAAAGGTCAGTGATAGACAGCTTTATGTTGAAAGATAAATTTTGTAGCAGTGTTTTTAACCCTCACTTTTGGGATTTCATAGTGCTAACTGAATGAAATCTCAGGTCAAGTCTCATTATAGATCAAATTTCAAATGGATAGGTCAAATTTATGAAGGTATGAGGAAAAGATGAAAATGAATAGGAATGTACAGTAAAATCTGGTTATAGCGAACATGCTTATAATGAATAGACTCTTTCAGCGAAGGGTGTTTCATTCCCCATGACTTTATCACATGTTGTTACAATTGACGGATATAACGAATTAAGCTAATAATAAAGCAAAATTGCCAGTCCCTGGCACTTCATTATAAGCGTGTTTTACTGTATTGTGTAAGAGATTGTTGAAATTTTAGTATTTGCTGTATATGTGCATTTTAGAAATGTAAAATGCATATATCCTCATATATTTTGAACTATTATCAGTTTCATTTCCTTTTGAAATTGCTGTTATACAGCTTTTGGACTAGTTGAAGAAGAACAGTGTGTGTATCATGGTAGTGTTTCTCTTGAAGAAGACTTCTGAATTAAAGAAACAGAGGAAAAATTTAAACACTTCTTCTATATACACATGTCAGTTTATTATTATTTAGTGTGCTCTATTCAAATTAGTCTATATATCATAAACAAGGTATCCATTTGAGTTCAACAACCCAACCTATAAGCAGTAATTAGCAGCTTGATTAAAAGCTTTGTTCCCTTGTCAGTGAAAATTCCACTTTAAAGTAAATATGAAATATTAATATGGGCAAGAAACAGCTCTGAACTCAGTATTATGAATACGTGCAGTCCTAATTTTCGGGAACTATGATACATGATGCATAAAATATGTTGGCAGGAAATTTTGCGATATGTCTGCAAATCGATCGTGAAACTCTTTTGGGCAGAAAATTTGAGAATGCTGGTGATTGTCAGATGAGGACTAATTATTGATACAGGATTTAAACTGGGTAAATGGAGGATATTTTAAAACTTGATCACACCCACTGTTGTGTTCAACACTACGTCAAAAGTGTAATGAATATTTCATATTTTAATGATTGTTGATAGTCATCAGCAACTCTCATAAGTTATGTATTATTAATTAGAAAGGGCTGCGATGGGCTGAAATATTGAATGTATTGATTCATTGAAACACGTTGCCAGTTTTTAATTTTTTCGTTGTATTGCCTAGTAGCTAATGATGGTATCTGTATGTCCTCACAATGTTTACATTTTTATAAAATTACAGATAAAATTTGGTTAAATTATACATTGGCAGAAGGATAGAGAAATTTGCTATTTAGTGGGAATATTTTATTAAACAAATTTAAGACTATTCTTATTTTAAACTTAACCAAGAAGTTTGCATGGCCATGGATACATGATGTTAGCTTCAAAAGTTTTGTAACCTTTACGATAAAGACATGACTTCAGATATTGACTGATTTAGGATTTGTTTATCCAAGGAGAACAAGTTTGTTGCAATTTTGACTGCATGATGCAAATTGTCTGATAAAACCTTAACCTCTGATATTTTCAATGCATTTTTCTTAGAAATTATTACAATTTTTTTGAAAAAAAATGTACATACCCCTGCTGAACTAGAGAATGGAAACATGGCTTCAAAGAGTACACCAGCATTCATTGGCCAGTACAGGTGAACATATGTAAATCACTTCTTGTGTGATTTCTAATCTAAACAAACTCCGTTCTATCTAACAGAGAGGGAAATGCAATGCAACCACATTTTTTTTTTTTGGTCTCAATTCAAGAAATCCTTGCACATTTTACATCCAAAAACAACTGGCACTCTTATATAGCTGTGAAGTCGGGTAAAAATACTAGTTTTTTTTCCTCACAGCCAGATTGATCAAATCATCCTTGATTTAAGAGGTCACTAATTGGTCCTTTCTTCCAACCACTAGCCTTAGTGGAGGAGAAGCAGCCACTGACTGTCAAAGACAGATCTAACTTTTACTGTAGATTCTCCCCTGTAATACTTTCTTCACTGAAGTGGAGAAGATTGAGAGAAGACCAAATCCCCTGTGATTGCAGCTGCAAATTAATTTTTGCTGTTTAAACTTGGATTTGTGATTAATTTCCAGGCGGAATAAAAGGGGATCCAATCAAGAGCAAAGTTGTCATTGCCTGCATATGCCACAGTTGACGTATCTTTTTCCACACTTTTACTTCCAGATGACACCACTGAAATTTCTTGTTATCCCCAGTTTTAACACTGATTTAAATCTGATTATTGTCTTTCTAATACACCGATTCTCTCTTCATTTGATACTCTCCACTTAATCGAGATATCTGTTAAAACTAAATGACAGGGATAAAATGGACATTTAAATCGACTAATCAGTACTCTTTTCGGGTTCCTCTCTTAATATGCAGTGCCGTAAAGCAAAGATATGTCATCTGGAAATCAATGAAGTCTGAGTCTCGGGTTCGAGGACAATTCCATGAAAAGGTTTTATCCTATTGTTATGGCAGTGATTCTTAAATGCACTCCCATTCCTCCTTTTCCACAAGGTAAATTAATCATTGACACAGATCTCCAAATGGATTCAGTGATTGAATAGATTTCCGTTACAGAAAGTGTCACATGATCACAAGTTCTCACAGCTTATTGATGAACGGTTTATTCTGTGTAAATGACACCGATTTTGGAGTCACATGAAAATAATATCCATTACTACTGTACATACTGGAACCAACTGCGAGTTTCATTTCTGTTGTTAATATAAGCCAATGAGCAGCCATACACAATGTATGACAAGTACAGGTGATAATCACTCTAGGATATTTGTGAAAAATCATTGAGGCACTTGATCACATGCACCAATTAATTGCTGCCTATTAATATGTTGATGCTGCAGTGCAGATGGCAGATTTGTCAGAAATTTATTGAGCCGAGATTATGAGGGAACACATATTTTGTTGAGCACTGTTATGAAGGATAAGAGCAATTGGTGACAGTGATGGGGCATTGTAACTTGTATGAAAAATGCAATGGCCTGATTTTCTCATATTGAGTGATTAAAAGATTAGAAGTTTCAACTGAGGAAGATTTTAGATGACATTTCTATTATTGCCTCTGTGCACGAGTGTGCATGGTCTTTGATTTGCAGATAGATTTACAGAAAAGTAGATTGGTAAATATACCATAGTTTGGAATAAAAAACTGGGGGGGGGGGGGATGTGGATGTTTAACTTCATTCTAGACTACTTCATCCTTTAGCGGTTACGTGTACATAGTTAAGGTAAATATTTTGCCATGATGTTGCCAAGTTATGTATTTATTTATAAACATAGAGAAAAAGTTCCCAATTTTATTATTAGTCAACTTTTGAAGTATTTTGTGCTTGAATTCAGACATTTGCACATCTCGTTTCCCTCATAATCTCATTCATTCTTTTAAAAAGAACATAAATGGAATTGTTGGAATTGGAAATGGAATCGACAAAAGTTTCCGTTGTTCAAATGAGTTAGTAATCATCTCTCTGCAGCTAATGGATGCCTTTGTTTTAAAAATAAATGGCAAGTTTCAGATATACCAGTACTGAGATATATAACTGATGAATTATGCATAAAATCATATCTCCATTTCAGTCTAATAGGTCAGAGATATCCAAAAGATTCCCCATGGAATTTAACATGCATGTATATATACTTTGAAAACTGTTCAAGTTACATTCATATTGTGCAGTCTAATAACGTACTCTGCATTATACACATATAGATGAATAATTGAGTACCAGTATTTTTAAACAGTTTTATGTTTGATTGTGTTAATTTACATTAAACGAGTACATTCTAATTGTCTCCTGGGAGGCCTAGAACAAAAACCAAATGAAAATGGATGTTTGCTTTTCACAGAATAGCAAAGTAATTATTTTAGGAAAATTATGCAGTTGTATGTTGTTAGTTGCTTTCTGCATGACAGATTTATTAGGCTTTTTGTATCACACAATGAACACTTTGTCTAGTAATGCAGAGAACGTTACCCCCCTTCCCCCCTAACTAATTTCATAATCATTAGTTAATTGAACAAAGACAGTTAAATACAAATACTAAAGGAGTATTGATGAATTCTGATCTTTCATTTTCCAGCTTGGTTAGTTTATCATATCTCTCAATATAATCTAGGTTATTGATTTTTAAAACTGTGTACTTGTAAGGGATGAAAATCAATGACATAGATAGGTGAATCCCCAAAAATCGGATGTTACAAAAAAGAACTTAAGCATAGTGGTCAGTTTTAAAAAGTATAAGTGGTTTAATTCTATAATTCTGTTTTATCTGATTTTATCTGATTCTTAAGGAATTGCAAAAAGGAGAGATTTTAAACAGGAATTTTGAAAACGGTCTATTACTGGCTTTGCACGCTCTTTATCTTTGCTATAGCCATTAAATAGGGAAATAGTGGACTGTCAGCTATGCATGACAGGAGAAATGATCTTTTCCTTCTCCTGAGCATTGATCTGGCCTGAACTATCAGATCCTGTCAGGGCATGCAATGTGGCCATTATTATCGGAACATATCGGTGTGGCCATTGCATGGCCATCAGTTGAGAGCCATTGATTCTATGCTGCAGTTTTATATAGGGCTGAAATAAAGCAGGGTCTTCTTATGTTGTATCAAATTCTCAATGTCCATCTCCAGGAATTCTTTATCAGCCTCTTGCAGACTTTATTCAAGGCTCATAAAACACAGAATTGGGAATAAAGAAAAGTATAAAATAAACACTGTCTGCTATTGTCTGAAAGGTCAACCATTGCCAATACCTGATTAACTAAAGGAAAACAACTTGGAAAATTACTGTTGTCTGTGATATGCAGTTATTACATATGTGTCCAGATTTTTTTGCATTAATATAAAATTTATATTATGAAATGTTTTTAAATGTTTTGTTTACAAAGTAATTCCAAACAAAAATACTTGTATGAATTTGATTAAAAATGTTCTTTGCAGAAGTTCTCATGAATTTCTTCTTTTTTCAGAACTATGATTCAAGTGAGTCCAAGCTACGCAGAGAATTTGAAGTGTATGGATCAATTCGAAAAGTAAGCACACGTATATTCTCTCTCTCTCTCTCTCTCTCTCTCTCTCTCTCTCTCTCTCTCTCTCTCTCTCTCTCTCTCTCTCTCTCTCTCTCTCTCAGTGTTGCATAATATCAACTATAATAAGCATACTTTTTTTTACCTATTCATTGGTACCCTTTACACACAAATTTATGCATTGAATCATGAACACAAAAAAAACCCCTTGCAATCCACACAAATTTGAAGGATTCCAAAGTATGAAAGGTTAGGGTCTAATTTAAAATCAGGGCAGTAATCAGGTAAGTTTTTTAAATAACTACATCTTGCTCCAATTTGCTGCTTATAAAGACTCAAGTATTTACCAGTGTAACAACAGCTTTCCAATCAACATCCTAATCTTCTTGAATTTCACAATGTTTGTCCTCTGAAATCCCTAGAGGAGTAAAAGTGGATGACCTTTATCTGAAATTTTGGATCATTTGGCGAATAACTGTTACTATGATCTAATAAAAGTAAAGAGTCAAAAAGTTAAGACAGTTTAATGTTTTCCTAAGAAATAGAGACAGAGCCCTTCATCCATTTGATTTAAGAGCATCCAACAGCAGAAACAACATTCTGTGTTTACAAACATGTTTTAGCAATTTTCTGAACCCTGTTAGTTGTTAGTTATATGGGTTTTTTTGTACAGTGTAGTACTAGTACATTGTACTGTAGTTGTGTAAGTTGATATACTAGTACATTTTACAGTACAGCTTTAGATTTACTAGATATATATATTTATATCAGATGTATGATTTCATGTAGCACCTATTTTAAAATTTAAAAATGGACTGTTAAAAGTTTCTTTTAAAGCTGAAAAAAATTTGCCAATGGATTTTGTGTGTTAAAGAAGTTGAAGAACCTGTTATCTCTGAAGGCCAAAAGAGCATGTAAAAATGACAGTTTTGATCCCTTTTCCCATTTTTATGGCAAAGTCTTGTAAAAAAAATTTTTAGGAAGAAATCATCTGTTTTTCCTAGATTTGTTTTTAGAATTGAGTGGCTCAGACTTGAGTGCAGTCTAGTATATCAGTGCAAAGCAGTGAAAAAAAGGAAGCTTGCTGAAATGCCAGGTGTCAGTTTAGAATTGTAAATGAAGATGTATGGGAATACCCCACAAAATGTAGAGCTCCATCAGCATCAATACCAAATAGGATTCAAAGACAAACATATACAGATTTTTTAAAGTGACCACTTGTGTATTAAGATTTTATACCGCCTGTGCAATGTAAAAGAAATCTCAATTTGTTACAGAGACAAGAAAGTAAATTACACCCCCTTATCAAAATTATTTACAATACAAAACATTGTGGAAAGACAGTACAAGTTAAGGTTGCTTACTACATCTTGAAATTGTATCTCAAATCAAGTGGAAATTACTTGATTATAAAAGATAGCATGATGGCATAAGAAGTATTTAATTCAAACAGGCAAATTAGTATGCAGTTTTGGATTAAAAAACATGATTTTCAAAAATATACTTTTACTTTTGTAAAAGATAACAAACGCGCCAGGCAGTCACTTTTTCCATGAACATACACATGAGTAGAAGTGGGTGTATACTAATAGGTGTATTGATGCATACAATATTAAGCCTGAGCTTCATTATATTCCCTGTATATTGCCCATTTGCTAGTATTTGTTCTATCTCTTCAAAAGTGAGAATGATGCAGATAGTATGTTTGTTAAGGGATACTCACAGACTTTCTTTAGGATTTTCATAAGACTCATTTTAAAAACTAAAACAGCAGAGCTATAAAGTGCTTTTAAACTAAATAATAGTAGCTAATAACCAGATATGATCTACAACATCCTAAGTAACGGAGTGGCTGTTTGAAATGCATTTTCTAATTGAAGTTGTTGTGAAAATACCTTTTGATGCCAGAGAATTTCTTGAGTGATATGTGTGACAGTGCAAGTTTTGTGACAGATTTATCCTTGCAAACGATTAAAATGCTCCTCTGGCTGTCATAATGGTAGTTTCATCATCTGGTTTATTGGTGAATCTTTATTGTTTTGTCGCAGATTATATAAAAATCATTTCTATCAAGGGAAGACGGTTAAGAAAATCTGAAAAAGAAAATGTTAGGTATAGGGAAAGAGGAAAAAAATGTGTGTGGGGTTATTCCA
Source organism: Magallana gigas (assembly GCF_963853765.1). NCBI lineage: Eukaryota > Metazoa > Mollusca > Bivalvia > Ostreida > Ostreidae > Magallana > Magallana gigas. Next base: position 15,976,359 of record NC_088857.1, read on the forward strand.
TAGAAACTTTAGAAAGATGGATTGCAGATGTTTAATGGCAGCTGCAATTTTCTTTTCCTTCCCCCACCCACACCTTCCAATCAGATAGAAGATTAACTGAGGAAAGAAACTTGTCATTTTGACAGTCTTATCTTTACCAGAATTTCCTCTGTCTCTGTTATACAAAAGATGAAATTAGAGATTTGGTGGTCAGTGAGGCAATAGGTTAACATTTCAGCCACCTTAAATGAATAAACTGATATTGATTTCATTGTTTTCTTTTACAAGAAATATGTTTTTAAAAATGTGAAATATGATATAAAAGATTCATCAGTGCACAATAAGTGTCCTGTATTGAAAAAAAATGAGATGATTGATGTAAGTGGGGTCTAGATGTACTGTTAGGTTGGGTGGACCAAAGAGGATGATGAACTGCTTCATGGATTGTTACTTAAAACAATTTGAATTCCTCAAAAGGATATTTTAGCTTTTGCTGTTATAGTTAATTATCTAAATTGGCGCAACATTTGTTTATGGGGAAACCATGAAATTTTGCTGTCATCTCAACTATTTTAAATGTCAGCTCCAGTAAATGGTGTAATATGAGGCTATTTATCTTTGTAATATGGTAATGTCAAGTGGCAACCCCTGCGTCCATTATCATGGTTTTGGACACAACACTTGGGTCAGGACAATTACAATTAGTATCCACTGTAGAGAGAGGTTAGGTAAGGGTGAAAAGTAAAGAAAAAAACTAACCTCTTCAGAACCCCAAAACCATATGGACACTCGGTTTGTATGCATCAGAAACGCATTCCAAGAAAATTGGCTTAAATTCCAGTCCCTGAACCATTTAACAGTTCCCACAAAATGAGAGTGACTGTTCATGTACAGAGTTTTCAGCAAAGCACAGATTGGACAACTGATGAAAGTGGTTGCTATAACAACAAAATGGGACAACTCCTGATTGCAGTTTTCGAAAGCTGGGCCATATCATTGATATCCATTGACAACATTCAATAGGTTTTCAATCTTTTAAGTGCATAAACTTCACCAGTTAATTGAAATTTCGTTCAAGTACTTCAGCTGAAAATATGATGGCTAAACCACTCGCTGATGGTAAGAATATCCTAGACATTTAAAAAGAACAATCCATAAATATTCCAAAATAGAATCAAGATGTTGGGAGAAATACATAAAACAGGTCAAAACAAAAGTTTAGATCTCCTGTTTTTCCAACTTGATCTTCAATGGTTGCTGAAGTTTCCAAACCATAAATATAGAATCCACTTCAAAACATGGAGTAAAACAGGGATAAACTAACTGTATATCAGGGGGGAAAATTATTCCTCGTTTGATCTCTATCGATAGCCCCAATGAAAGCTCTCGGATGAAAATAAAATCGGATCAGATTAAAGTATTCCTCTTTCTCCCTCCAACTTCCGTTGCTTACCCCTGTATAATGGCAAGATGATGACGTTATGCAGAAAGGAAGAAAAGTCATTTTTAACCAAGGGAAGCAGCGATGATTAGCAAGGTTACATGAAATGTATGTCTGCAAAATTTGAAGCTCTGAAGTTAGAATGGGATGTCTGTGCACTGTATTTTCGCTGGTCATGCCTGAAATTCCAGCATTGTAGAGAGCTGATTAGGATCCCAGTCATTATTTATATTTGCTGATTTTGTTCGAACCAGAAAAAATTGATGAGCAAATATACTATTGCTTAAAATAGGAAAAAGCATTCTTGTAAATGGATTTTGGATGATAATCTGTACTTTTCTTTAATCTTTTTTATTAGGATTTGTAGATGTATTGAGTTCATGAAACATTCAATAAGATATGACCTGCCATTTTTAATTAGGGTGAGATAAGTGTATCTTTGTGTATGACAGTTGTTGGATTCTGAGAATAACTTATCAGAAATACTGCCTGTGCTGCAGACATGTTACAGACAAGAAACACAGTCAGTGCCATGGGTTTGTGTTTTGTGGAAAATATGGCACATAATTCGTGAGAATAAATGTACGCTGGTGTGATGGGCTTGACATTTTCTTACTATGACGTCTTTTTTCAACCCTCAATTTTTTTCCCCTTCTTAATCTGTTATTGTTTATTCAGCTATATTTTTTTACTCTACTGCTAGGTCAAACAGACCTTTATGTAGACAGATTTATTTACAAAATCAATAATGATAAATGGAGCCAAGCTGATTATTGAGAATTGAGGAAAATCAGTTTGATTCCAGTTTCAGCACACTATTGGAATTTGTTATTTATCTTGAAAATTGTTAGATTACCAGAAGTCCTCTTGTAAACTAGAGGTTTATTATCTCAGTAAAATAAGTCTACAGTTATTTAGTGAAGTGCATTTCATTGTAAAGATAACAAAAAGAAAACATATTTTACACATCAAAGAATTGGGATTGAATTAGGTATGTAAAGAGGTTTTGATTGTGAAAGTTTTTTACATTCTTTTACACTTTGTATTTGCTGGAAAAGTGTCATCCAAGAAGTGTAATTGAGGTTGTTATTTTGATGTCAAGAATATGAGACCATCTTGATCCATTAAGACAAGTTAACTAACCTCAATGAGAGATTTTGAAAATCAGGAATGGAAGTACAGACATGAGTAGTAATGAACAGCATATGCAGAAACACAATAAACAATTTTTCCCCTGTGAGAACACTTTTAGTGGTGTTTGAATCTCTTTGCTGAGATTCCAAGACAAGATTCAGATAGGCAATTTGTTGTGTGCATAATTAGACTGTACTTCATCAACTATAGAAGTGCAAAGATTAACTTGCTTACCAAACATCATTTTTCTTGTTAAAAAAAGAGCTGTACTAAGAATACAGTACAATATTGATCTCACAATGGTTATAATTCCTTAAGTTGCATGAGAAAATTGTGGACAATAATTTGATGGCAAAATTATTAGTCCAAATGAATCCTTAATTTGTAATAATTACAGGGCAGGAAAAAGTAAAGAAATGAAGTTTTGGTTATCTGGAAGCTTTGAAAAACATTTTATTAAATTTATCAATTCTTTGTGTATTTTTCAGATTTCATTGGTGTCAGACAAAACTTCAGGAAAACCAAGGGGATATGCATTTATAGAGTTTGAACATGAGAGGGACATGCATTGTAAGTAACAATCACCATGGCAACCTTTTACTTCCTGTCTTGGGGTCTTCTGGGAAATCTGGACAGATTGATTTTGGATATAAACTGAGAACAATCCCAGAAGACTTCAGTCAGTGTAGCAGTTTAAAAAAAGGAGTGTTCCTTGAAACAAGCCAGGGACTTGCAATGTTATCAGAATTTTGTGTTCTTTAGGGTCCTCCTTGCAATAAGATTCAAAAGCTGAGCTGGTGACTTAGTTGTAGGCACTAAAAGCGATTTTACTGTTGGTTCTGACATTAACCAAACTCTTGAAGTAAACAACTCTTCAGAGTTACTGCTTGTGTTTCCTCCTCATCTGCACAACTGATATAAACTTGTCTGTGATTTATTGGGTGTCAGGAATGTTTTATCACAAGTGTTATTTCAGATTAGATAAAGATCTAAGTTTACAGAATTTGTGCAAAAAAAAGACTGAAAAGAATAAAGCAAGGATATATTTAAATGATGAATTGAATTGGGTTATTTCTATATGATTTTTATTATAATCATCCTCTTTTGTGGGAAAAGCCAAGAGTCATGTTTATTCGGTATTTTCTAGAAGAAAAAAAAACAGGTGCTCACCTAATGAAACATTATCCATATTATTTTTATGATTAACAAATTGTTTTTTATTCTTTGGGTGGTAAGTATTGTGGCTTTGAAAATGTGTTTTTACCTTTTTTCGATCAGAAATTGTGTATCACTGCCTTGAAAAAAATAATTTTCTTTAAAATACACATTTCCTTGACATTCTAACCAATGTCTCTTATTTCTCCTTCAGAATGAGAGAACAGAATGGGTAGAAATAGACCCTTCTTGTTCGATTCACCCAATCTGACTCGTGAGAAATTAATTGCTGGCCAATGATAGGTTTGTATGGGAGTGGTAAGACAATCATTTGTCCCCAAGCCCAGTACAATATCAAGCCATGTGGACAGTTTCAAAAAGTTCTTTGATTAAAAGGGTGCATGATTTTTTCCCCTTTTGTAAAAATTTATTTTTTTAATTAATCTTTCATTAAATTTCTTAGATTAAAATATTTGATTAAAGGCATCTAGTTCCCAAATCTTTGATAAGCCCCCCTCATTTTGCCCTTGTCTAGGTGCAGTCTGTATTCATTATTTAATGGGGAATGGTAAGCCATTAAAAAAAATGTAAAGTTTTTAAAATGAAAAAAATAACTGAAAAATCAGGTAAGACAAAAATTAAAATGTAGAATTAAACTCAGGTAAGATATAAAAAAAAATTAAAGATAATCAGGTAAGATGGAGGTTGCCTTCCACGAAGACATGTCCTCATGTCTGCCATTTGGGTGTTCAAAGCAGAAAAAGCATCAGTTTAGATGGGGAAGAGTTTTACAGAATTTGCGTAAGTGACCAGGTATTTTCTGAATTGACAAATTTTTGGATGTTGATAATTAATTGTAGATGTTGTGAAAAAGAAATCAAAATAAATTTTTGGCAAAATTTTATTATTTTTTTTTAAATTCAAAATTAGAAGAAATTAAAAAAAAAAAAAACCCTTGGGTAGGTATCCGGTGACCCTTTGCTAGGACTTTTGACCACTTTCCATACGCAGCAAATATGTATTGTACTTTTAAAGAATTGCTTTGCAGGTTCCAGCATCATTGGAGGTAGTAAAGAATCAATGATTTTCTTAAAGCTACATTAAGCTGGAGGGAGGGCAATTATTAAACAAAGCTTATTAGAAAATCATTGTTCAAAAACAATACATGTATCTGTAGTAGTATATTTTAAGTTTCAGCTGATCAAGGTCAAATTACAGCCCTGCAATCTCCCAGAAATACAATAAAAAGATAGAATTTTCACACGTTTATTAGTCCAAGTTGCAACAGAACAGAATCCAACATCATTGAAAGCAAGACTTAATAAAAAGATCATTAGGCAGAGCATGTGTTACAAAAAAACTCTATAACAAAAAAAAAAATATGAATGCTTTTAAGCAATTGAATTACATGTGAGACAGTTTAGTCAGATTATTTATCTACTATAGACAAACTTTACCATTGCCAATATTTCAATCAAATTCTGGACAACCATGACATTGTGTATTAACATGGATTGCAGTGTTGTAGTCTGATATGTAATTATGATAAGTTTTCCTGCAAAATCTGTAGAGATAGATTAGTTCAGATGACTTGCAGCTTTTTTCTTGTTTAGCTGCATACAAACATGCAGATGGAAAGAAAATTGACGGAAGACGTGTTTTGGTTGACGTGGAAAGAGGAAGAACAGTCAAAGGTTGGAGGCCAAGAAGATTAGGTAGGTAGAAAAAAAGCCAAGCAAGAATTGCCATCCGAACACTTCTCTGGATAATACTGCAATTTATGCTCACTAATTAACTTCTAGAAATGTAACATAACCACCTACCTTTTTAGGGAACATTAACATGCCCACTGACTGGCTCATTGTCAGAGATTTGACTCAACTTCTCTTATCAATCTTCAATTCCAGTTGCATGAACAACAATGTTTAGACCCATTGTAACTTAATTTAGATTATCCTTTTAATATGTAGCATTGGAATTTGATCAAATGAAAAATGTCTTCAATTCTCACATCACTTTGCAATAACAAAGTGCAGATAGCTTTGATGCAGAAAACATTGCATGCTTTCGTGTTGAAGTAAATTTTCATCATCTCTACTAAGATTATTAGGAGATTTGTTATTTTGTTTATGACGTTGAACATTTATTTCACTGTCAAGTCAATCTTCTCCATTTTGTAACCACATTACCAGGTTCCAAGACTCATCGTATCCTGTGTCTTATTATATATCTTCCTAGAATTGTTTTATGCTCTGCCTGATAATCAGCCCAAAATCCTGCACTCCTTCTTAAAATACACTTGGTTTGCAACTGAAACTTGGATAATCTTTTTTGAGAACTTTTGGGATATCTTCATTCCATCGTTCCAAGAGTTATCGGCATGGAATTTCCAGAAAACATGTTGATGTCCGGTGTAAGGGGACTTCATCTTTTTCCTGTACTGATTAATCTTTTGTGTTTAACTGAAGGATCAATTTAGCTTTGTGGGTAAAAAAGTATTCCCAAGACAATTTCCTCTTTTCAAATCCAAGCAAATAAGCAAATTGAAGTATCTTCCAATGTTAAGGAACAGAGGAGAGACTTCTGAAACCAGTGATGTGATATGTTCTGTACGGCAGATTGGGGTTTCTATAGCTCACATCATAAACCTTGAGCAATTGACAAGATGTATGTTAACTCTTAACATTGGTTAATTTTACAAGATCTATTTTGGAAGCTAAAAAAAAACTTCATAGACATCATAAATTGGAGAAAGATCAGTTACATTTGACAGACTCTATTTCCTTGCAATTTCCAAGTAACCTGCTCTCAATTGATGTTTTGATTTGGCAATTTTATGAATACTTCCCAGCGTACCATATTACAGAAGGGAAACATGCAACATTCACATTTTTTTTTAAACTTTGATTTTCAAATAATTTCATGGATATACAAAGACTAATGTTTTTTAGAAGCAAGCTGCACTACAACAACTCTTCAATGAAATTCAATTCAGATAGCATAGTTCAGTATATTTGTTTGTAGGAATGGGTGGGTGGGTTATCATCTGTCCTCAAATAAATCATAAAACCTTGTTTTATATATTTATAGAATTGGTCTTTGACTAGATATCCTATTTTTGCAATTGCAATGTGATGTAGCAAATATAAAAGATAATTTCTCTATAAATACACAATATTTCATGTTTTGTAGAGCATTAGACAGACAAGATTGCTCTTATCCTCACATCATATTCCAATCTTTACATCACCATTCACATGATGATCAAGTTCTTTCAGTGTCCTCTAGTTTAACTATGCAGTGAATTTTTTTCTTCGTCTCTGCAACAGTTATATTACCTTTCTCTAATATGAGTTTTGTTTGTAACTTATGTAGGAGGTGGGTTAGGAGGAACCAGGAAAGGTGGGCCAGATGAAAACACTCGCTTTTCTGGACGAGACGAGTTCAGGTAAACAACGTTCACTTCCTGTGAGATCAGAGGGATCTTAATCATCTTAAAACATTCAGCATCTTTTTTCAGTTCTTTTTGTGGCATAATTTAGGTTATGATCTAAGTCAATCAAAATTAAAAGTCTGATACTTGCCTGCAACCTAGTAACATTAAAGTAACAGTTTTCTTTGGTTTGTTGATTTCCATTTATTATAAAAAAAAAAAGAAAAAAAAAGCAAATGAGACTAATAGTAATTTAGCCTATGTGTTTAAAACTGCATTTAATACTCATAAATATTTTAATTTCTTCAAATTTCCTGAAACTACATAATTACACTATTCTGTATTCAAAATATACATGAAAATCTTATGTTTATTTTCAAAATGGTGAAAATGCATATTTTTGTTGGATTTTACAGCAGTAGTTCCTACCGTGGCAGAGAGGAATCTCCTGCCAGGGACCGCAGTCGCCGACGAAGTAGAAGTCGAGAAAGACCACCGAGGAGAAGTCGAAGCAGAGAGAGACCGCCAAGGAGAAGCAGAAGCAGAGATAGAGAAAGGCCCAGAAGGGAAGAGCCAGGTAGGTTACTCCCTCATTAACAGTTTCATTCACATCTATATAAAGTCAAGCAGTTTTATATTCTGATATCTGTTAGCTTATAAAGCGAACGTAAAGGAGTTTTATGTCCTTTAATCCTATGTTATGAAATGCTAATCATAAAGAAAATGGATTGTTCCATTGCACATAGCTATGTAAAGGGAGAATAATCCTTCTAGTTATGAAGTATAAAAATGCATAAATATGTAACATAAAATTGATGAAATGGTTACAGGAGAGGAAAAGGAACGCAAGAGGAGCAGAAGGAGTCGATCAAGAGAAAGAAAAAGAAGCCGATCTCGTGAAAGAAAGAGAACCAGAAGAAGCAGAAGTCGCGATCGCAAGCGAGATCGGGAAAGCAAGCGAGATGAAGGGGCGGATCAAGACTTTGGCGAGGACGGGGTCCCAGTTGTTAAAGAAGAGGATGTCGACCAGTACACAGGGTACGGAGGGTACAACCCTGAGGACCAGAATGGGGGCGAGGAAGAGGAGGGAGCCGAAAATGAGGAGTACGAAGGGTGAAGGATTGCAATGGAAATTTTTATTTCTCTTAATAGACTTTTCTCTCAGTATGATTTATCCTATTTCTGTACATTGTGAAAGATCTGTTTACTTTGCAGGATCATGTCACTATTGGTCCCCACATGTTGTCAAACATGTTTTTTTTTAAAAGAGATAATGTTTTACTTGACACAGATGTTAATAAATGTTATGCCTTTGTTTGAAACAATTAGTATACAATATTAATGTTGTTTATTACTGTTGTCATTTGGTTAAGTGAAATGGCATTGAGGGATCATGTATCCATACTCACAAATGGGATAGAGTGCTCACAGAGCAGATCTTGTATGGAGTTGACTTCATGTGCTTGAATAAATTTTGGAAAATAATGCTTGTTGAGTTTATTTTAGGTTTTGTATGATTGATTTGTCCAAGAGGTAAATGACAGAGTTCTTACAGAACATAAAGAGTGCATTACCCAGTATTTAAAAAGCCAATGAAATTGCACACAGAAAAAAAAAATCATGGAATAGTGCATATTGCTTGAATTGTCTTCTAAAGAGCTTAAATTATGTTGTGATGTCATGAAATTTTTTTTCAGAGTTTTGTTGATACCTCTCCTTTTACAAACATTTCAAATGTTACTCAGTATTGTTGTATAGGCATTTATATTTAATGTGTTGTGATTTAGGAGCTTAAATTGCTTCGAAAAGTGTTCAAAAAATAACTATGGGTCTGACATACCCTGAATAAGTTATGTTTGTATTGATTTGTATCAGTTGGAGAATATCTTTCTTGTTATTTTATTTTGCGCAGTATTTTAGAGGTGTAATGGCAACTAGGTGCAGAATGCTGATGAAGTATCAAGCCAAAAGTTTATATATCTTGGGGAGGGGAGGGTGTATGTAAATAAACAATCCCTGGGAATAGAGAATGAATTTCAAGATAGTGGTGATACATGTACGATCAGCAGATTGGAAGCATTGAAAATTAAATGATTTTGAAGGGGGGAAAAGTTGGTGTAGAGAGTGCAGTCTATCACAGTCGGCTGTTTTACAGAAGTATTTTGTACTCGATGACCTATGGGTTAATGGAGGATTTTTTCAAAATAATGCCTCTGATGGCAGACCTTGCATTGTCCATTTTTCAGAAAATACACTTAAATGAACCGATACAACGCATGAATCGGGAAAAGATTAAATATATTCTGTACATTGTAGGAAAAGTAATAAGTTTGGCTGTTAATTCATGTTTATATTTTCATCCAGGCCTGCTGATTTCTACTTAAAGGAAAATTGGGAAGATTAATGAATAAAATAAATGCCTATGGCAAGCTTGTAGTGTTATGGTGGCACGGCAATAGTACAAAGCTTGTATTCAATATATAAAGCTGAACACAGTGAAGTATTTACCAAGTAAATATGAGATTCAATTAAGAGTGCTACTTAATAACGATCAATATGACAACAGTTTTTGGAGCGAGTTATCTCGCTCAGAATAAGGAAAATTTACTTGCTTTTTCTATTAATAATGCATAGTTATGGCCCAATAAGTTTTTTTTTATTTCTATATCTTACAGATCTTTAGACCAACCGCTTTAAGAGACAACATTTGGATTCTGAAAGGTTGAGGGGGGATCTTTAATATTTTTTAAAAAATGCATAAAAAATATCTGCGCCTTGGTTAAGAAAATATTTATTTATTATAATCATATTGTCAATCAGAAATCTTACAATCAGTAGCCATAATGAATGTATTTGTAGTCAATGTTTCGAAATATTGAAGTCTAAAGAAAGCGAGGCAAAGCTTCTAACATCTAAAAACAAATAAATATTGACAGACATTTATCCAAGGATGCTTTGTGGAAAGTTAACATTGTAAAACAACGGATATACACGCAATTGAGCTTAGCCGTTTTTATTTGCATTGTCTATCTTCAAGATATTTTTGCTTGTTAAATGCCCTTCCTTCTCTTGTTAAAAATGTAATAATTGATATTTTGGCGCGTGACAATTTATATTGCAATAGACATGGTGGATTATAACACCTGACATTTTTTCTATAATAAACAGTGCCCATTCCCACCAGCAGCCGTGGCCTAGACCTTTCACAAATCTGGGCAATGCTTTGAATGGGGTACGCAGTAATTTAAAATAATCAGATTCGATAAGCCATAAAATATGTTTAGAGAAATTTTTATGCACTTAGTTATGAGTTTGTCTTTTGACAATAATATGGAAAAAGAAAAAAATTATGTAAATATTCAATGTTCCACCATATGACGAGAGATATTTTCCAGACAACATTTGGGTCAATATTGCGAGAGCTGTTTCTCTATCCCCCTCTCTGTTGCTAAATTGCATACAAAGGAGTTTCTTAACCATACCGTATAAAGAGAATATAGAGGGAAATAAATGGGATTTCCTTGTTTGTCCGAGTTTAACCGTTTTGGACAGGACAATACTGTATGTAATATGTCACAAGCAACCCTTCATTACAAAAACCCTGGTACGAGGACAATTGGTAATTTTAAGGTTATATTTTATATACATTAAAAAAGTTTTGTCCTGAAAGACCAAATTATTAACTTCTGAAAAGAAGTTAATGATAAAACTCAACAGATTTTTTTTTTGTTTATCGAACATCAGTATGATGGTGCTCAGATGAAAATTCGTGATCTCAGGTAAACTTATTGGTAATTGCAGGTACATGTTTATATCTATATGTGTTTAATCAAGAGGATAATGTCACAGACTTGTCAGATCACCAACAGAGAAAGCTTCCTATAAATCGCATTATACGAAAGCATAAACAATTGAGCAGATGTATTTTTCCACGGGGGAAATGTAAAGCCACTTTTTGCTATATATTTTTTTAATCATCTGATGCTAAGGGTTTGGTCTCGTATTGATCTGAATTAGGGAACTAGAGGTCATAAATATAATGCACAGAGTATGAAATATGTGTTGTTTTGGCCGTAAAAAACCGTTCAATATCAAGAGAGCCCTTATCTGGAACAGACGATATAACAATGTTGCATGATGTGAAATAAAGTGGAACGCGGCATCTCTGGGTATTTATCAGATATACGATATACTCTATAGAATCGATGTACTCTATAAAACTGTACAGCACTTGAATATAGAGGGAAAAATACATGAACAATAGTAAAAAAAAAAAAATTTTACCAAACATGCTCTGAACCTTTTTTAAATTACAAACAATGGAGCTTTGATTGCGGGGTACTTCAAGAAATTTATTGCTATGAAAAGAATGTCTGCTACTATATTTCCCTCTAGTTTGTTAGATCATTTTCCTCTAAGTTGACATTTCAAGATGCTTTTATTTTAATTTCCTTTTATTTATTAAGATTTATGAACATTGCATTGTATAAATAGTTTAAATCTAAACTCATCAAACATTTTGTGGTCCCAGAAATTCGATATACGAGCTACTGTCGGGATTTTTCATCGTCATTTTGTCATAATGCTCTCCAGCATTGTCAGATTGATTGCAGTATTCCAATCTTAAAAAACATGGAATAAAGAAACGCAACGTTTAGATTCTGCATTATTCTATTATCTTTCCAGAGAAACATGCGAAAAAATTTTACTTTAAAGAACAGCGGTAGTAAAATTAATCCGTCTGGATATGCTTGGAAATTTCTCTATATTTGGATCATCAGCGAGATTTGTCCGACATTAAAGGCCATTTTTATTGAGTTATTATCTGAAGAGATGTATGTAGCATGAAATTCCTATGGAAGTTAATTTTTTTTTTCAGCTTCGTTATCGGAGTTTAGGTTTACATTGTTTTTCTGGCGTCATTGTCCGGCAGATTATTCCATGGTTGTTTTTTTTTTCTACGGAGATTTGAAGTAACAGGCGTGCTTGTGACTATAAAGACAGGATTAAAAAGCGTAGCTCGGGGATATAAATCTCAAACAATCCTGCTCAGACGCTCTGCTCTTGTCTCATCTTATTTGTCCCATTTCCCTTAATGTAGCAAAATACGGACTTGTACTGGTTGAAAGACCCAGTGACGCAAATGCAACCAAGTTTTTTTTACCCCTTTCTTTTCTTGACAAATATTGGCAGAGGCATATTCGAGAAGGTCGCGCTTTTCCGTATAAAGGCTTGATAAAAGTGTATCTTCTTCTGAATAAAGTGTATTCCTGAGATAGCTTGCCACAATCAGGCCTATTTTGATGCGGTCTGTTGCCAATAATTTGACATTTATGATAAGACAGGATCCGGTGTTACGGAGAAGGTCTTCATTTAATTGGGGAAATTGTAATATAAAGTACATTAATTACACCACCCCCGACTCACCTCAAATCAAAGGGAGGGTCCTCGAGACCGATGTACTCGATAGAACATATTCTGGTCTTTTCACGTTCCTTTTAATTTATTCTGATACCGATGCTAAAAGTGTATTAATAACTCTAGAAAATGATCGTCTCTACTTTTAACTATTTATCACAGAATTATCGTTTATGGATTCGATCCATAATGGCAGCATTCTGAATTTGGACAGTCAATCTAATTGATGCGGAATTAAAGAGAGTATTTTTGAAAAAGGTTTTCTACTTTAGATAATTACAAATTTAAATTGCTTTATGAATTTGAAGAGTCCTTTTTTTTTTGCTCTTGTTAAAAATGAATTTGTGCAGATTTTGCATCTTGGCCGTAAACGCTGATAGACACTGAAAGATTTAGTACCCAGAACTTTACTTGATAAACAACATAATGTACCACAAACCATATTTTTCATTAATGGCTCAGCGCAAAACAACCACAGATGTAATTTCAAAGAGGTTAATTAATTTATGATGATTGATTTTCAATAAAAACATGTTCCTAAATAAAATAAAATGTTGTTAATGTAATTATTAAGTCTAGACATTTAGGCTTGGATTCTTTATATCCCAATGCAAACATATACGTCCCTGTACTATTTGATTTATTTTTTTCATTTACATGACAATAAAGGATATCTGAAATTAATTCTCAGATTGATGTTTTAAATAAAATTGCTGAATAAATACTTAGTCGATTATGATGAAACAAACGGAATCAATGCATGCTTCAACCACAATGAAAGTTACGGTTAGTGGAGGTAGCGCCCAAAAAACAATGTATCGCCTTTCGACTCGTAAACGATAAGTACCATTGTTGTGAAAAATTAAACAGAAATGAATTCAAGGGAGCTGGGTGATTGTGGTCATATTCAGACAGTGTGATTTTCCAGAGTTCTCTACAAAGATATCGGAAATTTTTTAAATTTTAAAGCTATTAAATATTTGAATTTTTTTTTTCACTAGATTATACTTTATGACCAATAATATCATATTTAAAATTTTACGGTAGATCTGATGGATAATTAGTTGAACACCAAGTCTCCTGAAAAATATCACGTGATTGATGACGTAAGATTTATTTATCATCTTAGAGGTGACGTTAAGCAGATTATGAATTGTTATATAAACTAGATGCTGAACTGGCAAACCCTTTATGTCTCTCCCCTGAAACCGTTAACAAGGAGTTAAAGCACTATGAATTATTTCATCATTTTAAAAATTCTTATTCTGTCTGCTTCAGAAAACATATATCTGTAGCCTTACTGTTAGTTTGGATATTTTATCGTTTCGGATTGTCATATCATCATGTTCATCTTACATTTTTCAGAAACAAATACTGCAGTATCACTTTACATAAAACACGTTGCAATTTCGAATAACTCAACATGCATATATTGAGTATAATTAATACAGAGAAATCGCTCATCTTGCATTTTTCAATAACAAATATCACTTTACACAAAGCATGTTGCAACACATGTACTTATTGTCATGAGTTAATTTTATATAATTCAACACTCATATATTGGATGCTTATATGGATATAATTAAGACAAAAAACTAGTTTTTCATGATAAGACTTTATTAGACAAGCGAACGTATTATTTTCACATTCATTTCACTTTATAGAAATTACTCTGTATTTATATAAGAATGTTCTTAGTTTTATGTCATTGGTTATCCACAGAAATGTGCTCATCATTAAGCCTACATTTCATTTCATATTTTTAGATTTTACATATATTAAAAGAAATAAGATGGAGTCATTCTTTTGGTTACGGGGAGAGAAGGTCAGTTGTAGCAAAGTTAGAACCTGTTAGCAGCATTACGTACATACATTTTACAAATTTGTCGGATACAATATTACATTCTCACTTGGAAGAAATTGTAATCGATATAATTAAAGCTCCATTTGAACAATCATGTAGATCATTCTTTACATATCCCCATATTAAAATCATCAGAAATGAGACTCTTGTATTTAAGATCATCGTTTTCAGTTAAAGTTAATTGATGAATAAAGGTTAGAGTAGGTTTTTACAATTGCAGTAGAATATCCGTTGAATGTTTTACTTCCAAATCTTGGGGGGAAATAGTCATAGTGCAATGTACTTGGAAGTCGAGTATATAAATTTTTTGGAGAATACAAGCGAAAACAAGTGGAAAAAGTGCATGCATCCTTTACTATAAGATATATTGGACTATTTCTGTTATTCTAAATGATCGTAAAGGGGGATTTATCAAGAATCTTCTCGCCCAATATCGAGAACTATGGCTCCACTCTCAGACATGATCTCCTCAATGCTTTCCATTTCCAGACGCGGATTGATAAATTGACCACCTACAAGCAACCTTTAGGTAAAGAGGTCGGCACTAGCAGATCTAGACACGGCAGACCGTGGACAATTTACATAGGAACATAATTATAAGCTGTGGGCATGATGCTATTAAGAAAGCAACGATTTAAAAACTTTCAGTTTTCCTTTTGAATTGCTCGAAATTTGCAAGTGCTGGCGTACCATGTTTGTGTTGGAAAATTATCTCATAAAACTGAAATATCCTGACATGTGATACTTGCAGTAAGACTAATTTGGGAAGATTCCCTGTAAAATCAAGGTTCAAGAAATCTATTTCCTCGAACGTTTCTTTTTTTATAAAGGTTATTACCCTTTTTTGTAAGCATGCAAATTTAACTTATTACCAGAGAGTTTGGAGTTCTATTTTTATGAATAATACCCCAAACTGATTGATATTGTCCACGATTTTACGGGACTGTTAGGGCTGTAGGGCTGATCCTTCCGATACCGGTTCGAATCCACAACCGAACGTAGAAGTATTCAACTGATCTAGGCCATCTGATATATCATGGACATCCTTTATTGTTCAATGACCTACAGGAGTGCTGATCGAACATCCGGATCTGATTACCTTCACCGGAAGTTGTGAAGTCCCCATATGAGCGGAAATTGTCAAGCAATATTTGATAAATCATCTATATCATTGGTATGCATCCTAATAAACCATATGTTCCATTCATGTCATAATCAAATTTAGAGAAGATTTCTAATATCTAGATAAATTTATCTCCCTGTTTTCGCTTAAACGTACAGCCTCACGGAATTGTGTACCAAAACATTGCACAGGATCGCAGAACACATCAAATGCCGTCAGAGAATTCGACATTGATAACCAACAAAAAAAGTAAACCTTTGGGGGGTAAAACTACAACTAGTGCCATTTTTTAATAATTGAAGTGCATTAGAAGGACAGACGAGCAGCGGAGTATTATTCTGCAAGGGCCAATGAGAACGGAGGCGGGGGCGGATGAATACACAGAGAGTAGATCCTGATAACTATCAATATATTGACATGGCTATAAAAGCATGCTAAGTTATATAGATGTGATACTTGATATGAATAAAAGATACAACAACCAACTCGGTGCATATGTTCCCATCCATCAGCACTGAATACGATCAATGGTCTAGTCTGAAACCAAAACAACCTTTTAGGAATCCACTATTTCTAAGTTCTGTAAACCTGATATGAACCAATTCCGTTTGTTCTAATTACATTGTTCGAGTGGTTTTCGGTGTTACAGTATTTCATCAGGTTTTTACTCCGAACGCTTTTATCCGACCACAAGATGATATCAGGAAATCTGTCAACTTGCAATATTTATCAATGTTAGTTGCGATTCATTTCAAAAATAGCATTTGAAAAGTGCTTAATAGCTTGATGCGCTCGCTCTCTCGCTCTCTCTCTCTCTCTCTCTCTCTCTCTCTCTCTCTCTCTCTCTCTCCGATTATACGACTGAGAAGTAAGAATATACCGATTATTGATTATTGCAGTTCAGTCAATGAACCTATTGTTTGATATCAGTATTCGTCTATATCATTTGCAAGCAGTCATGATATCCTTTTCTTTGGCATGCACTAGTTTTGGCCAATCAATTCACGAAAGAGCAATTTATTATTCCTCAAAGTATCATCTGATGCATACGAAATGCCAAGAATGAATGACAATTCTCATGCAAATGAAAATACAAATGTTGACATCGGCCCGGTAGACGGTCGATCTGAACATTAAATCAAGTGATGCACTTTTAGTCTTTGAGAGTCTTGGGACCAAAGGGAAGGGGAGACGGGGAAGGGTTTATAAAAAAAAGGGGGGTTTAATTCATGCATATAACAAGAAATAATTGTGACGTGTTTCAAGCAATAACTATTTTGAAATTATTACAGATTTATCTCAAATCATGTTATCAGCAATTCTGTACTAGCGGAGACACAGCGTGGGTGAAGGGGGGGGGGGTGCTTCCCCCACTCGTGAAAACGCCCTAATAGTTCTTGTTTTTTATTAACCTACTTATATTTTATGTGTGAGTACTAGAAGGTGACTATAGGATTGTTTACTGACCACGTACCTCCGTCACTAAGGGCAACACATTTCTGACGTCATATATAGACACAGCTATTTGTCAACGCTATGAGCTACAATGGAGATAAACTGCAAATCTTTAAAAATTGTCGAGAAACATGAAACTCCGTCGCTAGAGGAATCATTTTTTTTTCGAAGCAGCTTATAGGACAATTTGCAGCAATTTGACACTCGACAGTGAGAAATGATTTTTCAGATTGGTAAGGATAAGGTTGCATTTGTCTTCATTTTCTGGACAGGGCTATTTGTCACCGACAATTTCCCTCCAATTTGGGGGAAATATAATTGTTACAACTCGTTATATGGACTGTGCCGTCAGGCTAGCTGGGTCAGCCTAACAGTAGGTGGGCGGCTGGAGGACATATTAGTACTTTGATGCTGAGTATAAAGATTTTGTTAAAAGTCTATATTATTACAGAATAATAAACGAGAATGATGCGTTAAGAATTCTGGGAGGAAAAAAGGGGATGAAAATACACCTTTACCGTAACATTATCACCGTTTTGAAATGTCACAATATCTGACTATGAAATGTATTTTAAAAATCTTAAAAAAGTACAAAAATTTGTTAAAGCCCCAGCGGGTTTCAAACTCAAGAATTGCAGATCTCTAGCAGATGCGATGCAATCATGCAAGACGTAAAACCCAAAATTTTGAAAGAAAAATGTTAAAAGTGTTTACTTATTGTTTAGTAATAGGTCCAAAACACACGATATGATTATAAAAAAAACCCAGATATTGAAAAAGTCAGATATCAAACATCATGCATAGTTTGTTTTCAAAAGACAGACATGCAGACACGGAGTTATTGGCTGAATGATCCCATTCTCCTATGCTTTAAATGTTCGAAAGATTTGTTAAATTAACGGTTTTTATAAAAATGTAGAGTTTTAGTTATTTGCCATATTTGTTACATTAAACCTTCTCTATTATTTCTACCTTTAAGTTATTTCCATTCTCCCCGATGGAAATAGAAACGGAATTAATAATTGAAGGGAATTTGATATGATATCAGATAGGCTTGTTTAGTTAGCTTTTTAAATTATTAAACCTAGTAAGCAATTGTTCTATACGCGTTTTAGCTCAGTTTTGTGTGTTTATGAAAATCATCTTTATTGGATCTTTAATCAAACTGCACACTGTAAAGTCAATTTTCACAAATGCGAAGTAAACTATTAACTTTATCTGTAATGTTTGATATCAAGTGAATACAGGTAAGAGTAAAAAAATCATTTAGCTAAGATGATGCCTAATAAATATGGACGTAAATCGATTTGGAAATTGATTCTGGGCTTTCGTCAATATTCGTTGAATACTAATTTTCGTGGAGTTCGTTGTTGACCTGATCCGCGAAACTGAGTGCAATTTCTATTTACATATCTTATATATGTGATTATATTCCATGAATTTACGTATCAGTAAAAAAAAAATCATTAAATCCTCGAAAATGATATATCCACAAATATAATTAAAACCGCAGTAAAAAAATAAAATTTAAACTCTCAAATTGTGTTAATGTGGTATGGGACACTGCCATATTATGACGTACTTCCGATCGAAAAAAAAAATCAAGCATAATCTTATAAACTTTTTCTTACCCAAAATTTTTATTTAACAGTGTTGCGAAATGGTTTGGAGGGTTCGCTACGAATCTGTGAGTCATGAGTTCGAATCACGCTGAGGCTTTTAAAATTGTAACCTTTCCAAAGAAAATTAAAACACATTTTTGCTCAAATATTGTAAAATTGTAAAATTTAAAAACGGTGAAAGAATTTTGATAATAATCTACTTTCATCCACATTAATATCGACAGGTGTCCCATACTACATTAATTTGTATGTCATTCATAGTTATGTTCAACTAAGCGTCAACTAGAACAAATTCGGGTTGGAAACACTGACAACACTATGTTTTTCAATGTAAGGTTTTTTTCATCTGAACCACAGTAGATTTTGGAGCTATCAGAAACTCCATTGTCTCAGTGAAAGTATGGAAGGTGTCAAAATGTCAGAAATGAGACATTTTAAGCTAACTTTCATAAATCAGATCATCATATCATGATGTATTTTTGTTGTCCCCATTGGATAATTCAACTCGCGCCTTTGTTGAAACTGAATTGCATCTTGTGCGTAATACAGAACGATTCCTAATAGTGATGAGGTGTTGCAATGAATTTTAAATTAGATATTATAATAAAACATAAATTCATGAAACTAAGTGCAAAAGATCATTAAAGGCCAAAATAAAAAGTAATAAAAATCATATAATTTGCCTAAAAGAGATCTAACTTTTGGTCAGCAAAAAATCCCTAATTTAAAAAAAAAAATGTTGAGATCAAGTTTGGATTTGAGGTTGTGATGGCATGACTTAAATGATCAAAGGATCACAGAAACTGTAAATGAAGTTTTTGTTATGCCGCATGAAACAACAGCTCTTTAATCTTTCAATTTTGATAACAATAAAGCGGTTTTATATTTTAAAAAATAAAATGAATTTTGCCTCTTTCCTTTACGACATGCAACAATCTGAACTTGCAGAACTCGCCTCGGGGTAGTAGCATTTGCCGTTGCCAGCAATATAAAAAAAAGAACAAAATGGAAAATTACGTAATCTGCTAAGAAATGCATTTAGATATTTCCTTTATATTCCAAATTGAAAAATATAATATGGAATTATGTCAAATGTTATAAAACAAGGCTTTTTTCGTTTCCGAAAGGCCAGGAGATTCGTGGGCGGGGTTAGGATATACACAGTTTTGTAGATGATTATCATTGTTTTGGAATTGCAAAACCTGCCTCAATTGTTATGGTGAACGGAATGGAAAAAACCGTCAAATACACTTTAAAGATATACATTTTATCCTCGTTAAATACAAAAAATTGTAAAAAGAGATTTGAAGCAAAATGTATGTCCTTGAGATTTCTTATATGTGATTTTAATGTAAATCATTATAGAAAAATTGCTAGTATTCCTCGGTTCGGGTATATACCGTGCATGTAAATTATAACTGTGTTGTGGTAATGTGGTGATGAGGTTGTTAACATTAATCAGTATGAAGTTGTTTCAATCACAAAATTTACATCAAGCAGATATAAATCACTCCAAATAAATGTCATAGATGCAAAAAAAAAACGACATCTAGCTAACTGAGGTCCATGATAAAATAATGTGTTTTTTCCTCAACCGAGAGATGAGAGAAGCTGCAACTTAAAGTGTCTGACAATATTGCAAAAAAAGGTAAATACACCACAGTGCAAGACCGATAAGACAAAACGAGACATCTAGAGAACCGAAGAACAAATTCCAAAGCATGGGGATTTTATTGATTTGATTGTTTACATTTAACATGGCCATCTTGAGCTTCATTTGAAATGAAATCCGAAATTTTCGTTCAAGTGATCGAGGAGCGGTTTAGCTCGACGGCAAGACAATTAGTTTCAGGAATAACGCAAATTTTCTTTTTCCAGTAAGATGACAGAAAAAAAGCTCCGCCAAACACATAGCCTCGGAGCACAGATAAAGGCTTGTTCCATTGACTGTCAAATGAAATTAAGATCAGAATTAACCGGAAGTATTGGACAGCATCGCTTTTTTGATGCCAGTTTTATTGAAAATTTGCAACGGACATTTTTGTTCAAAGAATTTATGATATCCAGACAACAGTAGGTTTTCTTAAAAAGCCAGACCAAACGACGTTTTTATGGAGAAATTGCAATTATTGGGTCATTTGGCTTGTGTCTTAAGTGAATGGCTATATATACTATAATGTTGTATTATATAATCAATGCAGCCTGATATGACAATATACTAGTTTATAAAAGTCTATTTCATAAATTTGTTTAACGTAATTCATGTAATAGCAGTGTTCTTGAGTTTGTGACTTCTATCAACTAGATACACTTTGATTTCATAAGATTTCCAATCCTCAAACAATTTTGATCATTTCAATTACGTCACATAGATAATTATTTCATTTCTTATAAAAGCAATGTGATGTTTGTAAGGTAATGCAGTTCTCTTTTGATCTTTCAAAAAAAAGAAAAGCTTTGAACTCCTAAATCGTAAGATATTACATTATTTGCATGTACCCACACCACAGAACACATCATGATAAGGAGCGCGGGGGGGAGGGGGTGAGAGGGGGGGGGGGTACATGCAGGCGATCACATAGAAACACAATGAACAGATTTTGACATTTGATCACTTGAGCCTGTTTACTTACAAATCGATCACTCCCCCCGTCCCTTCTGATGTCCGACGAAACGTCAGCGCACGTGAAGCGCCGGATATCGCCATATGTATAGCGCCGGCCAGCGGGAAGCATTTTAGGCATGTGTGAATATCTCATCTGTCATCACTGACGTCACGTTAACATGACGTCGCTCTTAATCCAGTAATTCGTTCACCACAAGAATAACCAAAATGCGATGAAAAATAAAAACACCACAATATTCCTTTGGAATAAGTGCACTCTCCTCTGCAAAACAATATCTCTGACCCGACACCAGGACAGAGAGCATTTCTCCACTGAGTACTCGGCTAGTGACACCAATAATGACAAAGCGTTTAACGGAATTGGAAGCGTTATTCAGAACAAATACTCATGTCCTCTCCTCCTCGCCTTGACCATATAACGTTAACAAACAAACGAAATTAATGCCTCCAATTACAATGTATTGAATGTAAGGTTATTTTTGTTCAAATGATACTCTTTATTCCCCGAAGGCCAAACGTCTACTGAAAAAAGGGACAAGCCTCCTAATATATCGAGTGCGATCGAATATTTGATTTGACAAAATGCTCGGCGAGATACACGTTTGAGGGAATGCTAATATATGACAATGGGTAGGGAGAGATGGAGATACCATCTTTTCTGATTTCAATGCACCGATCACGCGCAGAAATCACACCAGTTTAACTTAGTCCTGCCAGCTTAGATTCACCACGGTGTATTTTTATAAATACTTTTTAAAATATAAAAAAGACTACAATCAATTTAGTTATTTTGAGAAACCGCAAACTGAAATAGCATTTACATAAACCGAAAATAGAACAATCGCGTATTACGGAGTTTTATCTAAATTGAAATTGTTACATTATTGCATTTGACCACCCGGCAGGAACGTCTGTGATCGTTTGACGACGAGAGTGCTCACGGACGTGTGTTTTATTCCGATCGATTTTATATGGCGACGATTACTACAAATTGATTGTTTGAAATTGAAGAAACGTTTTGTCTAAACCGTTGGATCATTTTCAGTGGCGTGTATTCAGGAAAGACCGACTTCAACAAAAGACTTGTGAATATTTTACCAACTCGCTGAAAAGATGTTAAACCGGGGCCGTATCAACATCCGAACCGTTACGGAGATGTCCCCATTAGCCGCATAATGGCCCCCGCAGTCAACTGGATGTAAAACAATTACCATACTCAAAGGCGCACAACAAAAATCCCCATTCATTCCTGATATTCCAAACGGTATCAGCAAATTGCGCAACGATTACTAACCAAATAATAGGAACTGTAGGATTTAATGCAATGTAGAGTTAGATGACTGTGAAACCAAGTGCGTTGGTTTCAGATGACATGAAAAGTAAAATAAATAAATATAAATTATGACTCGACTCCTAGGCCATTTACGGAATGAAATTTTAAGAAATTTTGGAAGTTCACTTAAACTTTACTATGCATACTTAATATTTTACTAACTTTAGAATGTTTGAATTAGTAAGAAATATAAGATATCACTATGTCATTGGCGGAGTTATTGTCACTGGCTGTAAAATGGTTGTTGCAGTTGTTGGTGATAAATGTAAATGGTTCTGTAAATGGTGGTATTGGTGGTGGTATGTGGTCGTTCGTTAGTGGTGTTAGTGGTTGATTAATTGCGGATGTTATTGATGGTGGTGGTGGTTGAGGTTGCTGTTGTAAGTTGGGATGGGAATGGTGATTGGTTGTTCGGGGTTGGTTTTTTAAATGGTAAAATGAGGTGGGTTCGTAATTGTGATCATAATGATAAATTGACGATAATGATGATGACGATGAAGATGGTGGATAATGATGATTCTAATGGTGATGATGATTCTAATGTTGATGACGACGACGATGAAGATGGTGGATAATGATGATTCTAATGATGATGATGATTCTAATGATGATGATGACGATGAAGATGGTGGATAATGATGATTCTAATGGTGAGGATGATTCTAATGTTGATGACGACGAGATGATTTTAATGATGATTCTTATGATGATGATGACGATGAAGATGGTGGATAATGATGATTCTAATGATGATGATGATTCTAATAATGATGATAAAGATGAAGATGATGATTCTAAAACAGCAATAGGAGTGCATTCAGTCAATTTATATCATGGAACTCTATGATTGACTTTTTTTGCCGCGTTATGTGTCATTGATTTCTTAATGCCTTTTCTATATATCAACAAGTGCTTTCATTGAACATCTGACGCTCAAATGTCTTGAAAAAAAAACAACTAGGTTAAATGATTGGATGTTATTCATTAGTTCATGTTTGTGTTTGGACATACAAACAAAAATAGCAAACCCTACGTTATATGTTACATCACCTCTTCTTCCATGCTTGTATATCCTGCGTCATTTCACAAATCATCGAAGACATTGCAAAGATTTATTTTTGGCAATAAAGATGATAAAATCACCGATCAATATAAATATGTGAAATTGATTGATGCATATTGATGAAGAAATTACATGCTGTTTGTACGATTTCCGCTTTGGTAATGATGATTGCAGAGCAGAACTATTACCCCTCCGCTGACGCCAGTTCAGTATGTACACTATCTTTAATCGACAAAACATGCAATGGGGTCATTAATCAGATTTCTTTCTGGATTTGTAATGTCACCAATGTGGCTCTCCTCTTTAAAAACCGCAAGAATCAAGAATCAGTTGAGAATTATCGGTATTCAATCTAAAACGGTTTTTGTTTCGTGGATCGTTGTTTTTTTTTTTTTTTTGCATCTATTGATAGTCACACTTACTTACATATTTTCATAGAGGCCACGGTATATAACTAGGACATGTCATCCAGATATTTAATTAAGATTAGATGTCACGCACCAAATATTGCTATAAAAGACAAAATTGTCTTTGTAAGATGGGTAGAGGGTAAATTTTTTCGTGTTTTGAAAGACGTTAAATTTCCTAATGTACTTTAGTTTGTGGATATATATATATGCTTTTCTGGTATATACATGTACATGTAACCTTGTCAAGCACTATACGGTAGAGCAACATGAAACAATTGATAAGAGGTCTCTCGAATATCTCTTCAGTTATCTGTAAGTAGTAAATAAAGCTGTTTATAAAATAAATTAATATCTTACGTTATTTTGGTACTGAAATGCAAGTAAGTATAGTAATCCTTAACAGCAATGGTCTAAAGTCAGCAAAGATGTCCTTATGTAATAATGTGCTAATATTATACTTTCATGTTAAATACTGAAATCTGATTGGTTTAGACGCAGTTCAGAATCCGTTCTATTACCCGCAGCGTTAGCAACGCATTTAGCAACGGGTAACATTACAAATTGTTACATGCGCGAAAATTATGCGCGTACGGTTCGCCGTAGAATTCACGTTATTCCTATATAAAAGCAGTAAAGTTTTCTTTAAAATTAAGATATTCAGTATAATAAAATAAATAGTGCCTGTTTAGTAGGATAACAGTTGAAATTGACCCCCCTCGAAAACCATTGTCAACCGACGCGAAGCGTTACCTTCCCAAACAGGCACTATTTATATATAAAGATGTTCATAAGTAATCTCTCAGTTGTATGAAAGAAAGACTAAGTATAAGTTCAGGTAAATAAATGTAAAGTTTGTGAAACTGTTTACTTGTAACGGTATAGTTTCTAAGCTGCTTTAAAGTAAAGAAATTGAAAAAAAAAATTGTCTCAGATAACAGAAAAGTTCGGTTAGTGTTTTAAAAATACATTTTGTATCTCAAACACAAAGATTTGCTAATGGTCTGAGGAACACAGGTTGAATAATTTCAAAAGGAGAATATCATCTTATTTAGTTTGTTGATGTTCCCTAAAGACAAAAGAAAAGCCAAACTTTTAAAAGCAAATACAGTAAGAAACAACACTATTTGAAAAAAAATGGTATAAAAAATCCCGGAAAGTGACCGTATAACTAATCTCATGCGCGGACCTGGGGGGGGGGGGGGGGTCGGGGGTCCTGGAAAATGAAAATTTATTAAATCTACATAGTAAAATTATCGCAAATGTGCCCCGGACCCCCCTCCCCCCGGCAAACACAATTATCCTTCGGACCCCCCCCCCCCCCGGAAAAAAATATCTGGATCCGCGCATGAATCTAACTGATGTACATAACAATGGCAATACAACGGGAACTTATGGTTAAGGTACTGCCCTTTACCGGAGATATTTATAATTATTTTGTTATGTTAATTACTTAGAATCTCATGAAATGTTAGACTGCAGAAATTCAGCTACGTCATTGATATGCATGAAGGAAGTATATCTATTCAATATAAAAAAATGTGTACTGTAGTTATAAAATAACAAAAGAGAATAATCGAAAGATACAATAAAGTGAATATGATCACTTATTTCCTCTTTTTCGGAAATGACCGAGAGATGATCTTGTCAGCAAGCCAAGGTGAATAGCATGCTTAACATGTTTACATGTATATAATGTATAAACTTCCGTGAGAAAAGAGAAAGTCACTAAAGTTGTTGATACATTAAAAGTGCATATCAAGGACCTGTGCAAGTTTTTGTTTTTGTTTCAGTGATTTTTGGCAATAAAAACAGCAACTGGGCATATAATATATTAAGGAAATTAGGATTATAAGGTTTTCTTTCCATTTAAACAAAATTATTTCAACAGTTTCCCGCATTTTTAATTGTCTATTGAGTCAAAGGCGAATATTATCACAAAATAAAAAACCGCACTTGTGAAATTCAGAGATATAATGCAAGAAAGGATATTTGTTTTAGCTGATCCGGATCACGGAAAATCTCTTCCTGTTTATGAACGTTATTATATTTATAGCGAGTTTGACAGTCGGAACCAGGAAACTTTTACTTCATATACACAGTACCATTATTTGTACAAACAGAATGTGGCTGGCGATAAAATTTCTGCTATATATTTGTTGCTGTAACCTGTCGGACACATCCGCAACCCAGTTTAGTGACCATGTTTTGGACTTAACCCCAGTGTATCAAAGACTGCTGAAACGCATGACAGAAATCGAGAGAGAATTGAATTTGCATCTAAATTACAACTTCACAAGTGCGGCACCGAAGGAGGGCCATTTAGCAAGTAACGCGCCAAATCAGTCTGGAAAAATCATCGTGAAGGATGAAGGAACACCAACGACAACAGTGCCGCCGAAAAAAGATGACAATTGCTTAAGTACACGTGATTCTAATGGAAAGAGACCGAAAGATGCCTGTAAAGAGAGTAAACAAACACAGAACAGGATAAGGAAAGAGCGTTCGGCAACAAATTTACCCGTCTTAAACCAGAGCAATACCGGAGGTACCCAAAGACCACGGCAACCGCCCAAAACCAAACGAGGTAAGGGTGCGAATAATCACAAAAACGACCACCAGCCTCCTAGCACCTCTCCGTGTACTATCGACCCACGGTGTGGCTGTTGCAAGAACAAGAGGAGGGTTCCGGAGAACGACCCTGGGGTTCCTTTACATCCCTTCCCACCGATATACCATTTGGATAGGGAAGTCATACAGCAAGAAATTGACAATTTTGTGAACAGGGGATGCAAGGTGTACCGCTTCCGAGATTCCTTATTCTACAACTGTGAAAACTAGTGATCAGACCGTTACAGTTGTATGTAACTAACTGTTATTTGATGTGACAAAAATTAATGTTATTTGATGTTACATACCAAAAGAAAAATGAATGTAACATGCCTTATTGTTATCTGATGCGACTTATTAAATGTTATTTGATGTGTAAACATCGATGTTATTTTATGTTACATACTTTAATAAATGAATTTTAATGTAACATACCTGACTTATTAAATGTTATTTGATGTGACACCTCTTTGTGTTTTTTCTTTTTTTCAAAGAAGTAATTTGATCCATCTGAAGCAAAATTTGTTTCTTTATTTTTGTAAGCTACCTCCGCACTGGTATACATGTATGTAAGTTTGCGACCTATGAATAAAAGAAAATCTTTTTTTTTTTCATATATAGACTGTCACAATTTCGAATATTAAATATAATCTTCTAAATGGGACCTTATAAATTATGTAATAATTTTAGTTATTCATAAGCATGTGTACACGTAATGCTTGGATACTCTGTGATATACTTTATGCTCAAGGAAATAAGCGCAACGAGTCTTTTTTGCTGTAATCTTAACAAACCCTTGACATGATGCTACACTGTATATCGTAGCACATCACAGTCGTTTATAATTAGGTTTTAAGTTATTTCATCTCCCCGTTTGTATTCCAAATGCTAGTACTTGTAGCTCGCGGGAAGGCGTTGTTCATTTCCTCTAGAAATATTCTGAATGTTCTTTATTGGTACTTCAGTTAAAGAACCATGAACCATGCCGTTTGTGATAAGAAATCAAAGTACTGAGAGTACAAAAACATGCATACATTATTGACTGGTATTTGGAAGTTATGAAAAGCATTTGTAGGAATTGACAGGTCTCAAACTTCACGACATATGCGCTTAAAAGATGCTGTGTCGAATGCCAAACAGCGCTTGTGATACGCTAAATACGTTTTTGAAATTTAAATAAAAAAGCAGCTTGAGGCATTGATAAATTTTAATACGGCGCTCACGTAACAAGAAAAACAGTGTGCTCCATGGGAATTTCTAGTTTTATATATATATAATGTAGACATATTCTATGAAATAATAAATATATTCTTTGATTATATCAATGGACGGATAAACATAAAAGAACAGTAAAAAAATTGACATTCTGTGTACAAAATTACACACGGACAAAAAAATTAATAAATAACAAAAGAAAAGAAACAACCAGCAGAATTAATACATATGCCCTTGGAAAATTGTTATACATATACTTGTAATAACAATCCTTTTAGAAGTAGCGCCTTTCTATGATGTAGATCTTGATAACAATAATAATTTTCTAAAGCTTTCGTACCTACTTTAAGCTTAATGAAATGTTTTGAAAATGGAAAAAAAAATCAATGGATTAAACGATTTTGACTGATACAAACTTAAAAGAAAAAACCACGATCAAACAATCTAATTTTGCTCTCTTTTCAAATATAAAATACATAAAACTATGCTTATATTGAAACAGAAAACATTTATCACAGCTTCGCTTGATTAGAGCCTTTTCAAAATTGAAAATAAAACTCAATAAAAAATGGACACACGATTAAAAAAGGTACTAAATCTGAAAACCCGGAAAATCATATAAACTTCCATTCTCACATTTTTTAACGTAATGATAAAAATTAAGTCGACTTAAATAATGATATAAATACTATGAATATCAAACATAAATATTTTTGAAACAGTAGCTCATTCTTTCATACCGCCAAATATGGCCATTTATACGACGAAAGTCCAACGAAAGTTTAATACCTACACACGTGTATCTATATACAAGAAAGCACGAGTTAATACTTTTACTATAATATGATGTGAAGTTTATATGCTGGAGAGTATTAACAAGCAAAATTTACCCATATCCACAACCAGAAATACATTAATGTACATTATTGAATACCTTCTACCAGCAATATTCGAGCGAAAATCGTAATATTTTTGCAAACGCCTTCAGATAAGAATGCTAATATTGTATTTTGTTAAGGAAAGCAATTTCCTTAATTAAATACATGTAATAAAGATTCTAAACAGGAAGAATGTTGTTCATTGTTTGTTTGTTAAACTATAACAATCATGACAGTCTGCAAGATCAAAATTTCAATTTAACAGTTTTGTTGTTATTCTAATCGATAACTATTTACATCCGTTTCATACAAACTAAAATCTTCCGAGTGATATTGTTAATAATTCATGCACTGAAGAGATTGTTGGTCTGGAAAAAAAAGTTCTCTGTCACAGCTATGGATGTTTTTTACGGTCAGACGGATGTCTAATCACTTCACTTCCGTTAACCTTCGTTGACAGTGGCGTATGGAGCACCGACCCTGTAATCTTTCTGTAATTCACATAACATATAATTATTAGTACTACACAATTACCTTTAGGAAAGCAATCGATTTAACAGTGTGTTGTCTGAAATTTAATTTGTATAGCCCATAACCAAAACGGAATAAAAAGTTTCTTAATAAAACGTGTGTTTCTCACGCTATACATGTATATGTCACGTGCAAAAAAACCAAGTCACAGAATAACTAAGAAAAGTATCACATCTTTAAACAAATTGTGCTGAAAATCAAAATTCAAACAAATATGTCTACTCAATATTTTCATGATATACCAATACCAAAAACATTTGATTGCTTATTTTTCCTGAAAAAAAATGAATCAATTTAGGAAAATGATAGATACTCCGGATTTCTTTCTTTTTTCAAGTGTATAACTATACATCTAAAATTGTGCTTTATATTTCTAATTAAGTCTTAATGGCGATGACAACATCATTGGTACTTAACAATTCAGAGTAGGGTTTGTGTATATTTGAAATTCACACATTGCCTTTCACCATATAAGCTTCCATCACCCCAGGGTTTAAAGCTTTGTCCATACCTAAAGGGACTAATGCGCTGTATGAGGCTTCTGACAAAACATGCATTAATATAGGTTAAAGGTTACAGGTCACATGCTTCATCGCAGTAAAACATTGCACTATGCCACTGATGCAAACCCTTCAGTTAGGTTCAATTTCTGTTACTAAATTAGGCTGGTTAATATAAACTTATTATGTTGATTAATCAATTGTTATGATCGCAATAACAGTCAGCTCCTTTGTTAGTCACTAATGGGGATTTTGTTCAAATCATACTTGGTAAGAAAAAAAATAAGGAAATACAATTACAAGTACTATCGCCTCCACCAGATACGTCAACTTAGTGTTCATCAGGTATTAGGTTTTAAAAGTTTGGGTTTTGTGCAAACAATCACGTGACAATACGAAACTTTACTAATGCAAATGATCACGTGACAAATACGAAACCACGACTTGCTGTGTTTTGGGCACTCACCTGAGGGTAGTCTTCCCGATAGTCATACATATTGGCATGAGTACTAGTTACAGTGCTCTTTATAAATTTCTTAGGCATGGAACCTGGGGATAATCGTCCCTCCTGAATATCTCTGGCGGATAGCATGGGGTTCTGTAAAAGGTACCCTACATCTTCAACATACATCTAAGGTTTGGTGTCATGTTGGGAACGTACAGTGCGCAATATACTAAGCTTTTCTACACTTGATAAACATTATGTTAAGTTTTAACTGTTAATATTTTTTTAATTTCTACTTTATTATTTTCTTTTAATATTTTCCCAATTTTCTATAATACAATATTAAAAACTTGCACCATATTTAATTTTTAAAAAAAGGTAAGTTAAAGACGTCAATGCAATGCAGTTTAGATCAAGTGTTTTGTTATAAAGTTTGTGAAATAAAAGGAGTGAATTCAAAATTATTGAAATCATGTGTATGATAAATATAAATTTATTATGGGAGAAAATATGTCTGCAAATAATATGCGATGTCCTTTGCAATTAGCCAGAGCGAAAATTATTTTGCTGAAGATTGTGACATTTGCAAAGAATGGTAGCAAAGGTTCAGGCTTTAAATGAGGATGAAAAAGAAGTTAATTTATTTATCATTTTGATCGTGCTAAAGAATCTGTGATGGCAGTTTTATCTCAGTTGATTAAACAGTCATTTACAGAATGTTCGTTAAGTATGCATTGCATTGGTTGTTAGTCACAGAGGACGAGGGAAAGCTAAGCTAGTGTTAGCAGTACGTGAACTAAGGGCCGAGTTGTCTAGCTGGGAACTATGAGCACAGAAGAGATCTAACCTGTCGAGGGGACCTTTGAGTTGCATAATACGCATCGTCATCTTTTAAAAAGAACTAAAACAAACATTGAGGATTCATCAGTTAGTGTCGTTTTAAAAAACACCTTACAACATGCAAAGATCAGTATCATAAGTTCAGTTTAAAGATCAGTTATTATTTTACTGATGAAAAAAATTATAAAAACCGGCACAACATATGCTTCAAACAAATGCCGTTTTTTTGGCATTTCACAAAATGCTTTGCGTTCATTGGTTACTCAAGCTGTGACATAAGCACCCACCTTTTCCGGTTCTACCTCTGACCAATCGTGCTTTCTGACATATTCTTCCGTGGCTTTCTGTTAAAATTACAGAGGTGCAACCATGTCAAAAACAACTACATGTATCATACACAATCACCACTTAACTACAGACTACATCTCATCATGCTAAAACAGACACCGTTACAAGAGCCACAATTCAATTCTTGTTTCATCTTCCATGTGTAACATACATACAATTCTTATAGGTGTGTGTTTGTTTTAATTTTAATAAGCAGTAATTTTAAAAATGATAATTTTTGTTCATCCTGTAGATGCTATTCGATTAAAAAACAAACGAATCTTCAAGAAAGTAAAATTTCTCCATTTGTTCATTACATTTCAAAGCTTTCTTGAATTGGGTTCTAAAAATTCTTTGATAAAGTAAGGACACCAGGCTTTATGTGTTTAAGATGCTTCTCTTTATTAAATATTTTCTGAAAGCAAATAGCAAAGCAAGACTCTAACAAAATCTTTACAAAGAACAAACCAAACATAATTCTTGTGCAAAATACAAACTTTACAAAGCAAACGGACAATAAAACAAATACTTAGTATGTATTTTTTTGTTTTGTTTCTGTTTTGATATGCACACTGTAAAAAGTTCTGAGAAAGATAGACAGAGAGAGATAGTTTATGAAGATGGTTCTGGTAGTGATGGCGGGCGGAGGACAGCTCTTACATCATGGGTGGGGCGGTGGATGATCTCATCCAAGTTGAACTTCCTCATGGTGTACCCCTTAGGTGCCCCTCCACCGGGTCTTCCCCAAAGGTTATCCATCGTGTCATAATGCTGAAAATGAATAAATGAAAAATAGTTTAAGATCGAATTTTCAATCCACTCTGCTTTTCATGGAACTACTAGTATTTTGTTATACATTGTAAGTGAAAGCATATAAAGGTTTTTTTTCTGTGCTCCCAGGCTTGAAATGAATTATCAAGTCATAAAAAATTTTACTCAGGAAATTTCACTTCACATTTCCTTAAAGAGGAAATTATTTTTAACCAACTTTAGGTTAAGGGCACACAAAGATATATTTTCTCTTTGTTATGATTTTATAGTAGTTTTCTTACTTTCTTTCCTTCTTGGAAGTCCTTCATTTTGCCCAGTGCGTTCTTGCGGGACCGTTCTTCGTTCATGTTGTCCAAGAAATCGTGATACTGTTTCTGTTCAGCGATGTTCCTCGGCTGGCTTCCCATTTTCTGTTGAATATCACATCATAGAGAACATTGAATAATGTGTTTCACCACTACCATGTCATGCCGGTATAATGACGTAGAATACCACAGTCGGTATAAGTAGGTTTTATAACTGCTGGTATAATTATGTGGAATAAATAAAGCAAAAATTTGTTTTTGGTTTCGTTTTGCGAAACAAAATTATAAATTGAACAACCATTGAGCAAGTTTTTGTTATAGTAAGGTTACAGTTAAATGAATTGTTAAAACCAACATATTACATTATAACAAAAATTATTTGTAACATCCACACAATTCAATACAATCATATAAGCTTTAGAAACTCCGACAACTGGGAGACGCACAGAGAAGGTGTGACAACACAAGAGAGGAAGCAGGTGTTATACTGTCTATCTAATTCAGAACGTTCCTCAAGAATAAATATACAAAGTTTAGAAACAAACTACGAAATCCATATCACATGTCTTAAAAGGTAAAACAATATAACTAGAAGGATTAAATCAATAAAATATATAGGCCTACATGTAAGTATGTTTACTGGGTCTATGTTAATTTGCTGCTAATTTCTACAGTCATAATTCACTGCTCAGAAGAAATTACCGGTTAAAAAGCATTAGAAATTACAGGAAAAAAAATAGATCTAATTCAAAACTAAGAACAAAAAACTATTCTTCTTTGATAGTCTACAAATATCTACAGTCCATTCGTCTAACATCAGTACTGTACACATATTAGTGATAAGTAAAGCCAGACGCTGTTTGAAGACAAAGGGTTTTTTTTCTGCATAGTAAGAGTGCCTATGTCAGTGTGCCAAAGGAAAAGATCACACCCTCATAGTATACCTGCAGTGACACATCAGAATTCCCCAGATGATGATTTCTAAGGGACCCAGTAATAGGGTCCCTTCTGGGTTTGCCAGTTAACTTATCATCAATGATAACGGCCAATTCACCATGCTGTAACAAATATAGCAAATGACTTAATATTTTAAGGAGGCTCATCAAATTACCTGTAGGGATACGTCAGAGTTACCAAGATGATGGTTCTCTAACAGTCCTGTGACGGGGTTACGCCGGGGTTTCCCTACAACTTTATCATTAATTAATACTGCGAGTTCTCCGATCTGTAAGATAAAGTAGGTCAAAACACATTAAAGGTTTTCTCGATAATTTTTGGTAAATGCCTCCCTGTTGTTGATGAATTTCATGTAAGTAACCTGCCCTAGATGAAGAAAATTGTTTTTCAAACATCAAAGAAAAATTTACAGTTAAAAAACACATAAGAATGCCAAAACATATCAAATTTTATAAAGAAACATAATTTTCTACAAGAAAATAAATTAAATCAATACTTAGCAATACTTTACAAGTTTTGCAACGTAACATCGTTCTTCATAATTATAATCTTACTACATGTTTGTTAAATTCAAGCTCATAAAAAGAAAAGAAATACACGTTTACACCATATTTGTTTCTTTCACATTTTTTTAAAAATCTAATTAGTCATACCGGTCTCCTCTTTTCTTCCTTTTCTTTCTGTCTCTTATAGTTCTGGACTTCCAATTGTTCACCTGATGGAAGAATAATAAATACAAAAGATCAAGTACAAAATATGACAGAATCACGAACAAATGTCAAGTTTCAGAGGGCGACAGAAGTTGTTACCTAATTCCGCATAGTAGATTTTTGCCTTGATCGCATTCTGCCTCTTTTCATAATCAGAAAGCTAAAAAAAAACAACCAAAAAAAAATGAGTTAGTCAAAATTGGTCCAAATAATAAACCAAATTAAAATAAATTATCTATCATAATCTACATATGTTTGTAAATAATTGTTCATAATAACTTTGATACAAATTCCTTCTTTTAATTTTTAAAAATTTAACTAGAGGTATCAATATTGGTAATTTATGCTTTATGTGAACAGACCTGCCATCTAGCACCAAAGATATATAGATAGATATGCCTATTACCCATGCAATAATATATGCATACATAATGCAACTGTGCATTTATTAAATAAAAGTTATCACTGTATTAAAAACTGTTTACAATACAAAATGAGTAATTTGTGTTGCATGCTTTTAAAACGATAACTATACTGAATTTTTAAACTTAGTTTCGCGCTAATGTAAATGCAGATAGGAGGAACGTTAATTTATTCTTCAAACAGAATGAATTTCACAACAACAAAGGAAGGGTAAACTGCAAAATTTGGAGACGTCTTAAATGAAATTAAAATGAAACTTAAATCAAACTGAAACATCACTCCTTGAAAATATCACAAACATTGGGGAATCAAACAATAGAGAAAAAAACAGCACAAAACAATCAGTGATTTGCGGAGGATTTTTTAAAAAGTTTATGTTCTGTTCAACAAAGAAAGCTAGATTTGATAAAAGTACTAAGAAAGAAAGAAATTTTTCTGCAATAAACAAATATTACGATTTTTTAAAAGATATTATATTCTTTAGAAATTTTAACGTTTAAACGTTACAGCAATACAGTGAGAAATGTTGCTTTTGTGTTATATCCATAAGACAGAAGAAGTGTTAAATTAGTAAATCCAAATAAACATTAAAATAGCAGGAAATGATCTCTTTGGCTGTCAATTAAGTAACATATACGAGAGGATGTCACTAACTGACGAAAACGCTGAAAGTGACGCCCATGTGAGATGTCTAGCAGTATACTTACGTTGTTACTTAAATAGTGCCGCTGCAAAAAGCATGTGATTTAAGATTGATGTGTATCCTTTCTTAAAACACAGGACTTTATACACGCAAGCAATTTAGTAAAAGCAAACAGACAATGAATATCTCCCTTAAACAATTAAACCCACATCTCAAATCAAAAAAAACATTCCCCACAAGTTTTAATGTTTCTAAAATAAATATTATTTAACTTTTGTAAATTTCCAATTCAATTCAAATATAGAGTCAGTAATATAAGATAGTTTTGCCAAAAGGTTATTAGTAGATACTTAAATGCTTACATCTGAATGGCCATGCAAGATTGTATTAACTTTGCCGGCATCGTCTTTAACTGGTGCCCCTCCCCCGGATCTTCCGAATGGGTGATAGATGGGATGCATTTCCATGTTTGGCTTTCTAGGCTTTCCAGTTCTGCCGAGATTATCATACTCCTCGAACGGGTTTGTTGCGCTCCTGTATGTGTCTGGAGCTATCAAAGTTAGATAAAGGTTGAATGAAATGAACATGATTTACAGGCATTGATTCTTCTTTGATAATCGAAATTGTCACTTGTTGTTCGAATAATTTTCTTTCTATTAGGTACAAGTAAATGGTAAGCATAATGTTATTTGTTTTACTTATTAAGCTTATTGTAAATTAGTGACTTATATTAAATACATGATTAAAAAAATTGTAGAAAAAAATTAATGAATAAGTTGTGTTAAAATAATGGTTATCGATTATCGTACATGTACCAGACATGAACTATTGAAAGCAGTATTACAACATTATGGACCATGCATTGAGGCCATGCCAATAATACTAGTATAGTATTATTATCTCTACCTCCTTAAATTTTATTATTAGGTTAGGATAAAATTAATATTAATGTTCGTTGTTGAAACAAAATTTATCAACACGACACAGCACTAACACGTTTTAGAATTATTAATTGTTGGGAATTTTAAAAGTATATATTTAACTGCTGTGATTATTTTGCGTTCTTATGTTGTCTTATAAATGTGTGCTTATTCAGAATATAATGCCAAAAGATAAAAGAAAAATTATTAATACAACAGTGATATACTACGGTACAATGTTTATTAAAAGCTATAAAATAAAATTGTAACGAAAAACAAAAAGATTATGATATTAAGCTTAATACGACAATCTGCTACCCCAAATCAATTACCTCTGTGCTCTAGAAGATCGTAAACTGATTAAATTAATCATATTTTATATACGCAAATATATATTGCCCTCATTTGTCCAAATTTAAAATAAAATCTTTGAAGAACTACGTGCCAAACACGACTTGCAAAAATATAATATTTTTGTAATGTGCAGCTAATTTTTCTTTAAAAGTTTACATTTTTTTGTCATGTAATGCAAGTATATGTACTTTTCTTTCATATTACGGTAAAATTGCATAGAATCTCCCCCTTACTTTCTTTCGCCTTTATTATTACATATCATGATACATTTTCTTCTTCTTTTTGTTTTATTTGTCAGAGAATGATTGTCGTATTAGTGTTAATTGCAAAACAATAATAACCTGTGCGTGGATTACCTCCTCTTTCATACGAATCGCCATAACCATTCTACAAAAATATAAAGAAAAGTTTCGGATTAAAAAAAATCACAAGAGCAGAACACTTCATTGCTAACAATCATTTTTTTTCACTTTTTTACCGAAATGAAACCCGGTTAACAATTAAAAAAATTGCATATACGAACACAGACAATGAAGTTGTTGAATATCTCAATACACAGGCATATATGATTTGAAATGAGCTCAAAAATGCAAATATCAGTCAGTTAAAATGTATAAAAAACAAAAATAAATCTCGAAAATATTTTTGGGCTGTTAGACTTACAAACAACTCGTTGATTACTTGCATGAAATACATATTTGTTTTGATTAAGCATAACCCCAAACTGTTTTGGAAACATACATGTACATCGATACAAATGTTAAAGGTTGAACGCCAATTCACACGCTACCTTCCTACTCCTGAAAGACCTTCTGATATTCTTAAGATAACCATCAGAATTCCGTAGAGGGTTTCCTATTCCTTTTCCCCAAGGATCATACTCATCAAGCTGTTAAATCAGAGAGTGTTAGGAAAGAAAGAGAGGAGAGACGAAAGTAAAGAAGATACATTTGGTAAGAAAGTTAGAATCTAGAAAGAAGGAAAGGTAAAGAGAAAGTAGAGATGTGTCCCCAAATGGTTAATTGCTAATATTAACCCCCAATACCAGTTTATGAATCTGTATAAGAAGGTATAAATGTATTTACCTGTCGTCTTTCTTGGAATGAATCTGTAAATATTATAAAAGAAAAAAATATTAAGCGGACAAGTTTTTAATAACATTCCATGTAAATATACTAAATTTTCAAATTGAGATATTTTATTCAATTCACATTCAATACATTTGTTATAAGTTTAAGACATTTGCTTAAGTGATATGGTTATTATAGATAATATCCAAGTTACACAAAAATCAGTTTTTAATTTGTTTAACCATTAAAGCCATACCTCTGGCTTGAACTTTCATAAGTTCGATTGCGTCCATACTATTGTAAAGTTTTCTTTTTAAACGCAAGTGATTTCCTTTAACATGTGAAAAAGGGGGA
The DNA here is from genome assembly GCF_963853765.1 of Magallana gigas. Taxonomy (NCBI): domain Eukaryota; kingdom Metazoa; phylum Mollusca; class Bivalvia; order Ostreida; family Ostreidae; genus Magallana; species Magallana gigas. Next base: position 16,014,268 of record NC_088857.1, read on the forward strand.
AATAAAAAAAAATATTAGAGCATGCATATAGAAGAGGGTGCAGATAAAATAATGCAGTGTATATTCAAAGAAACAACAGATATCTAAAAACTAAAGAAAATGCAAGAAATAAGTGTAGCATAAGCTTTTAGTAAAGAATGTAATAAGCAGAAAATACATAGGATGCTTCAAATCAATGGAGTAAGAAAAAGAATTTAAACGCGAAGATATAAACAGAGTGAAGTCGGACAAGATACTTGCCAGATTTTGACAGATTAGGGGCACCACCTCCAGGTTTACCATACGGAAAGGTGCCACACTAAAAGAGTAGAGAGAGAGAAAGAAAGACAGTGTAGAAAGTAGAAGACACGGGACAGCATGCAGTCTCCGTCAGATTGAAGAAACAAGCTGGTGACATGTTAGAAATAGTAAGTAAGTCGATATGAAAACGGTCAATAAGGCTGAAAGGAAACAGTGAGTTATACTGGATGAAGAACGTAAGGCTGTAATCAGTGCTAGTTAGCGGGTGAGGAGGACATAGTCAATTGGCTGCTACAACAAAAAGCATTACAGAAAGTGCAAGTGTAAAGCAAGAGTCAGGAGCGGTTACAGGATGTGTCTATGGTTACCTGGTCTTCTATCCGTTGCCGCTGCTTTTAACTGTAAAAATGAGCACATTCCATTAAAATTTTATGTCAACTTTATGAATAAAGGAAATGCTTTCTAGACTAACGCCGTAGTATAAGACTTACATGATCCAGTTCCTGTTTAAGAGTGTGTAATTTTTCCTCTTGGTTTCGGAGAGACTCTTGTTTTTGTTGCATTTCTGAAAAATAATGAACGTTTGTTAACATTTTTGTTTGTTGATTTGTTGTTATCGTCGGTTTAAAGGTTGCCGTTCGTGAAATTCATTGTTGTAGAAAAAAAATAAGTAACAATATTTTGTCACTATAGATCGTATTGTATATTCATTAAAAGTTGAATTTATGTGATAAAATAATGTTCCAATACTGTGGAATCATTATATATTAATATATTTAATGAAGGTGGGAATTCAAAGAGATTTTGTGGAACTCTTTTACATTTCACGGTAACAGAAGATTCTTTTTTAGTTTTGCTGTAGCTGCAAATCAGCATCTTTAATAAATTTAAATCGTTTTATTATTTGCTTTAGCTGTAGAAAATTCACGTCAGTCAGCATGCAAAAATAAAAAGCAAAGTGTTAAAAAAGTACATGAATATGACATTTTGAAAGAAGGAAAATATGCAGACATGCAGTTATCAACGATGAATCAAACCGCCATTCAAAAGATTTAAATTTCAAAAGCGTTGAGAGGATATTGTTTGCATTTTGTTGTTGTTGTTTAACATTAAAATCTTTTAGGTTTCATTTTTTTTCGGGAGGGGGATGTAGTGATTTTTTAAAAGCAGACGATATCAAAGCATTTAAATGTTATTGTTTGCATTTTGTTCTTTTTTTTGTGGCTCATGCAGTGAGTTTTTTTTTTCTTATAAGCGCACGAAGTCAAACAACAGAAAGGGGTGACAAGTATTACTCAGATCGTTGGCGTATTCTTGCTGATCGTGCGGACTTTTTTCGTATCGCATAACATTTTCTACTTCCGGTCTGCTCCGGTCCTGAAAATGGATAATTTTGGCAGTGTTCAAGTGAGTTTTCACGTGATTTCCGGAAACGGTTCTAAGGGGAGCACCGCCCCCTGGGGTGCCGAGACGGTCAACAATAGATCCGTTGGGCTGTGATAGAGAGAGAAAGAGAAAGAAAGATAGAATGAAGTAAAGAAAAGGAAAGAAAAGTTTGATAGAGAGAGAAGAAATGTTTTTGGAATGAAAATTCAAACTTAACAAATACTAGTAACAGATGAGTTAAGCATAAGGTTTATTTTTAATTTAGTATATAATTTTAACATTGTTCTGAGTTGCGGTGAATTTACGTCTTCATTTTAAACTAATGATAACGAGACTTTGTTTGGTGAAGCTTACGCCAATCGGAAGGTTAGGTACCATCCCATCTTGTTGGGTTTGACCGTTTCTCGATTCGAAGGGAGATTTATTCTTTGGAGAGTCGGCATTGGGTGCTAGATTTGAAACAAATTAACTTAAGCTACAACATGTATGGCTTAAATTTCATATCGATGGACAATTTGCACGTCCTTTAAACAGAAAAAATACATGTGACAGTCTTTATTGCATTGTCATAGAATTGTGAAGAAAATTGTACTCACCAGGATCACGCTTCATCTGTTCGAACCTGGTGCGATCTCTTGGACCTGACGGGTCATAGCCAACTCTATCCTGAAATTTATGGAGGAGTTCATGCATGACCGTGGCTCTGCCGGGATGAACCCGGAGATGGTTTGGATTGTCGTCATAAGCGAACAGTTTCCAGTTCTCTTTGAACTTATTGTGATTGTTATCATTATCACACTGGTCTCTCTGTGCAAGAAAGCAGGAAAGGAAGAAGACAGAAGAATGAGAACGACAGAAAGAAAGAGACAGTCAGAAATAGGACAGAGAAAGAGCAATAGTAACGAAGTCTGGTTTGCAAACTCAAGAAAAGAGCAAAGAACCTTAATGAAAATGATATACAGAACGGAAAGAAAGAAAACAAAAAGCAGACGACAACTAAAGAGGTCAAAGGTCACAACAAGAAGAGTGATAAGATCAAGTGGCCGAGCATTCGCTGATGACAACATACCATTTTACAAATATAAAACAAATACTTCGTGATTTTGAATTATGAATTATAATTATGAATTACATTTAAAAATATTTTATTAGTATTCCGATCTAGATAATTGCTACAAAGCCTATTGTAAGTCATTTTCTACATTGTATGTTAAGATGGTTATTTTGAAGGTTCTCTTTTTACCACACAGTATTAGAATAGAAATATCACTACAAATCAAAATACATAAGGTTATTAAACGTAACATTAGTAAAGACTGGTGACATAATAAAGTTAGTTCTCTATATAACTGAAGAAGTAAAACCAAACATACTAAACTGGAAACTTTCATCTTTCAAGTTGATTTAAAGATGTTACAAGTTATTTTCTTGAAAAGCTCGGTAAATCACAAACAAAAACCACAACTCTCGTGTTATAAATACTAAGCATTACTTTCATGAATGGACTCATGTCAATCATTTTGTCGTTTTCTGTTGGCTGCAAAACAACACATAAATAAACTTCATTGGTTAGTTACCATCCCCGACTTATACCATACAATCGCCTTACAATTCCTGTTACATTGCGCAACTATAAACCATGAATGTTAAAGAAAGCTAAGCCCATTACACAGCTTTAGTATAAGTCATCTAATATTCAATGGAGAACTATAAGACAGCGGTTAAGACTTTTTTTGTTTTTGTAAGTTTTTTTATTCTTTTGTATATATATATATATATATATATATATATATATATATATATATATATATATATATATATATATATATATATATATATCTTCGTTTTTGTTTTTGATTTGTTTCTTCCAAACATTTTGAACTATGCAATATACATGTGTCAATCAATTTGACATGCCCTTGCTAAAGGTTGGTTTTTTCTTTTTTTTTCTTTTTCTTTTTCTTTTTGGCTTTTAATAAACGGAATTGATAATGGTACCCATCAAGTTGATAGTTCTATTCAGACTCGGGCTCTAGCATTTTGATTTCTATGTTAAATATCTATATCAAGGTAAAAGACCCCACGCTCCATGCAAAGAATGAGCAGACGATTGTTAAAATGATCTGAATGAAAAAAAAAATAACAAAAGACAGAGCACCGTCTCCCATAAAAAATATTAAAATGACTACAGCTTTAATGAACTCCAATGCAGTCCTGTACAATTAACTTTTGTAATTATCTTTTTTATCTCCCCGAGCTTTGACAAAATGAATCAGTTTAGGATGATTGACAGGTCTCTAAAAGCAACCACTGCAGGGTCGGATTCCTGCTAGCTTTAGGTTTCTTTTGTATAGGACTGCATGAATTCTACTATTAGACTGTCTAGAATGAGCATGCTGTTAGTGATTTCGTTATAAATATGCTGTCACCGAATGTTTGAATACATCTATAGAGTGATACCTGGGCTATTTCTTTCCTAAAATCAATCTTTTCTAACTCGGGGTATGCTGGTTCCTGTATTCAGTATATAGTAGAATACGCGTAAGACAAACTTTTTATTACATTGGATATGGGAATACCCAAGATACACAACATTATCATATACCCACAACACGCAATACTATTGGTGGAGAACACATACATGATAATATCATATTAACAGGCTAAGTTAATTTCTACTCTTGCAGAAAAATCAAAATATACATCATAATTGCAGACTACGTTTATATTCAGTATTGTAATTTCTAATTGTGTTCAGGCACTAAGCAAATCAAATAATATTAATACAAATCTAAGCGTATATCGAACAGTAGCATTGCAATATTACTCTTTATGTGCAAAGTTATTATAATTTTTTCCTGACCCCCTCCCTCTTTTCAAACTGTGGGCCATGACCCTCCCCCTTTTCCTACTTCTGTGACTCCTCACCTTGCCATGTACTTAAGAAATGGACGTAATAGCTGAGGCTACAGTTGCTTACCCATTTATCTTTGTACTCAGTATTCTCCGAGGGGTCAAGTTGGTATTCGGTAAATTTCTGCTTTCTGGTATCGGCCTGCAAAGTGTTGTCATAGAGAATGTACACGCAACAATCATTCTGTTGAATTTATATATTTGGGACTTAGGTTGGACGGGACTTACTAATATAGGATATAGGGAGAAGATATTAATAGTGCGTGATGGTTAATATAAAATGTGATCAAGGCTTGAAGCTTGCCAGCACGTGTGTTTTTCAACTATTTATAGAAATATGAATTCACTACTTAAATATTTAAAAATATTTTGAAGATTACGTTTCATACTAGAAAAGATAGACTTAACAGGCTCTGGTTTGACCTATACAGCGAAAGTAATCTCTCTCTCTCTCTCTCTCTCTCTCTCTCTCTCTCTCTCTCTCTCTCTCTCTCTCTCTCTCTCTCTCTCTCTCTCTCTGAGAATCGGTCTATATCAAATTCATCATCTATTCGCACCAAAATAGTGATTTAAGTGCTATTATGTAAGATATACATGTAGTCACTCTTTGATACATAATTTTTTTTTTTATCAAGGACGATAGTATGAATAGCGCTTTACGTAGAAATTGAAATTTAGGTAATTTTTTCAGACGAAATCTATATTTTCCAGAGCCTGTTAGGATAACCGTATAATCAACACACGAGAAGCTACGCTACACCTCTATGTACAAATATGGACGTATAAGAGTTCCGCTTGACTTACCATCGGCGCTCCACCCCCGGGACGACCCCATGGATTGTAATTTTTTAACATTTCCATGTCCTAAAATTCATAATGATGAAGAGCATGTTAAGACTAACAAAAGCATGCGATAAGTGAAATATAAATGGTAAAACTTTATGATAGCATGAGCAGATTAACACAGCACTGCGTGCATGATGTAATTTTTTACAGGAAACCTAAAGAGATATGTTCTATTGGTTATGCCGGTTATACACAGCAGTCTCCTCTCTATCAAAGCGTTGCCATTCGTTACGTATACCTGTGAGATTTGTTAGAATGTTCATGCAGCTTTTGTCATGACAGAACCTTTCCGAGTTGTGTAATCATATATTAAATTAATTGTCAATTAGAACTTCAAACCCCATGCAATAAGTGACAATTTATTGGTTGCTCGGTTTCCTACAAGACCACTTCTAGAAGACATGATCCGAAATAAATACTCCCGATGACATCCGGAAACTCGAGAGTTTGTTTTTCCTTATACATTTGTTCTGTGACATTGCCTATTTGATTAACAGAAATCTAAGAGATCTACCAAGAAAACGGTGCAGTTGTGGACCTGTGATAAAATGCGGTCTTAAAAATCAAAATTCTTCAACATCCATTAAATTCACACGTACCTTGAAACAACAGATTTTTTTTTTTTACAAAGACTTGAAAGATAACAAATGGCAAAGTTCAGACACAATCACTCAACACCTATGAGAAACTACTCAATACAAGAGAAGAAATAGAGATAAAAAGATATTGGCGATATATATACCAAAAACAGCAGATTTCAAAGAAAGAAGATGAGTTTACATATATTTATAACAACCTGTCTTCTTTGCTCCAACATATCCTCGTGCTGTTAAAACCAGTAAACAAGTGTTTTATAACACATTAAATTTCGCATATCAAGGCATATCATTTTTGACTGACAACTACGGTAACACTATTAAGTTCCCTGTATAAATTAAGCGGCGACGTAATATTACTTACCCTCTTCCTCTCCTCATCCCTATCCCTCATTCTCAGTTGTTCTTGATATCTGATCCTCTGTCTATCCTGTTCAGTTTCAACCATTTCTTTGCGCAATCTATCACGATCGTTTTCGCTAACAACAGAAAAGCGAATGAAGATATGATGACGTCACAATGAGTTTTTAACTTCATTACAGAATCATGACGTCACAATGCAAATAGAACCTTCCGCGTAAAATAGAAAAACTGTGTATTGATTTACCCTCTATCAAAATCCATTCCCCTCATTGGTCCGGGTCGGACTTGTTGAGATTCGGCAATTCGCGGATCGTTAGATCCGTATTGTAGACTTTTGTGTCCCTCGTCTATTTTTGGCCGTGCTATCAAAATATGAATAAAAATCTGTAAGGTTATTCCGAACAAATCCATAAAAAAACATGCACTTTTGAAAAAAAAGAAGATATAAATCTTTGTCCAGAAAAATAAATTTTTACTTTGAATTTTAAATTGAACGCATTTACGAAATATTGGCATTCTCTTAATGATACAATTGTTGCTGTTTTTTATACATAAAATGCATCATTTATTTGATCATCCTTTCAATTTTGCAGAGAGGAGATATTAATTCAAGTGTAATTTTAATAAGGTTCAATCAACAAAACTTAATGTTAGAACACTACTTTGCCGAGTGCGCATTCCTGCAAGATTAATATTTTTAACGTTTATTTATTCATAAATAACAAATTATAAATACAGTGCATTTAGTACTGAAAATAAGGAAACTCAAAGAAGCTCACACAGTCGCTTAAAAAATTGGAGAGGTGCTTGTTTAAAAGGGGATAGTTGTTTTGGATATTAAAAAGGCAAAACGTTTGCCACTTTTCAAATCAAATTTTGAATAAATTATACATTTCTTTGAAAATCAACAGAAACTTTTTCAACCAAACATTTTAAATCATAGGCATTAAATTAACAGATGACAATCACGAAGAATTAAACGCAAATGCAAAATAGCTGCCAAAAAAGTAACTAAATAAGAAATAGCCAATCATAACTCATGTAACAAAACGTTTTGTGCTATGGAGACTCGTAACAGGTCTATAAGAAGCTAGCTTCTATTACCATCACCGGGGTGGTATGTTACAATTTCCGGCGCCTGCGGCTTCGGTGCGACCGGCTCAACCTTTCTTGCTGAAAAAGGAAGTGTGTGATCACTTGAATTTTCCCTAGTTTCACTCCAACATAAGTAAGATGAGGTATAAACACAATCCAAAAAATGCTAGAAATCAAGTATCAAGTTAGCGCATTCTTCAACTCTGTTAACACTTCTTCAACATCAAAACTGCCGTCAAGTAGAGAGGGTTAATGTGGCTTTCCATTCAATCGTGGGTAACTAGGCAGGTTAGATACAGCTCCCGCTTTAGGTAAGAACGTGAAAGTAGTTGATTCTTCTCTTTATAATCAATTTATAATGCATATACAAAGACCTTATGAAGAAGCCACTCGTGTAAATCTGTTTTACAATCCCGAGTGCCCTCTTTGAATGCCGGGTTTTGAATTATTGATTCTACAGTTTTCAAAGGAGCAGAGTTTTTGAACATTTACAACCAAATATGTATGCATGGTTTCTTGTTCCGTCCAATTCATCAATCGTTTTGATCAGAAGTACGGTATGTGACCGTTGGGTTATAAAAAAAAAGAGAAGAATCGTGACACGAAATTATGACGCAGTAGGTTAAGTGACCATGGTAACAATGCACTACCATTGTCCATTCCGGAACTGGACCTCATAGGTGGCGTTGCACGCGGTCTGGCAGAAGGCCGGTCAGTTTTGGCGCGCTCAAAACCTGGTTATGTGAAACGTTATGAAATATACAAACAGCTTTGTTCGTGAACCCTACTCAAAAGCTTAATAATAAAAATAATTAATTTAATTGTTTGGGTCTACTCAATAAACTCATGTCAAAAATTAAATCGAATCAGAAATATTTTTTAACTACATTGCAACACCATCGAAAGGGAATGTGGAACAAAACAGTACTAGTTGCTAAATTGGGAATGAAATCGTTTTTCCCGCCCAAAATTTTCATTAGACCATACAGTATTCTAGTACTATTTTTTCTTCAAAGGTAAATTCGTCCAACTTATAGTACCCTAGCAGTTCTTTTGCAAATATAGATCGTAAACAAGGATCTGGCTGTCTTAGTTTTTCTAAGTTTTCCGCAGGTCTCGTTATGTTTGGATTATAAAGGTTAGTTTTGGGAAAAACAAGCAAGATATTCACTTCCATCATAGCTCCTACTGTGTTGCATGCGGTAAACGGTGTACAAATGGAGACCTATTGTATTTTTGTATTTTGGTTATTGCTAGTATCTCATTGTTTCTTTACTTTCTTGCACCTTACATGTACATATAGGCTGTAGTATGGAAGCATAAGCTTGTTATACATACGTTACATTGCTAATTTGGGTTAATATTTTTAACTATTCTAATTCAACGACATGCTGGGTTTTTTTTCTTTCTATTGGTCAATTACTCACCATAATTATCTAAAAGGAATCAAAACTATCAGCAACCGTTCAAAAGCACGATTCAAAATCAACAAAACAATTGATCGAACAAAACCCTTAGTCCCATCTATAACATTTTGCTTGTGACCATAATTAAAAAGTATAAGAGGCATTACCTGTATCAAAGTGTTGTGTTTTGCCGAAATATCTGCTCGTATCCGTTCCATTCATTTCAGCGGCTGAATTTCTCTTGTACTGTGGGTTGTGGGGGTTGAAAAATCCCTCAGATGGATAACCTTTGAACCGGAAGTCCTGGTACAAGGGGTTATCGGTCGAGGTGTTGTTGGAGGTTTTCAAGTCACGTGGTCTTGCTGAGAAAAAAAAATGACAAATGGTGAACGCTACAAATTATTCATTTCTACTATTTTTTCCTTTTATTCAATATCTTTACATTTTCGTCTGGAATTTTTCTTTTTTTTTCTTTCTGTTCCAAATATCAGTTCTTTTTAAAGCCCCTGGCACAATCATATTAAATGAAATATTAATATTGTAGGCGAAAGCTCTGTAAAACAAAACTTGCTTTAATTTCTCTCCATATGAAGCAAAAGCATTGCCTCAAACATCTATAACGTTATGTTGCCCAGTATGGCGCTTATCTTTATAAACAATCAGTTTTAAAACCTTTAGCTTCAATAAATAATTCAAAAGCTCGACACTGTCTAAGACCCTTGGCCATTTTATTGAAAGCAATTAAGTTTTATTGGTTTCAGAAGCAAAATGAAATGGTTTTAAAAGATAAGAAAATGGGATTTCCTCGTAAATAATTTATTCTGATTGATGTTCCTTCAATCTTAACTTTCTTTAGTTTTTGCATTACTTGTCAGATATGGATTATAGTCAAACAGCCAGCATGGAATTGATGTCAGAACATTTAAGAATAAGTAAACATATACGCTTATGCCAAGTTATGGTATTGAAATGTTTGAGGGAAATCATTTATTCATTAATAATAGATGCAAATTCAATATATGCATTCATTTGGATTCTGCGAATTTTTAATCATGCATTTGATTTTGCATACGTGTGTACTCAGGTATGGTTATTGAAAAAGTGTTTGAATATTTTGAATGTCCTAGTAACATTGGATCTGCCTCAATTAAAAAAAAAACATACATGCAGTAAATAGATTGAATATGGCTGCTTGTACCTTAATGTACCCTCTCCGTCTATTTTTGGGGTGGGGGGGTGGGGATGGGAGACGGAGACACCAAATCCCCCCCCCCCCCCCCCAATTTAAACACGTAAACTTTTTTTGACCATGATATAAAAGACTCACAGCCTTTTTAAAGCACGATTTTACGACCTGCATGGGTTCTTGTACACTTAGGCACTGGTTAGCTGAAACACCATGTGTATGCATTGTAGATTTTTGACGATAAGATACAGACAAGTTTTTAAACAAGATACGTGTTCATAATATGAATATTAACTCAATTCTGATATTGATCAGTCCCGTTAAAGTCCTGACTGGTTATAAGTTCTCTAACGTCTACTACTTGTCTGCAATTTAGGGTTACTGTCGGATTACAAGAAGACCACTGAGGTACACGTTCCGCACACAGTTTCCCCAATATTTCTGAAAATTGTAATTTCTAATAAGGACACTGACCGAATTCGGGGAAAAAAAGCTTCCGAAAAAGTATGGAGGCTAATGACAGTGTCTTTCAAATTTGACACTTAACGAAAATATTATTAGCAAAACGATCGGAATTTTCTCAAACAATTTACACAGTTTGAATAGGCTTGGCTGATGTGTTTGTACAAACAGTATCATTAAACTACACAAATGCCCCTTTCCCACTCTGCTCCGTAGATCCTGAGGTTGTTGTGCATTGTCAAGGGTCCTTGTTCAGCCATAAATGTGTTTAAAACACAGCAAAATGTTGCACTTCAGTGTGCAGATACCAGGAGTAACAATCTTATCAAAGGTGTCAATTGTTTAATCTAGAATCGATTTACAGATCAATCTTAAATCCAAGGGGTGATTTTTTTTCGCTCTTAAACTCGCATGGACAACGCATGTGGGTCTCTTATAACTATTTATTTCTCCCCCCACGTGGATCTAGAATAGAAAAAGAACAATATTCCAGATATTGGTAGATACTGATTGGATTTGAATGGACGGTCAGCTACCGATGTATCCTGGCTATCTAGGGTTTGTGTAAATAAACAGACGGGTTAAGTATACGTGAGAGCATCAAGCCGTCATATTACCCCAAAAGAAGTTAAGGTTTTAAACCTGTTGTCATGTGGCTGGGACAGTTAAATTAAATATTTATCGAATTTGATTCTAGAACAGAATCAATGGTTAAACATTGGATAGACGTATAGACAAGTTGACGTTGTTTTGTTTTAATTGAGGAAAATTTTAAACTAAAGATTTTTTAAACTGAAGGAACCAGCCAGTGTTGACTCAGAGATTGCCTCAGCATGAAAATTTTAAAAAGTCTACGTGCTTCTATGAACAAAATTTCAAAGGTTAATACTACATAAGATTGAACAAGTAGACTAGTATTTTGACGTGCAATTGCCCATTAATTACAACATGCAGCCATTCTGAACCTTTCATAACATGCCAACCAAAAGAGAGAAAGTATCACAAATGCACTATAAAAAACTATCAGACTCTTGCTACTGTGCCAAAATAAAAGTCAAAGTACACTGCGGTTACGACCATATTACCCAGGATTCCATCCATGTGGTGGCGCTCGAGCCGCCGCAGCTCCACCAAGCGGTGCACTAGTGAGTCTTCACGCACCTGTGACGTCAGAGCGTGTAGTGGTGCAAACAACAAACATCACACACGTAAACAATTGAATCTATTAGTAGGTGACCACGTTACATTAATCGTTCACTTTATCGGTTTATTGATCCCAATTTGCCGAAAATAAAAGTTGTTATTTTACATCAAACTTCAAAGACAGACGTATTTACCTTTTACCTTATGAATTGGTTGCATGAATTTCAGTATTTAATAATATGACCATGTACAGTTTTCAAAATAAAATGAATTCTTCATTTTTTAACAAAATCTTGTAAAATAAATCTAAATGAATGATGTAAAGACTGTTCACTAAACAGATGTATGAAAACCCGGCCCGGTTTCATGGTATCTATGTATTTTTTAAAGACGTTAAGTTAACACATGTGTACCACGATGTATCACTTACCCTATGACAGAAAATTCATCAATCTTTATTCCTTAAATTGATTTAGATCAACTATGATTATAATAAGTAAAAAATGAGAAAAAAATACAAGAGAACATCGCACTACATACCAGTTTTGTAGGTTATCTAAATCCACCCGTTTGATATGAAACCAACAACACACATCTATGAATCTCCAACCCAAAAAAGTGCACAGCAGGAAAATAATCAATCCAACTAGAAAAAGTGTGGCCTCGTTCAACAGAGTACCACGGAAGTTGGTACTGTTCTCAGGGTGTAGTAACGAGGGTCAGGCATCTATCAGTATCACTGTAGTTACCTACTTATTTACACTCCGGGGGTGACGAGGTGTTGTATACAACTATTTACCTGTAGAGGTCTGGGGCAAGTTTACACCTGTCCAACAAAAACCCTATACACTTTAAATATCATCACCTCCACTACAGTGACGACCCTATCAATGCCTGTTAATTGATTACTTATATCGTAATTAAGTCATGGAAAATAACAATTAAATACCTGGGATTATTTGTATGTTTTTTTAAAAACTGTATCAAGGTGAATTAATAAGGGAAAAGAGTATCGGTTGTTCTTGACATGGGGGCTGAAAATACCTGGATACCAATATTGATTTTTAAAGTTCCACACTTCTATTGATGATACAATCACTGCTTGGGGCGGACAAAACTCAATCCAAGAACCTATCATTTTTAACTTATTTTTAAATTGCCTCGTTTATGAAGCTAAATATACATTAAGAAACCTGAATTTAAAGTCATCTTGCCGTTGCTTATTGCTTATTAAATTTTCCTTATGATTTGTGTGCAGACGTAACGAGTTTCATCAATGATTTATTAATGTGTTTGAATTGTAAAAAATTTTTGGGGTGGGGGGGTGGGGGATGGGTTATAAGTGTTATTTCTATACAGGGGCGAGTCACACGCCTACAAATTTGGGGGAGGGGGGTGTCGTAAGTTTCAAGTTTCAAACAAGACATTGGTTGTTGGGAGGGTTTTTTTTTTTTGGGGGGGGGGGGGTTATAAGGCAGCGTAGCAGAGAATTAAAATCTACAAGAGAAAAATAAAGGAATAATCAATAGTAAAAATTGGAAAGTGGCAATAAAAAAACCCAACAACCTTGAACCCCCCCCCCCCCCCTTCCTATTAACGAAAATGAAGAGAGCTTATCCTGTTACTACGGATACCCCTATACTATAACTTAACTATGCATGTCAAACTTGTAATAAAGCATGAATGAGGTATAAAACTCCGACAATGTTAATTCTAGGTGATCCAGGTAAACATCTAATGACGTGTCAATGGTCCAGATTATGTAATCAATATCCTGAAAATCCCTTAATCCCACGTAAAGTACTGGAAAGCTGTGTCATAAAGGGGGACAACTCTTAACTACAACTAACGAAAAATAACATGCATGTTGAAATATTTCGGCTGATGAGAGTTTCAGGGAAAACGCTCTTTAATATCAAATTTCAAATAGCATTTTGGATATTTTTTATGGTTGATTTTTTAATGATATTTTAAAAACTTACCCCCTTTAAACATTTACTCTGTCATAAATTGATAATGGCAATGCAGGGGTTCCGTCTGAATACATTAGAGGGTAATTGAGATTTTTTTAAAGCTTTCAATTTCACTTGTCATTTTACCAGTTAAATCTTTCTATTGTTGAAATTATCTACACATAAACACTTCCAAAAATGTGGACCAGAGAGTCCAATATCAATAAATATGACTTTAATGTTATTTAGTACAACACTCTTTTGACGAAGGGGTGGGGGGGGGGGGGGGGGACTAGTTTCATATGAAATCTGAAATGGTTCAACATTCTAATTGTTCCCCTCTAATTTGACTCATGCTAAGTTTGCTGATCAATATTATAGGAACAGATTATTTCTGAAGAGTCTTAATTGTACAGTTTAGCGGCAGGAAATGAAAATGTCACCCATTGACTGCATAGCTACCATGTTAAAGAGTCGCACAAATCTAGAAGTAGTCATAATAAAGTCAAAGTGAATTGGTCAGACGAAGCAATGTAATTAGTGTAACATTAGGCATGATCAATTAAGATGTCAGAAATTACTGCAACACATAATTAACTGTTTTGAAAAACAAATGAGATTTTTTTTTCTAAGAGAGGAAAATTTAGTACAAGTCACTTGTTAATAACAGAACTAATATCGAACAACTTCAAAACCCTTTAAACAACAACCATCCGGTTAACTCGATTTGTAGTTCAGTTAGCTAAAAGTTTCTGCAAAATGTTTGTCGACTTCAAATATCTCAATATAAAAGCAGATCGAGCCATTGTTCAAACTACTCTGTCTCGCATTAAATATCAATGCATCGTACAAATCAATTTTTCATGAGGATCAAAATGCAAGGCCTATTAAAGATTTTGACAGCATAACACGTGCAGGATGAGTAAAAATCAATTCTTCTACCCTACAGTTCTAATTGGTTGTAAAGTGCTTGTTATGTGTGAAGTTTGCAGTTAAGGTAACGAGGTACCTGTTTAAAATTCTTTGTTGAAGAGAATTTTTCCTTTTCATTTTCCATATACCGAGCATTTGATGTCACTGAGAGCTTTAAGTATAATGTGCTCTCTCTCTCTCTGTCTGTTTGTCTGTCTCTCTGTCCATCTCTCTCTCTCTGTCCATCTCTCTCTCTCTCTTTCTCTCTCTTTCCTTATGCAAAATTCTTTTCATAAACAACCCCCTCCCTTCCGTATTGCAATTAGCTTCTGTTGCAGAAAAACAAAATCTGAACTGAACTTTTTCTATTTTACAACAATTGATAAACAAGTTCCATTTTGGTGGAAGATATGGATGTAATAAATAATAACAGGCACTCTAACATTTTTTTTCTCTGACTGTCTATTAAATCAGGGTGATTTTATGAAATAACTAACTGCTCTAGAGTTGTATTTTGGAAGTAGTTCAGAAAATGTAGGATTTAAAATGTCTGAGTCCAATGATAATAGAGTCTGCTTCAAAATGGGATTGGTAAATAATGCTGAAATCGATGGACCCCATATTGTCTTTTTGATGTCACTTAGGCAGACCAGAGAACTGAAACAGACATATTCAGCGCTGGTGACAATTTAACGCCATGGGTTCTATAGAGGGTGGAAGGTGATTTGTTTAGAGTTGTGGTGCAATAATTCAGAATCTTCCATTAGGCCCTCTGGCCCATTCAGAGAGCTTCAATAGAGGAGGTTTACGGGATTTAGTAGGAGAATAAGTCTTGAAATATATTAAAATCCACCAATATCTTACATTGAGTATTTCACTGCATTTAGTTATGCATTTAGTTATAAATGAGAACTCTTTTTTATTTGAAAATTGAATTCAGTTCATGCACAGCTGTTAGCTTATCAATGCGCATTTGAAAAAATCCTACAGAATTTTTATCTACGAAAAAACCTGAATATTGATTTGATTGTTGAGCACTTGCTGCTATGGTGCCTTAAATTATACTGGATTTTCCCCAGTGTTTAAATCGAGGGATAACATCCAAGTTATATGGCCTCAGACCTCACTGTCGATTGAATAAAAATATTGATTTAAACATTTAATATCAAAAAATTTAAATTATTTAATAAGTCCTCTGACTCTAATAGCTTCAACAACCAGTAGTTTATGAACATTCAAGTATGTAAATCAAAGAAAAATACCCATATTAAAATTTTTAACAGGAATCATTAGATTCAAGTTTACCAATGAAAAATTTGCTGGGAGGCATTTGGAATTATTCAGATTTTTTTGATGTTAGACATTTAAATATTATATTTGTATATCTGAAACACTGAGAAGATAAAGCATGAGTAGGGATCAAGGAGGAAATATTTCGGGGTGCAGGGGATTATGTAATAAACATGTTTGTGGAGTACTTGTTTACCTTTATGTCGAACTTAAACTAAGTGTTCAAAAACATCTTTTACATCAAAGAGACTCTTAAAATATACAGTTCAAATAAAGTTTCATTAATTTGCACCTTGATTTAGATACCCTATATCAATATAGAGTCTGAAAATACATGCATAGATTTCTGGAAAGTTTCGGTAAAATTTCATTGTTTACATGTATTTTACATCTTTAGTTTTTTTGTTATGTTTTTTGAAAAGTTATAGGCAAATCTATATATGCATTTATTATTCCTAATTTACTGGTACTGGGACATTCTAGAAAATCTTAATAGATAAACATGGTCTACTTGCCAAATTCGACAAACATAAGAAAGATTAAGTTTCAAACTGTAGTAAAGGGAGAAAAAATTGAGTCAACCTAAATACTCAAACTTGGCACATCTGATTAAGGTCTGTGATATTTCACAATGGCTCTGGGTTTTAAACAGGAGGTTATTTTTTATTTCAATGTTGGAGCCTTTACTAAGGAAAATTGCACCCACTCGGAACTTAAAACAATTTCATATTTCATACATCATTAAAACAAATTACTGCATACAAGAAATATGTTTTCTCTTATCGTGTTACAGAAACTGTTCTTCAATGCTCAATTAGCTATTTGGAATTCATAAACCCTTTTTTAAACTGTTAAAAATCAATTGATACAATGTATATTTAAACACTGTATTGCTGGCTTTTAGGAGGAAATGGTTATTTCATTGCTGTGCTAAAGGGGCATAACTCTGTATAACTGAATATGGCATGTTTTCCAGTCCTCATTGAATTTATTTTAAAAAATGTTTAAATTCTTATTATTTACATAATTCAGCTTTGTTATATATGTTCAATGATTCTTAATTAGACAATAAAAAATCACAAAAACATTCTTGAATACAGAATACAAACTTTTCCTCTGCATATTGAACCCCCTTTCAAAACATAGAGAGTGAAAGGTCTGTACAACACCCATTGAGGTTATCTTTTTGAGACTTATTATATAAACAACATGATGTAAAAAATATCATTTTGTTTCTTTACTCAATTACATATAGTCCTTGAACTAAAGAAACATGCTTAAGTCTTTATTCATGAATATCTCTGCATCATATTTACTATAGTCCCTCGGGATAACAGAGCCAATTAAAGGTTGTTCTTTTCAACCTTAGCAACCACTTTAACTATCATTTAAATGTTGAAAAAACATTTAAACAATTTCTTATCAATTTTCTTAAATTATCTTTTTTTTTTACTTACAGTCAGAGGGAGCTAAAACAAATGCCATTTTTATTTCCAAGCTGTGTGTATTCCTTCACTTTAGTTTGGTGATTAACCCAGCTATGAATAAATAAGCACCTAGAAAATTAAATCCAAATATATTCCGATTGAACGCACTAAAGTAGAAAGAAAGTTAATTCCACGTTTAAAAAGTATCGAATCTCCTTCGCTGCACACAAGCTAGCGTTGCTTCAAAACAGTTCGCTTGCCAACAAGAAAATAGAATACATTGTTTGATTAAATGCCAGGTAAATGAAGGGAATTGGTCAATGTTATTTAAACGAGGAAAGTCTGTAAATTGTTTGTACTAGCTCGCCCTCTGTCTTTCATTCCGAAGAGAAAAATGACTTTATTCCTTTCTCAAATATTGACTTCTGAATAAATGCTGCTAACTAGCCTTTTAAATAATGGAGCCCATCTACACACATCATTGGACAGTCAAATTTAATGTTTTAAAAATAATCTGTTTAAACAAAAAAGGGGAGTTTCTTTTTTATTATCCCAACATCAATTTTACACCTGGATTGTATATTGCAAGTGAACAGAAGATAAAGGTTTTGAAATTCATTAAACTGCTTAGTAACAACAGAATTCTTTTTGCAAAATCAAAGACAAAAAAGTAGATTTTTCTCCGACCAAAAGAGACTATGGTTTGATAAAGTTTAAACAGATTTTAAAATGTGAAATCAGTCAGACAAAAGGATTGCTTTAACTTATTGTTTAATGAAATTCCAAAGAAATCGTAAATGTCTTTCTGGTAGGATATTGGCATTGAAAGTTTAAAGATAAGACTGCCAGTGTGTTGCTTAAGGTCTTTTAAATACCACTGAAACAATAATGTGGATATCTGATTTTGTTTAAGCATCTACAGACAAAGCCCCGATCATTGCTGGGTATTGATTTGATTGGCCTTTTGGAATGGTGTATTTATTAACACACATTTTGACATGAGCCCCTGAATCTGATATGGGGTATCAATTAATTTTACATAAAATATTGATTGAAGGAAAAAAAATAGGTCATTCCAATCAATATTTTTTTCATGATCAATGTGTAATAAAGGAAAATAATGATGTTGCTGAATGTCTGCACAGAAAGAAAATATGTTAAATGGTTTTCATTAATAGAGGCCCTATCTGGCTTCAGGTTATGAATTTCCTAAGCATTCTATTACAAAAGGCAAGCACAGAGTGATATGAAGTTCAATAACTCTCTCTCTCTCTCTCTCTCTCTCTCTCTCTCTCTCTCTCTCTCTCATGTGTGGGATATTATTTGTGTCAGAAAATTATTTGCAGTGAAAACTGCAAATATCAGTCATTCAAAATTTATATCAAAATATCATCAAAAATGGTTTAAAATATGAGATAGCTATCTTCATTAAGTTATCATATGTCAATGATACAGAGACATGAAAAAATGTCCTTTTAACAAGCCATTTTTGTATGTCTATTTTATTAAAACTGATATTTTAACCTTCTATTAACAACATTTGTAGTTGTTGAATTTGATATAAAAATGAATAGATATGTACTTTTTAAATAAATTTGATTTGATGTTTGATTTAGCATGAAACCCTTTTGTTGAATAAAAGATTTAAATCGCTGTTCAATGGTTATTCATTCAAAACTATTTGTACTCCAAGTTTTCATCATTACATTGTATTATTTAAATTGTGCACACATGGGTCTGAGGAAATTGTGTCAATCATTTTTGAAAGAATCATATATAGTTTAAGTACACCCAGTATGAATAAAAATGCCAACTATTTTTCATTTTCCCACAATAAAGATTGCTTGAACTTTTTCATTGTATTTGTTAAAGGGGCTTGGACCCATAGTTACTCTACGTGATATAGTAAAGTTATGGCTATTAATATTTATACAGTCTCTAAAAACATAAGATATATTAAATCATATCACCATGCGGATGCCAAAAGACCATCAGTTTGTAGTGGCGGTCTATAAATAAAACCCTCTCCGTCTAGAGTGTTATGTCACCGTAATTCTTCAGTAAATACTTATGTGTCTTATAAACGTTTGCTCATGGGATTAAGAGTGGGTAGGAAGATAATTTTATCTCTGATTATTCTGTCAGCACAATAGAGGCTAATCTACTTTGTGGATTCTACTACCTGTGAAGCAAAGTAAATTTTGGTTTAAAATACTTTCGCTTTTAGTGACAATATAATGCATTGTATTTTAATTTTTTTTGATTGACCATTTAAACCTTTTACAAATCTTTTCCAAAAAAATAAAATATATATATTCAAATAATTCATTGCAATTTTTAAATTTAAAGTAAAATCCCAAAAGAGAAAATTCAATAAAAATTATAGTTTTAACATCTATAACGTAAGGGTACCTGTTGCGCATATTTAAAAAATATATTTTAATAAAAATAAAATGAGCGCAAAAATATCAAAGTACATCGTGGTACTTACGATCATGTGTCAAAGTAAGGGGGCCTTTATTTACATCAACTCTAAATGCCATGTTTATGTTCTTTAACTTAGTCAATAATACATTATAATCACTCCATAATCTGGTTTTTCATTCGAGCAATCCGGAAACGTGGATTTGTTGTAATAATTGTCATGGAGCAATCAAGGATAAAATCGAAAGGGAGAGTAATTTTCGGTACAGTTAACACTAATCACATATCAATAAAACATTGATAAAACAAAGTTAAGTAGTAAAGTAAATGTGCTAAAGGAATATAAAAATTATGGTAACCGTTTCTAATAAACAAGGCAATATATTCTTGTGGAATAATTATTTTGGTTTGAAATACTATCCCGGTAATTTTTTTTATCCCCTTCGATTCTCTTGCATGACCTTTATTACCGGAAGATAAACTTTCTAAAGACATGCGCAGAGGGAAATTCCATTTAGAAAACTTGCAGTAGTCCGATTTTTACGGCAAAATTCATAAAAATCTGCCAAAATGGTAGACACAGATCCAACAATAATAGTAAGAACTTTGATACATTCTTTTTCAAGTTTTTCAATATTTGAGTAAGGATGTTAAATGAGATACATCGTTTTAAGCTACCTAACGAAGGTAGTATTCATTTCGAATTTTCTCAGATTTTTTTTTTATCATTGTCAACATGTTGTCTCAAGTAGTTTATCGCTCATTTTAATTCAATTTCAATGTGAAAGTGATTGAACTTTCATTATGGTGTAGATAAAGATATGCATTTTTGACAAGTAAGCTGTTACTTTTATGATCATGTACATGTTACTGTACTGAAGTTTGATAATGATAACTGTTTGTTCTTCCAGGGTAAAATTTCCTATTACTGTAGGGAAAAATACTACTGTCATATGGAAAATGCTGCTACCGAAGGACTACAAAAATTCAGTAATGACCCAGTTCTCAAGTTCTTTAGGGCATATGCAGTTATTTTACAAGGTATGTTTATATGACACAATGGGTTTCATCACAATAATTTCATTTTTAAACCTTTTCTCAATCTGTATACTGCAAACTTTAAAGAATATGGTAGATTCCTTATTTTAAATGAGTACATAATTCCACAATTCAACCGATTTGCATCAAATCGTGAGAATTTAAAATTGCAAACACCAAATTTTTATATATAGTTTCATTTAGTTTAGTACATTCATCCAAAAAATTTTAAAATCTGTGATATATCATGTATATACTTCTTGTGAATTTAAATGATGCAAATTATAATTTTTCATGTTTAATTTGGAATCTACATTAATTGTCACAAGTGTTATTAGATTGATGTTAATATTGAAACTATCATCAAAACTTTATACCATCTGAGTGTATTTTTTAACTTCAGGACGTATTCAGGAAGGAATAAGAGAATTGGATGTATTGAAAGACAAGAGGGATGTGAATATATGTTCAACAATGGCACTTATGTTTGCTCATAAACATAGTCAATCTGTTGGTAAGATTTTCTCTTTGCACATAGCTCAGTTTCACAATTCTTAGCATTTAAAGGGCAGAAATGCTTAATTATATATAGCAACCATAAATGGTAGGATGTTGCTTGTAATTTTCCTATCATTTATTGAATATTAAATATTTCCTTTGTATTTGTTTTTTAGACAGAGAAGCTGTGCAGGAGTTGGATGCAAAGTTAAAGGAGGAAAGGAAACAAAGTGGGGAAATGGTAATAAATAAAATAGCATAGACCAATCCACACTTTACAAAAGTTATGTCCCTTGGCCGCCATCTTTGGGGAAAAACCCATATATTTCTCACAGTAGCCTTTGTAGTTTAGAGGGTTGTAACTTCGTCATTTGACATTAGAAATCCGTTTCCGCTGTGAATTTGGATTGCCCCAAGTTGGGGCAACCCACACATCGAAGGAATAAATTAAATTCCGAGAGATTTCTTCACAGGGCCCCCAAATACTTGGTTGCATAAAGAAGGGAAAAGTTGTGTTTTTCCCTTTTGACCTTTGGGTTGACCCCGCAAAGGGGAACAACTTTTGCAAAGTGTGGATTGGACTATACAGAAATCCAGATATATAGTCCTGTTCAAAATAGATCTAATAGTATGAAAAATGTAAATGATAATCTGTCCGAAATACTTGAACTATGTATCTGATGTAAATTATAAACTTCATTGACATTTTTTTCTTGCAACCCACACACATGAACTGAAGAGGTTGTAAATATTTTATTTTGTCTTCTTAAAAGGGTTTATATTATGGAGGTCTGTTCCTGCTTTTGAATGACAAACCAGACAAAGCAAGAGAATACATAGATAGGATGCTGAAAATGGCCACAACAAAAGAGGTGATAAATCAAACTTTCTCAGAAATATCAAAACTAATAATGTAAATTACTTGTTAAGAGTAGAAAAGTATTACATATAGTCTTGAGAAACTTTTGACTCGCAAATTGGCAATTTATTTATCAGTATCTAATGAGTAATGGATATTTTACAATACTCAGATAATAATTTGATTATGACTTCTGAACAGTGATTTGAACAGTGATTTAAAGAAATTTGTTTTTCTAATGGATTTTGCATATATTAGCAAAAAGATTACTTTACATCTTTGATGCACTATCATGTAAGGCAATTAATGTTCTCATTCTTTTTGAGGTTTTGTATTAACTTATATTGTGTTTCTGTTAGTTTGTTTTATCCAAAGCAAAGTTTTTATTATTTATCGTGGAAAAGTCAATCAAAAATAAAAGTTTATTATCTTGAAATAGCTTCCAGCAGTAAAAATGAAGGATAAAATTTGAAAAATGTAATGGAATATATTGTCATGATATCTTAGTATCTTATGTTGGCATTTTTGTTCTAATTTTGTCTGTTTTTTAATACTGTGGTTTCATTAATATTCGTAGCATCCATTTTTTGTAGATTGAGGAAAATTAACAGTTTTAAGGATTCCTGAAATCATTAAAAATTGAATTGTATTTATGAAATGTGTTGTCACATACCTAATTTACCTTATGAACATTTAAAATTAGGATCAACTCTCATAGAAGATTCTCAATTTTTGGCCTTAGCTGAATACTGATGAAACCAAAGTAGCTGCTTAAATAAATTGTATTTTATTGCTTTTTTGGTAAACAGTTTGAGGTATTTTCTTATATCATTATTGCATGTATGTGCCTGGAGTAAATTGAATTTTAATGTTTAAAATTTTTTTGTTTTATAATTTTGGTATAATTCCAAAGTAAAGTTTATGTTTCATATATCTGTTTGCTAAACTTAAATGGTACATTTATTTATTTTTTAAAATGAAATTTCTTACAGGGATTTGTAGCTAAAGGATGGATTGAACTGGAGAGTGGGAGAGAGGCCAAAAAGGCCATTAAATATTTTGATGATGCAATTGGGTAATAATTTTGTGTTCTGATATAATTTGATTGACTATTTATTAGAAAATATTACCCAGGAGAATAAGTTTTGTTGTGTCAAAAATACCCAGATTTATCATAAAACTATTTAAAAATATTGTTTGGAATTCAATTTCATTGATAAACACTGTTTACAATTTAGTCCTAACAAATATTTCATCTTAAAGTAACAGTATGAATGAATGTGCCAGTGATAATACAGAATGAAAAAACTAATACATGTTGGAACAAACAGTGAAAGGTACTCATTTGTCATGTTTACATCATTTAACTTGTCAGAATGGAGGGGGCCCGGGACATTAATGCCTTGCTGGGAAAAGCCAAGTACCTAGAGTCGCGCCACAATTTTACAGGCGCGCTGGAGCAGATCAATCAGCTGATCGTCACCTACCCAGGCTTCCTGCCTGCCCTGATCGAGAAAATGAAGCTACAGCTTAATCTCCAGGACTGGGATCAGGCCATAGAAACAGCTCAAAGGTATGTGTATCTATTGAATTGTTACACTCTGATATTAAGTAAGTAAAATCACAAATGTAGCCAAGTTTCTTTGGGGGTCCCTGGCAAATTTCCCACCAATTCTATCATATGAATATATTGATACTTTGAAAAAATCTGATGAAATTATCAATATGCTTTATTATATGATAATAATTCATATTTCTTGAAATTATGACACACAGTAGACCAAGGTTTGAAGACAATTACAGTTTAGATTTTTATATTTAAAAAAAAAAATGAAAATTGATTTTAAAACTAACTTGGGAACTGTAACTCTGCTGAGTAATGAAGCCTGTACATTTTTGTTAATCGGACTCCCTGTATGATTGTGATATTTCTTCAATGCTCATTTAAACTCTGCATGTTGACAGAGCTTTGGACACTGATCTACACTGTACAGAGGCACTCAAGTACCAGGTCATATATCTCCTGTCCAGGGAGGGCAACTACTCCGAGGTCAGTACAGAATTATAGACAGAATTCATCTGAAACCAGCTATACATGTGGTCATTTTTATTTTGCAACTTTTTTATTGATTAATTATTTCAGGCATCTGGTAAAATAGGAGATCTTATCTCAGCACTGGATAGATTTGAACCAAGAAGTTCCTACCTATACTACCACATGGCACAAATATTCAGCAGAATAGTGAGTTGATGTATTATTTAGATAAGTATATTTACATTGGTAATATAACAATGCATAGAGTACTTTACCAGTATGTATAAAGATGATCTCTGAAATCACTAATTGTGAGACCAATTCTTGATTCATTGTAGCCTTTACAAAGTTACCAGTATCCTTCTTCAATCAATCTTCTCAAAAAATATAAATGATTTCTCTGAACCTACTGTTTTCATTTTTGTATTAGATGATCTGTTAAGATACTGTAAATTCCTAGTTAAACGCGAGAAATTTATATCCGCGTAAAATCGCGAGAAGCAAGCCTCGCGGATTTTAAAACCTCGCTATTATTTTCTGAGAGTTGGGAAATAAGGATAAATGTTCTGCGTTCGCGATTTTATATTCTCACGATTTAATACAAAACACTGGGAACGCGGAAATTAGTGCTCGCGTAATATAAGGAATTTACAGTAACTTATTATATGACTAATTTATTGTTTACTGTGTATGTTAAATTAAAACTGTTAAATCTTCATTCTATCTTGATAACCATATAAATGTCAATTTGTAACAGTGCGGAAGAAATGCCCTAGTCCTGCAGCAGACGTACACCCTGGTGGAGCGCTCGGTGCAACAGGACTCGGAGAACACCGAGTACATCAATGAACTCGGCTTTCAGCTCCTCCTACAGGGGAAGGTCAAGGATGCCATGAAGTGTTACAGGAACGCCATGAAGATAAACGACACCAGTGTTCAGTCTCTCACAGGTTGGTTATTCTGATTAAGTAAGAAAAACCAGCAAGACTTGTACTTTGTTTTCTTGTCACTATTGAATCTTTTAAATTCAGTCTTTTTGGCCAATCTTTAGTGCTTTAAGAATGAGACAGGCTTAGTTTTGATAGTAGTTTTATTTTCCTTCATTACTTTTTAATGTCAAGGTTGATGCTGTTGTAGCGTACACATAAATATCTTCTGTTTAAAGGTATCATTCGATGTCAGTTGATTGAAAACCAGCTAGATGATGCTGCACAGCAGCTGGATTTCTTGCAAGAAGTACAACAAAGCATCGGAAGAACCTCAGTGAGTATAAGGCAATTCATCAAACCTCTCTCAGAACTGGTCCTAGGATGATGAAATGAATTGCATGTATTGGTACATGCTGGATTATCAGTACTTAACCAGTAATTAAATTGTGTTTTACAGGAACTGGCTTATCTAAGTGCTGCATTGTCTATAAAGAGAGGAGAGGGTCCAGACAAAGCTTACAAACTACTGAATGAAGCTGTGGAGATCCATTTCACTGCCTTAAAAGTAAGTTAATGGCAAAAACAATAAAAAGAGTAAGTTCAAATCAAAATGAACCAAAAAGATAGTTCAAATTCAAATTCAAAATCAAAATACGAAGTTGATGGTAGATGTTAGTTAAACTCAAATAGAACTTATTAATGAAATTGAGTTCTTTGCAAAGTGGATATCAAAAGCATATCAGTTTATATGTTGATCACAGAAATATTGTTGATATTTATTTTAGGGAAACCCCCTTGGACCGCAATATTATCTGTTGCTCAATCCAGACTTTTTGCTGCAGATGCTCAAAGATTTCCTAGTATTTGCTCCTACACAAGTTAGTATGCATGTCAATACCCTAGGCATAATCAAAGTGTTTGCTTTGGTACCCTGGTAATTTTAAGAATTGTCTTTGTTAACAGCCTATAAAGCAGGGTCAGCCCCCTGACCCTCTCCTTAAGCGCTGCTGTCAGGTACTTGAGGCCCTGACCCGCACTGTTCCCGGTCTCCTGGAGGCTTTGTACCTTATGGCCAAGGTCCGCTTCCTGCAAGGTATGCTATCCAAAATGCTATCAGCCTCATATTCCGAAATGTTCATTGTATATAATAGAAGCAGTGGTTCTGTTCTTACCTTTATGTTAAAAGGTTTAGAATAATTTTATAGTGAGATACAGTGCATAGAGTACTATAAGTAGTGAATCGCTTTGTCCGTGTGTTTTTACATTCTTTGAATGTTTTCCTGGTTGTAGGAGACATTGACTCTGCCCAGGGGACACTGAACCACTGCCTGGAGATGGAGAACACCTACTCAGACGCCCACATCTTGATGGCCCAGATCCACCTCTACCAGAACAACTTCAAACTGGCCAACCAATCCCTGGAGGTCGGGCTCAGCTACAACTTTGAGGTAAACCATCAATCCAAAACTTTCTCTGTGGTGCATAGACTGTCTGTCTGCATGATGTGTGTGAAAGGTACAAATATATGATTTACAGTAACTTTTCATGAAAAGTTTCTTTTGCAATTGCAATTGCAATTGTAATGTTGTAGCAGTGGCTATGGCATAGTTATCAGTTAATGGCCTGCACAACAGATTATATTTGTTATTGACAGGTGAGAGACCACCCCCTGTATCACCTGATCAAGGCTCGAATTCTGAAGAAGTCAGGCGACTCGGCAGAAGCTGTTAAAACCCTACAGATGGCCATGACCCTGCCAGGGGTCAAAGCGGCAGGTGAGTGTTGTGAGCATTGAAAAAACATTTACGATATAAGAATTTAAATCTATACAAATTTTAGATTCTCTGAATTAATAACTTTTAATTGCATTCATAAATAGTTGTTTAACTTTTATGATGTAAAGATACATGCTATAATGCCATAGTGCCATTTACAATTTACTGCTGCATGTTCATTACCCATAATTCACTATATTTTGAGTATTGGGAAGGATACACATGTATTAAATGATTTAGTTTTTATGATAGCAAGGTCATGTGTATTACAGGGAAGGGACCCATGGCAAAGAAAGGGAAGGTGCCAGACATTGGTACCAATGACAGGGTCTCTGTGTTCCTGGAGCTAGCTGAGGCCCACACTGCCCTCGGAGAAACGGTCAGTTTACGTCAAATCTATTTCTTCAGGAATTGTTATACATGTACATTTATTCAAAGCTTCATAAGGAGTACTGTAGATTCTTTTTTAAATGCGAGTTCAAAACTCCATTATTCCATCATTTAGTATCTAATGTTGAGAATAAAAACAAGTGAATGCCAAACATTTGTAATAATTTCATACTGTATACAACTATCAGAAAAAAAAAATAAAGAGAGATTTTAATATCTGCACAATGAACTTCTCATGATTTTACCAAGTTAGCAATTCCTTGCATTTACATGTATTAGGAATCTACAGTACTTTATTTGATCAAAAATAGGGCATTTCATCACTTACATTAAACATGAATGTACACATGTATTTAAAGTTGATTTTTACCTAACAGCACGAGGCAGCTAAGGTGATGCAGGATGCCATCAATGAGTTCAGTGGGACAGCCGAGGAGATCAGAATCACCATCGCCAACGCTGACCTGTCCATTGCCCGCGGCGACGTAGAAATGGCCGTCACCATGCTACGAAACATCACTCCAGACCAGACCTATTACGTCAAGTCTCGCGAAAAACTGGCAGACATTTATCTCCATCACAAAAAAGATAAAAGGCTGTATACTGGGTGCTATAGGTAGGAATCAATTACTTACTGATAGCTTTGATTCATTTTTTTTTGCCGAGGAAGAAGATAACTTTTCTTCACAAGGTTTTAAACAGAGAGATGATATAAAATCCATCTTGTTTCAGAGAACTTTATGACAAGCAGCCCAATGTTGAAACAGCTCTGTTACTGGGAGATGCCTACATGAGTATCCAGGAGGTGTGTTTATGTTGAATATCCAAAGCAGATCAAACTTTTTTATTTCATTTTAATAGAAACATTCAGCAAGAGAATTTGGAAATGCTACACTTTAAAGTTATTTCATATGTTTTACATTTTAGCCTGATAAAGCCATTGAGGTTTATGAGAAAGCAATGAAGAATAACCCCAAAGAGACACAGTTAGCAAGCAAAATAGGACAGGCCTTGGTCAAGACCCACAACTATGGAAAGGTACATGAAAGTGCCTGTTTTATCATAATACCTGTGCCTGATCTTTGTCTTTAAGTTACAATGTTTAGGGGTTAGTTAATTAAAAAAAGTTGATTAATTCTGAATCTTCCAGGATATAATAAATTCTACCAATAGAAATGTTAGCTCTCATTATTTTCTTATTTGTAGGCAATAAATTACTACGAAGCTGCTCTGAAAAATGGCTCCAGTCAAGGTTTTCTAAGGTAAGTGCTTTTTGTGAACTATTAGTCTTTTATGTTTAGTACATGTGTGTTACTTCTCATGAAACAGAAATTGTTAACATGTACATTTTAAAGATTTTAAAGTTTAATGGAGAGTGTTTAAAGGAATTTTCACTTGAGTAATGTGATTTTTTTAATAAAAATGTGACTTGTGTGTCTTATGTTTTCCATTTAAAAAAAAAAAGATTTATAAGGTAAAAATGAACTCCACAGCATCAGTCTGTTCACTGGGTTTCTGACTGGGTTTGTGAAGGCTATGTCAATATTGTGTTCATTCTACACAATGGATTCATCCCATGAGATCACAAAGTCTACACGTTTATCATTTAGACATATTAGGCCAAAGACATATTTTAATTGAAATTAATTTTCTTAAAGTTAAATGTTTGTAGTTTATGGCTGTCAGTATATTTAAAAGTTAACTTCTTTAAAAATATTATTTTATTGGATTTATGCAAATTGTTTTAGTGTTGCTAGACTTAGAGAGTTAAATCAAAGGAGGTATGAGGCTGAATATTAATTTTTAATTCCATTTTTTTAAAGAAAATATATTGAATATTGCAGTTTGTTCCTGTGTACATTGTTTATAATTGTTATTCAGAATGTTTTATTTGACATTTATTATGGGCATTATTCATGCATTATTCATTCATGATTTTCATGATCTTTGAATTTTAATCCATTTCTTTAATAATCCCTTTCACCTTAGATAAAATTTAAGACCTTGTTGGGTTTTCGGGCACTCTTTTTTGTTGTTGTTTGTATTAACATTTGACAGTGAATGAAAGAGAGAATCTACCGGTAATTTGAAAGTACAGATATGCCTGTAAAGTCTTATTGATCCAGAAAATGACACAAGATTGTTTAACTAAGATTATTAATTTTCAGATTGAGACAGATTACCTGAAAACTTGTGAATCTCAGTTTATGAATTTTGTCTTACAGACATGATCTAGCTGAATTGTTGTTAAAACTACGACAATATGACAAGGCAGAAAAAGTACTCAAACAGTCCCTGGAAGCTGAATCAGGTGTGTGTTTATAATTGCGAAAAATGGATTTATTTCATAGTTGGTATAAATGTGAAATTAAGATACCAATATCCAAAAATGTGATTTAGACTAGAGATTTTATAGTGCATTTGTTTAATGCACTATGATTGAGACTCATTTATGTAAAATGTTGTACCAAAAATATCAGAAGATCCTAGGGATGAATCTCCTCAAAAGAAAAAGAATAGAAAGAAGTTGAATGACAATGAGGTGGAGATTCTTGGTATCCTTGAGGACATAGAATGGGAGCGGAGTGTGGAGAGCAGTGAACTGAACTCCTTTGTGGGAGTTAATAGAATTAAAAGGAAATACAGTGTAGAATCACAATCATTTTCTTCTCTATCGAGGGACTTGTGTAAGCTAAAAGTTACGAGTTTGAGATTTGGGGTCAATTGCTCCTTCATTGTTGCCAAATTTTGGTTGTTTGTTTCATGCGGTTAGTTTTATTGTTTCTGTTATGTTTAAGATTTGTTCCCCTTTGGTTATTTTACATTTCAATGAATTTGACATTCTTGTTGTACATATATCATAAATTTTGTACCTTTTGATCTATATTGGAGTTCCATGAAAATATTTTTGTAATTGCCAATTGTAGTTTTAAGTGCAACATAATGTGCAAGAGAACTTCAAATACTGATACATACATGTACATGTATATGTGTGTACAGGTTTAATCCTTACAATTCTTGAAACTAAATTAATCTTTTAGCCTCTGACCTTGATACCATGATGGAACACACCAAACTGATGGTGCTACTGGCCAAGGTGTACCAGAAGGTGGATAGAATGGAGGATGCCATGACGGCCCTGACCAAGGCTCGGGACATGCAGGCCAGGTACACAGCTAGACCGCCTAGAGATGTCTGGTCCCAATATCATTAAACACCTGTTTATTGTGATACACAGTATATCTGGGGGGGGGGGGGGGGGGTTGCATGTCACAAAAATGGGGAAAATATGTACCATTTTTAATTTGCCTCTGTCATTTTAAAAGTGTCTTACAGAAAGTAATACAGGATATATTTCTGCGTATTCGATATTTTGTGATTTGAAAGAGATTGCAAAAATTAGATCATCGCAGAATTACTGGATATAATTATGGTAGTTTTATATAATAATAAATATATGAATTTTAACTTGTATTAAAAATTTTCATAATCTAGAGGCCTGTAGTTCAACTGAAAGCTTTTGGATGTAGAATACTTACGTGTTTCACACTTTAATATTTACTTGTATGTTCATTTAATAGAGTTTTGAAGCGTGTTCAAATTGAGCAACCAGATGCTGTCGGCCAACAGAAACAGTTGGCCTCAGAGTAAGACTTTACTTCTGTACTTTGTACTGTGAAATTGAAACACGCTAAAATTATTGTGATTTTAATTTATTGATTTCTGTTTTGTCTCTGTGTTCTTCCAGTATTTGTGTGACAATGGCAGAACAAGTAAAAGGACAGAGAGATTACGAGAAAGCCATTAAGTTCTATAAAGAGGCTCTGGTCTACAATGAAAATGACAGCAAGGTAATGATACAAATGACAATGAAGTTTGATTCATTCAAATAGCGTGAGCTTTATACTAGAAATCAGATGCAATGATCAGTATGGTTGATATTTCTGTGTCCTTCACAAAGGTGATGTTGGATCTGGCTGGGCTGTACTTGATGACAGAAGACCTTGATTCCTGCCAGCATCAGCTGATGAGTCTCCTGAAGAATGAGAAGGAGAATGACGCTGCTACAATTGTAAGTCGTGACAGAGCCGAAATTTGATGTTCAAATTCTGGAATTGAAAGGAATTTTTGGTGACATTTACAGGTAGGAGAGCAAGTATTATGGTTTAATTTTTTTATTTTTCTCTTGTAACAGATGTTGGCAGACTTGATGTTCAGGAAGAATGAATATGACTCGGCTGTGCACCATTTTCAGCAACTGTTGACTGTCAAACCAGGTTTGTTGGTTTATTGAGTATTGCAACTCTACTAAACCTAAGATGAAGATTTGAGATGACAGTATTGCTTTATAATGATAAGTGATTCTATAGTGAACTCTGTAGATATGATCTAAGGCGTGTTTAACAGAGCGAGCGCTCGCCAAAATTTCCTGCACCTGCAACACAAATTTTGGCGAGCACTCGCTCTGTTGAACATACCTCAGATGTTACTGTGCTTCCCGACAGATAACTATGAGGCCCTGGCAGGACTAGTGGATCTGATGAGGAGATCCGGGAAGCTGGAGGAGGTCCCTAAGTTCCTTGAGGCTGCTGAAAGTGCCACAGGGAGAGCTAGCATGGAGGGTGGATTCAACTACTGTAAAGGCCTGTATGAGTGGTAAGAGAATACATACTGTAGATTACTTTTGTTTACGTGAGTACCTAATTCCGTGATTCAACTGTTTTGCATCAAATCTCTTGGTTTTGTTTCGTTCTGTCTGAGAAATAAAAGCAAGATTTAAAAATGATTACATGAATATTAATTCCTTGCATTTCATTAGAAATCTACAGTAGATGTAGATTTCCAACATTCTTACTGTAAAAGTGGATTGCAGAATGATGATTTATATTTTACTATGTTTGCTATCAAAGAATGTGTGCTTTTAGGTACACTGGTAACCCGACAGCTGCTCTGAAGTTGTTTAACAAAGCTCGTAAAGACAGCGACTGGGGAAACCTGTCTATCTACAACATGATCGAGATCTGTCTGAACCCTGACAATGATACGCTGGGGGGAGAGGTGTTTGAGGACGAGGGAACTGGGTCAGTGGTTATTGTTAATGTTAGCAAGTAGCAGTAAACATCAGCTTGAAACTCTGACTACTTTTGAAAATTACCATTTTTCTGTATACAAAATATAAAAGTAATTTAGGAAATAAAGAATAAAAGAATTTTTGAGATTTTTTAGTAATTGTTCTACAATATTGATGAAATGAAAATGTTTTGAATTTCAGAGCTGTGGATCGAGACAAGATGGAGAGTGAACAAGTGGCTGTCAGAACAGCGGAAAAATTACTCAAGGCAAGAAATTACTTTGTATTGTCACATGTTGACTAAGTTGAAAAAATTACTAGTAAATGTAAGAATATACTGGTACATGTTTATTCTGATAGTGGTTTAACGAGGCCGGGTCTAATTTGTTCTGCCCTAGATTTTTGGATGAAATTTTTTACATGAATTTCTACTGATATAATTATTATTTTAAGATTAAAAAATAAGACATTTACCACACCGTTTGCTTAGGGGGTCATCTCAAAGTTTGTTAATCTTTAACATAGGCCCCTATGGGATTTTGCATGAAATGTATCAATTTTGCACATTTTTTACATTTTTTTAAAACTTCTGCCCTAGGGATTTCTTTTTCTGTTCTCAATATTAAAGTTATTGCTAAAAGGCATCAAATGGTCAAATAAAAAAATCCTTTTACCTCCTGGTTTGTTCCAGGGGTCTTATCAAAGTTGATTTTTGTATGCCCAATTTCCCAGATTCGTCAGATAATGACTTTTTTTTATTTGACAAAGGCGGAAAAGGTGATCTATATAGTATTATTAAAACATTGAGACATATTTAAGTAATAAAAAGATATATAACATCACATATCAAGGGTCAGTAATATAAAATACATGGTTACTGTCTTGAAATATATGAATTAAGCTATATTTACGCGGGTTGAGAAAACGTGACAGAGTGTTAGGCTTGCTGAATCCTCTTCACATTTTCGACCCGAGCCCAAACATACTTATACTTCGAGACATTTATGTTTATTCCACAATATAACATTAATTTTACGCATCAAACGAGCTATTTTCAACAAACTTCGCTGAATATCTTCAGTTGAAACTATCACGCCATGGCGTGAACCAAGCAAAAAGATGACGTCACAATCCAAATGAAACGCTGCGCGAAAGCGTGCGTACTCGTTCTGTACTCGGCCTCGTTAAAGTGCTTTTTATAAAGAATTTGCTGAAGTCATCATTGCAAAAATGATTGTCAAATTTCACTGGTACGAGAAGAATCCTCATACATATGATAATATATATCAAAACATAATATAGTTTGTTTAAACATGGAAATGATGAATTGTTAACGTACATACCTCACATGAGCTTTGTGTATATACAGGAAGTAAAGGCCAAGCCTGGAGACTTGAGGCCCAAGATGTTGGAGAACATGGCACTGATTGCCTCAAAACAGAAACAGAATGTGGAGAAGGCTGTCAATAACCTAATGGAAGTCAGTGCTAATGAGGTAAGGGCCCTCAGCCAGGGTGAATGCTGATGAGGTGTATTATTTTGTGAGTGTTATTGATGTCATTGTTTGAAATATTTTGATTTGAATGTATTTCAATTGATGAAGCGAGGAGCAAAAAAAAAGATATATTTGAAAGATACTCAAATGTATAAAATGTGTACATATAGGTCATTGAAATGAAATCCAATAATTTCGAAGGAAATGAAATTGCTCTAAAAGGTGTGAGCTCTTGTAAGAAGATTATAACAATAAGTGCTTATTTTATGTAGCATGACTCGGAAATTCCCACCTCAGGTTCAGCGGTAGGTGCTGTTTTCTTGGTTACAGGGACATTGTGTTGATTTCTTGGTGTCAGGAACGTTCTGTAGCAACCTCCTTAGTTGATAGAGGTCACAGTTCAAGGTCACAGGTCCCTAGTTTGCACAAATCATCACCATTACTGTACTTCCTGCAGTTCAGTTTTTCAACCATACCTCACAAGGATTTTGTTCTTAAAATGTGTCTGCTGTTTTTCAGAGACATATTTTTCATGCAGGGATATGTAAAATATAAATGTACTGAACATATAAAATTCTAAATAATAGTAATATTAAAGTACAAGATCCAGGTTAATGATGCTTATAAATGAAAGTTTCATATTAATTTGTTTACTAGCTGGTACAAATTTCATTTGTTTTTCAATATATAGTGGAAAAATGTATACAAGTGGTTTTAGGTAGAACAGTAAACAGGTGCACATTAAATGTTGTACAGTGACGCCACCACTATCTAGCTAGTTCATTTTCATTTTATTGATCATGCACATTATCAAAGATTTCATACAACTGAAGAAAATAAGTCATGTTTGGTTATTTGATAAGCAATATGTTTTTTTCTGTCAAAAGTACATGTACTGTCTTGTATTTTCCGTGATAATCTCTAAAAAAAAATCCATTTTTACACAGCGAGAACATGTGGGTGCATTGTATGGAATCGCGGCGGCCTACATGGTACTAAAACAGACTCCTAGGGCCAGGAACCAGCTCAAGAGAATCGCCAAAAATAACTGGACCATGCAGGTTAGGATTATGGGTTATAATGTATATTTCTAAACACGAATTACTACTGGGCATGACTGATATTGATATGAAAACTATTCTTTCTTTATTTTTTGCATCTTTCAACTGAATCATTTGCTTGCACGTCCATTAGAAAAACAGAATATTTAGTCTAAGCTTAATCTGTTACGTGGTAATCTGATTTTTTTAGGATGCTGAAGATCTTGAGAAAGGTTGGCTTCTGTTGGCAGATATCTACATACAGGTACTTATTGTATTCTACCAGTAACATCAATATGTTTTGTTATCAAAATTTGTTTCCTTTAATAAGAATTAGAAGAAAATGTACAAACAATGAAAATTGGCTTAAGATAATGAATGTTTATAGTAGTGCATAGAGTTGTTTGAATGTGATGATTCATAATCCTTTTATAAAGCTCTTAAAGTGTGTAAAACTTTAAAATGCCTCCAATTTATTGTAGACTGGGAAATATGACATGGCTACAGAGTTACTAAAACGATGCCTACAGCATAATAGGGTGAGTTTTCTTTTGTATATTGAATTAGAAAGTATTGGTATTCATTTCAATAATTTTTTTCAAATACTGTCATTTTTAATTCAATCTTATTTTACAGTCCTGTTGCAAGGCACATGAATACCTAGGGTATATTTTTGAGAAAGAACAATCTTATAAAGATGCTGCCTCCAGTTATGAAATGGCATGGAAATATGGAAACAAAAACAATCCTGTCATAGGTATAACTTGTACTGTTCTTGATTAAATCATCATACAAACTATGCTAACTCATTTCTAATAACTATATGTTTAACATATTTTATTCTTCATTTCAGGCTTCAAGTTAGCATTCAACTATTTGAAGGCAAAGAGATT
This sequence comes from Magallana gigas, assembly GCF_963853765.1. Taxonomy (NCBI): domain Eukaryota; kingdom Metazoa; phylum Mollusca; class Bivalvia; order Ostreida; family Ostreidae; genus Magallana; species Magallana gigas. Next base: position 16,049,932 of record NC_088857.1, read on the forward strand.
TGTAGATGCAATTGATATTTGTCATCATGTAAGTATCTGTTTAAAAGCTGATATAAAACTTTGATAAGCTAGGGAGAGGGATTTATGCAACCAAAGGGTCCCAAGTTTGAGTCTACCTTTGGTCATTACCCCAATATGTTATATTGGTGCCCAACAAAATCCAGGTGGATTTGATTGAAGAGTCTAAAGGGATAGAAATCTCAAAAAAAGGAAAGGGGAAAGAACATAATGCCACGCTGGCACTAGCTAGTAGATCAAACCTTTAGCTCATTCGATAGAGCAAGCATTCTTAAACTAATGGGTTTGAAGATGAGTCACTTGTGTTCTCTTAAACTGTTGGTGTTACATAAGATTACTTTATAACTGTTCATATAAATATTGTTTCAGGTATTAGGTAATCACCCAAATTATCCCAAAATAAGGAAAGAAATCCTAGAGAAGGCTAGAGCATCTCTACGAGTGTGACAGACTGCACTGTTAAAACAAAGACAATGAACAGACACTCATGACTACTCATCCAGTGAAGCGTATCACTTCCTGTCATGTGACTGACACTGCTGTGATAATTTTAGAGATCTTGAGAGGCAACTCCGTCCAGTTGAAGAGAACTTAATGTTGTAATTTTTTAATGTATGAAATAAATTATTTATTGAATTTATCATTATTGTTGACTTTAGAAATACCCCTTATAGAGTATGGTAATTTTCAATTTGACTAAGCCAGATCTCTATTTACATAGAAACAGTTTGTTGTACAAAAAGTGTTAAAAAGAGGTTTCTTTTAAATTGGTTGACATTTATTTTGTTTCTGAATGCAATGCATGTAAATATTTTTGGGAGTTGATTTTAATCAACTCTCCTATGCAGTTACTCTGGCAAACCAAAACTGAAACAGTGCTTGGACCTAAGCACAAATCATCACAGCTGACAAGAGTTAGTTCTTGAAAATAATCGATAAATTCGATGTAATGTAAGCTGAAGCATTTTTTTAAAAGGAAATCTTATTTATAAATACCTAAGAAATAGTCAGATTTTAAATAGTACGAACAATTTAGAAGTTTTTTGCATTCGTATGTATTCCTACGCCAGGGTTCAATATAGTCTCGTTCAACCATCGGCTGTCTCTGTGCATCTCCGACAAGCAGAGAGTCAGTCTATAACGTGATCTTGTATCTCTTACTTGTCGGAGATTAACGGAGACAGCATCTGGTTAAACGAAACTAGAGTTCATTATTGGTTGGATTCATACATTTTTTGAAATATTTCGAATACCGATACATAGTTTGATGAAATCAATTCTATTTTTAAATATTACACAACATGATTCATAAGAGGTTTTCTTGAAATTCTTGTCGGAAAAGTCCAAGAATCCATATTATAAAAATATGCGTACCGGTAATTCAAATAGAGATTATAAACTACTTGCCAAGCAAAATAACATATCGTTGATTTTAAGATAAATAATAATCGATAAAATCAACTCACGCCTAACTTTATGTGCTGTTCAGACCTTTAAGTTTTAAATATTGCAAGACAGCGTTACCTTTGTATTCTAATAGGTGCAGTGTATAACTCTTATCAATGATGTCAATATAAACACTGATATTAACTCCAGGAATTAGAGAATAAAAACACTACAGCAGTTTTGCAGATAATGACTGTATATCATTCGATAAGAAATATTATTTCCCGATGAGGGTTGGGTCAATGCTTCCACACCCCATGGTACAGTTCAGGAATTTGTCATGGCACTCTAGCCCACAGTGATGGTGGTAGGCTAAATGTGAGTCCACCGTCTGGTTATAGTGGCAGTGTAATGTTTGGATGACGCCAGTTACTTGGACATTTCCATTACAGAGGGATACACAGCAGTCCTCAAATGCATTCCCACACCCCGCCCGACACTTCACCACCCCAGCCTCTGTAGTGGCCAAAAGCACCAGCAAACTGACCAGGATAAAATTCTGCATCTAACAATGAAAGAAGGACAAAATTGCTGTAAAGCAGTGTTGAAGCAACAAACTTATCTCTTCAACATGCACATACTTTTGGGGATGGGGAGGGGGGGGTTATGATAATTCTATTCTCCTCCATTTAGGCAACATATAGTATCAACTTAGAAACTTTGTTATCATACATTTTAATTTGTGGGCAATTCGCATTAGTGTTGTATTTAAATCGTTGATTGATGAGTCATGGACTTGAACCTCCCTGAAAGGGACCCTAGTCCACCCCAGGTAAACACCTGGCATATTAAGCCAGTACCTTATAGAAGCAGCTTGCAAATAGAGTGATTTATTCAATAACACTCTACACAACGTCAAGTGCCCTTAATGGGATTTAAACCAGCAACCTTGCTTTGCCTACGACCTGTGTGGCATAATATTGTGTGCAGCAAATTTAATCATTCTTTAGACATGGTTCTTTTTTTAATTATTTTTTAGAGTAGTGAAATAATGGCAAAAAAGGATATTTAACAGAACACAGACATAATGCTGTTACATGTAAAAGGTATCATCAATGCATATGTGAAATTATAATTTAAATATCAGTACTTGCTGTAATGGTTTCAATGGCTTTAATATTGAATTCATTTGTAAAAAAATATTGATTCCTTTTAAAAATGTGAAATACAAACAATATTTTATGAAGTTTCTTGTAGGAATTGGAGGTTTATGACGTAAGTACAGGAAAAATGGAAACTTTATTGATTTAAATATTTAGTAAAGAAAGGTATTAAACCTACCTGTTCAAGTTGGTACAGTATGTATTGATTATCTGGTGATCTTGACCTTTAACAACTGTTGGTAATAGGGTCTTGCTGATAAAGATTCTTTGCTTAAGAAAATTAGAGGTAAAGCAAGTGCCATTAAATGGAGATAAGGTGCCATGGGTGGCAGTGTCTCTTTAATTTTTCATGTACTCAGTGGCCATTTTGTGGAAGAATCTTGTGTTTGAAGTGAAATCTAGATCCTACACCAAAGGGCTTGATTCACACATTTCTTTGAATTAAAAAAAAAATTCTCATGCTTACAATAAAACAACAAAAACTGATGGTCAAAGATCAATGATATTTTGATTTATTGAGAAAAAACAACAAACATTTTCAAAACAAAGACGTGAACACATACTTCTGGATTCTGGGTATCCTTGAAGACATAGAATGGGAGCGGAGTGTGGAGAGCAGTGAACTGAACTCCTTTGTGGGAGTTAGTAGAATTAAAAGGAAATACAGTGTAGAATCACAATCATTTTCTTCTCTATCGAGGGACTTGTGTAAGCTAAAAGTTATGAGTTTGAGATTTGGGGTCAATTGCTCCTTGATTGTTGCCAAATTTTGATTGTTTGTTTCATGCAGTTAGTTTTAGTGTTTCTGTTATGTTTCAGATTTGTTCCCCATTGGTTGTTTTGACATTTCAATGAATTTGACATACTTGTTGTACATGTACCTTTTGATTAATATTGGAGTTCCATGAAAATATTTTTGTAATTGCCAATTGTTTCAAGTGCAAAATAACGTGCAAGAGAACTTCAAATACTGATACACATGTACAGGTATAATCCTTACAAAGTCTTGAATCTAAATTAATCTTTTAGCCTCTGACCTTGATACCATGATGGAACACACCAAACTGATGGTGCTACTGGCCAAGGTGTACCAGAAGGTGGATAGAATGGAGGATGCCATGACGGCCCTGACCAAGGCTCGGGACATGCAGGCCAGGTACACAGCTAGAACGCCTAGAGATGTCTGGTCCCAGTATCATTAAACAGGGCCTCTTTACTGTGACATACAGTATATCCAGGGGTTTTTTTTGCATGCCACAAAATTTTCAAAAATGGGGAAAATATGTACCATTTTTTATTTATCTCTGTCATTTTAAAAGTGTCTTACAAAAAGTAATACAGGATATATATCTGCGTATTCAATATTTTGTGATTTGAAAGAGATTGCAAAAATTAGATCATCGCGGAATTACTGGATATGATAATGGTAGTTATATGCAGTGTAAAATTTTAAAATGTATTAAAAACTCTTCATAATCTAGAGGCCTGTAGTTCAACTGAAAGCTTTTGGATGTAGAATACTTACGTGTTTCACACTTTAATATATACTTGTTTGTTCATTTAATAGAGTTTTGAAGCGTGTTCAAATTGAGCAACCAGATGCTGTTGGCCAACAGAAACAGTTGGCTTCAGAGTAAGACTTTACTTCTGTTCTTTGTACTGTGAAATTGATACGCGCCAAAATTATTGTGATTTTAATTTATTGATTTCTGTTTTGTCTCTGTGTTCTTCCAGTATTTGTGTGACAATGGCAGAACAAGTAAAAGGACAGAGAGATTACGAGAAAGCCATCAAGTTCTATAAAGAGGCTCTGGTCTACAATGAAAATGACAGCAAGGTAATGATACCAATGACAATGAAGTTTGATTCATTCAAATAGTGTGTGCTCTATACTAGTACTTGTAATCAGAAGCAATGATCAGTTTGGTTGATATTTCTGTGTCCTTTACAAAGGTGATGTTAGATCTGGCTGGGCTCTACTTGATGACAGAAGACCTTGATTCCTGCCAGCATCAGCTGATGAGTCTCCTGAAGAACGAGAAGGAGAATGACGCTGCTACAATTGTAAGTCGTGACAGAGCAGAAATTTGGTGTACAAATTCTGGAATTGAAAGGAATTTTTGGTGACGTTTACAGGTAGGAGAGCAAGTATTCTGGTTTTATTTTTGTCTTTTTCTTTTGTAACAGATGTTGGCAGATTTAATGTTCAGGAAGAATGAATATGACTCAGCTGTGCACCATTTTCAGCAACTGTTGACTGTCAAACCAGGTTTGTTGGTTTATTGAATATTGCAACTCTACTAAACCTAAGACGAAGATTTTTAAAGATGAAAGATTTGTTTTATAATGATAAGTTATTCTATAGTGAACTATGTAGAAATGATCAGAGGTGTGTTCAACAGAGCGAGCACTTGCGAGCGCTCACCAAAATTCCCTATACCTGCAACACAAATTTTGGCGAGTTCTTGCGAGCGCTCGCTCTGTTGAACACGCCTCAGATGTTACTGTGCTTCCTGACAGATAACTATGAGGCCCTGGCGGGATTAGTGGATCTGATGAGGAGATCCGGGAAGCTGGAAGAGGTCCCTAAGTTCCTGGAGGCTGCTGAAAGTGCCACAGGGAGAGCTAGCATGGAGGGTGGATTCAACTACTGTAAAGGCCTGTATGAGTGGTAAGAGAATACATACTGTAGATTCATTTTTTCACGCGAGTACCTAATTCCACGATTCAACTGTTTTGCATCAAATCGTGAACGCCAAATTTTTTTTCCTAATTTTTTTCATACATTTAGTTTAGTTTAGTTTACATCTGTCTGAGAATTAAAAGGAAGATTTTAAAATTGATGAGATGTGTTTCTCACGATTTTACACAGATATTGATTCCTCACGTTTAATTAGGAATCTACAGTAGATGTATATTTCCAGCATTCTTACTGTGAAAGTGGATTGCAGAATGATGATTTATATTTTACTATGTTTGCTATCAAAGAATGTGTGCTTTTAGGTACACTGGTAACCCCACAGCTGCTCTGAAGTTGTTTAACAAAGCTCGTAAAGACAGCGACTGGGGAAACCTGTCTATCTACAACATGATCGAGATCTGTCTGAACCCTGACAATGATACGCTGGGAGGAGAGGTGTTTGAGGACGAGGGAACTGGGTCAGTGGTTATTGTTAATGTTAGCAAGCAGCAGTAAACATCAGCTTGAAACTCTGACTACTTTTGAAAATTACCATTTTTCTGTATACAAAATATGAAAGTAATTTAGGAAATAAAGAATAAAAGAATTTTTGAGATTTTTTAGTAATTGTTCTACAATGTTGATGAAATGAAAATGTTTTGAATTTCAGAGCTGTGGATCGAGACAAGATGGAGAGTGAACAAGTGGCTGTCAGAACAGCGGAAAAATTACTCAAGGCAAGAAATTACTTTGTATTGTCACATGTTGACTAAGTTGAAAAAATTACTAGTAAATGTAAGAATATACTGGTACATGTTTATTCTGATAGTGGTTTAAAGTGCTTTTTATAAAGAATTTGCTGAAGTCATCATTGCAAAAATGATTGTCAAATTTCACTGGTACGAGAAGAATCCTCATACATATGATAATATATATCAAAACATAATATAGTTTGTTTAAACATGGAAATGATGAATTGTTAATGTACATACCTCACATGAGCTTTGTGTATATACAGGAAGTAAAGGCCAAGCCTGGAGACCTGAGGCCCAAGATGTTGGAGAACATGGCGCTGATTGCCTCCAAACAGAAACAGAATGTGGAGAAGGCTGTCAATAACCTAATGGAAGTCAGTGCTAATGAGGTAAGGGCCCTCAGCCATGGTGAATGCTGATAAGGTGTATTATTTTGTGAGTGTTATTGATTTCATTGTTTGAAATATTTTGATTTGAATGTATTTCAATTGATGAAGTGAGGAGCCAAAAAAAAGATATATTTGAAAGATACTCAAATGTATAAAATGTGTACATATAGGTCATTGAAATGAAATCCAATAATTTCGAAGGAAATGAAATTGCTCTAAAAGGTGTGAGCTCTTGTAAGAAGATTATAACAATAAGTGCTTATTTTATGTAGCATGACTCGGAAATTCCCACCTCAGGTTCAGCGGTAGGTGCTGTTTTCTTGGTTACAGGGACATTGTGTTGATTTCTTGGTGTCAGGAACGTTCTGTAGCAACCTCCTTAGTTCATAGAGGTCACAGTTCAAGGTCACAGGTCCCTAGTTTGCACAAATCATCATTACTGTACTTCCTGCAGTTCAGTTTTTCAACCATACCTCACAGGGATTTTGTTCTTAAAATGTCTGCTGTTTTTTCAGGGACATATTTTTCATGCAGGGATATGTAAAATATAAATTTACTGAACAAATAAAATTCTAATTAATAATATTAAAATACAAGATCCAGGTTGATGATGCTTATAAATGAAAGTTTCATTTTTGTTTAGTAATTTTATTTGTTTTTCAATCAAAATATAAAGTGGAAAAATGTATACAAGTGGTTTTAGGTAGAACAGTAAACAGATGCACATTAAATGTTGTACAGTGACGCCACCACTACCTAGCTAGTTCATTTTCATTTTATTGATCATGCACATTATCAAAGATTTCATACAACTGAAGAAAATAAGTCATGTTTGGTTATTTGATAAGCATGTTTTTTCTGTCGTAAGTACATGCACTGTCTTGCATTCTGTGATAATCTCTAGATAATCCGTTTTCACACAGCGAGAACATGTGGGTGCACTGTATGGAATCGCGGCAGCTTACATGGTACTGAAACAGACTCCCAGGGCCAGGAACCAGCTCAAGAGAATTGCCAAAAATAACTGGACAATGCAGGTTAGGGCCATAAGTTATCACGTATACTTCTTGCGTAATTAACACACATTGCTACTGGGCATGACTAATATTGCAATGAAAACTATTCTCTCTTTATTTTTTGCATCTTTCAACTGAAACATTTACTCGCACATTCATTGAAAAAAAAGAATATTTAGTCTAAACTTATTCTGTTAATATGATTTTTTTTAGGATGCTGAAGATCTTGAGAAAGGCTGGCTTCTGTTGGCAGATATCTACATACAGGTACTTTTTGTATTCTACCAGTAATATCAATATGTTTTGTTATCAAAATTTGTTCCCTTTAATAAGAATTTGAAGAAAATGTACAAACAACGAAAATTGGCTCAAAATAATGAATGTTTATAGTAGTGCATACTGGCACTGTACCAGTTATCGGCTATAATTTAACGTTTTCTTTTCGTGTTTCCTTATTTCTTGATATATTGGAATAAAACTTTTAATACTTTAAATTGTGAACTCCTTATTTATCCATCAGTTAGATTATATCATCATTTAGAACCAAAAACATATCGTTTCTGTGCTTTTTAGCACACCTCGAATTTGCCGAGGTATTATGATTTACTGTACCAGTTATCGGCTTCGTGATAATAACATAGTAAAATCCTTGTACATTTTGATTTTATATTCTGCATCATACGGTAATATACACAATCGTGCCCTAGTTAATGCATACTTATACAATCAGGCGTTCAACTGCGCAATGAATCTCTCTGATTTTAGTGAGTTCCTTTTGTTTATAAATGTTATATGTATTAATATTATATGTCAAATCAAAGAAGGGATATAATTACATATCACAAAGAGGTCATATTCTATTTTTAACTTATTATGTCACTTCCCCCACAGCTGAAAGTGCAAAGATGTAAATCAGCGGTAAACAATAGGATCATTAAAGCTCATGTTTAAAACATATTGAGGAAAGTTTTCAAGCAAACATACTTTTCTTTAATCAAAACAGACGACTGAATTAAAAAATCTCGGTTATTCGCATGTTATAAACCCGAACCCTCAGTTTAGCCGATAACTGGTCTTAGCCGATAACTGGTACAGTACCAGTAGAGTTATCTGAATGTGATGATTCATTTCCCTTTTGTAAAGCCCTTAAAGTTTGTAAAACTTTAAACTGACTCCAATTTATTGTAGACTGGGAAATATGACATGGCTACAGAGTTATTAAAACGATGCTTACAGCATAATAGGGTGAGTTTTCTTTTGTATTTCAAATTCGAAAGTATTCATTACAATAAAAAAATTTCAAATACATGTACTGTCATTTTAAATTCAATCTTATTTTACAGTCCTGTTGCAAGGCACATGAATACCTGGGATATATTTTTGAGAAAGAACAATCTTATAAAGATGCTGCCTCCAGTTATGAAATGGCATGGAAATATGGAAACAAAAACAATCCTGTCATAGGTATAACTTACACTGTCATTGATTAAATCATTGTACAAAGGGTGCTGCTGACAACTCATTTCTAATAACTATATGTTAAACATATTTTATTCTTCATTTCAGGCTTCAAGTTAGCATTCAACTACTTGAAGGCAAAGAGATTTGTAGATGCAATTGATATTTGTCATCATGTAAGTATCTGTTTTAAAGTTGATAGAAAAATTTTAATAAGCTAGAGAGATTGATTTATGCAACCAAAGGGTCCCAAGGCTGAGTCTACTTGTGCTCGTTAACCCAATATGTTATAATGGTGCCCAACAAAATAACCCACGTGGAGTTGATTGACGAGTCTAAAGGGATAGAAATCTCAAAAAAAGGAAAAGAGAAGAATGTGATGCCAAGCTTCTACTAGCACTAGATACTGTAGTTTCATTAATATTCATGGGTATCAATATTCATAGATAAAGTGAAAATCACAATTTCAAGGATACGTAAATTTGTGGCCAATGATCCTATCAATACAAAATGTTAGTAAAAATTGCACTTCAATGAACATTTGAATTTATGGATCAGCTTAAAAATGAAATACTCGAAAAATTGGTATTCAACGAATATTGATGAAACCACAGTAGTAGGTTAACCCTTTAGCTCATTCGGTAGAGCGAGTGTTGTTAAACAGATGGGTCTGCAGATGAGTCACTCATATTCTCTTATACTGTTAGTGTTACATAAGATTACTTTACAACTGATCGTATATATTTATTGTTTCAGGTATTAGGTAATCACCCAAATTATCCCAAAATAAGGAAAGAAATCCTAGAGAAGGCTAGAGCATCCCTGCGAGTGTGACAGACTGCACTGTTAAAACAAAGACATTGAACAGACACCCATGACTACTCATCCAGTGAAGCGTATCACTTCCTGTCATGTGACAGCCACTGCTGTGATAATTTTAGAGATCTTGAGAGACAACTCCGTCCAGTCAAAGAGAACTTAATATTGTAACTTTTTTTATGTATAAAATAAATTATTTATTGAATTTATCATCATTGTTGACTTTAGAAATACCCCTTAAAGAGTATATTTTTAAATTTGACTAAGCCAGACCTCTATTAACATAGAAACAGTTTGTTGTACAAGTAGTGTAAAAATGAGGCTTCTTTTTAGTTGGATTATATATATATTATATATATTTTATTTCAGAATGCAGTATGCACCTTTGAATGTTTCTCAAATCTAATGTTTAGACCTGTAAGTTTTAAATATCCAAGGATTGTGTTATATATTTGTATTCTTATCGGTGCAGTGTATAATTCTTATCAATTATGTCATTGACTAAATGAACACTGCATGATCTTAACTCAAGGATTTAGAGAAAAAACACTAAAGCAATATTGCAGATAATAATCATATATTATTTGATACATGTAATAAAAGAAGTCTTATTTCCCGATCAAATTTGGGTCAATGCTGCCACACGCCATGGTACAGTACAGGTATTTGTCATGGCACTCTACCCCACAGTGATGGTGGTAGGCTAATTGTGAGTCGGCTGACTGGTTGAAGTGGCAGTGTAGTGCGTACAAAAAGCCTGTTACTTGCATATTTCCATTACAGAGGGATACACAGCAGTCCTCAAATGCATTCCCACACCTCGCCCGACACTTCACCACCCCAGCCTCTGTAGTGGCCAAAAGTACCAGCAAACTTACCAGGATAAAATTCTGCATCTAAAAATTAAGGGCGGGACAAAATTGCTGTAAAGCTGTTATAGTGACAAACTTATCTCTTTATTTTATATATTTTTGGGGATAAGGATGGAGGGGATATGTTATTCTATTCTCCTCCCTTTGGCAACACATAGTACCATTATTTAGAAACTTTATCATACATTTCAATTTAGGTGTAATTAGCATTACTGGTATGTTTTTAAATGGTTGATTCATTAGTCATGGACTTAAACCTCCCTGAAGAGGACCAGGCTTAGTCCATCCCAGGTTAAGGTAAGGTTTGCGGTTACAGGGAGATAACTCACACATTTTCATTGTGACGTAACACCAACTACCCTTTATTTCAGTTATGACGTCAAAATTTATATGACGTCATAATTGATTTCAGTTTTTTTTTATTTCGCGGGTTTTTTTTAGTTTCAATGAAAAAATAAGAGGACACAAGCAATTTGTCGATTTCCACGAAAACGAAATCCGCATCATATGGTTTTGAATAGTGTTTTAGAAACATCAGATTACACATGTTCTAAGATACGTTTTTCTTGAAATCGTTGGACTTGGAAAGGTTTTAAATAAGATGTTTTCGTTTACATAATATTAGTCCAAAATTAAGACTTTTGTTGCATTTTATTCTATTTTTAGATAGTTCATCAGAAATTAATAAAAGTGATTCATGATATTAATAGTGATATTATTTTCGAACATTTTAAGCATAAATAACCCCCATAATAGTCACATATAAAATGTACATATTTTCACGAAATTGTTGACATTTCATCAAAATGAAAATTGGAAATCATGAACTTTGACCTTTTGTAGTTATAAAACGGGACGGGCAAATTTCATTTGAATTTCGTGAGAAAAAAGACTTTAGTATAGTGAACAAAATGGTATGTAACTTTGGTACAAACTCTAAAAAATGCAAGCCGCAAACCTTACCTTAACTCTTGCCAATATTTTAAGCCAGTTCGTACCTTAATTATTTCAGCTTGATAAACTAAAGCTTGCAAGTAAAGTGATTTATTCAGTTACCGTTATACTCTACTCAATGTCAATTGCCTTAAAGGGATTTAAACCAGCAACCTTACTTTGCCTATGACATGTATGTGTGCCAATAATATGGTGTGCAACAAATTTAATCGTTCATTATGCATGGTTCTTTTTTTTTTATTATATTTGGGAGTAGTGAATTAATGGCAAGAAAGGATGTATTCAACAGAACTAAGACATAATGCTGTTAATAGATGTCATATTCAATGCATGTGTGAAATTATATACATGTATTTAAATACAAGTACTTGCTTTGTTGGTTTTAATGGCTTTAAGATTGGATTCGTTTGGAAAAAATATTGATTCCTTTTAAAATTGTGATATACAAACAATACTTTATGAAGTGTCTTGTAGGAATTGGAGTTTTATGACCTAGGTACAGGAATAATGGAAACTTTATTGATTTAAAGAAAGGTATAAAACTTACCTGTTCAAGTTGGTACAGTTTGTATTGATTATCTGACGATCTTGACCTTTAACAACTGTCGGAGAACAGGGTCTTACTGATAAAGATTCTTTGTTTTAAGAAAATTAGCGGTAACGCAAGTGCCATTAAATGGAAATAAGGTGCCATGGGTGGCATTATGTCTCTTTAATTTTGCAAGGACAAAGCTACCATTTTGTTGAAGAATCTTGTGTTTGAAGTGAAATCTAGATCCTAGATCCAAATATTATTTTTTTTTTAAAACCTCGTGTTTTTCCTTGTTGCAATAAAACAACAAAAATCGATTATCAAAGATCAATGATATTTTGATTTATTGAGAAAAAACAACAAACATTTTCAAAACAAAGACGTGAACACATACTTCAAAAGTAAAACACAAGTCATTAAAAAGAATCAAAAGCATTAAGTTACGCTATCAAAAGTTGCAATAAAGTATAGATCTAAATTCTTAGAATTCAACTCTAAGATCCATATGACAGCTAGTGCAGGCTAACCTAATTAAGTGCACTGAAGCTTTCAATTGGAATTGAGTTGCTGTATTAATTATAGTTTTTGTTCTAGCAATGTTTTGCTTAGGCATACAAGGGAAGGCTTTAAAAAATGATTTTAGAAGTCGGGTTAGAACTGAGCATTTAATGAAATGATGCTAAATTGTGACTGTTTAAAAATTTTTTTTTATTAGTTTCTAAGAAAAAATGATGGCATTGCTGATATGAATAATTTCTTAGTAGTAAAATAAAATTGTTCATGATGTCTGTGTATAATTATAAAGATCTACATTTCTGTACAAAACTCATTAGGTGTATCGGTAATCAATAAAATATATCCATGATTACACTTATGCAAAGCATATAAAAGTACTACAATTAACACTGTTGTAATGATGTTGAAGTCATACCATAATTACCGTAATTAGGTAAAATATTTCAAAAAGACAATGTAATTGTTGCTGGATTTTGATGCATTATAATACCAGTAATTAACATACTTACATAGAAAAATACTACAAAATATTTCTCCACCAAAAATAATGCTGAATTCAAACTGGTACTTCTACAAACAATTCCAATAAGAAATTATTTAAAACCTTATCAGAAAAAGGTATATAAATGAAATGGGTGAAAAAATGTCATATATTTCCATGCATGTACACTATATATTTATACTTAAAATCCAAGTTAATATATTTATTTTGTTTCCTTCTATAGATATTGAGCATGCAGTAATAAGTATATCGTATATATTAAAGTTTACCCAATAGAATAAACTGAGGTATTCATGATTATATGAAAAGAGGTTTAAAAAAAATTTAATATGAATTATTATATAGATATGTGTTAATTGTTAATTAATAGAATAGAGTCATCTAGTAATCCACATTCATCCACATCCTCCTCTTTCAAGTATGTCACATTTACGGCTATGTGGCAAAAAGTATTAAAACAAGGTAAATTCTCGGTTAGTGAGGCTCATTTCATTCACAAATCTGAAAGAAAAAAAACCATGCTGTGTATGAGAATTTACCTAGAATATTGTTTACTGTAGATTCCTTATTTTATGTGTCACTGAGTATACTTAATTCTGTGATTCAAACATTTTGCATCAAATTGCGAGTCAGAATATAAAATCTTGAACACCAAATTTCTATCAAAGTTTTATTTAGTTTACATCTGACAGAAAAAGAAAAGCGAGGTTTTAAAATGCAATTTTACACGGATATTAATTCCCAGCGTTTATTTAGGAATCTACAGTATTGGTTTCTTGACTTTTAATCTAATGACATATATACAAGTATACAAAAATTAAGGGATTAAGTAATCTTGGCATGCATTCTTTATTTTAATTATTTTCATAATAGCCATATAATCAGTAATTATGAAACAATACATGAATAATCTACCGGTACTAATAAATACCTTGTCATTTCACTGTTGACATGAACATGGCGAGGCACATAGGTCCAGGGCTGGTTCTTTCTCAATGGCTCCTCTTTACTCCACCATCCAACTTGTCTAGATGTTTGAACGGGGAATCTGTATATCTCAAAGGGCTCTAAAATTATTTGATGGAGATAAATGTACTATATATAGGTCCTGCTTTTATTTTATTTTCCTCTGATTTTATTTTCTTCTCCCATTCAACATTTTGTTGAATGAGAGAGGAAAATAAAATCTAATGCTATGAGTAAGATTTGTATAAGGATTGCAGTGATTAACTTATTAATATAATTTGGATCATGAAGCAAACACATATCTGCTTGAAATCCACATTCCTCCCCTTCAATAAACATAACTGTGCAACATGGGTGTTTGGATTCCTATATTAACAGTAGTAAGGGAGAACAATTTTGAAAGCTACATGTAGGAATGTTCTCTGTGGTATTATCATTCAGGTTCTTAATAAAGAGACACCGAGTTTGATAGTCAGAATTTATAACAGTCTGAAGTACTTTGAATATTGGCACCAGATAGTTCAATTGGTTGAACACCTGACTAGAGATTAAGGGGACCTGGGTTCAAATCTTGATCTGGTCTGTTATTATTTCTCTCATCCCTTTACACAGTTGGAAAGCACCTAACTATAGAGATCCAGGGGGCCTGGGTTTGAATCCTAGTCTGGCCCCTCATTATTTCTTCTAGAAAGAATAATCTTACCGTGACCAACCGGGTCCGTTGGACATCTGTCATTTTAACGATAGAACATTCTATCTATATTTCTTCCATCACAAGCATTAATTTGGTGTTGTGACCAACCCCCTTGAACTGACAGGTGAATTCCTGCCAGATGAAGAGCCTGGGGTGATCTTCGGGGATGGAGATCATTTAAGTAGGTGGGTAGGAATGTGATATATGCATGGTTAGACTGGTTTGAATACCGGCGCCAGATATCTCAGTTCGTAGAGCAACTGACTAGAGATGCAGGGGGCCCAGGTTTGAATCCCAGTCTGGTCAGTCTTTATTTCTCCCATCCCTTTACACTGGCATCAGATAGCTCAGTTACAGCTAGAACACCTGAGATGACCCGGTGTATCGATCATTATATAGACGTCTCCCACCCATTTACGTGTGTAAGAATTTAAAGCATATTATGAACCAGTTGGTTGAGTCAAGCAACTAAATTTCTCCCCCTTAATTTTTGCATATGGGCCTACACTGTCAAAAACAGATACATATATAACGTTATGGAACGTCATATATGTGCATGCATGCATGCATGCATGCAGGCATGCAAAAGTTAACGCATGTCGCTCTTATTAACAAACGAACCTTTTGGAGAACGTATATGCTTCGTTCTCATCCTCGTGTATTCTACGTGTGAGCCCTGTGGTCCAGGTCCGTAACCAGACACCTGATCAATCGGTACGATGGAACGCCTTGGGGGGTTCTTCTCTGCCAGCGGGGGTAGTGCAACAAATCCGATTTGTGTTTTTGAGCGAACAGGGTCCATTTTGGCTTGAATTGTTGCCTCACGGAGTGTATTCTGGTAACCCAATTGGGATATTCCAAAAAACGACATCGCTACTGTCTTTTCTTTTTGTAGGTTAAACGATTGAAACCTTTATTAGCGGCATGCACTCGAAGTTGCTATGAAGTTTGTTGACATCCACGACAGAGGATTAATAGAAATGGAATTTGACAAAGCGATAGAAGTCACGTCAAATGATAAAATGTAATTTCAAATAATGAAACAGACACAAACACATTTAACATGCATATTTTAAGAAATATAAAACATTTTTTTAATTTAGAATTTTTTGAAAAATAAAGAAAAATCGTATTTAATTATTTTTCGTTTCGTATAAAAAATATTGGATAATCGTCTGGTCAACTTCCGGTTTCCAATTTTCTGTTCCAGCACATTCTATATGAAGTAGAAATTTATAAATCCGGCATCATCGACATTCAAAACTCCTCGTATCAATCATGAGTGGTTCGTTAGCTTTCGACGAATATGGGAGACCTTTTATCATCATCAGGGACCAGGAAAGGAAGTCACGATTAACAGGAATCGAGGCCCATAAAGTGAGAAAACAGCATGACTATATTTGTTTACAAATTTATGTTTATGGAAACTTTGGCAACTGAAAGAATGTTGATTTTTGAATGATCCAATTTTCTCAAAACTACGCCGAAGATTCATATTTTGTTAACTGATCATTTCATATAATTTATCTTAAGTTTTTTTTTCATAATTCCCTGCGTCATGTTATGACAAGTTTTGACAATCCTTTTATTCAATGCCGTGTCTAATGTGTACTATTAATGGCATTATCCTGTTATTAGCATCGTGATGCTGATAATTTTTGACGTTATTTTACGTAACGTCAGAAGCGTTAAAATTATCAATGAATACTCTTTATACCTTTTTTATACATCAGGATGATGCATCTGTGTAGAATATTACAAAACATAATATCACTTATGTGCATTCCAGTACTTCATCGCAAAAACACTAAATATTCATACTTTGGCGAGAATGTTTCGTCTCTCTATATATACTCCTGTTATTGACATCGCGATGCTAATAACAGGAGTATATATAGAGAGCAAGAATAATTTGTCCCTCTATCTATTCATTCTTAAATGGCTGGAAATTATTAGCATCGCGATGCCAATAACAGGAGTATATATAGAGAGACGATGTTAAGAAATCATTATAAAAACTCCGTGAAGGGAAGTATTCCCGGGAAAGAGGGTTTCTTTTGGGGGTCCATCAGAAAAAAAATGGGGCTTGGTTTTTTTAGGGGGGATGTCACTATTACAGTGTTCAGTTCATCCGAAATAAAGCTGGAAATTATTAGCATCGCGATGCTAATAACAGGAGTATATATATAGAGCGAGAATGATATCTATTCACTCTGAAATGGCTGGAAATTATTAGCATCACGATGCCAATAACAGGAGTATATATAGAGAGACGATATTAAGAAATCATTATAAAAACTCCGCGAGGGGAAGTATTCCCGGGAAAGAGGGTTTCTTTGGGGGGTCCATCAGAAAAAAAATGGGGCTTGGTTTTTTTTTTGGGGGATGTCACTATTACAGTGTTCAGTTCATCCGAAATAAAGCTGGAAATTATTAGCATCGCGATGCTAATAACAGGAGTATATATAGAGAGCGAGAATGATATCTATTCACTCTTAAATGGCTGGAAATTATTAGCATCGCGATGCCAATAACAGGAGTATATATAGAGAGACGATGTTAAGAAATCATTATAAAAACTCCGCGAAGGGAAGTATTCCCGGGAAAGAGGGTTTCTTTGGGGGGGTCCATCAGAAAAAAACTGGGGCTTGGTTTGTTTGGGGGGATGTCACTATTAAAGTGTTCAGTTCATCCGAAATAAAGCTGGAAATTATTAGCATCGCGATGCTAATAACAGGAGTATATATAGAGAGAGCGAGAATGATTCGTCCGTCTATATATTCACTCTGAAATGGCTGGAAATTATTAGCATCGCGATGCCAATAACAGGAGTATATATAGAGAGACGATATTAAGAAATCATTATAAAAACTCCGCGAGGGGAAGTATTCCCGGGAAAGAGGGTTTCTTTGGGGGGTCCATCAGAAAAAAAATGGGGCTTGGTTTTTTTGGGGGGGATGTCACTATTACAGTGTTCAGTTCATCCGAAATAAAGCTGGAAATTATTAGCATCGCGATGCTAATAACAGGAGTATATATAGAGAGCGAGAATGATATCTATTCACTCTTAAATGGCTGGAAATTATTAGCATCGCGATGCCAATAACAGGAGTATATATAGAGAGACGATGTTAAGAAATCATTATAAAAACTCCGCGAAGGGAAGTATTCCCGGGAAAGAGGGTTTCTTTGGGGTGTCCATCAGAAAAAAACTGGGGCTTGGTTTGTTTGGGGGGATGTCACTATTACAGTGTTCAGTTCATCCGAAATAAAGCTGGAAATTATTAGCATCGCGATGCTAATAACAGGTGTATATAGAGAGAGAGAGCGAGAATGATTCGTCCGTCTATATATTCACTCTGAAATGGCTGGAAATTATTAGCATCACGATGCCAATAACAGGAGTATATATAGAGAGACGATGTTCAGAAATCTTTATAAAAACTCCACGAAGGGAAGTTTTCCCGGGAAAGAGGGTTTCTTTGGGGGGTCCATCAGAAAAAAAACCTGGGGCTTGTTTTTTTGGGGGGGATGTCACTATTACAGAGTGTTCAGTTCATCCAAAATGGCTGGAAATTATTAGCATCGCGATGCTAATAACAGAAGTATATATAGAGAGAGCGAGAATGATTCGTTCGTCTATATATTCACTCTGAAATGGCTGGAAATTATTAGCATCGCGATGACAATAACAGGAGTATATATAGAGAGACGATGTTAAGAAATCATTATAAAAACTCCGCGAAGGGAAGTATTCCCGGGAAAGAGGGTTTCTTTGGGGGTCCATCAGAAAAAAAACCTGGGGCTTGTTTTTTTTGGGGGGATGTCACTATTACAGAGTGTTCAGTTCATCCGAAATGGCTGGAAATTATTAGCATCGCGATGCCAATAACAGGAGTATATATAGAGAGAGCGAGAATAATCGTCTGTCTAGTAATTGTCCCGTTATCGACATCCCTGTGTAATGACAATGCATTTAAAGTCCGTGCATTTAAACTTCGTCCAAAATTCACGCATTCTTCTACGGAATAAAGAGCAAGAATGTAAATTATTTACTCACAAACCCATCATTATCAATATAAATTATGAAATTTCTTGACATATTATTCAACGGAATAAATGGTATACATTACATACAAGAAACAACTTCGCATTTGACCTTTATTCCGTAACAAAGTTGATTTTAATTATAAAACCCCAATGCCATTTTCCTTCACGATATAAGCATTATAGATTGAAATGGACTCGATATCCGACCTTTACAGTTTATTCCGTAATGAAATACTTTTAAAATACAACTTTGGTGCCTGATTCTTCATCGTAATATGACATGGATTAACATATATCTCAATATATTTTACATTTATTCCGTAGTAGATCATTACAAAACAAAATGTTACTGTTGTTACACTTTAAATACCGTTATGTACAACACAGAGAAACACACAAATATATACATTTTAATAGATTCAACAAATAATAACGTGAACTTTATACTTTCCCTCTTATAAGATAAGTATTATAAAAGTATTACAATTGGGCCTACAATTGACGTTAATAACGTCAACAACGTCAAAAATTATCAGCATCGCGATGCTAATAACAGGATAATGCCCTATTAATAAAAACATTCTTCCTACATATCTCATTTAGTATGCATATCAAAATCAGATTATATTGTTTTCTATTTAGTCCCACATAATGGCAGCAAAGTCTGTTGCTGGAGTTCTTAGAACTTCTTTGGGACCAAAAGGTTTGGACAAGCTTTTGGTGAGTCCTGATGGAGATATAACTGTCACTAATGATGGTGCTACCATCCTGAAACAGATGGATGTCCAGCATCAAATTGCTAAACTTATGGTTCAGCTATCACAGTCTCAGGATGACGAAATTGGAGATGGTACCACTGGAGTTGTTGGTAAATAGGGTCATTTCTCTGTACAGTTTTTATTGCTTCTTAGCAAAAAATGCATTAATGCACATTGCTTGTGAGAACACTTATGTTGTCTTGCAAACTATGTCATATCTTGTGTTTAAGACAGTTATTCCAACAATGCTAGTCAGAGCATGTCTATAAATATGCTTATAATGATGTTTAAATTAATGTTCTACTTTCATTTTATCATCAATTTCATTTGCAATTTTGGTAGTGTTGGCTGGAGCCCTTTTGGAACAAGCAGAAAAGCTCTTGGACAGAGGAATTCATCCTATCCGAGTAGCTGATGGTTATGAAATGGCTGCCACAGTTGCTTGTGAACACTTGGAGAAAATCAGTGAAGGTTTCAAAGTTACTCCAAAAGACAGAGAGGATCTCATCCGTTTGGCCATGACAACCCTTGGCTCCAAAATGTAGGAAATAGTTATTGTTTACACGTTTTGTTTTAAAGATATTTTCATTAACTTGTTGTATTTCACATGATAGATTAATGAAAGTGCATGTAAAAATAGAAGATGAATGCATGAATAAATGGTCCAAATAATTTCATAGTAGGATAATGTAATTTATGTTTGTTTATTGTAATTTCAGTGTAAACAGATGCCACAGACAAATGGCAGAAATAGCAGTAGATGCTATTATGTCAGTAGCCGATTTTGACAGAAAAGATGTTGATTTTGAACTTATCAAAGTTGAGGGCAAAGTCGGTGGAAAAATGGAGGATACCATGTTGATCAAGGGTGTTATTATTGACAAGGATATGAGTCATCCACAGATGCCTAAAGTGAGTTTAGTGTATTTTATAACAAAAAAGAAGTAGTACCTGTTCATGTATGAAGTTTAATATTGAAATTCATGTACATTTTTCAAAGTGGAAATTTTATGAAAAAAGGTTAGAAATCTATCATTGACTTATTAATATTTTTAGCTTTAATTGAGTATAGCTTTTTGAAATGTAATCTCTTTTCATTTTGATTTCTTTAATCAGCTTTTAATTTTTTATTTTTTTTTACAGAATATCAAAGATGCTAAAATAGCTATTTTGACATGTCCCTTCGAACCTCCGAAACCCAAAACAAAGCATGGGCTGGAGGTGAAATCTGTAGAGGATTATAGAAAACTTAGAGAATATGAATTACAGAAATTTGAAACCATGGTAAAACAGGTAGGGAATATTGACAATTTAATAAAAGTCTTGCAGATATTTTGATAATAAAACAAAATGAATTTAATAATTATAAATGATGTCTAAAATTTCATTTCTAAAGAAATTTTCAGATGATCGCATTGTTGGAATACATTGTAGGTTAAGGACACGGGTGCTAATCTGGTCATCTGTCAGTGGGGATTTGATGATGAAGCCAATCACCTTTTACTACAGAGAAAACTACCTGCTGTGCGTTGGGTAGGAGGCCCAGAAATAGAGGTATGATCACTGAAATATCTGGATATTTGAGTAAAATTGTGAAGTACACACATTGCAAATTTTAAATCTTGCTATTATATTTAATAACTTGTGAGATGTATGAAATCATAATTAAAGATAAGTGTTTGCAATTTTTTATATTCTCATTATTTGATACGAAAAAGTTTGGAATAATAGAATATAAAATAGAATTTTAAAAGTAATGTACAGTACTAATTGTTTGTAACTTATCTTCACGTTTTGTTAATACAGCAGTTTCTTACAAACATAAAAAATCAATCAAACTTGATTTCTGCTATTTGTTTTTCAGTTGATTGCAATTGCAACTGGAGGCAGAATTGTGCCACGGTTTGAAGAACTCACCAAAGAGAAGCTTGGAACAGCAGGCACTGTAAGGGAACTGTCATTTGGTACCACCAAAGAAAAAATGTTGGTCATTGAAGACTGCAATAACTCGAGGGCAGTGACCATCTTCATCAGGGGCGGTAACAAAATGGTAAGTTTTGCTAAGTTTAGGTAAAAGTTTATTCAGGAAGAGGGCAGTCAATGAGCATTTCCAGGACAAGCCATTTAAGTAATCTGAAATTTTGCAAATTCTATTTCTGAGAGTTTTGGGCTGTTTACAACAGATTGTTGAGGAAGGCAAGAGAAGTATACACGACGCCCTGTGTGTGATCAGGAACCTGGTGAAGGACAGCCGGATCGTGTACGGAGGAGGAGCTCCAGAAATCTCCTGTTCTCTGGCTGTCGCCGAGGCTGCCAAGAAGGTGAGTAAATTAAAAGTTACCTACAGTCCTGACATAGACTATCACTCTCATTTAAATTTGCATTAAGGAATAAATCAAAACACCCACCCACCTTTAACCATTCTGCAATGCATGAGGAATTCCAGTTTGTGAATCCTTCATTAACTGACTCAGACATCATGCAAGAGGAAAACACTTCTTTAACCATGGTTATGTTCTCTTATGGAGCCTAAACACTGATGAAAGAAGTACAGCCTTCTATAACTCAGTTTCACTAAATGAAAGTGTGAAATCAGTGACAAACTGTTTAACATGCTTCTAAGTTATTATCCCACCTTTCTACAGTGTACTTCAATACTGTTTTGAATTTCTGTGTATTGATAAAAACCAATATGAACTGGATATTTCAGAATTTTATTTTGCTGCCGTAATGTGCTTTGGTAATATGAGCTTGATATTTCAGAAATTTTTTTTGCTGCCGAAATGTGCTTTGGTGATAATCCTGCATGCGACTTCTAAAAATGACCAAAATACAGATAATTTTATTTCATTAAAAAAGATTATGCACAGAATGACAATAATGTAGTTTTGCTTTAATTTAAGCCACAAAAATATGAATTACAAAAGCTCAACAAAAAATTGATTTGAATAAGAAACAATTAAAACTTCAATAACAAAAATTACAGCATTTATTGCTTTAACTTTTCTTCCTATCCAGTCAAAAATCTGTTCCTGATATGTTCTGCTCACCATATTTCAATTTTTTTATGTGGTGTGTTTAAATCAATAATGCACTACTTATAAAATTTTCTTTGTAAACAATATATTTCTTTTTAAATATGCAATAAAAAAAGGTTTTGCCTTTTTATACCATGTTATTATTATGTATGAAAAGAACAACCAGATTTTCAGTATTTTATTTGATTTAATGCATGAGGAATTCCAGTTTGTGAATCCTTCATTGACTGACTCAGACATCATGCAAGAGGAAAACACTTCTTTAACCATGGTTATGTTCCCCTATGGAGCCTAAACACTGATGAAAGAAGAACAGTCTTTTAACTGAATGAAAGTAACAGGTCTGTGATGTGTTCTTGCATGTATACATGTACATTTATACTTTGTTCTTGCAGATCTCTACACTAGAACAGTATGCAATGAAATCCTTCTCTGAAGCATTAGAGAGTGTTCCTTTGGCATTAGCAGAAAATTCTGGGTTTGCTCCAATCCACACTCTAGCAGATATTAAATCACGACAAATCAAGGAGAAAAACCCGCGGCTAGGAATAGATTGTCTCAATAAGGGTACCAATGGTAAGTGTTAAGTGTTTGTGATTTAGTGCAAGTCAAGTAATGTATGTGTGGTTAAAGTATAAAGTTTCTGTTTCCTGATAAAAGATGTTTAATTTCCTCAATTGCTATTTCTAATACAAAAGTTAGGTATTCTCTATACACATTCATTTTTGAAGCATTCAGATGTATAACTCTCTCCTCTGTACATGACAGATATGAAGACACAATCCGTGATCGAGACACTCTCATCCAAGCGTGCCCAGATCCTGTTGGCTGTCCAGCTGACAAAGATGATCCTTAAAATTGATGATGTCAGAGGAAGCGCAGATCAGGTAAAAATGATGCCTTAAATCTTTAACATAAACATGGTCTTTGCTACAGATAACAACTACAAGATTTTTGGTTCTAAAAGCACTGGTTTCTCAGTGTTTATAGTTTTGGCCTATTTTGAAATAATCTTTAATCGAAAAGGAGACTTGTTAAAAATGAGTTTTGGTAGATTAGAGTATTCAGTATTTCTGTATATGGAGACATAATCTGGCTACTGTTGCATTACAGATGTGATGTTGGTAAGTATGCTAGATTGCAGTGTGTTATTATTGTTGTACTTCACTTATTCATCTTTTTGCATTTATAGTTTAAATTTTTTGTAGCTCATTTCATCACCTTTAAAATCCATTTTTATGCCTTTAGTTACAATGTACTTGTATTTAGTTTCTTTAATCATCCATTGTAAAAGAATAAGGAAGATACCGGTACATCTTTTAAAATATTGGATTCTTTTTGGGTTTTTTTGGGAAAACGCAAGTCCTCTTTAATGGCCACACCGAATTTCAAACAGTTTGTATGTGACACTACTCTTTAACCGCTTAATGGAATTTAAAGAAAATATGTTGGGATTTAGAACTTAAGATCTGCATAATACCAAGAAATTTTGATTTCATTATTTTTCTGGGAATTTTGGCCCTTTTGAACCGAAAATTTTGGCCCTGATTTGAATATAGAAATGAACAGTTTGTAAGAGCAACTCCTCTTAAACTGGATGGATTGGAGGGTCTTAAATCTTTAAAACTCACTAGCATTTATCGGTACTCTTCCCAATATTCATACCTTACATTTTCACTGTGTGTGATACATGTTTGTTACCTCATGTATTCCTAGTGTGCTACTTCTTGTAATCCTTAAAATGAATAATCACCAAAGGGTATCTTCTCTCTTTTTCACTCTTTCCCTTTAACCTACAGCTCCTTCGATCTCTACATTGACACAGTAATTAACAAACTACTTCTTACCTTTCAGGTATAGACAATAGGACAAGAGCTTGTATATTTATTTTTGTGACCAGACATTGTGTTGAACTATTGGAGAGACTGAGTTGAATTTGTCCACGGTTTGACACGTCGATTGACATGAATGTGAATTCCATGCAACATTTTCCCAGCGACTTAGTACTAGTATGAGAGGCCCACCAGTTCAGTGTTGTCACGCTCCAGTGACTGTGTTCACGGTGGGGTGCGAGTGAACTCCTTCTTTTTATACATTAACATATTATGTATGTATCTGATTGCTTGAACAAATTAAATGTGATTGTAAAAATGTATTTGGCGAGTTGTGTTATGTTGGGTAGTTTTGATAGAAAATGAAATGAAAGCCGTTAAGCCAATAGCAATGCTCGTTCTGTATTGATATATATATGTCCTATTATATCGAAGCATTTCATAACTAAAGTGGCTGATAATTAAGAAAACTAAATTAATCATAGAATGTGCTATTATTATTGAACAAAGCACGTACAAATTTCTTATTTAGACTGCAGTAATTCTACGAATTATAAAGAAATACAGTTAAACACGTTTATAGCGAACACGCTTATTATGAACTTACGCCTACAGGGAAGGGGTTTTCATTCCCTGTGACTTTACAACACGTTGTAAATTTGACGGATATAACGAATTATGCTTTTAACAAAGTAAAATCGCCCGTCCCCGGCACTTCATTATAAGCATGTTTTACTTATTATTTTGATTTCCTTTGAAAAAAAGATTTGTTTTCACGAGGGTATAACTTCCAAGTAGTATATTGCAACCTTACTCAATTCAGGCCAAACTCAACGGTGTTCTTTACTTACGGTCCTTTCGGATAAAACATAAACTTCCATCGAAGATTCACATCTTTTAAAACTTTAAAGAAGATTCATGTTTTCATTTGACAAATGAATTGGTAAAAACATGAATTGTACCGGTATGTAGCAATTCTAGAAATAAATGACTCTAAAGCTAAACTATAGTGAATGAATCGTTTAAAGAAACCTACATGTAGTTGGAAACGGGATCTATTCACAAAAATACACTTAAAACTTAAGACAAACGTACGTTTACGTTTATGGTGCTATTCACAAAAGCTGTCGTAAGATAATAACGTTGTCGTACGTCTGTTACAGTTGTAATTGCGTCTAAGTTCTTATTTACCGACAATGCTCATGCGCAGTAGACATTGTGGAAAAATGACGTCACGCTGTATTTTCGCTCATTTACATTCGCGGAACTTTTTTTTGCGCCTTTGAGCACATACATATATAACGAAGTTGCTTCTTTTCTTTCCATACGCCTATTCTAACGTATGCATGATTACAATTTAATCCAAATGTGCCTGACGTTAAAAATATTTCTTATTATAATACGACAATTCCCTGTTTTATAATACTGTTATCATATTCCTAGGAATAATTTTGTTACAAAAAGAAATATTTTTAACGTCAGACGCATGTGAGAAAATTTTATTTTTGTGTGAAATAAGGAGTTGCAGTTCCTATGCTAATTTTCCCTAAAGGAGCTGCAAATAAAATAGAAAAATCAAAGTTACAGAGTTCGATGTAAATCTTTTTTTCATGCAACGTTGTACATAAAGCAGTTTAATATTTTACATGTATTAGGAAAGTTTCTACTAACTTATTTAAGACCATGAAATAAATTTGAACAAATGTGGCAGGATAAGCCCGCTATATAAAAGGGGAATCCTTATCATTGTGAAAAAAATGCCTCCTTGAAACAAAATTAATTTAATCTTAACGTTTAGAGTAAGACAATTTCTTGAAAACTGCCATTTCCGATTTTTGTTAACCGGGTTTTCCAACGGAAAAATCCTGTTATTAAAATGGTGAAAATGGCGGGCGGGTGGGCGGGCGGCTGCCAAAAGGGTACCCTCATTGTACGGATAACTCCTCCTACAGTTTTCAAGATAGGAAGTTGTTCTTTTGCAGATCAATTGTACATATATCAGAGGTGTGCATATTGCTAGGATTTTGATTTCCGATAATTTATCGAAAAAATACCAGCTTTTGAACTTAGCCATTTTTTGGCAAAATATTGCATATAGGGTACCCTCATTGTACGGAGTACTCCTCCTACAGTTTTCAAGATAGGAAGTTGTTCTTTTGCAGATCAATTGTACATATATCAGAGGTGTGCATATTGCTAGGACTTTGATTTCAGATTATTTTATCAAAAAAATACTAGCTTTTGAACTTAGTGATTTTTTGGCAAAATATTGCATATAGGGTACCCTCATTGTACGGATAACTCCTCCTACAGTTTTTAAAATAGGAAGTTGTTCTTTTGCAGTTTAATTGTACATATATTAGAGGTGTGCATATTGCTAGAATTTTGATTTCTGATAATTTACGAAAAAAATACCAGCTTTTGAACTTAGTCATTTTTTTAGCAAAATATTGCATATAGGGTCCCCTAATTGTATGGTTAACTCCTCCTACAGTTCTCAAGATAGGAAGTTGTTCTTTTGCAGATCAATTGTACATATATCAGAGGTGTGCATATTGCTAGGATTTTGATTTCTGATAATTTGTGAAAAAAATACTAGCTTTTGAACTTAGTCATTTTTTGGCAAAATGTTGCATATAGGGTACTCCATTTCACTGGATACGGGTTGACATGGATTAAGGATACAGTTCACATAAAAGAAAACCCTGTTTGCTGTCACAATGACAGCTTTTCACTTGTTTCAAAGAGGCATATATTTAATAAATCTGACTTTTGGAAAAAATCATTAATACCTTTAAAATTAAAAAACGACGTATTAAATTTTCCCTCATTAATGTATGTCTGTAGATAAGTCGAGTGGTTACGCAGATAGAATAAACTAAAACCTAGTCTTATATTTTTGACTGGGTTCGAATCCTGAAAAAGTTGGATTTATTTTTTAATTTTATTTCTTTTAATCGCATGGAAAATAATGTATAGAGGTAATTTATGAATGTCAGAATAAAGTTATTTAAACTCTTATCATATTTTGCATGCCTGCTTATTTTTTTTTCAACATTACTGTGTGAAGTCCCCGTTATAAACTTGAAAAACATTTTCTTCTGAATAAGAGATTTAAAAGACAATGTACATAGTAGGCATCAATGTAGAAAGTTGATTTTTCACCCTTTTTATAAAATAAACGGGTATGCTGATTTCAAAGAAACATGTACAGGTTGTTAAAAGCAAACAAAATCATTCTAGAAAGTTTAAATCGGTGATGAAGCAATAGGTGACTGAAAATATGAACGGAAAAAATTGTATTATTTTACTAGACTTAGCGTTTATTTAGATACTATAGAAACATAGGATGATTATAATTACAACTCCGACGGTTTTGAAGAGCCAAATTAAGATTTATTCATGTATCTCAAGAATGATATTTTAAACACGCTGGACAGTAGATATCAAATTGAGACATGTTAACATTCGAATACAGAAAACATGTATATGGTTATCTTTCTAACTGAATTTGGTGGCTGCCGTGTTCGATAGAAATGCGCGTAAAATGTTTATTTTGCCTCCGTACGAAACATACCCTCTATGTAAATATAGTCGTCTACGTAATGTGTCTATATTTTGATGTTGGTCTGTTTTGGCGATAATATAGCAACTAAGTGTTATCACCCACGTTGGCGTGTCCGTTGATAATTTTCCTTTCCATATTTTGAATTTTTTTGAAGGTCGTCCGAGGAATAAATGTATTATATATTTTTAAAAAAAATTTCATGTAGAAAAATCAAAAAGAATTTATTAAGTTAATGACTATCATTTGATTTTTATTAAAATTATTGCCTAAACAGGATGAATTTTTGTGCATAATTTAATAAATCATGAGATCATGCTTCTTTGTATTAACATTTGGCGGTCGAATGTTTGAACCTTGGGAGCTAAGAAGAAACGTGCGAAGGTATAAATATTTTGGTCTTTTTAATAAGTTTAAAAGTTGTTTAAAAAAAAAAAAACACTGGTTAGACACAAATTTCTTAAAAGTTGCGTCTACCTTAGATAATTAAATTGTTTCAGGGGGACCAGAAGGACCCATCTCTCTAGATCAGTGCGTGATATGTAGTACGCTGATTACATTACATACTGATATATGATTTGGTGTATGCATATGACTATCGTTTTACTGATTTAATGCATTTGTAGAAATAAAAGAAAACGACTATATTATCAAATAATTTTCGTAGTTTTGCCTAATACTGATTCTATAAGCCCGGAATTGATTGCGCGTAATATATCTCTTTTTCTATATATGTGTAGGGTTTGTACTGGTGATTATTTGTTGTATGCTCGAATGATTATAATTGTGCTTCAAATATGATTAAGAAAAATAAATTCTGACCACCATTTATATATTTTGCAACACGGGATACAAAAGGAGTTCTGGCACTGTCTTCTCGTGGTAAACCATAGCGCGTTATCAAATAGGAGTTTCTTCTCTTAATTTTGCTTATGACGAAATGAAGGTAGTCCCTAGAACTGCCATAACTCAACTATAAACATATCAATTATAGACTTACGTCAACCCAGTAGTAGACGTAAACTTACTACTGTTTTTTGACGTAACGTCACACGTACGACATTTTGTGAATAAGCGAAATCTTGACAAAAAAATCTTACGTCAAACTTACGTCTACGATTAAACGTACGATTTTGTGAATAGATCCCCAGGGTGCAGACCATGGCTTTAAAATTTACCAGTGGAATAAATTGTAGTAATCTACAGCATTTATAAAGAAATTTGGTCAAGAATTGAAAGAAATTAATGCATTGTGTCTGGAAAAAAATAAATTTTAAACTTCAAAAAGAACCGTGCAAGTTGTAATCCACAGCATTTATGACCAGAGTTTGAAAATTAAAAGAAATCCAAAGAATAACCCGTAATTTTGAGTAAAGAATCTAACGTATTGTTGATTATATCCAGGGGATCCGTTCCTTGAGCAGACGGTACATGGCCCCGGTCGCTTATGTGATTTACAACAATGTCGTTATGACAATGGTTTCAATTGGATTTGGCATGCTTCAGTAATCCAAGCTCTTTACCAACATCATAACCAATTTTTTTGGAATTTAGACTAGATTTATTAGACGAAACGTTCAAAAGTTGAATTTTAAACCTTTAATATACCAATTTATCCATCCGCGATATTCAACTGCTTTCCGAACAATAGAACCGAATTCTGGAACTCAATTTACAAAATACCGTCCCTACCTGGCGAAGATAACTTCTTATGAATATGGAAAGTAAATATTATGTCAAATAAATCTATTTAAATGTTTTCTAAATCGTCTATTGATCGATCGTAAACAATTCCATTCGACTGATAAATGATTCTTTCGATAGACATAGGTTAGTGGTATTGAAATGGAACATAAAAGCATCTTTGTGTACCCGACTTTACTCAACTTCACACGGCTATAGACCTTGTTTGTAAAAAGATTTGGAGGCTTCCCGTGTGTAGACATGAATAAATCTTACTCTGTCACGGACTGGGCAATGCATGATGGCGATTCTGGGACGGATTCGGACCAAAATCGAGTGAAAATCTGGGCATTGAATTTACAGGACGACAATGATAGCGTCGACTTTGATCCAGGTAATCAGTGGTAATTGGATATTACCAAAAGTGTTTTGTTCTAGATCTGTTTTACGTTGTTTTTTTGTTTTTTGATATTGAATTTTGACAAATTTTCTTGAATAAGTGTCAGTTGAAAAGAGGCTAGGCGCGTATATTTAAAAAAAACTTTAAAATATTATAGCCAATATTACAAAGGAAATGGATTATTTCTAGCTGGAACTGTCCAAACAAAGACAAAATTTCACCTCTAAAGAAATTTGAAACTATGTCCCAGGCCTAACAAAAATCTAAATTTTATAGTCAAGAACAAGAAAAAAAAGATATTGTTTTAGGAAGACTTTCTTTTTCCTATTATGGAAATTTTGTATGTTACTTTTTGTTTGTTTGGGGTTTTTTTGGTACTATGTACGCAGTACGTTTTTTTTTTATTCACTGCCTGGGGGTTCTAATATGTAAAGATAAATACAAGTACATGCATTCGGAAACCAAAACTGCGTAATAAAGTGCGGTTTGTTTATTTCAAACAATTTTGAGACAATAAATCTATCGTGAAAGGTAAGAAAATACATAAGTGCAACTTAAGCATTATAGTTTTTGTTGAGTTATATCACCACAATTTTTTTTTTTATTTATTGATGTGCTTTTTAGTTTTGCCTTCTAACTAGATTATAATTCATATCGTATTTAAACGTTAAACACCAAACATTAATTAAATCAGAAACATTCAATTTAAATCAATGCAGCCATGTTTTCAGCGGGATTCTGAAGGCATGTTGGAAAATACCTTATTGAAAAACGTAAAAGTTTTTATCTCGAAGCGCCCAATTAGAGACCATGGAGGTATAACAGGATTGCTTTCAAAATACACAAAGATAACAACACCCAGAAGCTTATAGACAGCTGACAAAAGCGATGTACAAATCTCAGACAGAACTTAAGATTTTCAGACCTTTGTTTTTAAAAAAGCTACGGAAGCATTTTAGAAAACGCGGGTTATGTATTTTTTCTTCAATGTGGCCACCTTCATATCCCGCAAATATCACCAAGGAAAGCGTTTTATTGTTTGAATCATTTGCTTTAAATCGAAAAACTATTGACGCAAAGTTGAAAACCAAACCCCATATTTGCAAATTTTGTGACTTCATACAATATCTCTTCGACGATCGTTCTACCTCAGACATGTTTGATATCTTCTATTTAATTATAATCATTGCATGTAAAACTGTTTAATTGAATTACTGACTTAATTAACAAGCTGCAGTGAAAGACGTCTAGCGTGCGGTTATTCAATGTCGAAATGAAATTTCAACAGTTTTCCATAGGAAGAATCAGGCATGTAAATGTGGTTCATGATACTGATTTGTATACATATGTAATAGCGGAATTACTTCATAAAAAAACATGAGAGTCGCGAGTTTTTCGCGTTTTAACTCTTATGACTGATTTATTTTCTGTTAATCCACGAAGATAACCGCAATCGGCTTTGAATTCGTATAAATCAGGATTTGCGAAAACAGTGATTGATCTCAAGGCGGTCCATAAAATTGTCTCTTTCTCTCACTGCAGGAGAATAAAATAAAATGCCAGCAGTTTTGTAACTGCATTCCATAGTTGAGTAAAGGAATGGGGGAGGTAAAGCTTTCAGATGTTTTGGGATTTGGTGAATTTGATGTGTTCATTGTACAGACATGAACATAACGCTGTGCCGGATAATTATACCAGTGCTAGGTTGTGTTTTTCCCCCAGTCCGTCTTTTACTTTTTTAAAATCCGTATGTCTCATGATAGCCCGTTGCCTAGACTGACTAGTAACCACTTTTGTTGGTGGTGTTTTTTACATGACAAATAAGACCTTATAAAAATGATATCGTAACGTGATTTAATCTATCATAAAGCTCTTTGGGCTTTATTTGGATTTGATTAAATGCCCGACTGTAATGATCACCCCATAAAAAAATTATTATCTATTCCTTGAACAATTAATATCCTTCATACTTTTGGTAGGGGTGATATGTATGACACGCCAAATTTATAAAAATTAGCTAATCATACATGTAGTTTCACATACGATAAACTAGGTTTAACGGTTGTAAACTATAGTTTACGGACAAAAAACTAGTTAACAACGTTAATCTCAATTTCACATCTATTTAGGGTTCGTAAACAATAGTTAACAGTTACCTATAGTTGAGGGTTTGTAAACTATAATTGACAGTCGATCGATAAACCTAGTTTATCATCTGTGAAACTTTTATTAACGCTCTTAATCTGTATATTTCATATATGTAAACCATAGTTAACACTATCATCTATGTTTCAGAATTGCAAAACTATAATTGTCTCTGAAAACAACTATTTGCAATTGCAAAACATAGTTTATCTGATAAATATAGTTTCACAATTGTACAACTATGATTAACAACTCTTAATTACAGTTAACGAATGTAAATTCTAGTTTACAGATGCGAATCAAAATTTAAAAGCAAAATTTCTTGTTAACGTTATTTGCAAACAAATAAACTTAGATTATTATTCGTAAGCTATAGTTTACAACCATAATATAAATTTACAGATGAAAACAATAGTTAACGAATCGTGAACTATAGTTTGCGGTACGTTTGTAAACCATAATTAACAGTCGATAAATCTAATTTATCAACTGGGAAACTACTTTTAGCCCATTGTTGTGAATTTGGCCTGCCATAGATACATGTATGGTTGAACAAAATGTCCAGAGCTTTGTCCAGAGAGATGAACCGGTGCTGAACTTTTTAAAAAATCTGTTACTTGGGCACTCTCGATAGCACCCTTTTTATGGCAATCGACATCATTAAAGAATTCTGTCTTGATTTAAATGCTAGCTGGATCCAAATAAGAGTAATTTAGAAGCAAGGATGGGATCATACATGCCGTAATACAGTTTTTAAAATAAAAAGTTACCTTTTCTGTTGGATTTGCAATAGTTGATTATTGTAAACCAAGTATTGTCATCATGGATGACTACTTATATATACCACTGTAATAAAACACTTTTTGTTTCTAGTTGAAACTGTGAGCTAATTTTGGTATACCCTTATAATTTTTATACTGGTATCTCATCCGAGGCAAATCTGGTTGATGAAGCTATAAGAAGCATGGTCTGTCATAAACGGCCAATGATATACAGTTTCGTTTTCACGTGTCTTAACCTTTGCATACTTTTTTTTGACAACATGGAAATGAACCGCGAAAATCTTTTCTACATTTTTATCCCTATAAACTGGTTCATATGTACTGTTGGTACTTTCGAAAAACAACAAATCGTAATCAACGATTGTAATAACGCTTTGTTAAAGTTCCGGTAAGATTTCTTAATCTTTTCATGTGCAGGTTTCCATGAAATTAGCTCCGATCGGTCTACCGATAAATGTATTGTCAGGGTTCTTTTTACAGTGCGTCGCCGTGCAATTAATTGCTGTACTTTCTAGTACCAGTAGATAAGATAATGAGATAGTAGTGAGTGATGTTTGCAACTTATCACACCCACAAAGCGTCAACATTTCAGGAGAAGCAGCAACAGATAAGAGGTAAGCATTGGTCCAGAAATCTCAAAACGGGCGGTAATCAAATAGAAGCGTTGTTTAATTAGAGGCTTTAGCTGCAAGTCTCCAAAATAACGCATCTTATAAATGATGTTTCAGTTGTAATTGCAGTTTTAATTAGCAATCGAAGTGCTGTTGAATTACACGTACTTGCGCATATACATATCCTTGAATATGAAGTGCTTACTTATCATTGTTATATCCTTTGTCACAAACTCCCTGCAACCGACGATCCTTGTTGTTTGTGTAGTACAACGAGGTTCTGGAAAATTCCAACATTGTGTTCGAGTAGGGTGTTCAAGATTATGTAGCGATTGCGCTATGTGCAACGACTTCTGTACGACTCAACAGCCATGCATGGCATTTCGAAACGATTCGACAAAATATTTGTGGAAAAAATACACCAGAGATTTGCCGAGACCTAGAAGATCTTGTTCCAATTCTGTAAGGTTATACGTAATTTCAATCGTGTTCGGACGGATGCCTAACATCTTCGCTAGTCAAGGGTTTTCGGCCCACTTCGAAGTGGACCGAAAACCCTTGGCTAGCGAAGATGGATGCCTAAAAGCCTGGGCATTTTTAAGCCAATGAACAAACTTAGAGGGATTCTCTTCAAATAAAACCATATTGGGATCAAAATTCTATACTTGGCTACACGTCTTGAGACAAGTCATCACCACCTCTGATGTGTCTTACGTAAATCGTAGGAAAGGTTCAAACAGCATCTTTCCGCCATATCCCATGCATCCTCTTGTCAAGAGACCATATAAAAAGCCCCCGACTCTTGCTGCAATGGCTGTATGGAAAATCAGGACTAAGTTAAAGCTTTTATCAATATTTATTTTATAAACCGGATGGCATTTTGTACAGGGGTATTTCTGAAAAGGAAAAAAAATACAACTTGCATGATATGAAGCTGAACAAACAATCGACCTTCTCCTCGACAGTTTTGAAGACGTTAAAAACGGCCTGGATAACCACGTAATCGATGACGATTATCCCTAAAGCTAAATAATTTCTCTACTTTCTCGGACACATAAAGTTTACCTTACGACTGTCCAAAGAATCGCAACGTTTAAAGTCGGGACGTGTTGGGACCATTGGCATTTTCAAATCTGATAGCCAAACGATGCGAGATAACTCCAAAACTAAGAGGAAGCCATTGTATTGTGCTTGAATTTTAAAATTGTTTTTATGCCCGGCTTTTGCCACCATAAATGTTTAATATATTAAATGCTGGCCCCAAAAACTTCTATTTTGTTCTTTTTTAGAAGATTCAAAACGACATGTATTATACTATAACACCCTTTGACAAATAAGAATCCAGTAAAAGTTACCAGTTTTCTAAAATACATCAATAAGTCACATTGGTGCCATCTTGTGAACAACAATATATATATTTCTTTGGTCTTTTTAAGAACGAGCCAAGTTGGAGAACTGGCCCCCGAAGGATGATGATGACGAAGAAGATCTGAAACAGAGGGAAGAACAGAGTGAGAGTAAATTGTTTCTGTCGGTGGATGAGAAGATGAAGACAGAAGAGGGGAAAGAAGGGATGGAGCAACCGGGCGCCGACCACGCTAGTTCGGTACGTGACTTGATTATTAACTGTGAAATGTAGCATAATGAAGTAGCCCCTAAGGATAGAACAATAATAGGAAACTACAGAAATGTTTGCCGACATTTTTACGCGAACTATCCAAAAATAAACAGAGATTAATTTTGGAATTTATAATTTTTCCAAAATGCTCCGATATCACAACTGCAATATTTGTCATAAATCTAGGACATCGATAAAACTACTGTTATATAAATAAACGTTTTTTTTGTGCGATTTCAATGCTTTTTGACCTTTGTAAGAAGAGATAGTAGAAGTGTCCGCGTAATTTTTGAACTCTCAAAATTAAGTGTGACTGTTACTAAGAATGTGTTTAAGGGATTGTGAATTTTCAAGACATTTGTGCAGTCCGAAACATTTTACTTTTACTCTTTTAACATTTATCGTACCTGAGTTATACTTAACAGCCTGTAATTTTTTGTAAGCCCACTTTGCAGCTACAAAATTTAAGTAATTTTACTATGAGCGGATCTACAATGTTATCCCGGCTGGGGTGTTTTCTGAAGGATAATTTTGCCTAAGGGGGCGTCCAATAATTTTTATTATGGGATGGGGCCCTGACCCTTCTCCTGAATCGCGGATGAATTACTGAGCAATCCTCCTGATGTCTGTACAGTCTGTACCATTTTCAATTTCAGCCGTCACCATTCCCCGAGGAGATCGGTAACCCCGCAGGCTGTGTACGGAGGACCCTGGCGCTCGTAGAGTCTCTCTCCTGACCACTGGACCAATGTACAATGGAACCATTTAAATCCACTACGGCCAACTTTCGTGGATTGCGACTTTTTTTTGTTGTTTACTTTTTTTCTCCAAGTTATTAGTGATGTAATTTCGTTGATTAATTCTTATGAAAAAAGAATGTAGATCTATCTTCATAATTCGTTGAGGATGTAAATCTTTTGGTTGATGGGTATCGTATACGTACGTGAAAACAGCCACCATGAATATTATGAATATTTATGATTCTAAAGTATGACATGTCAGGAAGTACGACATGGCAAAGACCAAGGAAGGAGACCAGGCAGAGCTTTAATTTGTAATTCCTTAATGAATCAGGCCACACTTTGTTTTGAAAAAAAAAACATGTGCAAATGTTTTTGTTGTATATTGTTACTCCTGTTGCATGTTTAAAGTTTGTGCAATATTTTTTTTTTATTTGAATTAAAAATCTTGAACCTCAAACATTGTTTTATCTCTTATGATTAAATTGACATTTAACAAGATTGATAACTTAGTTCTTTGACCCAATTAAACCTTTACATGGATGTTCCAAAGTGTATGATCAGAAATCTATCTCTAATTATCTCAATCTTTTAAAGTCCAGTCAACTTTGATGACAACAATAAACAAAAAAAGATTGTTTTTTACAGTTTAATGCATATCTATAAGCAATGTTACAAATAGCTACAAGTGCTCATTACTAAAATCTACTTAGTTCGTAATACAGAACATTCTAAACAATTGTATCTACAGACTCCGGTTTAACTGCAAAATAACTGATATCATTGATAAGTTTGAATATTTGAAATTCTACAAATTTGAGAATGAAGGTTTTTTTGTCATTGTTATAAGTTAAGGGATATATATAAATTAAGTGCAATGAATACAAATGATGACTTTAAAAGACAGTTAATATTTGGAGTTGTCCCCCTTTTCTTGTAGAAAGTAATACTTTAAAACGAAAACACAACCATTTTCACTAACATAAATTGTTCTGTTCATCAGCTATGAATAGAAAGTGCTAACAAAAAATGCAAGACAGAACTGCGGACAGAAAGCTCTCTGTTTAAGACTTTATTATACAGAAGCATTTTGGAAGTTGTGAAAACTTTTGTCATCAATCTGAAATAAGCCCCTTCAGAACAAGAATCTTGTTTCCATTATACAGAATCTAAAACCTGCTAACCTCTGTTATTCCTAATGACAAATAAAAATCTGATTAAAAACAAAAAATGGAAATGTGTAACAGATGCTTGGAACAAAACACAAACTTAACAATAAAGGGTAAAAAAAGGAAACATTTCACAGATGTAGTAAAAAACATGGTGTTTAGTCAAACTGTGAAAAATATCCATCTTTCAGTTGTGTTGAGGATTGAATTTTTTTTTGTGCAGAGAGAGAGAAAAAAAATGTGATATTGTCGAAATGTACAAAATGACAACATATCTGAGAATACAATGCACATCATACATTTATCAATGAGCAATTACAATCATTAATAAATATGGCCTCCCAACATTTTTTGAGAAAATTTAACTTATTTCGGTTTTTTTTTTAACACAAAGTATTTTTGAAAATATACTGTAATATACAATACATATGTTTTTCTGATCCTGTTTTCTTTTATCTACATTCCAAATATTGATATTTCTAAAAAGTATACTATACACTGCGAAATACAAAAAAAAATTACCAAAAGAAGATTGCCTCCCTTTATCCGTTAAGCATCAAATCTTGAAGCACAACATTAGAGCAATTACGAAAAAGCTTGCCGACACTGCCATATTAACAAGGGTCACATGAATCTCCCAAATGTTTTTTCTCTGCTCCAAAAGAATACGTGGGAATAATTGAGAGTCAACCTAAACATTGAATTTGTAGATGAGAAAGACAAAGGAATAGTGATTAGTTAACGCTATCTTGTGAGTTCACGCTTTCCGTTTGGGCTTTTGGAGTTGCGGTCCCTGAATCCGTCCGAGACTTGGCGCTTTCCTTGAAGTTTAGTTTTTGTGTTTCTATCTGTAAATATAAAAACCCCAAACAAATCAGCAAAGTTAGCATTAATAGATACACGAGTTTTACAACATGCAAGAATTTTACCATGAAGAAGCAAAGAAGACATTCTTAAATTTTTCAAATTGTCTTTCTATTCTGAAAACTGTCACTTTTTAATCCTCTAATGTTGAAATTTAAAAGCCACTTTTGTAGGGGTATTTGCATTTCCCATGTCAATGGGATGTTGACAAAAGTACAGACTTAACTCACAAATATGAATAAGAAAAGTCTGCTTTATTTTTATACCTGAAAGGGGTGAATTCTATTTTACCCCATATTAAGATGTCTTAACCAACATGCTGTTATATCAACATACGCTTTCATGATTAACATTTGATGTTTGCATAGAAATGTTTCAAGAGCTAGCTAAATAATTTTTCAAGCCAACTGTAAAAAACAGCCATTGCAATGTTTGAGCCCGACATTGTGTCATGCATTCCACAAAATGTCTTATTACTGAATCCACTTAAAGCACATACACTGGAACATCTTGCTTCAAATAAAGCTAAAAAAGGAGACCAATAGCAGCTCCATGTGTAATCCTGCTACCAGGAGTCAATATTTACCTGGCAAGCCCCAAAAGATAAAGTTAATATTTATCCTTTCAGGGCATGTTCTATTGCAAATGGTGATCTATTCTAGGATATGATAGATAATTCTTTTTGCGTCACAAGAGTGACAAGACTGTCTTATGAGTTACCCCCTCGACTTTGATTAACCCTATATTACGGTTCGTACATAAGACCTTACAGGTAATGAAAATTTTTTTCAAGGAGATAGTTACCCACTCTTTGATAATCTTATTTAAAACATAAAGAATCTCCCCTTTACCTTTTGTAGGGAGTGTGGGTTTTCCCCTTTAATTCTAGAGAGTAGTTAGTGGTATATATGGTTAAGTGAAATACATGTATAAGAAAGTACAGATTATTAAACGTTTAGCATTATTAAAAGTATGAAACGATTGGTTTTTATTTGATTAATCCCTAGCTAGGATAAGTGATTTAACTTTATCCTATCCAACCCCTTCTTTAAGGTTATTAAAACCCCCTTGGCCACTTAAACACCAAATTCAAATTCTTTCCCATAATAAGGCTTGTGTGTAAAAGCAAGAACTATTCAGCAGATTTTTGAGATGAGACAAAAGCATGAAATATTTGAACAAGGTTTA
Source organism: Magallana gigas (assembly GCF_963853765.1). Taxonomy (NCBI): domain Eukaryota; kingdom Metazoa; phylum Mollusca; class Bivalvia; order Ostreida; family Ostreidae; genus Magallana; species Magallana gigas. The sequence goes on from NC_088857.1 coordinate 16,089,095, forward strand.
TCATACATTCCATATCCAAGACATATGCGCAAAATGTGCCTGCCCAATAAAATCAGACCTAATATGGATATACACAACTATTTTGATAAGTACTACTATGCTTTTATCAGTGATTTAAAAAAAATAATACTTTTGATTGATTGAAGTTACCAAGGCAGAGATATGAAAAAAGCCACAAGTGATGACACAGCATAGCAAGGGGAGATAAATACTATACAAACCACTGTTTATCTGGAATGGGAATATCCTTTGCCATCTGACCCTGAATAAGAATGGTGGTTGTCAACAAAATGTTTGAGCAAATGCAAATTTTTATGTGGTATACAAGAGATCCCAATACCTTGATGAAAATACGTTTCACAGCCTGCTCAAGAAATTTAATGAAAACAGCTTGCCAAATGGCAATGATAAAATCTTGATTTCTCTTTTTAACCCAAGTCAATATGTTTACTCCAAAACATATCTACACAAAGGGCAAATCTTGAGCAAGCTTTCCTGAATTTTCATAGGAAGGAGGCACTTCTACCCAGACTCAAACAGAGAATGAGAAAAAGGTCTATACACAGTGAAAGAAAAGTCTGATTGTGCAACCAGGTATATTCTGCTTATAGGCATGATTGCCAAAACAAATAGCATACAGATCTACAACAAATACATGTTTTGAAATTAGCAAAACTAAGGGAGAGTACTCTATTCAACTCAGCAGCTACTCTGAAAAGGAACATGAAAGTTGTCGTAACTAAGCACTTACAACACTTCCCATCATCCTTTACTGTTGGACGATGATCGACTGTTTAATCGACTTTTTCTGCCTATATCATGAGAACATTTGTAAAAATATGTTAGTGTTAAACAACTGAAGGCATAGAAACACCATTAAGCTTGAAAATGCTTATCGGTCGTATTAGTAAACTTTAGTATTCAAAATCTTAATCAAATAATCACAGGACGTCATGCATTGAAATCTGTCTCGACAATCAAATGGTTATTATATTTTTCAAAAACTGCTCAGAAATATCATATTTCAGAGTATCTGAGTTGTATTATCTTAATCTGCAAGAACCAATTGTCTCCCTACGGCAAGTACATGTAATCAAAACCTTGGACGCCATCGAGTGCAATCAATGTCAAACCACACAACTAATACTGTTGCTGTTTGCAGACCATGGAAATTCAGAAAGCATTTTCGAAACAAAAATTAACATATTATTTTAGTTGGAGAAAACATCTCATAAAAAAACTTAATTTGTTGTTAAAATGTCATGGTATTTGCATAGACAAAGCGGGCAGTTTAAAGCATTTAAATTTGGACAAGAGATTTTATTGCTGAACTGCTCTTCATGTTGAAATAACTATAATTGGTACTCAGGTTTTCTTGATTCAATGTTTTGGTTACCACAGCAGACACTCCCTCCCTTCCCCGCAAGATAAAAAAAATAGTTACTTTTTAAATTTAAAATTCCCCAACCCAACTTAAAATCAAAGTTAAACAAATAAGGGAGTAAAGAATTCTATCTATAAATTGAAACCCCTATAATTACAGTATAATCTTCCAAATTACACCATCAATAGATTTATCTGTTCTAAACACTCCTGCAACTTGTAATGGGATGAAACAAAATGAAATTGACACAAATAATTGTAATCTTTTTTGAGATCATGCTTTTAGTTGTGTTAAGAAAATGCAACCTGAATTTCATTAGAAACAAAAATTGGACAGCGAAAGCCTCACAACATGCAATACAACACCATGCAGGTCATTATATTGTGGACTTACGACTCCTCAACTCAAGCAACAGTATGAATTGAGCTAGAATGACTGAATCGGCGCCGTCTGGTTGTTACATTGCTCCTACTGCGGGGAGAAGATCGGGAACTGCATGTACCTGGATGTGGAAGATCATTCAGCGATCCGATCGGATACGGCATGATTTTGATTGGCACTTTGATGTCCCCTCCTCCCGGCTTGTAATGGACGTTGTCCAGGGAGTGGACTTTTGCATCACTCTGATAGTGCCTGGGGTCGTTGACAATGGAGACATTTCCTCCTGTTGGTTGATAGTGAGCATTATCCAGGGATCCAACTTTTGGCGTTGCCTGCCAGCGTGGAGTTTCGTTGATTATACTGACTTCTCCACCTCCCGGTCTATATGTTTTGTTATCTAGAGACCCGACCCTTGGCGAAGCATTCCACTTGAGTCTTTCTTCATGTATCTGCACCTCTCCTCCACCGGGCCGGTAATGAGCATTATCTAAGGATCCTACCCTAGGGGAAGCATTCCACTGGGTCCTCTGACTAACAATTGTCTTATTTCCTCCCCCAGGTTGATAGGTGATATTGTCCAAAGAACTCACTTTAGGGTGTGCATCCCAGACAGGCTTTTCATTCACTATTGACACATTTCCTTGTTTTGGCTGGTAGTGAGCATTATCTAGTGATCCAACTTTTGGCTCTGCCTTCCATCTTGGTCTCTCATCCACAATCTTCACTTCTCCTCCCCTGGGTGAGTACGTAACATTATCCATGGATCTCACTTTTGGTGCAGCTTTCCAATGAAGCTTTTCCTCAGGTATTTGCACTTGTCCACCACCTGGTGTATAATGCTTGTTATCTAAAGACCCGACTTTTGGAGCAGCTTTCCAGTGGAGAGGTTCGCTTGCAATCTGGACGTTTCCTCCTCCCGCTCGGTATGTCACATTGTCTAGAGACTTTACTTTGGCAGTAGTCTCCCAGCGCGGAGTTTCGTCCACAATTCTCACATCACCACCCCCTGGTTTATGATGAACATTGTCCAAAGAACCAACCTTTGGGGCTCCCTGAAATTTTTTGTTCACGATATGAACGTATGCACCTTCTTCTGTGGTTTTGGGATCCTCCCATCGATTCAAATCATTCACTCTCTTACGGTATATACTGGGGAATTTTATATACTCAATCCCGTCGTAGCTTCGAGGTCTCTTCTTACTCCTATTGGCGTGATTTTCGTCACGCGAGCCAACTTTTGGTTCAGCTGACCACTGTAATTTGCTTTGGGGAATTTCAACATTACCTCCCCCCGGCTTGTGGTGGGTGTTCTCAAGAGATCTTACTTTTGGTTGAGCTTTCCATCCTAGATCAATGGCAGGTAGCGGGGGGAATATGTCCCCTGATTGTGTCTGGAAGGTCCTGTGTTTAGTCATCATAATTATGCTTCCATACCGTAATTATCCAACAGTTAGGAAAAGGTCTTAAAGTCTGAACACAAATCTCTTATTGATTGGAATCCATTCATGCCACAAGGACTGACATTATATAAGCCCAAGTATGAAGTCGATTCAATAAAACTTTTGAATGAAGTCAGTCTCACTTTAATATTTAGTCCTTAAGATATTATTTTTGCAAAGTAAAACAAAACAGACTTGCAAGCCCTGTCTCTAGGTATCTTTTACACGTGGTAACCAAGGGGGTCTATAGAGAAATCGAGTACTCAAACACTCATTCACCGCTTCGTTCCAATGAAAGTTAACCACAGTCTGCTTGCTTTCAATACACAACAGATAGATCACCCTGATTCGGGATTACGTCACAAAGTTTTATGAGGCTCAGAATTAATATTCCAATCACTGATATATTTTAACTGTATTTTCTCCCTTTGTTCAATCAATACTATCCTACCCAATAGTCAGAGCCATTCAGGTCGCAATACACAAATATTTAAATCAAGCGAGGCCTGTAAACCTCTTAATGCCTCCGATAAGTTTGTCAAATATTGAAATAGCTTCAAATCCAATTCTTTTGTACATGTGGTTTCATATCCATAGGACACAGCAAAGACTCCATTAAGATATTAATATCTTAACCATATTCCTTTTTCACGTAACTGTTAAAGTATACCTTAAGCAATGTAATTAGATGTCAATTAGACTTTCCGTAAAGTTCCCGATACCTCAATCTCCACATGAAGCACCGAAAAATACTTTGTTACCACCCTATTTGCAAAATCAGAATAAAGATAGGTGATTTAAAATTCTCTATGCCTTCAAACAAATTGATCTGATCACATCTATACATTTAAAAAAAAGATGGTCTAGGGCACCTGTTTAAATAGTCTAGAGGAAAGTGTATACCCATTTAAAGTCTTCCAGAGACTACCAAGCTTAGTTTTATCACCAAAAAATAAATTTTAAATACCATGTAGAATCCCTTTCAAAAAATAAAATGAAAATTGTCGGGTGAAAAAGTACAATACAATTTGTAGAGTGCTAATAAAATGCAACCAAAAATAAAAACACGCGGTCGAGATGTTTAAACTGCCTAAGATTTTTTTATAAATATAGATCTGGCTAGAACACTCGAATTATCGTTCCATCATTTTCAGGTCTATTTATTGATTCCACAGAGCTTTACTTTAGAGACAAGTACTCTATAATTTTGAAACTGGTAGCCGTAAAAAGACTTCTGGATTATGTCATTTATCCCTACACAAAACCAAAACTTTCACAGGTAAAAATAAAGTTGCATTTTAAAGACAGCTACCTGAGTCGTCAGTTTTTGTGTCAATTCTTTCGCTCAGTTTAGAAATTATGTTAAACAATAAGACCAACGTAATTTCTATTTGCGGAGCCTGCAGCGAAAGCTCTGGATCCAACAGAGAAATCCATACTGCAATATACTTTTAATTTAGAAAAATAAACTGAAAAACTGATAGAGCTATTTACTCAGTAATCCCTGAAAAGCCTTGAATTTGCAGAGTATGGCCTTTTCCCCCAAAGGATAATTACCAGGTAACTTTGCTTTGACTCAACTATAAAATGAAGAGGCAAAGGTGTATAAAATTACTACCAGGTATTATTAAATCAATTGGCAACAAAGAAGTGAGTATTACAATGTAAATGTTTTCCTTAGATTTTCAACTAGTACAGCAATGTCTTACAAAAAAATCAATTTAATGAAAAGGAAAAATTTAAGGCAAAGCAAATGTCACACCCAAAGACTATGCAGCAAACTGACTAAAAAATCAATATGGTTGCAGCCTAAATGATATAAAGACTGAAATGAAATGCATAAGAAGCTGTTCTTATAAAAAAGATTGCTAGAAACCTTTCCAAATCCATTAATGGTTCACTGGACTGATGTGTATTGGACGATAGCTTTAATAGCTCACAAGCCAAGGAAACTCCCATTCTTTACACATTATTTCTTTTGAATTGGATAGGGGAGGCTTTTATTTAGTAGTTTTCCAAGGCAGTCATTTAATTCTTAAAACCAACATTCGGTTAACTTTCATATCTTATCCGCGTGTGCCAAGCAAAGACTTTGTTAAGAAGCTGTGTATTCTTCGATACCACTAACAAACACTACTAAATACTGGGTAGTAGGGTTTGCCCTTCAGGAACTACCGAATCTTTACAAATGGAAACCACTGTTTGCGTAGGACAGAATGATTATGCACTATTTAAAGACAATAAATTATATACCCTTTGGCAAACTTTCGCTATCAATATGAAAATATACTGTCAGACAATATGACATAACTTTTTTTTTACAGTCCCGTATCAATTTTAAACCAAGCAGCAAGCTGTGGTGTTGAATTTAGTAACTATGGAGTTGCTTAGAAACTAATTACGTTTTGAAAAAAAATCTATCAAAAGGACATGCCATCATTTAGCATATTTAACAAATAAATAATTAATCTAATAAGCAACCCTGCCAAAGTCTTGGGTGCCTTTTTGAACAAAAGATTAATTAGGCAACGGAACAAAATAGCCGAAACCCGAGATGCCATATTGTTTCTATCGTTTAAGGCATAAGGTTGATATATAGTGGATATAATGCAATGTTTGAACTGGATTAGTCAGAGAATTTAATATACATCTGATGCATCAAATTTTCCGAAGTCTTTCTTTACTTTTTACCCATCGTTTAAGGCATGAGGTTGATATATAGTAGATATTAAGCAAGGATTGAACTGGATTAGTCATAGAATTTAAAATACATCTGATGCATCAAATTTTCCGAAGTCTTTCTTTACTTTTTACCCAAAGTACGAGTTTTTACTCATTCTAAAATCATGACTGAACATGCCAATCAATTTCTCCAGATCTTTTATAGGGCCATCATGTTTTCTTACCTGATATTTTACTCAGTTCTTTCATATAGTTAAGAATGATCTAGCAAATGGTTGCAGCGCATTGACAACTGCTCAAATCTTGTGTATAATATTTATGTATTACAAAAGATGTATGACTGCAAAATGACTTCATAATCCTGTCAATTGCATAAAAAAACAAAGTATTCAAGGACTTCATGATATTTTTATATAAATGTTAAATAATTCAACAATTTTCCTTTGATGAACTAATCCCAGCTAAATCAAGATATACATGTATTTTGTGCAGATTGAATATTTAAGGACATAAAAGGTTTTACAGTTTAATATATAAATGAGATAATGATACAAAGAAGTTCACTTCGATGAACATTTCTTCCAAACGAAGACCCAAGATATACATGCATTTTAAGGACCTTGAATATCTAATAAGAGGAAGGTTTTATGAATACATGGAGTACATAAAACATGTTGCCAAAGCAAACAGCATCTAGCACTCTCCACCAATTTACTGTTCAGGCTGTATGTTTTACCCCCATTACCTACCAAATTGTTTGTCAATGTTAGCTTTGGGCTCATACATTTAATTTTTCAATCTGTTCATTTTTGTTGATGGCATTTATATAATAGCTGAATAAACTGAGATGAAAAATAAGGAAAATATTAGGAAAGGTTTAAAGAATACGCTTTTCTATAGAAAAAAATGTCATATGCGGTGAACATGAGATTTTGATTGTTGGGATACATTTAATTAGAAGAAATAATTCCGCTTAAGCTGTAACAAATGGTAAATTTTTTAAAGCTAGTGCATGCATACCAACAAAGATTAATGAAAGAATTTAATGGTTCATGAAGAGTTTTTTATTTTTTTTAACACAAACAAGAACAGTTACCGAAAGGATTTCTGAATTAACAAAGGCCAACCATTTCAAAACGTGTCAACCCCGTATATCACATTTCATTAAAAAGACAATCGTCTGTGTTTTATTTAGAAATTCTTTTTGAAAAGTAACCAAGCTTATGAATTCCATTAGCAGATAAGTACATCACAGAATAATATGGAAACACATTCACTCCTTATCTTTACTGGAACTAAAGTTATTATTTCCCTTTTTTGCGATATCTGATCAAAATTCATTTTTAGTCTTTTGTTTTAAACGCGGGTCTTTCTGTACAAACTATGGTACCATTGAGCATTTAAAATTCTATATCGCTGGATCATGGATCCTTCAGCACTCATGCTATCAAGTGATCTCTAGCCTTCTCATATAACCATGTTTCTAATACACATACCAGTGGTAATATTTTAGTATAAACATCAGAAGTAAAAGCAAACATGAATAATTTTTTTTTCATTCAATGTGTGTTTAATGAATTACTAAATTGACAATTTTGAATTCAAGGTCATTTTGTGGGGGAGAAGAAAACATGCAGATTTCTAACAAAATTCTGTATCAAATTATACATGTATATTGATTTAAAACTTATTGTTTACACAAATGCTTCCATTTTGGGTTTGCATTAGAATGCCTAGACAATGGATCTTCAGTAATTAATCCAACAGACTTCTAATCAATTTTGGGCATTGTATAAATAGCTCAACATATTTTCTGTTGATCATCATCAGCATCAATACTCCATTAAATATATATATAGCAACACAGTATACACGTACGTACTAAATAAGCTTTTAACATGTTTATTGAAATTAAAAGAAGATAGAGGTTTTGGACACTACTGTAGATTCCTAATTAAACGCGAGGAATTAATATCCGCGTAAAATCGTGAGAAGCACCCTTCGCCGATTTAAAAATCTCGCCATTATTTTTTGAGAGTTAGCTTATAAGAAATAAGGAAAAAATTTCCGAGTTTGCGATTTTATACTCTCGCAATTTGATACAAAGCAGCGGGATTGCGGACAAAGTATTTGCGTAATATAAAGAATTTACAGTAATCAATTCTATATGACTCCATATTTTTCTGACGACAGCCCAACATGAATTCAGAATATAAAAAAAAGACTTTGAACACCGCAAATTCAGATCACAATTCTAATTTCCTTTATAACTGAAATACATATCTAGGAACTAATTGTTACATTAAAAAAATCAATTTTTTTCATTCATTTGTTAACGTAACTAAAAGCTGTAATATGGATCGGTATAAAAATGACATTTAAAAGAAGTGATGAATGAACTAACAATTGAATCTATCAAAAGAATATAGATTTGGTATCAAATGGGTCATAATCACTGTTCATTTCATATGATTATTAAAGATTTAAATATTCACGCAGTCAACACTATGCTAATAACACATTGAAATCAGGGAGATTTTTTCCTTCAGAGAAAAGAAAAATCATCTCAATACTGATCAAACTCTAAACAGTGTAAAAGACATGGTTCAAAAGAAGAATTTTTTAACATTATCATGATACTTAGAATATCATTTCTGCAAAATAATGGCTAGGGCAAGCTAATTGGCTCTTGGCAAAAGTCATAAAAAAAGTCCCTACAACTCATCAACGGTTCATCAGTTCTCGAATTCTAGCCTCTATTTCAGCATCCTCATCGTACTCGGGATCGTAAGGATCATCGTATCTGTGCTTGGTTTTCCACAAGGCACTAATCTTGGACTCCTTTTTCCAATTCAGTTTTGTATTGAATATCTGTGGGTTGTTTGCTCTTGGTGTATGCTCAGCATTTTCCAGAGAACCGATTTTAGCTTTTGCTCTCTGCTTAAAATCATCACTGAAATGTGGCACTTTGAAGCTCGATTTTTGAGGTGAATGGCTAATATTGTCAAGTGATCCAACCTTGGGCTTTGATTTCCATTTCGGCTTCAGGTCAATTATCTGCACATCACCTCCTCCAGGGCTATGGAAAACCCTCTCTAGAGATCCAATTTTGGATTCAGCTTTAAAGTCGTGTGGAAAATGAGGGATCTCCACATCTCCACCTCTTGGCTTATAGTGGATGTTGTCAAGAGAGCCTATCTTTGATTTTGCTGTATTCTTAATAGACTTTGGTGAGGAATGTGTTGATCCTGGAGTGAAATGAGCATTTCCAAAGGCCCCAATGTCTCCACTTCCTCCATATCTTGATTTCAGGGGTGGAAGCTTTAGACTGTGGGTCTCAAATTCACTGATATCTGATCCGTTTCCCATATCTGATGCAGGGTGACTTCTTGACTTTCTCTTCTTGTAATCCACGTTATCCAGCGATCCAACCTTGGGTTCCACCTCCCAGTGGACATGAAAATGAGGCACTTTTTTATTTGAGGGTCTGGGTGTATACTCTGCATTGTCTAATGACCCTACTTTTGAAGTTACAGTCTCTAAGTGATTGTTAATGGGAGGAAGGTGAGGGTAGTAATAATTTCTATCAAATGACCTCTCCATAACTTTCCCCTTTGAAGACCATTTCCAGGGTGGCTTGACATATTTATATTTGGTTTCTCGATTTATCCGGTCCTCTTTCTCTTCCAGTGTTTTTAAATCATTGAATTTTTCTCCGGAAAAATATGTGTGTACAGGCCTTTGTTCCACAACAACGTAGCGGCCATCTTTTCTTTTGTGAACGGACACCACTGGAAACTGTTCCTTGATTTTAGAACGATTCGGTACATAGACAACAGTTTTAATTGGTGGTTCCTCATCTTCGATTTCATCACCTATCACATTGTGTTTCAAAGCACTTGGAAGACCAGGATAAGGATGTTTAGTTCGCCGTTCAGTTCTCGGAGAGGGTGTAGTAGCCATGCTTTATGCTGGGTATTCAATCAACATATACCATATTAAGGTTCCAAAAAATTCATGACAAAATTTTTTTTATTACATCCGATTGAATGGACTTCCAGTTGTACACTCCTCGAGGGAAAAAAATCAAAATGTCACTTGGCCTTTTGATTTCTCTGAAGACTGGGTGCTTATCACTCACTTATGATACACATTTTCTTATCGAAAAGCCATAAAGCCTTCAAACTGCTACAAAAGCACAGCTTCAGACACATTTTAAATTTCACTTATTGATTTTTCTTCCTCTTATTCTGATAGGCTAAAAAATCGACTTGACTTTTCAAACCAGATATTGGTACTAGCTATAGGTCTTCGATTGGTATAAATAAGTGTAATACTTTATAACCCCACAATTACTATTACAATACTTTCCTGTGTATTTAAACCATTGGAAATCATTAACCTTTGAAGTTATTCTCCAATAAGCATTAGATAAATTTCTTTAAATATAAGCAACAAACTATACCATTAATAAATTTGCATGTTCGCATTGTCCACTTCCAGAACATTAAAACCATTAACATAACACTGGAATTACACAGAACACATCAATATTAGACCTAAATGGAAGAAGCCGTAGAACTAGTTTTTCTATTGACCCAAATAATTAATACACTTATAATTCTGACCCATAAATTGTTAATACTTTTAACCTAATTCCAGATCAATTAAACACATCTGATTAATATCTTTTGTTAATTCTTATTTGCATATAAAATGGATAACATAATTCTTAACAAAGTGTAAAAAGCTTTCAAGAACTGCTAACACCAACTATCATAAGACTTGAATAAAACTCAGAAGACAGCGCAATGAAAATTACGATGCACTTGTCTCTCAGAACAGTCTACAACAACCAACCCTTCAAGAACTTTTGACACCAACTATGGATAAATCTCAAGTTGCAGACAAGACTAAGGTTGATTTCAGAAGACAATGCAGCAATAAATTATTATGCACTTTACTCTCAGCACAGTCTGCAAAGATTCCAAGTTAGGCCAGTTTCCAGAACCTTGAATTCAAACACCCATTGTCTTGAGGGGGTCTTTAACTGATGTCATTTAAAAGCTCTGTGCCAAAGATTGATGAGTCCTCAAGGCCAGTAAAAAGAATTTCCTTGTCATCACAGATCAGCAAAAATCCATTCCTCTTGAGGATCTTCAGGTCACAGTTTATGAATCATTTAGTATTAGATCACATCCTAAGCAGACTACTTGTCCAAAAACTGCAGGATCTGTCAACACTGGTTTCTCATCCTTGCCAACTTCAACTTTTTAATATATCTACAGATTTAATGATGGTTTGATCCAATTTTATTGCAGAGGCATTTAATATAAGGTGGAAATTTCACTCCTTCATAAGTATGCGTTGATCGCCTTTCAATATTTTCTCCCCATTATCGGCAGAAGGAAAGTGGTAATCTTGGACTTATTATTTATTGGGAGTCACCCCCAGCTATCACATATCGAAATGCCTATTTGTTTTCTGTGAATAATGTGCGGCATATACACACACAATGGCAGTCACCCGCGATCTTACATAAATAAAGTTAACAATGTAATCATGGTCACCAGAAAAGTGAAAACAATTCCAAAGAACCCAGCCAATTCTATCAATGTTAGATGGTTCTAATAATAAAACCATTTACGTATATTCTTCTGCCCATTCTAAATGGTTTTTATCTTAAACGTTAGCCTACAGTCACAGATTAAATGTGTATTTGCATTTTATGTTATTCAATTACTTAAAACACCAACTGTTCAAAAGATGGCATACCGGTATTGAATTTCATTGTAGGAAATGATTTCAACTTAATTTTTCCTTTTAAGAAAACTAAGCAGCATGCATATGGCAATTTCTAAAAAGATGGATAAACAACAGAAACAAGGCCCATTTAGTTTCAATGACTTTCACTTTTTAAATTATTACAACATAGAAATAAGATTTGAATTTCTTCTTGCTAGGCCACACTTGCAGGTAACTGCTAATCCCAAGATCCCAGCAGAAGTTCTGAGGGGATCTCCAGATAAGCCACTACTGACACTTCGTCGATATTTCACCCAATAAAAAACCGAACCAAATGCGCTATCATCAGGGACCACCGGTAGACAATGTGTTTATCTACGAATTTGAATCAAACAAGACCGCTTTCTTTTAAATACACATTATAATATCTGCGGTGACATTTGTGTTTGCACAGGTATGTGACCTATGTTTATTAATTGATTAAGCTGCCCCTGCTGCTATAGAACCTGAGAGAACCCATGGGGAGATGAAACACTTGAATACTTAATAAGAGTCCAAATAAAGAATATTCCTACACATCCCAGTTATCTTTCCCACCATAGTTCACTGAACTCACAAACTTTGGGACTAAACATAAATCACTCTCATTTTGGAAGGAACTTTTAAAAAAAAAATATTAGTCATAGCCTTTTAACACTGATAAACATTCTTAAAACACTTAAGTTTTTGTCTCATTTTTTGTTTTAATGTGAGCTTCTTAGTACATACACCATAGTCTCCAAATAAAAGAATATTAAATGATTTTAAAAGTTGTTTAACACAACCGGTGTAGTGCAAAGTAAACTTACTGTGCATTATTCAGATAATCAATTTGATAAGTTTAATGAGGACAAATTTAATTTTACATTTGGACATCTGAAATATTTAAATTTCCAAATGGGTATTTTTAATATTCATTGAAATAAGATAAACTAAAACAGCTATTGTGATAGAAAAAAAAATCATTAATAGATGATTTGTAGATGATTTAAGCTGAGAGAAAAATTCTATGAATAAAATACAATGTTAATAACATGCATCTCCTATACAACTAGAAAATGTTGTCTGAAGATCAATAATAACCAACTTTCTCCCTATAATTGAAATATTGACAATTGATCATTCTACGGGCTTAAAAGACAGGTAAATCAGAAATGCATTTAACTGAGATTTGACATCTTTATCCACATGAAACAAAACCCTCATGAATCTTCCAACAGACATATTAAACCATACAGAAGTTCATGTCTTTATCAACATGAAACAAAACGTTCATCTGTAGGAAGCTGAATTGCTGCCAGAAATAATTAGCAACCATCTAGAGAACAAAAAAGTACAAGGTCAGTACATATTGACTTTCTTATTTTACTTTGGTATTGAAAAGTTTCACCTAAGTGCACAACAGTCACTTCTAAACATAAAGGCTGCGGTCTGCTATTGAATTTTTGACTAAAGAGAGATAACTCAATCAAACTGAAGTATCTTCCCTGTATGACCGTATGTGTCTTAAACATTGATAGAGTTTCCATCTGATAATTCAAGCTTGTACGATCTTGTAAACACTGTTAGTGTTTAGAGGAGAAATGCCTTAAATAACTGTGAAGGCGAGAATATCAAATAAGCAAAAACAGTACATGAAAAACACAAAAATCAGAGAATACAGGTACAAATGGCACAACTTAAAATCTTAATTAATATTCTAAGACTAGCCTTGAACAGGCTCTGTCTAAGAAGAAAATAGATGGTAGGAAAATGGAGGACTATGTGCATTGAAAGAGTAATCTCCCTTCCCTTGGATCTTTCATTACATGTTAGTAATGGCAGTTCTTATGACAGAATAATATCCCATAAACCTTTTGATAAGGTCAGCTGTATAGCACAAGATTAATCATGTAACTTGAAGATAAAATAAGTATAACAATGCATGAAGGCATTGAAAGGTAGAAAAGAGGAGAAATGAAATATTGCAGTATAAGACTGAAGGAGAGTCTTGTTCATGAATCAAATTAGGCCTTATGACATTCCTTATGACAAACTAGTCTTGTTCATAAAAGTTAAGCCTTACAACATTCTCTAAGGTAAACTCTCTCCTTCAATTCTTTATCCTGCAGTATTTGGAGCATCCTACCTTGACGTTGCATTTTGACCTTGACCTTAAGATGTGACCTTTGACCTACCTTTTTATCACCCCCTCCAGGTTTGTGAGCTGTTTTAGATTCTACTCTAGGTTTAGCTTTGTCTTTGAAGTCTAGTTTTTGTGTTTCAATCTGTAATAATTAAGGTGACTTTCAAAATATATCATCAATATATATCAACAAATGAAGTGTTTCATATTGTAAAACTGACTGGGTTTGAGAGCATTACATTATCGTTCCAAATCATAATTCATAAACTATTTACATATATCCACTGGTTGAGCTATTGTGAAAACAAGCCCCAAGCTCACATATTTAATATCTATGTAATCAAGGCGTGCCCTCCCATCTGCATACTGTGGTACGTAACACTTCATTTGTAGACTTCATGCATATCTCTCTCTCCATAAAACGCTTCTTCCAATGAATGGTTCACTGACTATTCATTTACTCAGAGTACCAGTGCCTTTCTAGGCAATAAATTCACAAAAACTGACCGCTTTTCAAGTAAGCAATTCTATATACCTATATAGGCTATATGTGTTATTGTATTGAGTTAGGCAATGACTCTAAGAAAACAGACCGCTTTAGAATAACCAATTGTACATGTACCAGTAACACAGAGTACCCCTGTCACCCACCTTCTTGTTGCCTCCCCCAGGTTTGTGTGAGATGTAATCGGTGGACCCGACCTTTGACTGGGCCTTGAACTCAACTTTGTGACTCTCGATCTAAAACAATAAGAATAGAAATAGTCAGTTATTCATATAACCAAACAACTGAAGTCTCTCTTGTTGACAAAAGGTATAATTATTTTTTTTTATTCTGTGCCTTGTTCATCTGAAATCTATTGAAATATGGTTTTATTAATGGAAACATTTTGAACATAAAACAAAAAGATACCTCAAATATATATTCTGAAAATAAAAATCTGCAGACTGCAGAAAACATACCTGACTTCATGCAATTAAAGTTTCAAATGAAAATGAAAAAATATGAGAAAGTTTTCAGAGACATTTAGGCTTTGATTAATATAGTACACTAATTAGTTACAGAATGTAATGAATTATCTAAAAACAGAACAACATAAAAAGCATTAGAAAGATTCCACACCAAATTCTGTATGTGATCTTGTGTCTTTCCATACCCACCCTTACACTCAAGTTTGATGAAAAGCAATTTTGTGTGCTTTCCTTCTGAATTTTGTTTTAACAGACCAAAAGAAAATTTATGTTTAAGTACTCAGGCAAAGTTGCCACATTACATATAAAATGCATTACTGTTACATGGACAAGTAATTAATCTTTGCCACATAGTAAATTCTAAGATAAAGAAAATGGAATTGTTCCATTTTACAAAGGAAACCAAATACATGTACAGTACATACTGGTTAATAAAGTCACTGCCTGCTACATCGAACATCAGAAATTTGGCTTGAGAATTTTTTCATTTTTTTGGGGGGGGGGGGGTTAATTGCTTGTCTATAAATAAAGAATATAACAAGCTCACATACAGAATCATCTGCATTTACACCACCAGTGGTTAAAGATGTTGAATAACAACCAGACACCATTGATCAGGGTGACACAAATACATGACAGTATAAATATACAGTAATGCTGGTTTTGAACTCAGCTGAAAACAATAACAAGATGATTAAATTCACAGCAGAATAGACAAAAGGATAAATACAAAAACACAACAACAACAAAAACCCAAAACCAGAGAAGACTTGTGTACAAACAAAGTAGTTTGATTTAGAACACACAGAGTGGGTAGTTATAAGATGACACAGACAGACTGACAGACAGACAGACAGTCCGTACATGAATGTTACCACCCCCAGGCTTATGGTCCTTGTTATCTAAGGAGCCCACTTTGGAATGAGCATTCCATGTAACGGATTCATGGACAATCTGAGAAGGCAAGATGCATGGAAATAAAACAAAAGAAGGAAAAATGAAATGAAAATAGTAAATGATACCATTGATGATCTTGCATACAAAATTATTATTCCAACATGTAAGGGGAACTGGCATGCTTTTAGGATGTTGACTACATGTATATTAGATACATTTCTGAATATTACACATATTAGTACTGCTGGTACAATGTAATATAATTGTTTTGTTTAACTCATTCCATTATATGCATGCCAACACCACTGATTTCCTGATCTTATAACAATGTTAATTTTACCATGTTATTACCAGCTTATATCATATCTAAATGTATATTAAGTACTAAACACATTCTAGAGAGACATAATATAGTTCTAATACATTCTTTATTTACAAAATAAATCTCTTAAAGATATCTGATATTTTTCTCTTTTCCGCCTTAGAAATATTATTGTCTCAGTGATTAAAAAAAACAAAACACTATTTTGAATATCTTCTGTTCAATTTTGTCAAAATATACAGGGACTTTATTAAGTGATGGTACAACCCAGTACAATTAACATACAAATCGAGGCTTGCTGTTGTGGAGAGGACTTATATATATATAGTCTGTGCCTACACCCTGTCCAATCTATTCATGTTTTTTCATAATAAAAAAAAACTTAAAAAGGAAAATAACTTCTTGAAAACATGCAAATATATTAACAAATTTTTCAAAGATTTTATTCCTAGCATGAAACTATTAGGTTTCCCAAAGAGGGTCAAGTTTTAATGGTAGTCTTAGTTAATATACATACAATCAAATTTTTAAAAAAGCATATACCATAAAAAATTATATCGTATACAATTTTTAAAATGATCAGAAGAGCAAAACTTCTGTTTAACAAAATGGAATTTGGTATACTTTAACTTATACAAGAAATATTAGGGGGAGAAAAAAAATTGATAAAAAAGAGAGTAAATAATACATATAGCTGTAATGTCATAATTTCACATATTTTTCTTTTCAAGTAAAACAGACTCTCCCAAATTGGGTTATTTTTAGTCATAACATGCAGGCAGAAAACAGCATGTGTTTCCAAGACAATTTCATTAATTACAAATTCACAGACAAAGTTTTGCAAGCTGAGCAGTTTTAGTATGGCCATTCACAGGGCTCCTAGCTAGCTCCACTGTATACTCGTACTTCATCAAAATCCATAATAACACAGAACCTACGGCTTAAGGAGAGGCTTGAAAGCACTAGCATGAAGAGTGGTAACCATTTTATCTCTTGCGGATAACGCTTTATTTGGGCGAGATAATGACTTCCTTACAAATCAGTCTGATTTTATGTTCAAGAGGGACAAACTCAAATGGATGCTTTTATGACGGTAAAATGTCTGTCTACATATTATTGGATGAAAAGTTTCAAAAACAGGAAAGATAGCGATGAATTTATGTCTTGAATTGAGGAACAAATTAAAAAAGAGGATGGATTCCTTAAATAAATAAAATAGCTTGGACAATAAGTGGCACTGTAAATTTGACACGTGTAAAACATGTATAAAATGGGAAAGCGTTAGCATACTTTAATATTACCGCCGCCCGGCGAGTGTTTGGCATTATCCAAAGAGCCAATTTTGGAATTCGTCTTCCATTCCAATTTCTGTGACAATATCTATAGAAAAGAAACAAAAGCAAGCGGTGTGCAAATTAATGAAGCCAAACAAAGGCATCTGGAGTCATGCTTCTCTGAAACCAAAAATTTACTCTACCTTTTTACCACCAGTCTGAAAAATCACCCAAAGTTTTAACATACAAAGACAACTTATTAGTAGAGTGCTTTCAGGGCATGCACATTCAAATTAAGATAAACAAAAAACACTAAACTTCATTATTTTTAGTTGATATTTAAACACTTGGTCATATTTCTCACATAAAAGTCTTGTTTCCTTACGCACCAAAAATACAATACATTAAAACTGAAATCAATAGAGCTGATATTTATGAATTTTTTGGCCAAGAAATAAATTAACAAGCATCATTCCTTGTGAGGGATATACCTTTTTCTCCCCTCCACCTGGCCTGTGGTCCATGTTTGCTGTGGAGCCTACTCTACTTGAGACACTGGAATAGTCTGTCTTCTTTGTGGCAATTCTCACCTATTACAAAATATCCCAAAAAATAATAATTTTCCCCACCATTTTTTGTCAAACTTTCAGATTTCTAGAGATTTCTGGTTTTTTAAAAATGAATTTTACTATTTCTAGCTCTTGCTGACATATCATAAATACATGTACTGAGGACTTTTTGTACCCCTTCTAACCTCCCAATTTTGCAAACCCCTTCTTTTATATCTATTTTGTAACCCTTCTTTCATCATCACTTTGTACCCCTTCTTTCATCCCCAGAGGTGCTCACCTGTCCACCCCCTGGGGTGTAGCTGGTATTCTGTAGAGATCCGATCTTGGAGGTGACGTTCTTGACATTGGGTGCTGGTCCTTTAGGGGTGGTGGGTTTTGGTCGAGCTGTGCGAATAAAATTTAATTCATTAGATTTAACTGATGTTAAATAGATCAAGCTGAACTGTATCTATATAAAGCCTACTAAAAACACTTCATGGGCTTGCACATTAGTTATCACTTTTATACTGAACCACTCTAAAATCAGTCTTCAGAATCATCCCAATGCTGTACATTTTCTATAGTTGCATATTACTGTACAGTAAAACACGGTTATAGCAAACACACTTATAGTGAATTAACGCTTACAGCGAAGTGATTTTTATTCCCTGTGACTTTATTTCAAGTTGAAAACTTGACTGATATAACGAAATACGCTTATAACGAAGAAAAATTGGCCGTCTACTGGGACTTCGTCATAAGCATGTTTTACTGTAATGATTTAATCAATCATGTGAACAAAGAAAAGATCCTTTGTAAATATAGAGCATATGATTAATGAAAAACTTGCTCAAAGAGACTTCAAAAAAGCAGATATAATGATCCATTAATAAAACCAAAAAATAATGATATTACTTTGTATATCTGATATTAATTACAATAATTCAGAACCAATCTTTGAACCAGATGCATCAAAGGTTAGTCAGACCATATTTTCCATGGTATCATAAGTTCTTGACAGTGAGAAGGTGACTTACGAGATTCTTTCCGGGGTGAGGTGCTGGAGCCAGGGGGTGTTTTGCCACCCACATCTACTCTGGGAGAAGCTTTGACCTGAACCTTCTTGTCGAATATTTTGACCTGTCCACCTCCCGGCTTGTAGCTTGTGTTCTTGGAATCAATGCCGTACTTCTTCTTGGAGGAGGCTGATGGAGTCTATAACAAAGAGAGTACTTACACATTTATTTGCCGTCAAATTAAGGCTTGATTGTCAACTAATTCACCATCAGATATACCAAATGTTTTAAAATATGATTTTTTTGGTACAAATTACTACATGTATTTAGTAAAGCAAAAATTCCTATATTTTACCTTTTAAATTTTGGCATTTCTCTATATTTGATAAAGAGCTCTTCTTTTTAAGGAGATCAATTCAGTTTAAAAATGGTCATGACCATTGAGCCCTCTTAAATTGTTATTGCAAAACATGTGGTACATTTATTTGTAATATCTGAATGCAATTGACAAATTTGCGGCTATGTGTATGTGTTCAAATTTTCTATCCTAGAGTTGTCCATTTTTTTTTGAATTTTATACCAGTTATTCCTGGAAGAAACAGTCCTGGTTCAAAAGAAACTGTGTATATTTTATTATGCATCAAACCAGCATCTGCCAAATGAACTATAAAGCCTATGCTACGTATCATTTGGTAAGAGTCATAAGACAATTTGAATAACAACACAATACATACAGTGTATACTTTATGATTGAGTGACTTTCTGTACCTTTCTGTCACAATTAAAGGTGTAGACCTTTAGTTACCTATTATTTACCCAGAGAAAGGTAACCCAGGTGTAAGTGGTAGATACAGAAGTCAAGAGATCTCCACAGGCATCAAAGAGGTCATAAAACTCAAGATGTTTCTGGTCATAAAATGTCAAAAGATACCTAATGGATCAAAATCAAAAGCCATTGACAATAAATACAACAGCAGGCACTCTATACATTTTCATAGAGTACATCCTGGTGCAGTGGTACCCGTAGTGACACATTCATTAAAAATACACATCTACACAGTGTATATATAGGTGACAGCTTTTTATCTATCAGAAATGTGTGAAGCAGGATATGCTCTAATAAATAAAATTTGACAGTTTTTTGGGATGCTATCCTGCTGTTTGACATAAACCAGTGCCTGCTGCATGGAAATGCATATCCCCCCACCCTACAGTGTATTTCTTTTGACAAAAAAATAAAGTTGATAGTACAGTTATTGACCAATAGCCATGTCAACTAATAACTCACCAACTGGTACACGAGAAGGTTTATAAAACACATGTACATAATATGTATGTGCATAGATGTTAAGATTGTACCATATGTACTGCAAGAAAAATAAGCGAGACCAATATTTAATGTCCACTATGTTAAAGCAAGAAAAAGTTTGATTCTTTTTTTGGGTTTATGGTCATTTTGAGAAACTTTTATTCAGAGAATGTCACCATATGGTTGAAAAAGAGGACACACTTATCAAATGGCGAGGTCTCTTTGTCAGACTCATTTAAAGGTATCTGATGGATCTCGTTTATAAAACATTATTGGTATCACATCTACCAATAGTATTTTATGAATTTTTTTTCATGGATTCAAAAAGAGAACAATCTGGGATGGCATCTGATTACCAGTGCTGGGGTTATACGTTTAAAGAGGTATACAACCATTAATTTGCAAAAAAATCTTTTTACAACAAAACTTGATTTCTTCATCATAACATTATTCCATCCAAAAGTCTAGATATTCTTTTTTAACCAAGAGGGATTGGATAATTAAAGGAAAAAATCTAAGTAATACTCCATTTTCTTGGTGTCTGTAAATGGGTTTTCCCTGATGGATCAGGATTATTGATTTCAACCTCTGCTAGGTGGTACATTACTATCTTACTGTTTGTTCTCAACAGAAAACAGCCGATAGAAATGATGTTAACTGATGCTAAAATCATAATTTAATCTAAGATTAGAGATTCCCACACAAAGCCATCCTTAAATCAATGTATGACTGAAGCTTTGGTGTTTCTTTCTTTCTTTACTATCACAAAATTCTCAGAACTAATGCATAATGTTGAAAAGCAGTTAATACTAGCTGGTAAATTGTCATAACATCCTCTTTTATCCATTATTTTTTCTATCTATCCAACCGCTAAATTTTTTCAGAAGAAAAACAAAACAATAGAAGTGTAAAGGTAAAAATAAAATTTACCTGGGTGCTCATTTTTCTTCCAAAAGTGTCAAATATTCTAGCAGAATTCAGAATCAGTTAGCATTTGGTCACAATGGATTTAAAGGCAACATCTCTGATATATATACAGGTCTTATTACTGATGAAAAGTAAATACAAACACTTTCTACACAGAGACACTTGAGAAAATCCTCATTACTGTCTGTCAACAGTTCCACTGGGTAAACAGGACAACAAGTTAGCAGCAAATTACCATACACACCCTAAAAAGCACACACAACCAGCAGTCTCATGGACTGGAAAATAAAGTTTTAGAACTGCCTCCACATAGGCAAAGAGAAAAATTGAAAAATGTTTCAACAAGTGGTTAAAAAATTTCAAACAGCTTTCACAGGTTGTGAAAAAGGGTATAACTGCCTTTAAAAATTCTTGTTAGAACAAAAAAAAGTAGAATCCCAACAAAAGAAGCTAAATGACCACTGAAGTAGAACAATAATGGCTTGTTTGCGAGGCATCAATCAAAACAGATTTCCACAAGACAAAAGGCAATAGTGAAGAAAACCACAGCCTCTGACCGACTGACCACTGGTTGAATGCATCAGTAGAATGGGCAGCTCTGCATTAACCTTAATGAGACCACTGACAAACACAGTGATTGCTGGCTGCATCAGCCTGCCATTGTTTACATACTGTAGCTATTACCACTGGGGTCATATAGCACTGTTGAATACTGAACTTCTGGCTATCATTGCATGATTTCCAATCTGATTTCTACCATCTTTTCCTTACTACTTTAATCAATGACTATCCGTTGGCCAGGGCTATTTACAGTACAGATTAAGATTTTTTCCCCTTGGGTAATGAACAGTCAATACTAAATTGCAGTCAAAATGGATGTTCTATTATATCAATAACTTTGATTACTGATGCTGAAACAACACTGTGATTGTTGGGTTGACCTAGATAATGAGCCTGAAGCATTTTGTTCCTCCCTCTCTCCTTTACACAGACATTTTACATCTTTCCCAACATGCCCCTGGTTTATCAATACAGTGCCTGCCAACAGATCACATGTCAATTATTCATAATTACTGCATGTTAATCAGTCTGTTTTTCTATGAGGATGATCTCCATTTGCAAAGTACAAATTACGCAATGTGCAATTACCGGTACCGGTACAAGTTCTAATTTAATCAATTACTACATGTATAATCAAACTTTAATAGTTTTAAGGAGTACATGTGCTTTGGGTAAAATATTGTAATTATATCCAACCAAAGTATTCCCGAAATAAATTGTAAGACATATTCGTCTCTCCAAACAAATTTGAATACGTATTTTACATGACATGTCAGACATGAAAAGGTAATGATAATGCTTTACAAGAACCACTACGGTAAAGTTCAATTATTTCCCAGATGGCTTTAGCAGAGATGACAGTTGATAAGGTACAAGTAGATGACGGAGCAGATGAAAGTCAAACAATCAACAGGTACCACTTGACGTATCACATAATATCTCTGATATCGGGCCAAAACATGATACCCATCCCAGTCCTGTGCTTATAAAATATTCATGTAGTAAAAATGCCATCCCATTCAATTCATTAGATTGTTATGCTCTTTTTATTACTGGTATGGGTAATATCAATTTCAGAAATCAATTTTCATCACAGATGTAAAAATTTTTTTTTTACAAAAATTTCAATATACCAGTATGTCATACACTAGATACTCAAATTATATTCTATTCAGAAATTTTCTTTTTATAGAATAAATCAGTAACTATCAGTAACTCTTTAATGTTGCTGTATTTTGCATTTCTTGTAATGTTGAAGCCTACTTGGTATTAGTTCAATGACTGGTATTTGAATCCTTGAGCCTTTATCATGTTGAATTTCTTGTATTAGAACCAGTAGTATATTGTTTCAGTCTGACACTCCAAATTGGTGTTATACATGCGTAACTTACGGGTGCAGCCAATGAGAGACCATTTTTTTTCTAAATGACCTATTCCTATAGTTGTGGTAAATATGGCAGGTGTACCATTATTAAGAGAAACAGTGGTAAAATATAAGAGTCATGTTGCGTACCCTTTTTCCCGCCTTTTCTTCGTCCGTCCCACTAGCCGGTGATGTGACACCATTAGCAGCCGATGCATCTACAACAGGATGTAATAGAAGTTTTATTCACGTAAAACAAATCAGCTCACATTTAACATGAACAGATTCGCTCATTTGACATTATTCATATTCATAATTTGTAAAATATGGTTAAATTGTTTCAAGAAATAATAAATTTTCTATATTGAAAATATTATTGATCATTAATGTTTCATATATGTAACAATAATAACATTATTTTTATCAATTTCACATTTAGGAAAATAAAAAGCTTTGAAAAGAAGCAATGAAAGAAAACTAGTCATGCCATGCAGTAAAGAAAAACCAAAAACTGATATTTAAATCTGCAAAAGAAGGGAAATGCAAAAGAATGAAATTGCAGATGCTGCAAATGATACACTAGTGACAATAAAGTCTGAGGTTCTACCTGAGGTAGCATGCTTAAATTTTTCTTTCTAAAAAAAAATGCTGACTCTCCATGCAGTCTTATAATGACCTTGCAAATGTGCAATGTACTTATACAAATACATTGTAAAAAATTAGAACAGAAAAAAACCCACTTACACCACTGAAATTTAATTAAACAATTAATTTCAAAATGTTATCAGAATTAACTCAGAACTTGATGATTAAGCAAGTGCACTATTTTATCTTTAATTATCAGTCTAATTAAAATCTTCAAAGTGTTTTCATCTTAATTAGTACCAGTAAGTGAAATGCCGTTTTAATTCAACAAAATAGAATTTAGCGATGTGAACTGGTGTTTCGAAATAGAAAAAATTGATATAAAAAGCTAGTTGGTTACTTCAAAAAAGAGGATTAGAAGTTGTGGGAAAACTGGAATAGCTAGAAAATGGAGTCAGATATACAATGTATTAAGTCAAACAGAAACACTAAAACTTCTAATAACTCTCAAGTGATTCTCCAAACTAAACATACCATAAAATTATGATAAAATGACTGTTAACTGAAAGAGAAATAAAATTTCAAAATAACAAAAGCATTCACAATATGTACTACACCATTCAAAAGGCAGGCTGCAATATCTCTCATCAAATATGTATTGGAGTTCTCTCTCTTATACTCAATAATGCATGCAGAACAAAAGCATTGCAGCTATAGCAAAAAAAAGGTCATTCAAAAGCTAGGCCAAAATTTTATTTTTTCAAAATTAAAATTGCATGAAAGCAAGTTATTTTTTTGAAATAAAATCAACTACTAATGCAAGATATTGCGCCCTTTTCATATCAACATACCAGATATTCTATCAAAGCACATGACATTTCCTTCTTTTTAAAATAAGAATAAAACTAATCACACATTTATGCAGGCAGAAAGAAAACTAAACCAAAATACCTACGACAAAAAGAAGAAAAAAAAGCATTTCATTTTACAAGACAGTTCAAACAGGGTTGAACCATTCATTCAACTGTCCTATAAAATATGGTCCATGATGCACACTCCAGTCTTAATTTGTTAAGTGGATGAATAAGCAGCATGGAAGAATGTTTTGGTGCTAATCAGGCCACAAGCTTACAAAATATAAACCTTTTTTGGGTTGTAGAAGTTTGGTGGGTCTTGGGTTCCTTGTTGTGGTCATTTGGCCTCGCATTGGACTGGGGGTTTGCCTCCTGTGAGCTCCAGGTCTTGGGGTGGATTTAGAGCGGGAAATCAGATCCTTGTTGTCTTCCACTGTAGACAACTCCTTCGGTTTCCGTGGGGATCTTGCCTGCCGAGTTGCAGACTGACTCCGCTTAGCTATGTCTGCCTTCTCTGGAGAAGGCACCTTGGAGTTTCCTTGTAATAGCTCAGTTCTTTTTACAGTTTTACGAGCAAGACTAGCACTAGTTTCCTGGGTCAATCGGCTTGTGATATGACTGTATTTATTATCCTTAGGTGTTTTTTCAGTCTCTGATTTAGCACTTGTTGGTTTACTTTCAGTTTTGGCAGGCACCTTTGCTTTTGGTTTTGGTTTTTCCTTTTTCTGAATGACTTCTTTTTTCTGTTCTTTACTTAGGACTGAAACATTCTTTTTATCTTTTTCAACCTTTGTAACATTTTTTGTCTCCTTCAACACTTTCTCTTTCTTTTTAGCCTCCTCTGACTTTGCTTTTAGTGGTGTTTTTTCCTCTTTTTTAGGAGGGGGTTTCTTTTCTACTTCCATTTCTTTAATCTTCTGAACTGCCTCATCTTTTTGTTGTTCAGGTTCAGCAGGAGGAGTAACTTCTTCTGATTTTTCAATTGAAAGGTCTTCAGTTGCGCTTTCCTCTGTTCTAGATATAGATGGTGGTTCTTCCATGCTTAAATCTCTTTGTTCAGGTATACTTTCTTCAGCCACAGATTCCACTTTCTCTATGGGTTCCTCAACTGACACATCCTTTATTTCCTCTGGAGGTGGTTCTTCATATCTGTCTGGTATGCATTCTTCAATGCCACTCTCTGTTTTGTCTATTGAAGATTCTTCAACAGAAATGTCATCGGTTTTCTGCATGCTTTCTACTTTATCAATAGCATCATTCAGAACATTTTCAACCATATTTTGTGCTGTCTGCCTTTGTAAACTAGCCTCATCATCCATAAATCCAACACTGGTTGTCCTCAATGAATCTTCTGTTTGAGATTCATTGAAGCTTTCAGAAGGAGACTCGGCGGGAGCATTCCCTAATGAGTCTTCGAAAGTTTGTCCCTCATTGTACTTTTCAGATTCCTCTACCATGGACTTTGACATGGCATCCTCTGGGAACCTATCTTCTAATTTTTCTTCTTCATCAAGAACAATTGATCCTTCCATCATGGACCCTGTCATGACATTCATTTTCAGTGAGGCTTGACTGTCCTCTGATGTGTTTGTGTCTTCCATTGTGGATCTGGAGTTATCACCTTGGATTTCTTGATTGTCGAAAGTTTCTCCTTCATCCATCACAATGGAATCTTCCATCAGAGACCTTGACATAACATCCTGTTGTGGGACTTCGTCAACAGTTTGACCATCATCCATTATCAAAGAACCTTCCATAACAGATTGTGTCTGTTCTGTGGGAAGATCCTCAATAGTTTGGCCTTTATCCATAACAAAAGATCCTTCCATAACTGAAGTGTGTTCTTCTGGAAGATCTTCAATTGTCTGTCCTTCATCCATTATTAGAGAGCCTTCCATTGCACTACCACTCATTGGTGGTGCTATATCATCATCTGGACTTTCATCAAATTGGGCAACTTTAACTGGTTCAGCATCCTCAATTGTTTGTCCTTCATCCATAATTAAAGATCCTGTCATTGCATTGCCATCCGTTGGTGGAGCAACTTCATCATCTGGGCTCTCATCATATTCAGCCTCTTTACCCTGTTCAGCATCATCGATTGTTTGACCTTCATCCATTATTAGAGAGCCAGTCATTGCATTGCCATCCATTTGTGGAACAACTTCATCATCTGGGCTCTTGTCAAATTCAGCTTCTTTAACTTGTTCAGCATCATCAATTGTTTGTCCTTCATCCAATATTAGAGAGCCAGTCATTGCATTGCCATCCATTTGTGGAACAACTTCATCTTCTTGGTTCTTCTGAAATTCAGCTTCTTTAACTTGTTCAGCATCATCAATTGTTTGTCCTTCATCCAATATTAGAGAGCCAGTCATTGCATTGCCATCCATTTGTGGATCAACTTCATCATCTGGGCTCTTGTCAAATTCAGCTTCTTTAACTTGTTCAGCATCATCAATGGTTTGTCCTTCATCCATTATCAAGGAGCCTGTCATAGCATCAGATGCTGTAGGAGCAACTTCATCAGATGCTGTAGGAGCAACTTCATCTTCTTGGTTCTTCTGAAATTCAGCTTCTTCAACTTGCTCAGCACCCATCTTAATGTGTTCCATATCACTTTCATTTACTGGAGGAGCTATTTCAATCCCCGGACATTGCACATGTGATCCAGGCATGAAATCTGATGCTTGTTCTGGAATTTGTCCTTCTGTTTCTTCAGGCTTTCCTTGCTCTTCCTCTGTCTCAGAAATTGTCTCCTTAGTATGGAACACTGTATCAAAAGCATCTTGGGGCATTTCACTTCTTGGTGAGGCCATCTTAAGCATTTGGTCAGGGTCTGGGGTAATGGACCTTTCCTCCATGTCTGATCCTTCACTTTCAATAAATGTCTCTGCTTTATGTGGCTGATGTTCTGCTTGTTCTTGAGCAAGTTTGATTGAATCAGGTGGTTTGTCTACAGTCCCAGCAATTTCACTTTGAAACTCATTTACATGATGACTTATGTTTTCAAGTTCACTTTGTTGAGCCATGTCCATTTGTTTTTCATTCACATCAAAGCCCAAGCTTTCAGTTTGGTCGACTGAACAAACTACATCTTCAGGAATATTTTCACTTTCTCTACTTTCTTCTTGTTCAATTAAGTCTTCGACTTCTTGCTGTTTCACATCTTCCCTCTCAAAATCTTGTTCTCTCTCAATATCTTCCTCTCCCTCATCAGGATAATAATCATCCTTTGGCTCCCCATTTTCACCACTATTAAAGTTACTCTCTTCCTCCTCATCCATTCTATCATCACCCATCTCTGCATACTGAGACCCAAACTCACTCACATTGCTTTGTATTTCTATCTCACCCTCCTCACCCTCACCAATATCAACCATGCCAACACATTCACTTGCTACCTCAGTATGAGGTTCCATTGTTGTGGTTAAAACCACATCTGGAACTTTTTCTTGTGGGCATTCAAGGGGCTTTTCTTCCACAACAATTTCATCCACACTCACTTCCTCTTTCACCTCCCCTTTTGTAATTTTGTCATCTTCAACATATTGTTCTTCCCCCATTTTCTCAGACTCAATGGTATTGTCTGTTTCCTGATGAGATTGAATTTGTTCATCAGAAGCTTGGGGAGCAAAGGAATTAAAGGGGGCTGAAGCTTCAACATCTGGTTCCTGACTACCTTCCCTCTCATCCATACTACTAGACTCTTTCTCACCAACATGCTGACCCTGGGTCTCATCTTCTACATTTTGCTCACTTTCATTCATACCCCCCTCCAGAACAGAATTGTCCTCTTGAGGTTGAACCTCATCTACAAAACCACTACCTAACTTCATCCTTTCATTCATGTCATCTTCATCAGCCTCACTTGAATGATCTCTCTCTACTTCTTCACCCATTTTCTCATTTCTTTCCTCACTAAAACGCTGATCTTCTTCAGCTACATACATTTCTCTTTCCTCAGAATTTCTTGCACTGTCATTTTCTTCAGTCGTGATATCTGTTGGTCCCATTTCATCTGCTTCAACATGTTTGGAACTTGGGTCAGTTACTTGTGGTTCAGAAATTGAGGCAGCTTCTGTGTTAGTTGTAGAAGCTTCCTGTTGTAAAATAATCTCTGCTTTGTCATCTTTTATCTCTTCATCTGAGACAACCTCTCTCTCTTCACTAGCTCTGTAGCTATCAGGGCCATCATCATAATCTTCATCACTGTAGTCTCCATCATCAGTGTAAACCTCTATTTCTTCATCATCTTCACCATCGTCTCCTTGATATTCAAACTGACCTCCTCCGACATCTTCACCATCAGAGCCATCATCATAATCCTCTTCATCCACACATTCTTCCTTGTGTTTGTATTGAGCCTGTGGTGTTTCATGCTGTTCAACCTCAACAGCCTCTTCTTGTGGAACCTCTGGTTCAGGTTCTTCAATGCATGAACACACACCTGGAACAATTTGTTCGTCAAATGCATTTCTGTCATGGGATGAAACATGCTGATATGCAGGCTGGTTAGTAGGATCCTCATGGGACATAGGCACATTTTCCTCCTCTTGAGCAACATTCGAATCCATCACATCATGAGGAACATAAGAAAGACTAGGGTTCATATTTTGTGAATGATCAAGATCATCCACATTTTTCGAAAGACTTTGTTCTGGTTCATTATTATCACATTGACATTCCATTTCAGAAGCACCTTGATCTTGGTTATAATTATCCATTGAGTCTGCAACATTAACACCCATACCTTGGGGTAAAGTTTGCCCTCC
Source organism: Magallana gigas (assembly GCF_963853765.1). Taxonomy (NCBI): domain Eukaryota; kingdom Metazoa; phylum Mollusca; class Bivalvia; order Ostreida; family Ostreidae; genus Magallana; species Magallana gigas. The sequence goes on from NC_088857.1 coordinate 16,118,296, forward strand.
TTCCATTGTTGAAACGTCCTTTTGTCCAACATCCATTGAAAATGGGTCTAATTGCCCTTCACCTTCAAAACGAGATTTATTCAATGAAGAACATTCATACAACTCTGAAACAAATGGATTTGTAGAGTTAGTAGTTCCATCCATTTCATCAGAAGTCAGAAATGGATTTAGATTAGTCATACCTTTAGGAGGAGCAGGGGATGAGGCTTCATCCTTCCCACCAAAATCTATTAATACTCCATCATTGGATGGTGGTTGATCAGGGGCCTGCTGATCTGGGACAGTGGCCATGTTGGCTGGTTGGGTGAGGTCATTAGATGGCACAGATTGGTCTTTTGCTTGCAAGTTTGATAGATCACTTTGTTGACCAAAAGGTTCGAAAGGGCTGGCATTGGGGTCTAGAACTGAGGCAATCTTGCTGGCAGGAGCACTCTGAAACTGAGCTTCGAAGTCATCCATCTTGTCTGGTGAATTCACACCATTACCATTCATATATTCCATGCCATTGGTCTGTTTCACATCTGAAAGATTACAAACGTACAAAAAGATAAATAAGTAATCAATGTTATATACATTTTGAAGGATTACTATCCAAAAACGACTGAATTGAAAAGTAAAAACAACTTAATCATTTGTTGAATGTAATTACAAGTCAAGACAAGATTTCTAGGAACTTAATGCTTTTCTAGATGGAAAAGACATTGACCAGGGTCCAAGTTCTGAGGCTGCTGCAACAGAACCTATTGAATATCTGATCACAGGTCCCACTATCATTAAGACTCAAAAGGAATACATTTCAGCCTCCCTCCGCTGATCACTAGGATTGAAGTTCAATACCTCCATAAAAATCTGGCCAACATTTGATTAGACGACTGCAGGTTCAACCACTGGTCAGAAAATTGTCATTATTCAAATAGCCAGCAAATCAACTTGAACAAATACATGTAATTACTCCCAGTAATATCCAATTCACAAATGCCAATTGCAATTACTACTGTTCAGTTCTGTAAACAGTTAATTAAATGGAAAACAAATTTGTACTTTCATTTCATTTGGTAAATTGGAATGTACTGCATGTTTATGAAATATTAAATGCATGTAACTGAACCCCCTAAGGTTGAGTTAGGTCATTTTCCGTTTTCCAAATAATCACTCCTGAATAAACTTCATTCACCCAACTTGTCAATCCATATTTGCTTCTGTCTCAAACAATCATTCCTTGTCAATTTTTATCATGTTTAATAAGACAAAAACATGTCAAAACCAATATTATTTCAGACCTGCATTCAATTTTTGAAGAACACAACAAATTATAAACTGTTGAACAAAAAAGGTAGTAAACCCATCCGATGAAAGCTAAATTGGTTCTGGCACCAGCTTTATGAGCAGGGAGAATAGAATCAATAGTTATGCTGAGAACCATAGATGAACTCCAATTTAGCCGAGGGTGCACACCATCCCTAATGGAGACGGGTTTTACTGAAAAAAAAATTCTTACACCTTCCTTCAGGGAATTTCCTAGCTTTTTTGAAATTTATCTAAGATTTTTAAGAGATATCCTTATGTGTCTGAGAGCTCACTGCAACAAAGCAAACTGCAAGCTAACCCTTAATCATGGGTTTCCATGCAGTAAATTATCTCTTTTAAAATAAAGTTTGAAAAACCATTCATAATTGCACCAAAATCTTATTAAAATAGCAACATACGTATAAAGATATATGTACTGCTACAGTGATACCAAGAATTTCATACTGAATTCTGCATAAATTTTGCTGAAAATAACTCCCTTACTGGTCCTCTCTGAAAATGTCATTTTCATTGATCATGAGTACTTATACAGCCCTATGCAGACAACAAAATTTACATGTAGTGTGCCACCGGGTCCTAACTCATGCACATTGTTTCAATCAACTTATGTTCCTCCTAAGTACTATTCCAATCCTTGTATTTGTATTATGTATTTCCTGATGATGCTGGGGTAATATTACTCTAGTATCATTTCATTTAAGAACACAGCAAGTGAACAAAATCCAGAACATCAGTTTAAGAATTATAATAAAGATTCAAAATCAGTATATCCTACAATAAAATCGATGTAGAATGAGGCAGAAAGTGAATGTCATTAAAACAGCAGTTATGTGCAGCAGTAGAAGAGAATAAAACACAAACATCAACAAAAATATATCACGTGGAATTTTTCTAGAGCCTTAAGGACTGCGCTGCACATTATGTCATCATTCTGCAGCGTTTTATCAGTTTATTGTGAAAATTGTTCCACAGATCAAAGGCCTGAAACAGCAATTCATTTCATTCAGCCACAATGTGCATCAGTCTACACTGCCATCAAATTTCCTGTAAATAGGTTATAAACACCAATAATAAGGGAATAGTAAATTTTAACAACGTTAAATCTTTGTCATATCCCCTTTTAATCACTTTTGCATCAATATGCACTGGATATCAATCATGTAATCAAATTGTTACATCACAATGCAATGACGTCAACAAATTTGTAATAAAGTAAATAATGCCCTTTACCAAAGGATGTTCTGTGCCAAGTTTGGTTGGAATTGACCAAATGATTCCAAAGAAGATCTTGGAAAATGTGAAAAGTTAAATGCTGACAATGGATAGAACAGCTGACTAAATGAATCTGTAACTCAGGTTGGCTAAAACCAAGCTCCAATAAGCTAAAAATCAACACAATTTTAACAATCATTCAGTTATTGTTTATGGTAGAATTAATATTCAAAGAATTCATGAGTCAGGAGCAATACTAAGAACAATTTATTGATTAAAATTTCCTGCATTGCAAGCATAGAAAATCTTCTTCTTTACCCTAACAAACACTGCAATAATTACTGAACTCATTAAGATATTGACCATTATAAAATAACAGAACTATTAGAACTAAATCCCCTCAGCACCTCAGAGAGATCAACCAAAACTCTCAGCCATCTGCATAAATCCTCCATCTTGACCTCATCTGAGGTCATCCTTAGAACTCGCTGGGTCTGGAATCCGTGAGATCAATACGTCTGGCTGTCATTATCACAGATCAACTCACAATGTCATTAAGATATCAGTAGTCTCTACACAAGGTGTTAGACAGGTAATCAAAATCATGGCTTTGGAAACATTGTCCATTAAAAATTGTTCAGAAGAAGCATCAGTGTTTATGCATGACAGATTTGTAAACAGAAAGCGAGCATCCTTACATTACAGTCCCCATACTGGATCTTGAAAATAAAATGTGACTCATAATTGTTCGGCTAGAGGTTTAATTGTGTCCTAATTAGGTAGCCTAGTTTGGGTTTAAACTCTAGTCCATCTGAATCAATCAACAGTGCAATGCAATAAATCAGCGTATTTTCCCATAATTTCTTTCTGTTGTTCAAACCCTAATTCATGTACTGAAAAAATATTATATGCATTTCATAATTCCATCATAGAACAAAAATTTGAAACACTGATAAACAGCCTAAAGAATCAATGTAAATTGGCACAAAAAAGTACTTATGAAAGAAAACTTTGACAGTTTTTTTTTAAATTGGTATGGACGATTTATTAATATCAGGATACAAGAAAAAAGTTACATAACAATACAATGTATTAAATGAAGAGTTGAAAATTAATAAGAAATATAAGTAAATCCTCAGAAAGAAAACTTTTGAAAACTTATATTCTGATGACCTTATGCTTTCTGGAAAAAAAATATCAAAGAATGTAAAATTTGATCTTTGAGATCTATACTGGTAAGTTTACTAGTTTTATCAGTCTAAAAAACATTCAGAATGTGTTCGTTTCAGCCAAATACAAATCTGTCTTATCTAAATGATACCAGACTACCGGCATACATTATCTACAAATATCAATGCATTTCATTTTAGCATGATGTTTAATAAAAAATCATTTCTAGAGCTGTAAAATAACAACTAATTTCAATGATGTACAAAACTTCAATGTTCCTAAAGAATGATGTATTTTGTCTCTTGCATAAAATCTAAGTCAACAAACATGCATTCAAGATTTTTTTTGCAAGAATTTTTAAAATAACTGTAATATATATCTACTACAGCCACCTGCCTTTATGAATATTATATGAATGTATGATCCAAAACACCTGTCTCTCAAAATAACCATTGATTACATTAATTATGATTTTTACACAAGCCTGTTACGTACCCATCCCCATCCCATCACAATTCTAAAATATTAGCATTAGCCATAATAGCTTAATTTTCTTATTTAAGCCCATTACCAAAATCCTCTTTTTTTTTTAAAACTTTGCATGAAAAGATGACATTTTCAAATGAATTTTAGTAAAAAAAAATATTTGAATTCCTATTCTTGAAGTCAACAATGGTTAAAGAGTTGTTTATAGATACAAAATTAGAAAAGAGGTGCAATTAAATCCATTATAAATTTTTTTTTGCAAAAATACCCAGAATAAATCAATATGCGCCATATTTACATCTGACATAATCTGTAGTCCATGCGTTGACATGCAAATAGCTTCCTAGAGCTGTCAGTGTCAGCAATCAAGTTGTCTCAATATCATCGGAAATCCCATTTTTCCATGTTTTACTTCCACAGACAATAAATTTTCCAGGTATTGTCGTCAAAAGCAAATACATGTTGGCACTTGATTTTAATTCTAACACAAGGACGTTATATAACACATACCTTTTAATAGTTATTTAGTTCCATATCATATGACTGTCTGTGCGTCTTAGATGAATCAACTTAATAAGGTATTAAGAAAATTAAGAAACCCTTAACTTTATAATCAAAAAGATTGCACTGGTGCTTAATAATCATTTAGCTTATGAAAATGAAAGGTTGCATGTTTTTTTTAACAGGCAAATATGATGATGATGAATCAATATGATGATAAGAAATCAGCCTATCGTATAATGTTGAAAACATACCCATGTACAGTTTTCTAACGTGGCAATATACAAGGTCATCCACAGAAGCTTCTGACAGTGTACACAATAGCTTTAATGTGGGTAACATGTACTTTCTTAAATTACAGAGCATACATCGTCAAAATTATGCAATTGTAAATTTACAAAGTTCCCTCAGTCTTCTTCAAACAAATTTTGCTTGCAGCTTCCCTGATGTTTTCATAGCCTTCAAGACAAAAAACCCCACACTACCCAAACTAATCACTAAAAAGACAATATTTCAGAAAGAAAACAAAAGATATTCATCAGAGATAAACATGTCTGAAAAAGTTGCTGAGGAAACACATCAAGCCAAAGAATTTTTTGAGACAGAGCAGAAATTTGAGAGAGAGAGAAAAAACTTCAATTAAAAGTCGGAGAGTTAAACAGGAACAATAGATCTAAGGCAATACACACACAGTCTCTACCTCCAGTGGCTGCATCCATCAGCAGACGATGAGTAATAAGAGGTATACCCACTGCACTAAGATGAGTTCCAGGTTCTCTCCCTGTCCTTATCAGTGTAAAGTCATTTTCAAATTAAACCTCTATTGATCCGTGATAACATGGAGGGCAAATGCAGCAGCGATTGAATGGCTGCCTCGTTCACAGACTAAAATGATGTAATTGAACAAATGGTGTGACTTAATGTCATTGCTGGAAGTCCATTTCCTTGGATTTCCACAGATCTGATCTCAAGTCCTGGCTTGCTGGATATTAATTAAATGAAATATCCTTTCAATCAACCGATCAATAATTTTGATGCAGTCTGCAATTCTTTAGTGTGGCGTTAGTTACCCCCTAAACATATTTCTACTGCATGTTTAATGAGTTCAGCATTAGAAATTGCAGGTACTGTATATGATCATTGCAAAACAATGATGCCCTGAAGAAACAAAAACAAATGATTGCAGCATCTGAATTTAAAGTTCCAAGTGCCGTATCTTGAATAATGTTACAATCTTTCCTTTATGTGTTAACTTTTTTTAATAATCCATGGAAAATTAAGACTGTAAATGGCCAATCAAACTTCTGGGATCATGAAAATATTAATTTTGAATCATTACACGATGGAATTTTAATAAATAATACATTTTTTTAAACACATACTCAAAGATTTTCTAAAAATACAGTAAAACATGGTTACAGCAAACATGCTTACAATGAATTGACGCTTACAACAAAGTAATTTTCATTCCCCGTGACTTTATTCTATGACAGATGTAACGAATTATGCTTATAACGAAGCAACATAGACTGTCCCTGGCACTTCGTTATATGCATGTTTTACTGTATATTCTTTTATAAAGGGTACATAACTCTTACTTCAGCATTAAAAGGTTGATTATATTGGGAAATGGGTCAATATAATATTCCATTGGAATGAGGCTAAAATTTAACAAAAAACCCATTATGATGTCAGAATTTTACATAAACACAAAAAATCAGTAGGATCTGACTTTTCCAGTGCTAATGATATATGTATCAGGATTGCCTATTTTTACATAGAGAGAAGGAAGTACAAGTTGCAACTTGGTATATAAATCAATATCAGACAGAGGTCCAGTTCACTCATCTTGAATTGCGATATGAAGCTCCAAGAAAGCTTTGTGGTGAAAATGATTAAAAGAATAGGCTATAACAGAGAGAGAGAGAGAGAGAGAGAGAGAGAGAGAGAGAGAGAGAGAGAGAGAGAGAGAGAGAGAGAGAGTTAGTTTTGGTTCCCCCACTCTGCTTTAACCATGACCTTCAAACACCATGCAGTCAAAAATCTAATAAGAAATGTATGATATAACTGCAAAACTTTGGACTTTTAAAATTTTATAATGTATCAAATGAAAGAAAAAGTCAATGACTGATAGCCTGGTAACATCATTTACTCATATTTCAATGGGGAATATGAATAAAACAAAATGATATGAACCATTAAATCTTGAACAGAAATAGATGAACTTCATCAATATGTGAAATAGCTGTAGGTGATAAGCCTACTAATATCCATTTTACATTAGAGAAGAGATATGCTGCAGTTCAAGACAAATCAATATAACATAAATGTTTGACTCCTGTGCATGCCAATGCAAAATTGATAGGTCTGCATTCCTTTCTTACATGAAATGTATCATCTCTAGTCAGAAATTATTCCCATATATAAGAAAAACAACATTTATTGATCTCATCCATCCACTGAATCTGCATGAAAAATACCAATTTGGCTTGACTGACTACATCTCTAGGGCACTGAAATGACAAAATTTGACACCTTGTCCATTTTACAAATTTTCTGAAGTCCCCTGTATAGATTATCACAGAATACAATTCCATCATAGTTTGTGCTTATAGAGTTCATCTCTTTGGCATGGGAAATTGGGATCCCTTACATGTAAATACTCTTGAATAGATGAACAAATAAAATGCATCAATATTTAATACTGAAAACTGGGTTATAATTGAGAGAATTTTCATTCAAATAAGAAATAGTCCAAGAAAAACCAATAAACCATTGAAAATTACAACAAAACATAAGGAATCCATAAGCCCTCAATTCTCTCTGTTGTTTAGTCAAAAGAGCATTCAGACAATCAAACTAAAGAGTGAGCTTTAGCATTCACTCTAAAAAAAATTTCTTTGAAATCCATGACTTTGGTATCTTTTTTTTGTAATCCTCGACAGTAGCAGAAGGCTAGTTTTTAATCAGCCGAGAGCAAAGGGAAATATCATGGGTCTGTATTGATTAGTTTCTGTGGACTGCCTCAGACAATTATACTAGTAATACTCCCGGATACAGAAATCATGGACACACACACAATTCTAGCTGTCATGCAATTCATAATCTTTCATAATGCTGGGAGGATATGAGGATATTTGTAGCATGTCTGAGTAAGGTGGGGGTGAAAGGGGGAGGTGTAGGTGTAGGTAATCCAGGTGACTTGAGTCTAAACTGTCACCTGTATCTTTTATATAGGAAATTTTTAGTTCAAAATATGCTAAAACCATACACATTCTGCACCTACAAGTAATTAACAGTGAGAATATGCACAGACCTAACTTGAGAATTTTCAGACCTTTTTAAACCTTGTACCTGGTAGTCAAGGTATACTTTCACTTCAGACTCACTAATGACAAATAAAGCTACTGACATTGAATATTGGTATATTGCTTTAAATCACTATTTAATATTTTGTAAATACATATATATACTCGTCAGAACTGTAAAATAACCTTACAGGAATTCTGTTAATTCCTCAGTCAGACTAAATACAAACTGTGTCTGCTTCACTATTGATTTTCTATCAAATTTTTCCTGTTAATGGCATGAAAGACTGTGTGTTTTAACAGCTGAATAATACAGAATAAATTTTCCTTTTTTATCCAAAAGAACATTCTTACCTTGTAAATCTAGGCCCTGAAGTTGGGATTCTGGTGATTCAGCCATTCCTTTGAACCACAGACAGAGAGAGAGGGGGAGGGTCCACAGTCTCTAACGCAGACCAGCCAAGCCTACGAGTGAGCACACTGGATGCAACAGAAAGCGTGAATCGTTTTTCTCCAATATTCAATGACTAGTCTCAGAGAATTATGGGATGCGTTTGAGCAGATGATGGAGGGGTAGCGGTTTCTTCCCTCAAATTAATACTGTCTAGTCTCGGATGACACTGGAAGAGAAAAAAAAATTGCCTCCGTAATAATCACATTATTAATCTGAATTCAAAAGGCTTAAAAAAGGCATGCTGTAAAAACGAAAACAGACAGAAAATTTCCTCTTATAGCATCTTTTACATTAATTTAGCATGAGAGCTACTTGGGATGATGTGAAAACTGACTCATCTCCACTTGTATATATACAATTGCATTGCATGGTACATCCTTGTCCAAAAATTCAAGATGTGATTTGTTTATAGGGTATAATTTTATAATGCAGAATTTAAAGTAGTTCTGAAGCACAACTATCTCTCATCATAACAGGAGATTGAAAAAGATAAGGAAACTTTCTCTCTGAGCTCTTTGTCTGCCTCCTTGTCTAATCAAACTGTCTGAAATTTAATCAACCTTTTGAGGTCTGATTAGCACCCCCTCCCCCAGTCTTCTTCACTCCAATGTATTCTCAAAATCATCCAAAGAACTACCACCATTTCAAGTGCATGTTACATAATTGCCTTTCTTCCTGATATATCGAAACTGACACTTAACAAGCTGACTTAAAGTGCAAAGAATGTCTCGTTGTTTGGTCCTACACTCTGTACAGTGCTCCTGGGATTTGTCGGTACGCCACACGTTTGTTTACCCTGTCAACAGATCAGACTCATAGTGATGACCAAGATTTGTCTTCATTTCAGTGCAGATACAATTCTGGTTACCAAAAACCATGAATGAGTCACATTAATTTATGCGTGTGTACCGTAATTCTTCTACATTTCTTGGTATAAAATCGGTCACCTGAGCAAGGTCTCTTTGACAAATGGCCACACAAGACCTGACATTCACATATCTTGAAAATGTGAATCACTCCTAGAGTCAGACATGCACTTTTACATACAATTATTAAATAAATATCTTTTTAGCATTGGTATACAAACACCTTTTAATATATGATTCTAATCAATATCACTCAGAGAGAGAGGGAGAGAGCGAGAGGGAGAGAGCAAGAGAGAGAGACACACACACACATACAGACAGACTGCACCATTTAATAGAACTGTCTCTCTGTGAGTGAGAGAGAGAGAGAGAGAGAGAGAGAGAGAGAGAGAGAAAGAGAGAGAGAGAGACACTACACCATACAATAGAACTGTATGTGAGAGAGAGAGAGAGATACAGAAGACATGGAAGAGAGAGAGAGAAAGAGGCTGACAGATGAACATCTTGACCTAGTTAGTGAAATTTAGTAATGCTATAGGCACTTGGCTTTTTCCAGTGAGTTTCAAAAATGCAAGGATACAGATTAGAACCCTATGCAAGATGGTCTAACTTCAGTATTCACCCCACTGAAATAGTACCAGTAAGGATTAAAATTTAAATATGGTATCAAATCAAACAATATGATTCAAAATAAAACCAACAAGATCTGCTTCTGAACTTCAATGGGTATTTTTCCTACAGGAAACAGTTATGATGGTTGTGGTGATTTTCATTTCTAAGATCCATAAACATGTACTCGATACAAAAAATGGAACCTACACATGAATCAATTTGATCATGTACACCAGACCATATCAAATTACTGTTTGGGGACACTGATGGTTACAAGACTTGATTAATGATGACCTAGCATGAAATACAGCCATTGCTCAGACTAGGTTACACTTGTACAATCAATAAATTAAATGAATTGTCCAGCAAAATAAAAAGTTTGTTGTGACCTGGTTAGATGAAACTACTAGAGATATGGCATCATCTGTCCCCTAATTGTACAGCAAGATTTCTCCAGGGGAAAGAAAAATTTTGCGGATAGGGCTGCCATTGACTCTCTTCATTGATGTAGAATTTCTACAAAATGAACGCCTTTGATCTACTGCAGCACTGCAAATGAATATATAATGATTATGTACATATGGTTGTTTAAAATTCAAAATGCATGCACAGATGTTTTCAGGGAATGTATAACTGTCTGAGAACTAACAACTTTTTGTAACTATAGAACTCAGCCATGTTTATGCAAAAGAATTTCACAACTATAGACCACTTTTTGAACGGGTAAAACTGTTTGAGAAAGCTTTATTTAGCTTCAAAATATAACTACTTTGTACAATAGATCTGAATGAGCAATCTTCACAATTGAACCACTAGTAAGTGCACGGAATCTGACTGCTATCAGACAAAGAAGAGATAACATTAGCCCACCCAAATGATAAATGCCATTTGATAAACAGCTGAATAAAATCATGTAAAACAATATACATCACATTTTATATCTAACAAAAATGTATGAAGCCTTGCAAAGCTGATATCAAAGTAATTTTACACTGTACATTAGCCAATATATATAAGAATTATACACAAAATGAAATGTCTTAGTCATAGCCTAATAGTCCAAAAACAATATATGCTTTTAGAAACTACATGCATTATCTAGATTTGATCAATTTACATGTACTGCTTCATTCATTAAATGGTCTGGGTTGCATTAAAATCAATTTATGATGTATGATATGATATACAAAAAACAGCTTATGTCTACCAGTAAAAGTGCAGTCTTACAGACCAATTGCACAACAAATTTATTGAACTAAGTCTGATTTAAATTCATGGAACCTTATTCACCCTTACCGATTGCAATTGTGACAGTTGATTATTTCTTGTTTACATCTCCTCTTTCAACTGTATGTACATGTAGAAGTCACCTAGCATTCTAGTGAAGGGTTTTAAAGTTAGACTTATACTATGTTCTTTATTGTTGATGTCTCCAAGCCCCTATGAAGGTTTAAAAAAATTGAGAACTTTCTATATGATACTTGATGTTTGTTAGCTTTGAGCGGTGATATTTTTTATCCTTTCAATGCCTTTAGCCACAAGGAGATTTTCAACAACAATCTTAAACTGCTTACCACTATAACAAGAGCAAGATTTGATTGCAACAATATTTCTTAAGTAAAATTAAATGAAATTTATACCAAAAAAGGTCCTTTTATATACCAGTAAATGTACTAGAAATAAGGATTTGCACCAATTTTCTAGTGATTCAAGTATGGTATTGAAAACACAAAAATCTCCAGGTCACATTCTTGCAAGAACATGAATGCAGTAGGCATATGACTTACACTATCTGGCATCATTTGACAGATGGTGCAGAAGGAGAGGGGAGGGGGATATAGGTAAATACTGATAGACAAGGATGTGGAACTTTAGGTTCAAGACATAGAAAGACAATTTGTTTGGTGGACAGACAGTTGTAGAAAACACTTTAAGACAAGAGGGAAATCAGTTGGTTAATGAAGGAAGCAAAAACATGAAGTAGACAAACTTGGAGGTCTACCAAAACAGAGATCAAAAGAAGTTTATAAGCAAGAACAATAGACAATCTGGAAGAAAGCTTAAAAACAAAGAAAAAACAGTCAGGAGGGTTAGGCAGTTTGTCACAAGGATTCAAAACAAGGAAAACATCCTGTGTTGGCCCAAATTAGAAATCAAACTTAACTATTAAATGAGATGCTTACCATTAGTTTGTCAATAGCGATCACAGATAAACCATAAGATCACGGCAGACAATGTTCAGGTAGCCATATGACATTGTTCCTGCACTCCATTAACTAATGGCTCATTCAACAACATCTGCAGTTTGATGTCAGTGATGCATGGTCAGATACCAGCTCAGAAATCAATGTCTGATAATCAAATACACTTCAAATAATAAATAAACAAGTGTTTAGTTTTGAATGCAAATAGGAGGCACATGTCTCTTGGCCTTTGATCAATATAATACTGTTTGAAATAAATCTAAAGAGTTTCTCCACACACTTGTATGTTCTGAACCTGTTAAAAAAAAGTGAGCTAATGTTACATTCACACTTAAATTGCAAAAAGTACTGTAAGGAATTAAAAATGTTGTGTTTTGAAATGGGAAACTGTTGTCTGAACATTCCACACCTAGATGCTATTGATTACAAGTCACATGAGCATGAAGCAGAATCAAAGAATGCAAACAAAACATGGCCAGCAGGAATGTTACTGTGACACGATGCCAACACCGCAGATGCCACGTGAAGATGAGGCACACTTATTTATAGAACATTGTTTACAATTCTCTGTCACACCAAACTCACTGCAGAACAATATCCCCTCTCAGAACCTGCTGATGATTAAACAAACCAGAATGATTTCTAAGACAGAAAAAAAATCTCTTCTAGCTGTTTCAATATTCTGTCAAGGAGTGATACAGCTTCTGCAACTATGTTGAAAAATTTGAAAAACATTGGAATGCAGACCATACACTTCTTGGCATTCACCAAGCTAATTTCTTAGGCTGAGATTGTAAGTCATGATAATTTAAAAGAAATGTAGTGAACTTGAAATGGAAGAGAAGTCTGAACGTACTTCAAGCACACTTGCCACCACTGAAGTTTTATCTTTTTGTTGAAAACAAGAATCACCCAATTCTTATCTTGCACCATCTCAACAGCCAGAAGATTGTCTACATGTCTACATCATATTTCAGACCTTCCGACAGGTCACATGGTTAATACTCATTGGATCTTGTGTGAGAAATTCTAGACAAGGTGATGAAAAGCAAATCATTTCATACCCAGAAAAATTATATGAATGCTGTCTCAGAGCATAACTTCATGGCAATATATTTTTACATGACTGTTTACATTTTTTTCCTTATAAGGAATAACATAATGCCAAAGTTTATAACTGATTGTATTGACACACATCAACTTTTTTCATATACTCCAAGATAAATTTTCAGATTGAAACCATGATTACCAAGACAATTGCTTTAAAGACAACAATGTAAATACACTTTAACCTTGGGTCAAAAGCAGACTAAATATTATCAATAGCCAAGATGATGCTCAGAGAGGCATGTATGTGAAAATGTCCAGCTTTGGACGATAATGGAGAAAGAACAAATATGTTATTAATTGTAACTGAATTCCAAATTACTGTAGCATGAACAGTTGGCTTCTCTTTGAATGACATGGCACACGCTTGGGACCTAATAATGGATCAAAACCACACAAAATAACTACTTTTAAAGACACTTTCACTCAATAATGCTATTCTTAATTGGAGGACTTTTACAATTCAATCTTGTAGCGGCTGGGATGGGTTGATGGCTGTCTGGCCATTGTTGTGTCTCAGTGTAGTGTAGAAGAGAGATTACCACCAATTATTGCAGTCTGGGCTCATATAATTTCTGCAGCAAACTTAAGGAGATTCTTTTTTTTTTTTTATTCTGCCATTCGTTTCTAGTCAAAGCATCATTCAGCTTGTCAGCTTCTGACAACTTGCAGGTTGTCTGAAATAGCTTTAAATTCATCTGAATTTTTTATCTGACGTTTCTTACATAAATTTTTCTACAAGCACTGTTTTGAAAAAAAGAAAAAAATCAACCCATCCAGAATTTCACTTTTTACTCCTTATACTTTCAAAATAATAATTGACTTTACCATCTTCATTCTATTGAGTGCCCCTTGCCAATTTATGCATCCCCTGGAACCTTTTCAATATACTGAGATTAAGGGTCCAGACTAACTCCTACAATGATTTGGTGCACCTTTATAATTCATAAAATCAAGGTGAAATTGAGTCTGTATCATGCAGACAGACTAGACTTCTTCCTTGCATGGACAAATTAAGACCTCAACTTCAGACATATTCCAGAGGCCTAACAATGCTCATTGTCTATTGACTCATCATTGGGTTCTGTCTCTCATTTTCCCCAAAGTGATTTGAAACGTATAAATAATGCAAATCTGTCCAATTCTGTTTTTCAAAAGGACAGGAAATGTGTGAACATGCTGGCAATTTTCATATTATATCAGTTAATTCTTGAAAAATTAGAGAAAATGAATGAATGTTTTGTGACATATAAATTCACTGCCTGAGACAAAATATTTGCACATTGCTTTAAGTTTAATGTACGTTGCCTAGCAAAGAATGAAACTGAAACTACAAAGTTGGAATTTTCCACCTGTATAATCAATAGCTTATATTTAAAGTTAATTATTGTTTCTAAGATGGAAAGGCCTTTTGTGTTATTGCTAAAACTTCGTATAATGATGCAGTTAATGATAAATTCAGGAGTGTAATATATGCTTTATTTGTTTCATCAAGGATTCTAAATATAACAGTCATGCAAAATCAAAAAGGCCACTACTGTTTTTATTCTTTGGGGAATGGATCATCAAAAATGCAATAGATTTTTAAGCTACTTTATAACAACTGCACAAAGTTCAAGGGCAGAAAAATTTCCAGGCCATAAAAAGTTATTTAACCTAATGAGAAATTTATGATTGAATTTCGCAAATGTTTATTCCATAAATAGTCAATAGAAAATTTGAATAGTATTCATATACATTGAGTCTTGTAGCAAAAGCCCCAGAACAAAATAAAATAAAGACTTTCATATTGGATGTCTCTAATGAATTGCCAATGCATGGTAAATGAACAATATTGCATGGATGCCAGTATTCCCAGTACTGTTCTTAGCTTATTATTCTGCTATATATTGGATTAATATCAAGCGATAAAAGAAACAAGTGGCCTACAAGCCACAAGGCTCACCTGCATGAATATTAATGTATTTCATAGTAAGATTATGAACTAAATTGTGAACACACCTGATCTTTGTAAAGCTAAATGAGTTAAACAAGTTTTTAATCTTTATCCAACAAGATTGAAATGCATTCTCAAGTTTAGGGAAATAATTGGTATAAATGATACTGATATTTTTATTCTGTCCCTTTGATTTCAGCCTAATTACAATAACAACATATTCATATTTTTATGAGGAGTTTATTGAATTGTTTAGCAAACAAGACCTCTTAAAACAAAAAAAGCACCTTAGTAGCAATCCAAGACATTTAAGTTTATAAATGTGTACACACAGCAAAAAAATGTTCTTTTCTAACTGGAAAAATTAATCAAACATGGCTAAGAGGATGTCAATGAGAAAATATTTCAAAACAACATAAGGTGTTTTCTTTCGATTATAGCTCAAAACACCAAGACACCAACCATTTTAGGGCAAAATAGAGGAGTATTACTTTTAATAACTAGGGAATATGAAATAATTTTAGTCAAAATGGGCCTCTGCAGTTAAAGAAAAGAATATAAGAATGTAAGCAATTAAGACTGCTGTCATCAAAAACTATATAATGAACTTTAAAATCAGGTGAGCTAAATATTTTCCTGATCATAAACTAAAGTAAACATGAAATTCATGGCTAAGGCAAGCTGAAATCAAATGTCTACATCAATGTTTCTCACCAAACAAATCTTGGAGTATGGTAGTGTTCTATTACAAACAGGTGGCATAAAATGTATAAACAATAACGTATCATGCTCCTGGCTATATACCATGCCCTGATTTGACATGAAGGGCATTGTAATGCTAGCCTCTCACTAGATCCCACACTGTTCAATGCTTAGGTTTATTGCAACACAAAGAACAATAGAATTAGCTGAGGTGGATTATCAAGTTACAAATTAAACATCTAATATTCTGGTTGAACAGATGCCAGGTAAAAAACAAATAATTCACCCAATGACATCACTAGATTCAAGGAAGAAACTCCTGTTATAAGGACATTGGAATTGCACCAATCCTGCTTCTGGTATGGTAAACTGGTGCTAAACTTCATGCTTTTCTTATGGGGGAAGGGTCTGACGGTTATTTGAGTTTTATACAATTTTTGTTATATGTTTTTGTTAATTCTATAATGTAAATTTAAAGAAATTGGAATTTTAAGGGGGGGGGGGGGGGCAGGGGTCCGGACCCTCCTGACCCCTTCTCTAGATTTGCGCATGCCCTTGCTTGATCTTGTCCAGCCACCAACAGTGACAACAAGACAGTGTCATGCTTGATATAGTAACAAGCAACTTTATGCATCATGTCTGATCAATGTCTAATGTAGTAGCTGAGATTTGAACTTCCAATTACCACATGAAGCTTAGAATCATCTTAAAAAATCAGAAATAAGATACTGGTGTATAAATAAGAAAACTAGAAAGCTTTTTATTAAGAGAATCTTTGCTAAGTCAATAGCATTTAAATGAATGATTTCTATAATTTATCTAAATGAATTTTTTATCCAAATTTTTATCCTTATTATCAAGGTACTACATAAATTTACATGTTAATGTTGTTGGGTTTTTTAAAAACAATTCGCTGCATGAACACTCATCCCCCCCCCCCCAAAAAAAATCATGTTTTATGCAGGTACATGTACTTAATTGACACTGATGAATTATATTTACACAAGTATTATTGAGTTCATAGTACATGCTGGTATTAAAAATCATGAGTGAAAAATCAAGTCTATGACCTCTAATAATGCAGTGCTGATTACCAGAAAAAATGACATTGTTTTGAATAAAAATGTTTAGTATGATGACTTGAATTAAACACAGTTGACATGTCACATTGTCAATTTGTCCCTTGCATGTTTAGTGACGCAAATTTAGTAAAGACTCTGTGAAAGAGAACAATATTGTTCTTACTTTTAAAACTAATCAATAAAAAAAAGCAAGTAATCTGAAAGAAATAAAGCAACCAAGCAAGAACGCTGGATTGCTTAAAACATGAAGGCTATTGATTTTTCCTCCAACTCTCTCTTCATACTACAGACTCATATATTAGTCTGGTGACCTATAGCATTCTTAAATTCTTAACTCCACCTAAGACGAGGAAATGACCTGATCCCTTTATCTACAGCAGATGATCTCACTTTTCTCCTTTTATCTGGTCAATTATCTCATTGGCTTGTTTTCACCTGGCTCCTCCACACAGCTTTTGAGATGGTCCCTCCCTGCCCCAGAGGCTAAAAACTGAATGTCCTCGATGTGACAAGGTCAACAAGTTTGACAAAATTCACCACACACCATTTGTCATAAACTTTACATTATACGGTTTTAATCTAACTTCCACAAGCTAGGACCGCATGGATTAGCAAATTTTCACCACCCCCATTTACTAATTAACAAATGGAAACACTAATACACCACTGTATGCCAGGGAAAGGGTGCCTCATTATGGTGCCAGTTGGCACCCCATGAGAAAAAAGTAGAGCACATGAATTCAGAGAAACCCTCTGTTATATACTTTTGATTAATGGGTTACTTCATACAATTTCATCAAGTTGATGTAATTAACATCCACACAAAAACATCTGGCCTTCAAACATGAGTGTGCAATACAGATGGAGAGAAATTGGAAAGCTTCCATCCTGTTTAAAAAAAATAAAACTATGGCTATGGACTTATATTTTTCACACCTGCAGTCTAGCTAAAGTTGGATTCCTGAATTTCCTGAATCATTCATAAGTATTATAATATTGGGTGTTTGAGATTCCTTGGTATCAAATTAGATGTGGATACTGCTGTAGCTATTACAATACCCTGGTGGGATGAACTCATGAAATATTCTGGTATTTGGATAGTCTTCAAAAGCTCCAATGTTATCTAAATTAAACATCTTTGGCAACTATTGGGAGTGCAAAATATTCTGACATGTTTTCCAAATAACTAGTGTCTGGCTAACACTGAGGCCCCGAGGAAGCTGAATGAATAGAGGCTGATACAGACAATTTGTTATGCTATATCTGTACCATAATCAATGTTCAAAAGTCTCTCTCAGAAATTTCTGATCAATATACTGGGATACTCTATAATTAAAATGAAAAGAAATCCTTACTCAATCCCATCACCCCTCCCAACAGCAAAGTTTTTTTAGGGCTCCTTCGTGAATTTTAAGAGAAATTCCAATTAGATGACAATATTCAACTCCCTTGTAAAATACATGACTAATCACTGAGAAAAGTAGAAATAAATCTACATTGTCAATTGTATTGCAGTTTTTCAAAATATTCTCAAAATAGAATTTCTCTCTCATCTAGCAATCTCATATCATTTGGTGCTTTATATAGAAGTAAGTGGTACATATAATAACTGTACACAGAGCTTGGTACACAAACAATCAAGTGTACTTCACAAATCACAAGCACATTAACTTCTGTAAAAGGACTTCCTTATGGTTACAAATTCATTCTAACTCTAGGCTTGAATTCAGGCCAATTTCATCAGATAATACAGAAAAGGGTGGGGATGATCGTTGTCATACAAAAATACTATTTATCACGTTATTGTATTGTATATTATCAAAACTAATCATAGCACTGACAATTGTTTAGTTAATCAAGTGGGTAGAGTTTATGGTAGGTATAAATCTATCATAGTTCTTTTTATTCCATTTGCGTCACATTCAACAGTTTAATCACCTAAAAATCTGTTGATGAAATTCATAAATAATTCTCAACAAATCTATATGACTAAGACACAAGTATACTATACATGAATTAAGGACAAACCATAATTAAAAGTACATTGAGAGCTGAGTGACTAATTTGATGACATTAAGAACTTAATTGAAAAATCAGACATGCAAAACAGCGGATATGTCTTGTAAAAGACAAATTTATACAGTTTCAAACTGATAAAAACGAAAAATCTGTTAAAATCACATAAAATCTAGTTTAGTCTAAGTGATATCATGTTATATTTCATGGTTCAGAAAACTCTCTCTCACCTGAGCTCCAGGCTTAAGACGCGATATGCTATCTTACACACATGTCATCTGCTACATCTGACCAGGTAAACATTGCATAATCTGACTACTTCAGTCGTACTTACATGTAGAATTAGCCAGCACCGAAAGAAATATCCCAGCGAAACAATTTTCTGGTCTTACACTAGCATCCCTGCAATCAGACAAATTTTTAAAACATCATCCCGGTGTTAAATGTGCTATCAGAATAACAAATGTGGAAATATGAAAAAAATACCAGATTCCGTAAGTGGAGGGGTTGTCTCAAAGATTGATAGGGGGGAAATCTTGAGGAGTGCTATTACTCCCTGTGCAGACAGACTGCAATGTTGATGTCGATCTGACTCAACTGCATAATCAATACTCTGCCCCAGGATAATTTCATTATTCATACTTTTGTAACCACCAAATTTCTACCTTGTTGATATTATTCTCAGACTAGAACAATTAATTTGCAATACAATATTTATTGATTAATACATCCTAAAATTTTTGAATTTTTAAACTTGTCAAAAATGAGTGATATTTTTGTTGACTCAAGTAGTTTGTTAATGTACGGTACAATAAATAAAGGAAGAAAAACATATAAAAAATAATAAATGTGAATATATACACACAACATTCATTTGAATCTCATTATAGGCTATTCTCTTTTGAGAAGTGGACAGGCATAAGCCTACATCCACTTCTCAAAAGAGAATAATTATAGGCATAAACTTCATATTACAGCATTGGCTATTTTTATTGCTGAAAGTTAAATCAATTTAGTAATTTTTCTCCATAAATATATCAAATAGGTTGTAAAGTGTTTCTAAATGTGGCAGAGAGATTCAAATCATATTAGTATAACGAGTCTGTTAAACAAAATCCTCGCTTATACTCTTAATCTCTTCTGTCGCATGCCGTCAACCTTAACTTCATCAGATATTGATGAAAACACAATAATCAATACTGAATACAAGGTTGTTGTAGGGAAGACATTCAGCTGTGAATGATTTTTTTATCATTTAAGTGGGATGCTGGCTGATTTATTCAAAAACCATTTTATTTCCGATTAATGCACATCAGATCTCAAAAACAAGCACAGGCAACTTTTATAGCATACTCTGGTAATATCTTAATCATTTTGATACGTTATAAGAAATCGACTGTATAACAACAATAAATCAAAAGGAAACAGCCCAGTTGAATTAAATCAATAATTGTCGGCAAGGAAAAAATAAAATTCATACATTACAGTCCTCAAAATTATACATTAAGGCCCAGTGTAATACTAATTTACCTGCTATTTCCTGAGCATATAAGTTAATGGCAGCTAATTATAAATCATATAGTCATCATGGTGCACTGATACAGGAAGCAAACCAATTCTTAAATCAATGACTATTTGTCATGCAATATTTCATGTGCACACCCTTTTCTTTTGTTACATAACAAATGCATGCGTACATGATATAACAAGACCAATAGTACAGCAAACAAACTGCATGCCCATTGGTTGAAAATTGCTTGGTTTTTTTCTTTCCTTTTTTTTTTAAAGCTTTCCTTTCTTTTATTTCTTAGCAGATCTATTATTTAAATACGTAGTTTCTAATACAGGGTTTGTGATATTGGCTGGAGATCAGTTGGCAGTCTGACATTTTAACAGGAAGTCTCACCCCATGACTCCTACAGATACTAAGTCTGAGTGGAATTTATCATACATTTCAAACTTTAAATTATTACAGATGTTATCCAACTCACTGCTAAATATAAAGCTCAACATTTGAGTGGAATATTTCAAAGCAAATCTTGTAGGGAATGATAATAATATCAAAATGTGTCACGATTTATCTTTTTAAGAGCCAAGAGGGGAATAACTCTGATTATAACAGAATGAGTATTCCTGAAAATCAAAAAAAGAATTATTTAATAATAATCCTTTAAATCCTATGGAATGATCAAAAGCAACCAAGTTAGTGGAACCAATCCCCTAGCCTAAACTCAACAGATCACTTTTTCACAAACTTCTAATCTGGTTTACAAATTTGATAATGTGAAAGAAGTATCAAATTGACTTTTCTCTGAGCTACTACACGTGCACATGCATGACAAACCAATGTTGGAGAGATGCATATTGATCCTCAGAATTATATCACATTCTTTTTGATATTGGTTCTAGTCACAGATCCCACAATCAAGTAATCTACTTGCCATCTAGGTAATCTCTAAAAAAAAAATTGTTTGCCCTCCTGGGATCTAGTTTCCAAACTTTAGATTGGTACTAAGATATAAGGAAATCTTTTAAATTGAAATTACATATGAAAACTTTATTAATACAAAACTTCCAAATTCAACAAAAACTGGATCCACAAATTTGGATCTGGTCCAGGACTTTTTTTCAACAAAACAGGTGATGCTCAGAATATTAAAATCTATGCACCACATTTGGACGATTTTTTATAACAATACATGTACCTGTAAAAGAAGTGCAATTGAAACGATGAAACGGAAAATATTCAATTCATAGATATCTTCATAGACACAATTTTTTTTCAATCAGAAAAATTCACAGGAATGAAAACAGATTTCTTACGGAGATTATAATGGTAAATGTTAACATCTTTTCTCTATTCGGAAGTCACTCGGAATACCTCGCACAATTTTCAATGTTATCATCCGTGTACTTTCATCTCTTTTGCAATGCAAAATCCCCATAGATTTTTTTATTTTTGGCTGTGTATTGAAATCTGACAAACTAGAGGGGGCGTTTCAAAGGAGAAATCTCGTGATTTTTTCATACTTCTGAATGTCATTGAATATTGTTTGAAACCAGAGGTATTCATAGAAATAGAATAATTTAATAAAATGTGTGGCAAAAATATCTTGAGACAGACTATAAATATATATAGAACCATTTTAACAAGACCATGGACTTTCAGTTGGTTCTAAGTATCCTATGGATTGTTTTAGTCAGTCGGTCAAAAGATGGCTGGCTATCAACCACAGGGCCAAAATAACCAAATAGGTTTCCAGTAGGTTGGTTAACAATTATTTCTATATATGATACATGTCATACCCCAGCCCATTATCCCTTATTCAGATTTAACAAATCCAGATAAATCTAACGACCAAATTCATCCTGCTTTAGTCTAAATATTGGAAACTGGGTTAGACAAACCCCCAATTGCTAAACTAAAAGAAAAGGGGAAATGCCTAGCTGACACTTAAATATAAACCTTAGTCACCAGGTTTGATGTCAGGAACATTCAGACAAGTTGAATTGGTTAGAATAATCATTTCTATGTATGGAGAGAAAAAACTGAATGAAGAATGAGAGAGAGAGAGAGAGAGAGAGAGAGAGAGAGAGGGGGTTTCCACCAATATATGTATCATATCAACAAAATATCAACATGTAGGGACTTACTGTGGAATTAATTTCTACAAACAATGAGCACGATCTGATGATACATATAAGTACATGTAACACTACCAGTAACGGTCTAAGGTGTGGTCTTCTCACATCATGCATCACAGCGGCTGTCTAGGGGCACCTTAATTTTGTTTGTCATATCCTCTGAGGTTGCAAAAACGCACTATAATGTAAGATGTACTGAAAAGAACATAAAAGAACTTACGATTGACAATGCCAATGGTCTAAGAGAAGTAACAGTAATCTCATAAATCCGTTCTGCCTTTGTAATAGCCGCCATGTAATAATATAGATTGCGTTCAGTTCAGTCATCACGATCAAAACATGACATGCGAATAACCTGAATGATAACAGAAATGCTGAATTAAAGTAAAATCATTCAAAATGTAAACATCAAACTCATCATTATCATCATCATCATCATCAACAACAACATCTCTCCTCTCTCCCAAACATGCACCTGTATCCACATCGTATCGTTAAACATTGTCGCTATCAAACGCTCCTTTGTTTTTTAGTTTTGGAAACTCACATGGTAAAAAGTGACCGTCTGAGGTGGGACCAACGTTGGCTACGTTTTGTTAATATTCTCTAATTGCAAATATATCAGGTAGTTGAGACAGAAATTGATAAAAAAAAATCTCTGATTATTTATGAGTACGGAGATTTAACGTGAGTAGCTCGAATTTACTCTGTATTTTTTCAGATGGAAGAAAAACCGTTTGAGGGTCTTAAAATTTCATCCTCAGATTTTCTTAACACACTAGAGAACCGAACTATCTGTCCAAAATGTATGAAGTCCAGGAAATTTTATTGTTACAACTGTTTTGTCCCAGTAAAAGGGATAGAGGATTTGATCCCAAGGGTGCAAGTAGGTTATAACAAATTGTTAAAACAGAATTTTAAGTAAGTATCCGGTATCAAAGGTACAATTTTTTCAAGTGCTAATTATTTCAAGTGCTAATTAATAGAAACATGAATTAAGATATGTCTTTAGTTATAGGGGTTATTGATAAACTACATGTATCTAAGGCATTGTTTAATAGATTACCAGGTATTTAATATTCTTTTGATAACACTGTCACTGGTAATAATTCATTGCAGCTGCCTATTAAAATTGACATCATTAAACACCAAAATGAATGTGATGGGAAGAGTACATCAGCCCATGCTGCTGTACTAGCACCAGATGATGTCAGAGTGTTTACATATCCATGTATCCCAGACTATCCGGACCCTAGTAAGGTAAGGAAAACCCCAAACATGCTAACAGCATTAACACTGTGTATACATCACCTCATTCCAAATCAACATATGTCCAAAACTATTTGGACGTTGTATTTTTATTTTTAAGCATTGTCATTTGTTCTTTTCCTTTCATTAGGTTGTCCTTGTTTTCCCAGGAAAAAATTCCTTAACTCTTGAAGAATTGGCCAGAAATTCTAGATCCAAACCTAAAGACAGAGACAATAACAGTGACAATGATCAGAATTCCTGTAGACTGTCATCTGAAGTTGGGCAAAATGAATCCCTGTGCAAAAATCTAAAGGGAAATAACCCTGTAAATGGTAGTTCATCTGACAAGGGAAGTAACCTTATGTCAGAGGATCCATGTTCTAAAGAGACAGCATCTTGCCAAATTCTTGAGGAGTCTTCACCATATAAGAGGAAGGCGGAAGACACTGAAGGAGAAAAATCGAAGAAACAGAAGATTTCAAGTGGAGAGCCTCCATTTGAGAGAGCCATCTTCATTGATAGTACTTGGAAGCAGACTAAAGGAATAATTGCTGATGATAGACTTAAAGGCATCATATTTTTCCAGAGTTTACCCTACTTATTTTTTAAAGGAAAGATGCATGTTAATTTTACTGCTAAATATTTGTATGGGTATTTGAATTTTCCTTGTATATTTACATCTAAATTCTTTAAGGTATAATTGAAAAATTGGTCAAATTTGTATAATTATGTCATTGGTATATTGTATTTATTTACAGCTCTTGTCCAACAACATAAAGTCTATACTTGTATTATAAGTTGAATTTCATTTCCTTTTAGACATGACCTGCATACAATTGAAATCAAGAGAAACCAAATTTTGGAGGCACCAGAAGGATAATCCGGCCACCTATTTGTCTACCATCGAGGCAGTGTATTACCTAGTGCGGGATTACCACGAACTCTTTCTGGAAGACACAAGTTATAATGGAGAATACGACAATCTATTATTTTTCTTCTCATTTATGTACCAGAAAATAAGAACATTTTATGATGGAGGAAAAGACTTAAAAGCTTATAAACAGAGAGCTAAAACGAAACAAATTTGTGGAGAAAAAACTAGTGAATGACTTTTCTACTTGCTTTCAATATCTGGTTGCTTCATTTCTTTCCAATTGTTTATATTAAATATGGTTTTAAATGTTTTGCTTCTTTATGTTGTAGACTTGAAGTCTACCTATTATGTTTTAATGATAAGACACTTTTGTCAAACTATACTACATCTTAGGGTTAAATTACATTGAAATATGTAGATTAGATTTATTTACAAGCAATTTTGACCATTGTTAAATTGGCTTTTGAGAGTCAAATCTCAGGGGACAGTCAAATTAGAATTCAGTGTTTTGAATCTGCTACATGTTCTTATAAGTACTTAGTAGGAAATGGATCCAGAAAATCAAATTTTAATACTAAGTTAAAGCTGAACATTAGTTATAGATAGGCACTGTCGCACAGGTATATAAATCCTTCGATTTTGTTCAATTGCGTTAAACTCGACTGTAGACTTGAAACTCGTAGATGATATTTTAATTGGTATTATTTTCGTGGTCTCAGAATGTTATCATCTAAGAATCCTTTAGTCTAGCTGTATATCTGATGTTAGTATTTTCCTGGACTTGGAAAGCATGTAAAAATTTGATAATTTTTGCGCGACTGACACAAGGATTGTAAGATGTTCATCCACACAGGTGAGGTCTCGGCAGCAAATAATTGAGAACATTTTTTGAATCGATTTTGTAATGTACAGGCCAATAAATTTAAATGATTGTTAAGGCGCAAGCGGGTTTGCATAATTAAAAGAAATAAAAATCACATAAATATGTCAATATTTAATCATACAATTGCTGAAGGTTATATAAATATAAGTAATAAGAAATCATTCATTGAATATTATGAGGTGATAATTTCGGTCAGGGCATGATCAAATCCATCTTCGTTGGCCAAGGGTTTATGGGGAGCAAAGTGGACCAAAAACCCTTGGCTAGCGAAGATGGAACAAATCTATCATTAAGCCCTTCGGGCCTTATTGGATTTGACCACCCCCGACCGAAATTATCACTTCAGAATACTTAATGAATGATTTCTTATCCTTAAAAAGGTCCTGGGCTTATAAGGCGTATAGGGATTGTAGGGATAGGGGTGATGAAAGAGATATATGGCAAGTATTGCCTTATACAAGTAGTGTTCAGTTAAAACAGTACTGTGTCTGAGGATAAATGATGCACAAATTTGATATTTGATCCTTTAAGGTCATTGAGCCTATATATGATATATTTTTTACAAGGAAATTAATGAAAAATAAATGAAATTTATGGTCTATGCGTATAACATGCAAGTACCCATTGTCGTCGAGTATTAATTTAAAAACTAGAGAGTATATAAACGTGTTTATTTTTCGGCAATAAAGGGTACATGCATCTTAAACGTAAAAATTCCATAGGAATTGTCATTTTGCATGGCAAAGGACATATCTATGGCAAACCAGATTCACCAAAATGAGCTTATCATAGTTTTGATTAATTCACAGTCGATAAACTACATGAACGTTTAACGGTTGTAAACTATAGATTGCAGACAGAAAACTATTGTTGACGCCGATAGTCTTTATTTCATATCTGTAGATCATCATATATGATTTAGAAGTGTAAAACTATAATTAAGAATGAAAACAACCATATGCGTTTGCAGAACATACTAGTAGTTTAACAAACAAATATTAATAGTTTCACGATTGTGAAACTATGATTATATTGTATTGTTTATTAGTCAACAGCTGTACAGCTCATAGACATATACAATTAATATACACATGTTATAATACATATACTGGTCACTTGAAAAAAAGCAAGTTATACATGAAGTTTTCTGATTACAAAAGCATTTTTGATATATTTTCCTAAATTGCACAAATCCTTTACATTTTGTGTTGACAATAATAGAATTAATTTAAAGACAGAGTGTTTAATATAATAAAACTTCTTAAGGAATTTTTCTCTTAAGTTACAGTAATAGGGACATTTCAATATAAAATGATATTCATCTTCTATATCTAAAGTACATAGAGGACATAAACGTCTTTGTAATGGAACATTGTTATATCTGCCAGTTTCGATGGTAAGACAATGAGATGATAATCTTAATTTACATATAAGTTTCTTATATTGTAAAGGAATTCTTTTTGTTAGATATGACTGCAAGGTACAATGATCAACTAAATATCTATAGATTGTACATTTGGAAGAGGCATTTATGTCAGCTAGTAGAGACTGTTTAAAATTATCAAAAATACGTTGCTTGGCGATTGTTAAAATAATTTCTGGCTTTTCAAAAAATTGGTTTTCCCATAAGTTCATTAGCCCAATACTTGTTAACATGTTCTTGATCTCTGCAGCCCAGTTTTTACATTTGTTTTTACCTAAAGTTTCATTATACATATCAACATAACATGAATTCAAAATACAATTTTTTGATGATAAAAGTTTCATCCAGTATCTAAAAATACGTATTTTTCTGATACATTGCAGAGGCATTCTGCCCAATTCACAATAAATAACTGCATTAGATGTGCCCCTTTTAACATTAAGTATGTTTTTACAATAATTAAGATGAATTTTTTCTATATCTGGGGCAGAATGAAAGCCCGTAGTAAGCAATGCTTCCTACATAAGTGTCAAAAAGGGACAAAAGCGTAGTAAAATTAAGACTCATATTACAACATTTCCTTTTCAGTGCAAAAAGCGCCTTCATACACTGTAAGGACAATTGTTTTTGCGTAACATGAAATTTGCCATTGTAATTCAACAAAAGTCCTAGATAACAAAAACTGTTCACTACTTCAATTTGTTCACACTTATAAAACCACATATCTTCTGTTCGCAAAATTCCCCCATTTCTGAAAACCATTATTTTTGTTTTGTTTACATTAACCGTTAACGACCATTTCTCTGTATAATTTTCTAAAGTATTCAACATTGACTGTAAGTCAGCAGCAGACTGGGCAAAAATAACCATGTCGTCTGCGTACATCAGTAAAAATAAGGATAGCTCTTGTAATTCAATTGGAGTATTTCCATTGCTTAAAAATTCCATTTCGCAATCATTGACATTGAGGGAAAAAAGGAGAGGGGAAATTATTTCCCCTTGTAAAACACCAAGATTATTCACAAAAAAATCTGATAACTTACCATCTAATAAAACACAAGACTTAATATTATTATAAAGTGAACGTAAAATCTTCAGAGGTTTACCTCTGATTCCATACATTGAAAATTTATTCCACATTTTAACCCTATCCACTGTGTCAAAGGCACGCTTGAAATATACGAAGCCGCAATACAATCTACATTTTTTCGAGAGATATTTGTTCACAATTGTTTGTAATGCAAAAATGGCATCAACAGTACTATGAAATGGTCTAAACCCGAACTGTGCGTCTGTGATAACATCATTTCTCTCGGCCCATGACATAAATCTCTTATTCAAAATTGAAGTAAAAAGTTTTGTCATACAACTAATTAAACTAATTCCTCTATAATTGGCAGGATCAGTTGTCCCACCCTTTTTATATATTGGTACAATGAGAGACTCACACAGTATATGTGGAAAATGACCTGTTGTAAACATAGCATTAAAAATTGTGTGTAGAAAAGGTACCAAAATATCCTTGAATTCAATGAAATATTCATTAATTATACCATCCAGTCCATGACTTTTACCTGGTTTTAAAGTCTTTATAGCATCTTCAATTTCATTTAAAGATATGGCACTTTCTAATTCTTCAAAAATTACCTCTTTTTCAACTTCGACCATGTCATTTCCCACGACTGTATGATCAATACAAGAAAGGGATTTGAAATGATTGTGTAAATCTACAAGTGAAACATTTACTTTGTTAACTTTTCTCCCACTAAATTTCGAAAAAAATACTTTAGGATTTGATTTCCTTATTGTTTCTAATAAATTGCCCTCTTCATTAAGATATTTTCTCTTGATTCTTCGTTCCAATATTTTATATTGCCTTTTGCTTGATTTTAATAATTCATGATTTTCTACAGATTTACTTTTGTTAAAGTCAGCTAGCGCTTTACGATAAATATCATACAATCGCTTACATTCAGCAGTAAACCATGGTCGGTCATGTCTAGGTTCAACATTACCTATTTGTCTACTACTCTTATTGACATGACGAGGACTGGGCACCTTATGAAAGTCAGACATCGGAAAAGACAATTCATTTACAAAAGTTTTGACACCGTTTTCTAACCCTGTATTACTAGATAAATCATTCTGTACTAAACATTCTTCTAATCTATACACATTTTGCTGCAGTGATAATTTACTCTCATTAAGGTCTTCCGTTTCCAACGGAAGACCTTTCTATTATTGTGCGGGTTAAGATTTTTCTTATTTTTCTTTTTTTTTTTTTGTTTCCTAGACGCAAATTTTGAGGCTTCATATCTTGCTCATTTCTGAACGCTTTTTGCTCAAATTTTCAGGGCTAATGTACTTTACAAAACACTATCTTAAGCAATTCATATAATTTAGAATTCCCTTTCCGTTAAAGAGTTATTCCCCTTTTAAATTTTTTTAGGGCCTTTTGTTTCCAGACAAAGGCTCCGAGACTATGATAGCAGGGAATGGGAATCCAACGAATTTGAATAACAGACACATTGTAGTTGTGCACATCTGTTTTTGTTTTTAGATTACGTTTTTTTATTTAGGAGAGGGTAGGGGGACAAAAAACAGGATTCAAAAAAGTGCAAAAATTTAGACATGTTTTCCTTTATATCTTTTAAACGAAAAATATTTTGTTAAGACATGTAGAATAAAAGTTGTGCAAAATATCAAGGGCTTTCATTTGACACCAATAAAAAAGGGCTGGCCCCTTAAATTAAGGGCCAATGGCCCCTAAAAGTGTTTGCTTAATAACTCAAAAACGGTTAGGATTTCGATATGGCTGTCGCTGGAAAAGTTGTTTGTTGGGATCTCATAAAGGTCGTTACAATGTTATTTTGTATGAGATGTGTGTAATATGAGTGTAAAAAGCTTTACATGTTAACATGTACATGTTTTCATTTGACAAGTTAACGAAAGTCTTTGCGCGTACAACTGGCATAAAGTTACCGCCGAAAGTATGCTGGTTATACAAACGGCATTAATTCATAAGAATTCTTTTTTTTTTGAATACGTGCTTTTTTTTAGGAGTTTAAGTCATTGTTGTTAAGTTCTTATAATGCACAATCCTTAAAAACGGGATTTGGAAAACAAATCATTGTTTTTCTTTTCTAGTAAACCACAAAATATGGAATTAAAAAAAATATATGAATTACATTTTAGTTATTAACTCCATGCATTTAAAATCTACCTTGAATCAGAGCTGTGTGTGTGTGCCATTACGTAAGCTCTCCCTCGCCCGCGGCCGAGAAAATCGGTCACCATTGTCGCGGCTGGACCACCTAGCGGTCAGCGGTTATCTAATACACGAGAGTTGCGTCTCTTATAAATGAGTTTATTTATCCGCAAACTCAAGAATTGTTTTCGTTTTGATTACACATATTTTTTTATGGATTAAACGATTGGGTGTCAATTAAGAAATCCTTCAGTTAATTAATAAAGGAATGTCATTTTCAATCTAAATCAATAATAAACATAGATCAATTGTGGGTTTTAAGTTTAAAATAAAGAACTTCTATTTGATAGAGTAAGGTCATTATACTGCAATCTTTTCAAAGCTTCCTGGGTTCTGAGCTGTGCGAGTCTGTGCGTTGTACCTTTACGTAATCTATCGTTCGCCCACGGCCGAGGATCTCAGCCACAGCTGCACTACATACATGTAGCGGTTATTTAATACACAAGATTCGCACACCGAGACGCCCACTTCCATGCACATGAACGTGTTTGAGTTAATATAGCCGTAAATACAAGAACTGTTTTAATTTTATGTAACCAAAGTTTGTCCATTTTGTATTTATTTAATTAAATTTGAGTGTAAATGAATATTAATGAACGATAGTACTCCAAATCGGAAACATCGTCAGACATAAATTAATGGTTGGTTTGTTAATGTAAAATATTTTATAAACTGTACTAATAATGCTTTAAATCAACAACAACAACAACCCCTAACTATTGAACATTTAAATGATAATCACATATATCGCACATGGCTGAGGAGATCCGGCGCGAGTGGACAAGTGATCCGCGGTCGGTTCGTGATCTTCTGCATGTACCTTATCACGCGTTCATGTTTCATATTTTGCACGGACACAACTATATTTTATTATGTTTTCAACTTTTACATTGGTTTAAGGTGAAAAGATAGATTTATTTTACTTGTACAGTTGATTAAGCATTGATGTATACGATAGCGTACAAGGTAGTTTAAAAATCAAATCAAATTATAATCAAAGTTCCATGTTACATGTTTGCGGTAGGTGCTAGCACGATAAAAGAATGTCCTGAGTTGAGGCATTCGATGATTATTTAAAAAGAATATTCACATGAGTTTTAAACAACTTTAGATTAGATTCTATCTGTCACATATTAACCACTTCTGTAGTTTTTCTACATGTTCGTTTCATTGTGGAAGCGAACTCATTGCTGCTGCCCCCCCCCCCCCCCCTCCTCCTTCCGCCCCGCTGACAGGAGCTCGCGCTGTATTTTTGTTTTTTTGATTGGCGAAACGACATCAAGATCTGTCGAAAATCATTTTTGGTGGCTTCTTCTTATGTGTAACATTTTGTTTCACTTTCCCACCCGTTTGTTTATTCGGTCAGTCTGTGTTAATTCAATCGCCACGTGCGACCGAGAATCTTGTGTCGCTTCAGCGCACACAGTTCAGAACATATATAGCCCTGGGTCATCAATTGTTATGTTAATTGAGTAACAATTGGAATGGTGCTTTTACTACATAAAATAATAAATTTTAAAAATCATCCAGAAAAAATGTTACCGTAACTCAATAGTCAATACCAAAAATAAAATCCGTATGATTACAAACTGAAATCGGGTTTTCAGTATTCGGCGGGATTTGATATTTCTTCTAACATTAGTATTTTTATTGGTTTCAGAGAATACGATGTAAAAATACAAACAGTAAATAAATCTGATGTTATTTACATTGAAACTGTGGAAAAATATTTAAAATTAAATTAGTCACATTCGTTAGAAAACAATGTCATACAAACATCTGATAATTTTTTTCCTATGTCGTATCATTCGCGTAAATAAATATGTTCTGTACATATTCATGTACCTCAGAAAAAATTCAAATGATTAAAACAAAAAAGAAAGTTGTAATTACTATTTGGGATTTTTTTTCCAAAGTAATTTAACATTGTATTGAAAAGAACAAGAAATAAAAATGATTTAAATTTTTGACTCAATCTTCGTATATATTACTGGCGCTCCTTACATGTACATGTATAACGGCGTACAGTGTATAGATTATCATGATCTATTTGAATTAAGTACCATACGTAAAGATTCCCATAATAATTAATTGCTTGACTGTGTACATTGTATGCAAATCCCTGTGCGTTAATTACTTCTAAGACTTCTTGTTTTCCGTTAACAGTGGTTTAAATAATTAAAATAATTACTTGTAAAAATATCTATAATCGGGATTCCAAAGAACTTACTTCCCGCAATTCATAGAAATGATCAGTATGTTTTCTTTCTATGTTTACATTTAATTTTGTTCAAATAATTAATAAATTTTCTATCATTTAAATTGTGTGCTTCAACAAATACTGATTCCGATTACCTTGAAGTCATTAATTTTTCCATTGGCTATTGACAAAAAAGATACGCTTGACCATCCAATGAAAACAAATACACAGAGTTTGATTGACAGGTTCAGCCAGGTGCAGGTCTCACCCGATGTCCAAGGTTATGTGTGCCGCTTATACAAAGCCGAATGGTCTTAGTAAGATTCATCGATGTAAATAAATATAAAAAAAATTACAAGCTTATCAAAACATGCTCGTGTAAGTTAAAGTTGATTAAGGCTTGTTCCAACAGAAATCATGTTTTGCTAATTGTATTTAATATTTTTTATGTATAGCGAATTTTAATATTGTACAGTCATTTTACCGGTAACGAATCAGTGTGCGGTTTCGTCGTGCATGCAACTATTATTATCGGAATTCCAAATGTTTTTATTTTATGTTCAAATCGCGTTTCTTTGTCCTGTAGTATCAAACTTCCGAAAATATAAAGGAAGTAATTTCAACACCCCCTCCATTTTCCTAGTTTCGAATTCGTTTCCCAGTATCGAATTAAGCGCCCTTTATCACTTCTGACCGAATATTTTGAGGCGAATTAATTTAAAAAATATACTAGAGGTACATGTTAATGGACTTATAAATGAAGAAGGAAAAACAATTGTGGGAATATGTCTTTTAAACAAATAATATGATTATCTTTATCATACCGTTTTCCCGTCAAATTAAAACTGGACTTGAACAGTTTTCATTTGCGTTACTTTTAATATTGAATTTTTATAAAAACACTTTATAATAGTAATTGATGATAAGTAGTTGCCATTTTCCTTTGTTTTTCCCGTATATCTATCAATATATGCAGCCAAATAATACTTCTGTCGCAATGAACCGAAACTAGGAAAACTACACGTGGTTCTATTTGAAGTCGTAATTTCATTCAAAGCTCCATTTTTATTTGATATGATGCATTATCTTTTTAAATGAATTATATTTACTAATTATCCACTAAATAGGGATCAATAACAAACTTATTTTCATAGTTAGGTTTAATTGTTTTCACACTTTCGTTTTTTCTGCTTTGATTTTCCGGCAGCTCATATCTGGGTCACATTTTTAATTTGTAAACAATTCGGTAAATAATCGTGCAAATGGCAAACAACTTAATTCATAGGCGTCGGAACCGGGGGGGGGGGGGCTAGGGGGGGCTTAGCCCCCCCCCCCCGCACTTTTTTTGCAAAGTTAGACCTAACCATTAGAAACATAGCGTGATAGAGGGTTCAGCCCCCCCCCCCCGCTTTTTCTCTGAGGATTAGTCTAGCCCCCCCCCCCCCCACTTTCAATTTGCTTCCGACGTCAGTGTAATTTAAACATATTTTATTGAGTAATCAAATGGATTAGGCAACAGACAAAGCCTATATAAATCCTCTCCAAAATACAAAGTGGCAAACAACTTCACGCACTGATAGAATATTTATTTCTGTTTTATAATAACCTAGCTAGGATTTTTTAAAACCTCAACTTCGTCTTCCACTAGTAATTTTTCTAAATATTATTCGATACTGGCAAATATTCGTTACCGGTAAAACGACTGGACCAGTACTGAAACATCGTATAAAAACGTTATATATACATGTAGTCTGTAACTAGTCGCCTTTTAATACATATACCTTTCTTTTGTTTGTTAAAAATAAATTCAATTTTGTAAAAAGATAAGTATATCATTTCCTCTAGATTTTTTTTCATGTAAATACCTACAAAAGAGTTTTGCCAATTGCAAACAGTTTAAAGTACATGTAATGTAAAACACGGGCGCCATTTTGAAACAAATTGTCAGAGAGTTCCGAATGAAATCTGATGAACGTTTCACATGGTTCTCGCACGCTTTGGTCGAAACGATTTACACGCTTTGTCCGAAACCCTGCACGCTTTGTCCGAAACGCTAAACGGTTTACACGAAACGCTAAACGGTTTACACGAAACGCTAAACGGTTAACACGAAACGTTTATTGCACGCAAGTCGCACGCTTTTTTGGTATAGTAGTACGTTTCAGGGTCTGTAAATTTTGTCAGCACGCAACAATTCTAAATTGTACATTGTTTTTAAAAATTTAGAAATATTTAAATAAAGAAATTATCTTAGAGAAAAGGTTACGTGTTTTGTAAACGGGTTCGGTTTTAAAAAAAAAACACAATGCCTGACATGACCCATGAGTACATACTGTTTACAACAATGCTTGCTACCCTCTGAAAATTTAACTCGCCATTAAATATCTCATTTTTTAAATAATGTTTGTTACGATTACATAAACTGTGTGCGACAAATAGTTTTCCTAAAACATTTTCTTATTTTCTTTTTCAATACACGTTTTATATGCAGGCTTTCAATCACAACACGTTTTTATAACAAAAGCAGAACTGAAAGTTTAGTAATTATAATCGTTTGACACCACATCACATATATTTTCAACTCGCAGCAACAACGGAAGACCTACTCGTGGCTTTGCCACGAGCTCTGCTCTAGTTTACTAAATCTTCCTTCCAGCGATATCTTACGTGATCATGACTACTGAATGAATTCCCTTCTGACTGATTCAATGCGTTCTTAGTTCGATGTGCAATGGTGCGTGATCAGAATAAGTGTTAAAATTACAAACTATGAACTTATAAAAGTAACTAAATATGTCAGGTGTGCTCAATACATAATCAATAACACTACATCCATTGGCACCACAATATGTAAAATCGTTAGCCATATTATCTACATGTCTGCCATTTAGAATTCGTAACCCAGTTTCAATACACATCTGAATCAACTTTAGCCCATAGGCATTCACTGCGTTGTCTGGACACACACGGTCACTTAATCTATCGTCCTCCGTGTAATTACAAATAGGTGATATAAAATCAGAGATTTGTTCATGTACATTATCACATTCAATATAATCATTTAACACCGAGCACCTACTATTCAAGTCTCCGATAATAATTACTTTACCTTTCTCGGAGTATTTAGCAATTTGATTCTCTAATTCATAAAAAATATCACAGTTATATTGCTTGAAAAATGAGGATTTATCCGGCGGAATATAGATACAACATATGTATAAACATTCATTAGACTCTATTACATCACCGTTAATCTTTAGCCAGCAAATTGTGTCGAAAATAACATCAGTTATTGTAATATGTTTCCGAAACTCATCCCTTATACATAAGGCCATCCCACCTCCTTGTTTAGATCTAGAAAGTGATCTTGGTATAAATCTACATGTAAACCCCGGTACATCGAAATCAAATTCATTCTCTATCCAACATTCAGACAAAAATATAACATCGTATGTACATATAAAGTTTAAAAAAGCAGGGGATCTATTCACAAAAAATCGTACGTTTAATCGTAGACGTAAGTTTGACGTAAGATTCTTTTTGTCAGATTTTTTTTATTCACAAAATGTCGTACGTGTGACGTTACGTCAAAAAACAGTCGTAAGTTTACGTCTACTACTGGGTTGACGTAAGTCTATACTTGATATGTTTATAGTTGAGTTATGGCGGTTCTACCTTCTTTTTGTCATAAGCAAAATTAAGAGAAGAAATTCCTATTTGATAACGCGCTATGGTTTGCCATGAAAAAACAGTGCCGGAGATCCTTTTGTATCCGTATTGCAAAATATGTTAAATGGTGGTTGAAATTTATATTTCTTAATCTTATTTGAAGCTCAATTATAATCATTTAAGTATATAATCCAAAATCACCATTAAAAACCTTACACATATTGGAAAAGATATATGTTACGCGACAGCAATGCCGGTGTAACGACGAAAAGTGACCCCCATAGAGTATTGACCGGGGGTCATTTTTCTACGTAGAAAAATGACCCACTTCTTTGTAGAATACTTGGATTACATCATAGGAATTATGGCCTGTGGGTCATTATTCTCCGTAAGAGTTGTAGAAAAATGATCGTGTAGAATATCGACTATATATTATAGTTTTTATTGTCTTTAGGGTGGATGCAGGGGTGGTGCTGGTGCTGGGCCGGGGGGGGGGGGATTGCCTGTTTGATACTAAATTGTTCTAATAATCAGCTTGAGTACGCTTTTCCGATCACCTGTCATTGCTTATCATCGTTATCTTAGTCTGTCATTTAATTTTTCAAATAAAAAAATGAAAGATATAGTCATGTTTAGTTAATTAATTAAAGTACATTGATTAAAAAATGTTTCCCTCACATTAACTCAAGGCAACAGAAGAAAAAAGACGTACCTTAGAGAAATAGACACTGTAAACATAATATATTTGGCGTGTACAATATTTAGCGGAAAATAGTTTTTGAACAAGTTGGTGTGGATTTGAATTAGCGTATTCCTGAATGTGACTATTTTTATACATATATGCATGGCATTTAGCGATGGTCTTGATTTAGCGGAAGCAGCATTTCGCCAAAAGCGCTAAATAGAATACACAGCAAAATGTAATACGTTTACAGTAGTTAAAACAGGCGCAAATCTAGGAGAAAAAAAATTAAAAGGTTAGGGGGATGGGGGGGGGGGGGGGGTGACATATGTTTACATTGTCAAACCATGACTGAAAAGGTATGATATCATTCTAAATGAATATAAAACACACCCTTATTATACGCAGAATTAAAAACAGAAAGAAAAAAATGGATGGGGGAGGGGGGTCCGAGGGATAATTATATTTGCCAGGGGGGGGGGGAGGGGGGCTCTAGACCTAGTATCGGTCAATTTGATGAGCGTATTTAAAAAGTTTGAATTCCCCTACTCATTTAATCCACGATTGCATGCATCATCCCATTTTGATTTTTCTAAGAACAATTATTTTCTTGTTACAACAGGTTTACTAAGAAGAATATATGTTAAACAAATACAACGCTTGATATAATATAATAATACAGTCAATATAAACGTCACAAATTCCAAAACTTCGAATTCAGAATTGGACAAATTAAACAAAATACTAAGTTACAGATGATTCTGTGTGAGTTTGAAATCGATCACTATCGTAATCAAAATTAAAATGTACTTGCAAACTTTGGTATATAACAGTGATAGCAAAACGCAAAGTAACAACGACATTAAAAAGGACTTTACATGTAGCATTGACTTTGACTCCTATTGAATACAACCACGGTTCTTACATGTATAAACGACATCTGAATCTAGCAATTAATATCGGCATATTCTGACTTAACATTACACTCTCCTTTGATTTAGCACAAACATGTAAGTGTTCCAGGCATTTATACTCAATCTAGAATATCTAGGGGGAAAAGACAGCGGTTATTTTATTAATATTCTTGAAAAAGTGAACTCTTAATTGAGTGTTAATAAAGTATATCATCTATCGAGATATGTTTGCCGATAAGTAAAAAATTAAGTCATCGTCAACATGTTGCATACAGAAAGTCCGGAAGGGAAGACCTTTACAGTTTATTTGAGGCAAAATGTATGATCTGTCAGGTAAAAAGC
Source organism: Magallana gigas (assembly GCF_963853765.1). Classification (NCBI taxonomy): domain Eukaryota; kingdom Metazoa; phylum Mollusca; class Bivalvia; order Ostreida; family Ostreidae; genus Magallana; species Magallana gigas. The sequence goes on from NC_088857.1 coordinate 16,156,411, forward strand.
TTTCGGTCTAATACATGTATAATGTTTAATAATTTAAACAATATTTTATTTATGTGAAATATTACATGTAAATACTAGTAGTTTAATATAATGTCATTTGTGAATCACTGCAAAATTGCATCCTCCAATAACTTGTTTCAGCGATGCTTTAATCGTTACCTTTTGATTAGAATTAAGTTTCTTGCACGTGTTGTTTGTATATTAAGGAAACACGTTTTCTCCTATGGGGGAACATTTGATAAAAGAATTTGAACAAAGCAAACCAGTTTGCGACCTTTCGTGTTTGTTGGAATACACTAACTGGTCTCTGCAATTATTTTTTTCTCAAGTAGAAACTTTTTGATGTTTTTAAGCAAGGTCAAAATTTGATGGGGCCAGTTTTCAACGTGTGGGGGTCGTAGATCTACAGGTCTGGAATGGTTTTCTACTGTAGAAAAAGGACCCTACTTGTCATAGAATACTGACCCTGGGTCAGTTTTCTTCGTAGAAATTTGACCCCCGGGTCAGTATTCTACAGGGTCACTTTTCGTCGTTACACCGGGTATATCGAATCAGTATTAGTTTAAACTACGAAAATTATTTGATACTATAGGCGTTTTCTTTTATTCCTACAAATGCATTAAATCAGTTAAACAGTAGTCATATGCATACACACTAATTAGATATCAGTATGTAATGTAACCAGCGTACTACATGTCATGCAAGGATCGGGGGGGGGGGGGGTCCGTCTGGTCCCCCTAAAAAATTTAATTATTTAAGGTAGACCCAGCCTTTAAGAAATTTGTGTCAAACCTTTTTTTTTAAACAACTTTTAAACTTATTAAAAAGACCGAAATATTTATACCTTTGCACGTTGGTTTTCCTATTGTAAGCTTCAGCTCACGACAAGATCCAAATATTCAACCGCCAAATATTAATACAATGAAACATGATCTCAAGAGTTATTAAATTATACACAAAAATTCATCATGTTAGGTCATTTTATTAATTAAAATCTAATGATAGTCATGAACTAAATAACTTCTTATTCACTTTTCTACAGAAAAAAATATGAAAGATATATTACATTTATTCTTCAGACGACCTTTAAAAAATTCACAATATCGAAAGGAAAATTATCAATGGACACGCCGACGTGGGTAATAACATTTAGTAACTTTATTATCGCCGAAACAGACAAAATAAACCGGCATATTTAGAATGTACATGTAGCGATAAACTCAAAGTGTTTTTGATAGTATTTTAAAAATGCCACGTTTTATTACAAACAAATTCTGAAGTAGATTTTTTGGAAGTTAAAACATGACATAAATTTCATACAGAACTAAGATTTTCTCACATGCGTCTGACGTTCAAAATTTTTCTTTTCACAACAAAATTATTCCTAGGAATATAATAACACTATTATAAAACAAGGAAATATTTTATTATAATACATAAGAAATATTTTTAACGTCAGGCACATGTGGATTTTCTTTCTGTCGATAATTGTTAACATACATACATTAAAATAGGCGTATGGGAAAAAAAGAAGTAACTTCGTTATATACTTCTGTGCTCAAAGGCGCTATTAAAGTTTCGCGAATGTAAATGAGCGAAAATACAGCATGACGTAATTTTTCCACAATGCCCTCTGCCCATGAGCATTGTCGGTAACTAAGAACTCAGATGCACTTACGACTGTAACAGACGTACGACAACGTTATTGTCTTACGACAGCTTTTGTGAATAGCACCATAAACGTAGACGTACGTTTGACGTAAGTTTAAGGTGTAATCGTAGACGTACGATTTTTTGTGACTAGATCCCCAGGGTCGTTAAGTTTTTTCTCGAGTCCCCCATTAATGTTCCAACTAAGCAACTTTAACTTAAACTCACTCTCCATACATGTTGGTCCCTGGCCCTCGTGTCTGTCCTAACTGGATCCTACCCTCGGGCGTTTGCGATCCTGGCGGTGGCTAGGCGACACAGTGGGTTGATGTGCGGGTTGGTCGCGTCCTTCGCTCGGTGTATACTCGACTCCGTCGATAAAAAGTCTGTCCCGCATCAACCGTACTCTCTGGTTCCGTCTGCGCGCTTCCCGCATCACTGGAAACAGGGCTCTTCTGCGCTGGTCGATTTCGACAGGAAACTGTTCCTGAACATAGAAGTTGGTCCCCTTCAGAGTTTTTGGAGCCTGCTTTCTCACCAACTCTCTGTCCTTAAAGTGCGAGAATTTGGCGACGATATTGCGTGGTCGCGCATTTGGGTTAGAAGGTTTTCGTCCGATTCTGTGCACTCTTTCAAAATTAATATCTTTCCGGACACTCATCTTGTCGCACATGAACCTTCTCACCGTTTCCTCACAATCCTCTGCTTCTTCTTCCGGTATGCCACAGAAGAGTAAGTTGTCTCTCATGGAACGGCATCGAAGATCCAGCATATCCTCCTTTAGCTCGTCACGTACCTCTTCCATCTCGGCGTTAATACGGCCTATCGCATCACTATTTGAATTTAATTTCGTTTTCACATCCGTCACATCCTTCTTCATGTTTTTTGTTTCTCCTTTTACTTCTTTCTGTATTTCCTTCATCTCTTTTGCCGCACCATCAAACAGGTTGCTTAAACCGCTCATGTCCTTATCCATTTCGGTATGAATTTTCCGCACTTCCTTCATTTCTCTTTCTAATTCACAGACTGATGTCTCACATTTTGCCACTTTGTTTCCCACGACGTCAAGGCGTTTAAAGATACCCTCTATTTTAGTCAGCCTGGATTCCAAGTTGTCTATTTTGTTAAGTTTTTTGTCCATTTTTTCCAACAAGTCCAAAATGTGTTGTAGCTCTTGTCTGTCTTCTTTCGTACCACGAGTGTTCGGACTGCCACCGTTAATAATTGTTAGGCTTTCGTGTAATATTTCCGAGGTTTCACTCATCGAGTTATAACAACTCTCAACATTAGTTAGCGAATGTAAATTATAATTTAGAGATGTGAATCTATATTCATCAGCAAAATCTATTGTTAACGTTACTTGCAGAAAGTTAATTAATTAAATTAGATTATCCTTCGTAACTATAGTTTACAACCGTTAACTTATAGCTTTACAGATGGAAACTCTAGTTAACGAAACGTTAACCATAGTTTGCGGTTCGTAAACTATTGTTTACAGTCGAACTCATTTTGCTGAATTTGGCGTGCCATACCTATCTATACCTTCTTAAGCGTAATCCCCTTTTTGCATTTTTTATACACTTTAAATAAACTTCCCATTTTGCACAGTGGTCTGTTAATGTTAATATACAAGGTAGAAATAATGACTGTTTCCACAACTTTTTGCACTCTTCAACGTCTTTGCCATATCTAAAGCAAATAAAGCTACATTACCAAATTATTGTTATGTAATTTAGTTAGAAACCGAAATTGTTCAAAACTATCAACACCTTCTCTTGGCAGTGAACGTATCTAATTTGATCTAAAACCCAATTAAAATGCAAGAGAAACTTAACTTTGAAATAAAATTCTCTTATGTTATCATAAAACCATATTACTCATATTGGAACTGCATTAAAATACTATTGAACTGAATAAGCGATTTTGAACAATCTGCGCATCCAAAACTTTACTTATTACGAATTGTCGTTATTTGAACAATAAAATGCTTTCTTAGGTGATTCATTCGGGGTATGAAGGTAGCGACAATGCAGAAAAAATACACAACTCGCGTTAGCGGCCCGCGCGGGTTATGTAAATTTTTTCTGAAATGATTGACTCACAAATACTGTAGGCTATATCCTCTGGGGTTTTTTTCAGTCTTTGTTTTCCTATGTTTTATCATTGTCTTATGCAAATGCCAATGTAATACAATAATATTTAAGTCACGTATAACGTTGTTTTGACATTGTGTTTTTTAATGTTTATGGTGCGTAAAAAATTAAACGCGCAATGATTTAACGTGGAAAACTGAAATCAATTATGATCTTTTAGTGAGTTTAATTTTATATAACTTTAGTATTTCAAAAAATGTCACACTTTCATTGGTTTAAACAGGACATATGACTGCCGGGCATTCAAACAATAAAATGCTTTCTTTGGTGATTCATGCGGGATATGAAGGTAGCGACATTGCAGAAAATACATAACCCGCGTTAGGTATACATAAAAGAATATGTATATACAAGCGGGTCATGTATTTTTTCTGCAATGTCGCCACCTTCATATCCCGCATGAATCACCTAAGAAAGTATTTTATTGTTTAAATATACATGTGTAATTAAATGCATGTAAGCAAGAATAGTTCACAGCCTAAAAAATTGAGAATCGACAAATGTCAAGATGCTTGCATATCAATGACATCAGTAAAAATACGGTCAATATAAGATGTAACTGAATGAAATCAGTTGAAAAGGCTGCTGTGAAACCAGTTGAAAACACTGTAATTATTCATGAACATATTACTTTCTATTTATTTGTACCATTTAGCAATACTAATTGCCATCATGTAAACAAGATTTCAACTGATTAAAAACATGGCAGAGCTACTGTAAGAAAGTGTTATGATATTCAAGGAATAAGGAATCATTCTTTGAGTACCGGTGTTGTATAGCAGTTTTTCCCCCATAGTAGCTTTTCCCCCCGGAAAACCTACTATATAGTAGCCTTTCCCCCTGGGGGGAAAACCTACTATATAGTAGCTTTTCCCCCATAGTAGGGTTTCTCCCTCACGTTTTTGGTTCAGATTTTATAAAAAATATTTATGGAAATCCAGTAGGGATTAAAATCAATGTTTCTACACTCCCAGGTTGCATACATGTATATCTGCATTCATCTGTACAGGTTAAGTTTTGTTTTGCCGATTTAATAATTTTTATAGACATTGCTGAAAGTTGAACATGTGTGTAATGGAATTACACATAGAACTTAATTTAGGTAATTTATTGAAAAAAGTTTTACAAGTTATACACTTATATGCATAAATCCTTGTTCTGAAATTGTATTAAACGAGAATGTTTTAAGAATTTCTTGATAAATTTATCAGATTGTTTGTCTGTTTGTGAAAATTTCATCCAGGCTAAACCTCTGTTTTAGAGAAATTTTGTTTCCGATGTTTCAGAGCCCGATTTTTAAAATCCTATTATAATAATTATAGTGCATATTCTTTGGGGTCCAATGTCTCATAAACTAGAGATGACCATATCACCATATTTTTATAGTGGCAGTGGTTTACCACTTGAAAGATGATTCTGAAAATTTCAGCCCTCAGGGTAGGGGCCCTTGATGTTTCAGGGCCCGATGTTTAAAACCCTATTATAATGATTGAATAGTGTTCTATAAGTGGGGACCCGAATCTCAAATTCTAGAGATGACCAATTAACCATATTTTCACAGTGATAGTGGTATACCACTAGTAGATGACACCGAAAATTTAAGCCCCATGCAGGGTAGGAGCCTTTGTTGTTTTCGAGCCCGATGTTTGAAATCCATTTAAAAGAATATGTATTTTTAGGGCCCCATATCTCAAAAACTATAGATGACCACATGATCATATTTTTACGGTCATTTAAAAGTAAAAACATCATTTAAAAATACTCAATCACTCATATATTTCTTTATCAAAATGATTGAAAATTACGTTTAATTCTGCTGCTTTTTATGAATTTACGAACAAAATTTTTTAAAAAGGTACGCGGGTAAAATTCATTATTCTTCAAAACATTTAATGAATTCATAAGATGACTAATGATATAATAAATAAATAGATACATAAATCAATGAACTTTTATTCATAAAAGGAGAAACCGAAAATCAAAAATAAATAGCCAACCTAAGCGCATATACGACTTTTTTACTTGTTAGTTGATTAGAAGAACAAGCTTATATCTAAAAAAAAAAAAGTCAGCTCATCACAATATATGTGTTGGTTGTTTTTTGTTTTTTTAATTACCCTTGTTTAATTGTTCGAAGAAATAATATGTTTATTATGGTACACAAGTAAATCTTTATTGCAAAAATATGAAACAAATAGTATTAATTTTTTAGGTAATTGAATCGTATACAGTATCTTGATTTATATAGCATCGTTTTCAAAATTGTATAGTTATAAATCACGTTGCAAACTTAAAAGTGGAAAAATTAGCAAATAGTGAGTGACAATATAGACATAAAGTTAGTTTAGGCTCCATTTCACATTTTCCAAAGTAACCAGCAAAGATACCGACATTGTTCTGGTTGTGAAGACATTTCATTGTTTTTTTTAAATGTTTACATCATAATATCTCGCGTTTTGTAGAAATGTGCTTAAAATATGAATATGCGTAACTTTAAAACGAAATGGTATAACACTAACTTTACACATGCTTTTAATACATAATTAAAATACCCCTTAACCATGATTTAGAACCCCCATCAATCAAAGTAAAACTACTGGTAAAACATTTCAGTTTCTCTTCGTATCATTGCATCCTGTCTCCCGTTCGATAATTAGAAGAAGAAATATATAATTGTTTTTAAGATCGTCAATTCTAACGGTATTAATTTAAAATTGATAGCCTTTTTGACGAAGGGAGTAATACATTTCCACTTTTTATCCCCTTCCTCTACAAAATTAAGTCAAGATTGGTCAGTTAGTTCCCTGGGAGAAGCTTATACATTGATGGTAATACATTGGAAAATTAAATTTCCAAACCGGCGTATTTTCACTCAAATGTGTTCTCACGTGTTCATAACGTCAAAGTCAAAACTGTAGATAAGCATCGATTAGATGAAAAAGATTCGAGGTATTCCGAAATCCGTGTAAAAGGTGTTCAAAAATGGGGTGAGAACAGGTATAATAAACGATGATGACACATGAATGTTATGAAGGCTCATGCCTTAGTTCATATTTGGGGTTGAAAAACCATGTATTTTATTCTATGCATTAATAAATGCCATAATTATCCTTTTTGTGTGAAATTAATATCATATCCGTTATTGCAAATTATTGTCACGAATGGTCCGCAATAAACATGGCCGGAAAGTAAAAATGGGGGAAAATCCACTATATAGTAGGTTTTCCGTGGGGGTAATCTGGCTATAAAAAGGGGGAAAGCCCACTATATAGTCAGCTTTCCGTGGGGGAAAAACTGCTATATAGCCATTTTTCCGGGGGGAAGAACTGCTATATAGCCATTTTTCCGGGGGGAAAGATGGCTAGGGGGAAAAGGCACTATATAACACCGGTATTATGAGGTGATAAAATACAGTTGGAGTGATCAAATCCAATAGAGCCAAAAGGGCTTTATAATGGGCCTTATGATCGATTTGTAGCATCATCACAAACAGAGACACTGGAAATGGAAATACAATGTATATGTTCAATTTGTTCATGAAACAATACATTCTAGATGATATATTTAGAAATTTAGATTTATTTATATTTATTAAATCCAAATAATCGCATTGATAAAGAAAGTTCTCTCTCTAACAATAAGAAAGGTTCCAATGATTTTCAAGAACAATTAGTCCTAGACAAAACTGAATATCCATAAAGCACAAACCAGGACTTCCGGCGACTTTTAGAAATAAGCTTCTTGAAAGGTAACGATATTGCTCCAACAAAGAATAAAACCATGTATTTAAAAAACTTCTAAACCAGGAAAGAGCTTTTGATCATACCAGCACAAACTTAGATTTTGAGCCCGCTACGCTCCCCATCCTATGCCTTATCCAAATACGCAATGTGCTAGAGAAAGCTATATCTCTAACATTAAAGGAGGATCCATTGAACTTCAAGAACTACAAAGCCTGGACAAACTTGATTATCCAAAATGCACAAACCAGGATTGTGAGCTAGCTTACTTTTGTCTTCCGGTGACTTTCCAAAACAAGCTTATTGAAAGGGAAATTAGAAGGTATTGCTCAGACAAAGAAATATCCACACATCTCTTTTTTTTGGTACACAAGAAAATTGGCTTATCACCTGGTGAATTTACAAGGCGAAGAGCAATTCTCAATGATATCATAAGAGCAACGAAGAGAACTTTGACAAATACCAGAGAGATTAGGAGAAGAGTCCAAAATGGCAGTTATAGAAATTATTTGTTTTATCGTGAAAAATATTCATTTTCGTATGTGTGTTAGTTTAGTAGAATATATGTAAAATTCATGGAAAAGGCGAATTGAATTATAAACAAATATATTATAATTATAAGTGGAAGCAAGTCGTCTTCATTAGAGGTTAGGGAAGGAGCCACTTACAAACCAGGTGTTGACTTTGTAGAATTACGAGAGATGCAAAAGATGTAGAAGCAACTGGCCTTTATAAATAAACCAATGTTTACTTGCCATAGCTTACTAATAAGAGTCAAAACTTATTTAGTATAGATCAGGGTTACAATCAGGGAGCAATCAAATATTTACATAGAAATATTTAGGGAGTGATGGCCACGGTGCATTGGGCAATTGTGTTTTGTTGCTTGTGTGTAAAGTAAAATGCTTCAGAGTATATTTATTAAATTATATTTTTATTTTCGAGAGGAATTTCTCACATCACACAGATTGCAGCTCTAGATCTTGTGTGTAAAGTAAAATGCTTCAGTGTATATTTATTAAATTATATTTTATTTTTATTTTCGAGAGGAATTTCTCACATCACACAGATTGCAGTGTCAGAGCAATTCTCCTGCAGTTAGAAACCTGTGAGCTTCCATGCATTTAGAGTTACAGGACTGACACAAAAGGCAACACAATGTTTCATGATGGAAAAGCAGTTGAAGTAATTTCAAGTTTCTTTCTTTAGAAATCTTCCATTCAAAAAATAATGAAATTATGTTGTTAAATCCATAATATATAACACATTGTCAAACAAAACCTACCCAGTCTTCAAATGCTTGTCAACGGAAAAGTTATCACTGTTGGAATGGCCAGAGAAATTGCATGCGACGGTAATACTTCTTTGCATCACCTGGAGATTGTGTATAAAAGAAATGGCAAGTATGGACAATCAGCATTGTTTTTAGGAAGGCCATCCTTTAAAAACTGTTTGTTTGGAATTGCCACCTGAAGATTTCTAGAGTCCAAGGGGGGGGGGGTGGTTTTTTTGTTTTTTTTTTTTTTTTTTTAGAAATGTTAAAACTTGAAGTTTAACTTAGATAGTTAAACAATAAAAATTTCCATATAAAAAAAGTTCTTTAAATTATTTTTAGCTACTAGTAATAAAATTTTATCAGCAGGGGTGGGAGTAGGTATTTCAATGAGACGAGAGGCAATTCCAAACAATAATTTTATTTTGGCCTAAGGCCTAATATCAAATTAATTTTGAAACAAATGCCATGGCAGTAAACTTTAGGTTCTTCTGTACTTCTATGGCCAGAATCCTCCCCAGCATATGCTGCAGGTAATGAAAATCATTGGTATTCTGTAAAATGACACTTCCTTTCAGCAATCCAGCCTCATTCAAATTCTTGTTGGAATGGCCAGAAAAATTGCATGCAACGGTAATACTTCTTTGCATCACCTGGAGATTGTGTATAAAAGAAATGGCAAATATGGACGATCAGCATTGCTTGCTGAATTTGTATCAAGAAAAGTCAGAGTGTCAAGGTTGCAAAAGTTGTTACATCTCTTTGTGACTATTTTCTACAGTAAACATCTTTTGAATTATATCATTTGTATAAGGTATTGTGTATATCTGGAGAGAGAGAGAGAGAGAGAGAGAGAGAGAGAGAGAGAGAGAATTTGGATTGTTTCCAGCAATTTGATTTTTTTTAAAAATAACTATTTCATATTGTAATGCTCTATAGTATCTAAATTCTACAGTGAATGTTATGATATAACACAGAATTATTAAAACGTTCATTTCTTAAATTGTAATGTGTTATTCAACTGTTCATAAATTAGTGAATATAACCATTTCGTCTTCTTGTGTTTTGTGTAACAGCAGTATATGAATGCATTTCCATTTCATATTTAATTTATAAATTAACTTAATTTCTAATAGTGTCAAAAATGTATAAATAACACTTATGAGGACTAATACACCTAAAAAGTTTTTAGGAAGGCCATCCTTTAAAAACTGTTTGTTTGGAATTGCCACCTGGAGGTTTCTAGAGTCAAAGGGCGGGGGGGGATGGGTTTTTTGGGTTTTTTTTCTTTTTTTAGAAATGCTAAAACTTGAAGTTTAACTTATAAAAGATAGTTAAAAAATAAAAAATTTCCATATAAAAAAAGTTCTTTAAATCATTTTTAGCTAATAAGATTTTATCAGCAGGGGTGGGGGTAGGTATTTCAATGAGAAGAGAGGCAATTCCAAACAATAATTTTATTTTGGCCTAAGGCCAAATATCAAATTAATTATGTGACATAGTTTTCATAAAATCCTTGATTATAAGAGGAGTGAGAAACCTTAACTCAACTAAAAATTTGAATTGAAAATAGTTTTGTATTGAACAATCAGTGTATTCAAAACTAAAAGAAATCTATATACATAGGAAACATGTACTTATATAGGAATACCAGTACAAAATCTATTTAAACTGTATTTGTTAAAAAAATTGAAGTACAATGTTTCTAAGCTCCCTATATACATATCTAACAACCAATACTTAAATCCTCATGCATGCAAATCTTCAATTTGAAAGCTAATGTATCAATTAAGACGTTCTTGAATTTTTCCTACACTGATAGAGAGTAAGACCTCCCAGACCAATCCATAGAGAGCGAGCGACACCAGCAGACAAGCGAACCACTCAGTGACCTGATCCACTGTCAGCTGTGCAGCAGTTAACGCCACGTACACCACACTGAACACGGTGGATGTAAACAGGAACATTGCAAACAAACGCATTAACGACCCTGGCAACCACTTCCTGTTCTCTCCAGTCATGTCCCATTCCAGTTCATACAGAAGTTTTGGTTTAAGTGATTTGTCGACGGAATCTTCATCGAGTATGAGTGCTGCCTCAGTCAGAGTTTCATAGGCCTGCGTGGTGAACTGTTTGTGGAAGTTCCAGCGTTTGTTGATGAATGATGCGGGCAATCCCCTGTGTAGGTTCTCCATTTTTTCCACCATGACATACTTCAGGAAACACTTCATTGGAACCAAATCTTGAAAAATGATAATCCTACTCCATCACATGAAATATCAATTTTCTGTAAATTCCTACTTAAACACAAGGAATTAATTTCCGTGTAAAATTTTGAGAAGCAAGACTTGTGGGTTTTTTTTGTAATTCCCACTTTTATTTTTAAAACAGTTCTATATGAAACTATGATAAAAATTTGAAGTTCACGATTTTACATTCTCCTATTTGATGCAAAACTTTTGAATTGCAGAATTAAGTACTCACGAAAAATAAGGAAATCACAGTATCTGGTAAGCTTAAGATCATAAAATAAAAAAATTCTAGAAACATATTTTTCTCCCATACCTTCCCTTAGGTCTTGAATCTCTGTATCTGTTAATGAGTCGTCACTTTCAACTTCATTGCAACTAATTTCCTAAAAAAATTATACAATAAAGTATTAGTTTGTACAATTTCAAAAAACTCCTACTGTAGAAATTTCTTTTTTATTAATAATATGACTTGGACAAGAATGTCAAATTCAACAAAAGAGTATGGGTACCTGCATAGCCCTGTGTAACTTTACATCATGCTCCAACTCCTGGAGAATGTTGTTAACAACGTTTTGAGCTCTTTGATGCAAAATCTCTTCATATATCACTCTGCTGGTCAAGGTTGATAAAACTCTGCCCATTAACATGGCTGCCCTGTTCATCTACGGTAGGTCAAAGAAGTCGGTACATGTATTTACAAAATGAATAAAAATATTTAATTACATGGGAAAAAATCAAATTTAAACAAGATATTTGTGAGCCATTGCTCATTAGTGATACCCCATGCTTATAACGTGTGTTAAAATTTCAAGCATCTGCAAATTATAGTTCGGAAAAATGCGACAGAAATTTGTTATGGATAGTCACATAGGGTAAAACAGAACACCCCTCTCCTTTAGAGAGAGGGTATATAATTCATTTGATCAAGTTATTCATAATACTTGAACCTCTATGTCACTTTCAAAATCCTGCCGATTCTCATATTTTGAAACAAATGACATGGCAGTAAACTTTAGGTTCTTCTGTACTTCTATGGCCAGAATCCTCCCCAGCATATGCTGTAGGTAATGAAAATCGTTGGTATTCTGTAAAATGTCACTTCTCCTCAACAATCCAGCCTCATTCAAATTCTTCACATACTGCAGGAGGAGAACTTCAGCAAGCTGTGCTCTGTTGTCTAGTTTTGGCTGTAGGCCTTCCCTTCGCCATTTCCTGTACAGACTGGACCTAACTTCTTGCAAGTTTGTCTCATCATCGTGAAGAAGGACCCCACTATGGCAGATACTCCGAAGCTCATTCAATATGGCCTGCTTGATTGTGAATTCTAGGTAGACGTTCTCAGCAAACTGATGCTCTAAAGTGACTTCCATCTCTGCATTTTCAATGATGTCACAACTAAAGCTGTACACAGCATGATCCCTTGCAATGTCTCCTTCCATGACACTTTGGATAATACTGGACAAGGAGTTGTTTCCTTCAGTCAGACAGAGAGTTCCATGTAGACGCACTGGTGTCTGATAAACTGTCTCGCAGCAAGACTGGATTACTTTGAAAACAAAATGCTCCAAAAGTTGGTCCATGTGCTCAACTGTAAAACAAAGTAAAATTAGCTGCAAAAATATTTGCAAATGTAATTTTAGCATGCAATGCTTATAAAAATATTGAGACATTATTCAAGGAAAGTTTAACAATCAAACCTGGATGCTGCAGTTTGCTCATCATATCCTTATACAGTTCTACATTGTCCAAAATCCCTAGATAAGATTTAAAAAAAAAGATGACTTTTATATTGCAATAAACATTTTTGTAAACATGGTTATTTTGGCCCCATGTTATTTTTTCTTGTCATTGCTATCAAAGATTTTACCCAAATTTTAATTTCATTTCAAGAACTACACGGTAAACATAGTTATGGTTAACGAGAAATACCCTACAGTCTTCAAGTAGCCCCGTTTTCAATTTGCTTTGTTAATGAGGCTAAATAGGGAATAAATAAAATGAGAGAAAATTTCCTGCTGTTCAGTGCATGATTTACAATTGCATATCCTATCAACAGACATCTTACAAACGCCCCTCCTCCTTTAGAATTAACACAGGAAAAATACATACTGAAATAACAGAAAAGTTCATGACAAATCATCAGACTTTCCCCTGCAGTAAGAGAAGGATGAGCAGTGGTTCTGTCCACTACATGCTTGATCATGTTCAGAATGACTCTCCTCTGTTGAACTTGGTTAGGAGAAACCTTTGGTTCTGTAAAAAGAAAAAAAAATTGGGGGAATTAACAACTGCTAATGTACTATTTAGACCTTTCAACTTTTTATGTTCAATTTGAAATATAGTATTCATATTGGATTAGTAGAACTGAGGTTAACTACTAAAATATACTGTTTGATCTTATATTAATCACAATTAAGAATATACCCTTTTTCATAGACTCCATCTTGAAATCAAGGCAGGAGATCCCATCCTCAATATTTGAATAAAGAATTTCTATGCATCTTTGTATCAAATTCACTGATTTCTTGTATTTCTTTTTCAGTATATTTGCTACACCATCTTGGAATGCTTTCCTTACATATGTTATCATATTCTGTGCAAAATGTCTGAAATCCATTTCTGGTGAAGCTATCTTGAAAACTTCAACTGATTGTGATATGTTCTTATCCAATTTGCTGTTTGATTTCCAGGCAATGGAGATTTTACTCAGCAAATTTCCTTGTTGACTTGAATGTGTTTTTGATGAAGCAACAGTAACTACTTTATCACTTGAAGCATTTACATCATGGAAAACTGTGCTGCTGGATTTACTGTCAATCGATAAAAAACTTTGGTCTTCAAATCCAGGGATTGATAAGAAAGACCTGCTTGTAGAAATGACTGAGCTGAACCTGTCAGTTCCTTGAATGACTTCATTTACTGGTTCATTTGTCTCAACATTTTCACTTTTCAAAGACACCTCACTTTTTAGACATAATGGCTCAGACTTCTTTGAGATGTTTATGTTCAAGACCGCCTTGCTTCCTATTATTTCCTTTTGCAGAATACTTTTAAATCTGGAAAGTTTTCTAAACTGCTTGGATCCCGATCTTACTTCATGGAGAAGAAACTTCATGCACCCCAGCAGTATCGTGAGGAAACATGTCGCCACAGAGGATTGAAAGATGGCATATGGCAGTTGATTGCTACCTTGATGAGGTGACACACAGTAGAACACAAGTACACACAAAGCCTGAACAGACAGACACCAAAACAGAAACAAAACATGTATCCTGGTGGTGTAGGCACCATATCTAATAGGGGTGTTCATTGAGGATAGCCATGTGTGATACTTCAGCACCCATTGCACACATTGTCCTATAGCACCTCTGAAATCAGAGAGAGTAGATATATTATTTGATATGTAAGATGAAAATGGCAAACATTTTTCATTGATTTTCATATAGCTGAGAATTGAGGAGAAAACATTTGTAAGCTGTAGATCTGTAATGGATATGTTTTTGTAAATTTATAAATATGATTTTAATTCTATGCATATCAAATCGAAGTAATTATACTATCAAAATAACAGGTATCACACAAGATATTTGACTTAACATTTGTTTAATACATATCATAACCTCTTAAAAGAGCAAATTTTGTGTCAGAGAAAATATTTGATGAACCTTTGTTTCTGATCTTCACTTTGGCCATCTTCTACAACACGGGAATCTATGTCTGTAATTTTATGACAGACTTTCCAACTCCTTCCACTCGCAACATGCATTGCAGTCACATCTACAGGTTTCCTTAAAATAAATTAAACCAACATCCAGTGAAAATACAGTCTTTAGCTTCTTCATATCTGGATCAGCCTTTTGCTTCTTCCTATCGGTTAATAAATTAACAAAATTTTGCAACATACTGTCATTGTAGACTCTGACTTTGTAGAAGATATTTGCATACTGTAAAGTATTTCAACACTTATTTTGATGACAAAAGTCCAGGAAAATGTTACATTAATTGATACCAGCATTCAATTTAAATTTTTGAATTAAGATATCTAAGTAAATGTGGTAAAAGACAAAAGGTGTTTTGCCTGAATGCCTTACCATGAACTTTCTTTGCTTTTGACAATAAGAAAGTTCAGAACATCAATTTCACCAAGGTAATCTACAAAACAATCGTACAATAGAGCATATATGTATAATATTGGTTGCATGTTTTCTACTCTGGCTGTAAATCAGAGTTTTTGTGTACATTAATAAAGACCCAGAGGTTTATACATTTTAAGGATGACAAAATGGTCAGTCTAGATTTACATTAGAGAGAAAGTGTCAATAAAATTCTTGATTACCTACAACTTTGAATAAGAAGATGTCAGTACAACCTCTTTGAAAGAGAAACCTTCCCGAGTAGAACACATCCACTGGAAAATATGGACTAGAGCTGTTCCTCCCAACCATCTGAATGTAAATTCTTGCTAAGGAATGACAGCTGCTACCTAAAAAACAGGAACCAAAAATTAAAAAGCATAATTAAAACAACATTTGAAGTAAATTATACTTAAAAAAAAATATACAAGCCAAAAATGTAAAAACAACAACCAAAAAACAACATTTGCAATGCAAGTGCAAAAAGGTTAAATTAAGTGCAATATTGCTCTAGACTCTAGGTTACTGGTAGGTGATGCACATTGATAACCAATTTCTTTGTGTTTCTTAAATTAAAGTATAAATTTCACATTTAATAGTTTTCAAGAAATCAAGCATGATTAAATAAAACTGCAAAAATAAAAGTAGGCTAGTACTGGAATGGAGGAGACAGCATACTAGCATGCATGACTGTACCAAAAATTATGATGTTTCTTTTCACATTTTATCATTTTCTCCCAAAACAGATATTTTTTACAATTTTAATCAACCACAAACGCAGAAAGCTTGCAGTAGAATTTAAGCATACTATTTGTAAAATTATTGTATACAAACCTTTGCTTGTTGAAGTCTTGATTTTTAAAAGGTACTTGTGAAGCAAATGCTCATCTTGGAAACTTTCATTTGGTGGAATGACTACAACGCTTGGCTAAAATCAAATGATCTAATTTAAGTATTCATTCGCATATGGGTCTAAGATTTAATTTAAAACTGTTTCTTTCAACACAAATCATTGCTTTAAAAAGATCACTGTCTGATAGTTTTCAGTAAACATTACCAATGTTTTTTTAAGAACAAAGTTTACGTTACCTCTCTTCTCCTGGATACGTAAGAAATGAAGAATATCAAGAAATATATTACAATATATCCTCCACTGATATAATAAATAAACTGGTTGTTTGAATCGCCTTGAGGCCAAAGGGGAACAACGGATGTATTGAAAGAAAACATTTTCTTTTTTAGAATAACTTTCGAAGTTTTCCCGCGTATTCTCTTTTGCGTCATACTCAATGAGCCGCTTGCCTATAACTTTCGTTCGGACTTTCCCGGAGAGCGGTTTTTCAAATTAACTCAATCAACAAAATACTATGATTAATTTTTCTGGATTCATTCATCATGTTTTTAAGATGTATACGTGTATTTCGGGAAGAGACTCTTGAACCTATTTGCTGTATCTTTTTTTTTTTGAAGGAGGGGTCGTAACCCCGACAAAAGTACTTACTATAATTTTCACCGCTGATAAAAAATCAAAATATATGTTAAGTATTATAAAAAAAATAATAATAATAACAAACCCTTACTCTTTACCTTAGAAATGCAAATATGAATATAAAACGAGATTTTTCGTGGTTGTTTTTCTTTTTCTTCTAGTATAACCACAAAATAAACACAAAAAAGTACGTATTCCTTAAAGTGCTAACAATGGGCTTGATTTGGATCAATAGCTATATTGTGTTGAGTAGCCATGTGAATATTTGAAAATGCAGAAAAGGGATCAAAGAGGCTAATTGTTTTGTTTGAAAAGTTAGTTTTAATAGGGCCAAAGACCGCGTCATCATTATTAGACTTCACATGATGCATCCTTCAGCTCTGTACAAAGACACATGCATAGCTAGAAAATGTTTTAAAAATTCATTAAAAATTCCAAGATATATATATATGGGTCATTCTCAAAAAAGGTGGTATTGGGTTGTTCAAGGGCACTAGAAAGTATAATCCTTGATTTTTGCCAAGTTTCACTTTTGTGCTACCTTTGGATATATATTAGCATACATATTGGCACATAAACAGTTAATTCTAACAAAATCTTAAAAATTTAGAAAGTTTATAAGTTGATTTTTTCACATTATTTGACTGTTCCCACTCAGAGTTTGCGACTTTAAATAGGTTTTGTAAGGTAGTAAGACCATTTTTTATTAAAATAATAGGGTCAAGAGATAAAAGGTAAGTAAAATACCTCTCTCAAGCAAAAAGACGAAGAAAATATATGAACAATAATTTTCAGCGAGATCAAGTTTGTCTGTACATGTTTTTATGTCCATGGTGTAACGAAACAAAATATTGGTGTGTAAGAGTTGCTATTCTTAGTAATTTGAAAGATAATTGATGCCTCCTTATTCCCATCGTATAGCTATAAACAATGATAGAAGACAAAATAGCTGAAGATGAAATTTACTCAATTTTTTTAATGATAAGTAAGTAGAAATAAATGTGTAACTTTTTATATTGTCTTTGGGCTAACAGGAAATACTTAAGAAAAAGAAATATTTAGACACAAACTATTGCTATGTGTTGTTGTAGCAGATAATATGCTCTTTTACTCTGAGGGAGCAGTAATTATTTAGCAGAGACAAGTTAATTCATAAATATGTCCTTTGTGTAACAGTCCTTGGTGTAACAAGAACAAAAAGTTACACCATAGACTATCACTGTTATCCCAAAGACTATAATTTACATACTTTATTTTTTTGGGAAAGATATGATGAAATTATTCAATAAATATATCACAATGTATCACATTTGTTAGTTTATGCTTATAAATAATGTTGAAGCATCTGTTTGCTGTAGATCTAGATTATTTCTCAATCATGCAATATTTTGTTACTCCAAAGACACATACAATTAACACCAAGGACACAAGACCTAAAATATTCATTTTAAAAAAATTCAGCATTGTCAAATCAAATCAAATTTATCAATTCAAGTATAATTAATATTGAATTTGATATTGGACTTACAGCTTAAGCCAAATTTTCCCTAAAAAATATTATTTGACTTTAAACAAAATGTGTTACCAAGGACTTTTAATGTTACACAAAAGAGTATTTCAATTCCCATGCATGTATTTCTGATAGAAAATTTAATAAAACAAGTATTGTATAAATACATTTTATGACAGATTATGCAATGTAGTATAATAAAATACTAAAATTATTCATCAACTAGATAAAATGGTGTCCATGGTGTAACATGTTGTGTCTTTTGTATAACAAACTTAAATTTTACGCCTGAACTTGCAGAGAATAACAGTAACATGTATAATATATCCGCTGAAAAGTGCATTTGGTAATTTTGAATTCATTTAAAATACATTCAAGCTTTCAAAACAAATTGAAATATTAAAACTTTGATTCTTATAACAGGCAATGTCCATGGTGTAGCATAAGTGTCCTTGGTGAAACATACTGGAACTAAATTGTGTAAATAATTTGACTTTAGGGGCACTACTATGCACATTGATAATGATTACTGTTAAATATATGCATTCATAAGTTATATCTATGAAAACATTCAGTTGTCTCTATTTTAAAATCTGATATTTTTGTGTTTAAATAAAGGTTGTCCTTGGTATAACATTTGGACTAACAATAATTGTCCTTAGTGTAACATCCCTTATTTTGTTTTTATTTTCAAAGATTTTTCAAGAAATATTGAGGTTTTTTCACTTAAGATTATTTTTCATGTCACTTACAAGTGTCTCCCCAAAAAAAATAAGGCATTAAATGGAGAAGAAGTTTTCAGTGTGCAATACAATGTCATGAGATAGATGCATATTTCTCATTCACAAACCAAATATGAAAAATTAAGGAAAATACATTATCAAATTCTTGTTTTATGATTAAGTTCAAGAAAAACTTCAAAAAATTTAACTTTAACACCAAACCAAATGCATGAACAATAAGATTTAATGAAATTTATGAATATTTCTTATGTGTTACACCAAAGACTGTTTTCTTTTCATGTGGTTGTAAATATCATATTTTTATAGATTTTCATTTGATGTACTGTTGGCATATTTTAGCAAACAAACATCATGATATGCCTGATACAAACTATGATAAATTCAATCTGGTTGTAAGTACTTTGTTTTTAAACAAGTGGTACTTGAAAAAATCCACCTTTTTTTAGAATGACCCATATACATCGATTCTTCAACTAAATAATTGTTTAGGACAAAAAGAATTATATATCTTTAAAAAAAAAGACCAAAACAACACTAGTATAAATCTGGTGTAAATTCCCCCGTGAAGCATCATAAACATCTTTGAGTTGGTATTATTAAATTGTTTTTATTACACTTTTTTTTGTTCTTACGTCAGTACTCAGTAAATAATGAATTTTTTTTTTTCAAATGTGTTATATAACTTCATTAATATATTGACTTCAACATTCTTATAAACAATGTGAATATAGATAACCAATATCAATGTATTTATTACTTATAGTTGAAAATAATTAAAAACACTGTATAGAAAGTTCTCCGCAGTCTAATGCATTTGCTTTTTTTTTTTAAGTTTTCCAAAGGTAAAAAAAAAAATTAGAAACTTCGGTAATCGTAAGTCTCGCGAACATTTCCCCCAGCAAACGTTTCATTGATACAGTATTTCATAATAATAACTTAAAAGCATAGTTATTTGAAATGATTGGTAGGAATTATTACATGTAATAGCAGAACGGACAGAACAAAGAACCTGTTATGTACACTACTGTGTGATCCGTGATGTGTGAATAGCCATTTGCAGACCTCCCATAAAAAGCACCCTTCTTCTTCCGGCCACCAATCATTGCCTTCTTTTTAAGATTTGATTAAGTTTTGAAAAGATTATTTGTACTTTGTTTATTTTTAAAATAAACTGCACGAAGAGTCCATCGCATTCAAAATAAGTTGCATATATAGCTGTTCATTTGATATGAGCATTGTAAAATTAAATGAAACAGGAACTTTTCATTTAATAATTTCCCTGCATACATAGACAAACGAGAACCTATGTATACAAAGCTAGAGTCGGGGTCAATAAATGTACACACTGCACAATACCTGGGCTGCGTTCAAGATCGTAGCAGCTAGCCTAGCCTCTAGGTCGTAGATATCTAGGTCTGTTGAACGGACCGCTAGATCGGTGGATAGACTAATAACATTGACATCATTTGTTAATTTCAAGGGGGAAATATTCATGTTAACTTATAGGGTGAACAACATATCACTAAATAAATAAATTTCATGTTTGGCATAAAATGTTTAGGATTCGAATATCTTCGTAGTGGGTAGGTTAGCTTACCGTTCAACAGCGTAGCCGCTATACGTAGCAGCTACGATTTTAAATATTAAATATGTAGGGAGAGGGTGAATCCTGATCCCAATCCCACTTTACAGTATTACACATAAAATATTGTCGAGGAGTCAATTCAATGTATAAACTGAATACACCCAATTTCAATTTATTTCTAATAAACACGACTAATTACCGTGGTTCTCGGGACTTCATCATAACTAAGACTTCCTGTAAAAGTATTATATCCATTATTACATTTATATATCATGTGTTAACCTTGCTCAACAAATCAGGACCATTAATAATACATTAACACAAAAGGAATGAGAAATGTTTATTTATTTCTCACGCATTCATACAATCACTTGTAATACCCAGCAATAACAGGAGATGCATCGATTTATATTTACAATAATGGACAGGCAGAATATCCATCCTACAGTATGTCCATTTCAATAGTGAGGAAAGTAGCACACAAGCATATGATAAAAAACACATTAAATAAGAAGAGGAAATAAATGATACAGATTTACCTGGTGATAAAATAGTCTTTTAATATATCTATAAATGCTGGTTTATCAAGAATTCTATTCATACATAAATCAAGGAGACAACAAACTCTTAACATTAGTGTTACTGTATGGAGCTCTCTACAAGGAGATTTACCATCTCTGTATAACTGTATAATAATTCAGTTACTATTCTGGACCCCTTTGTATACTGGCACATAATTAAAGTGAATCGTCTAAATCAATGTCTCAGATACATTGTATTTTTCTTGGATCAAGATTGATATGTAATTTTTTTTAATGAAACTACAAACAACAGGCTCGTTACTGTTTTACTTAATGAATACACAATGTACCAATTAAATAATTAGAATTATCTTTGTAATCCATAATTCACATTATCTAAACATGATTCACTAAAACTGCACAAAATGTTCAAAACATATTGCACACTTTATTTTATCATTTTTCTGAGCAGAAAATTGTCCACTCATTAAATAATCTTCAGATGAAACATTTGATTCAGCTATTCCTCTATTACCTTTGCAAATTATATACAATGGAAGCAAATGGTGTATACATTTAACAGAAAAAATATAATGCAAAACAATTTTACCACTGAATTCAAAATGAACCTCAAAATCACAAATTGTACAAAATAATCTAGTGGTTGTCACATATTTAAGAAAGTTTTAATAAGCTGTAGAGAATTGAGATTGTCATTAGGTGCTTTAAAGAATTGAATTAAATGCAAGTCATGTATTTAATGATCCTTCACAATTCTGTAACAGAGAACTTCCAACTTTCACACAACAGTCCATTGGATCTGTTGTTACATATGTAATAAATTTTATTACAAATATTAATAAACTTGTCAATACATTGTGAACCTCTGCTTTATTTCAAATTAATTGCCCAGGACAATATGTAATGTCAATCATTTCAAAATTTAAAATCAATAAATAAAACTGCTGAATCATTCACCAGTTCTGCATTAAAAAGGCTCATGAGAGAATAACCATCTCTCTCCTAATCTTCATTTTCAACATCTTCATCACTTATAAGGCCTGCAAATTTATTGGCGTCAGTCCAAACCTTAGAAAAAATTAAGAAAAATAATTAAACATGCAGTCATAAATTTACCTTATACTTAATGATTTTTTTTATTTTTTAACTTTACCCAATGTATATGGAGTCTATATTTACTTTAATATACTGTAGACTCTACATTATCAGAAACCTGCAGTCAGTAAAGCGTAAGTGTATAAATGACAGCGTGCTAACTCAACTCATCTCCATAATTCTTGTCCAATTCTCAATACAATGTTATTTCTTTACACTTGTGTAATGAAATGTTCATAATTAGTAGCATGTTTCAGACCTTAAATAGCTAAAGAAGTTTGCTTCCTTGTTGAATTAAAAATAAAAAATGTTTACAAAACAAAGAAATTTCTGAGTTGGCCCACAAAACTTTTGAAAAGTAAAGTTTACCTTTTTCTCCTTTTCCTCAAATTTGGGCATTTCATCTATAGATTTGGGGATTGGTTTCTCCCTTGGAACTCTAAAATTATCAAGTACAGACATGTATAAAAGTGCGCACATGAAATCAATAGTCACAAATATTACAATTAGGTACAGACACATGCAATTACATTTCAAGTAAAACAGATGTCATTGTGAAGTATATACTCATACAAATTTATAACAAGCTATGGTGGTTATGTAAAGTTCAGAACTTCAGGTACATGTACAAAGTCACTCATCGTAAACCCTGAACTTTACATCTTTATCATTCATCCAAAAAAATTCTTCTAGATTTTACACCCTCTATAATTGTTTAAACTATTTCTACACAACACAGAAACATATACTACAGAGTTTTAAGGGTTCCGAGTTAATCACAAGGAGTTGAGTACATACTTCTGTTTTCCCCCTCGTCCACGAGTTGGTGTCCCTCGCCCTCTCCCGCCTCGACTCGATCCTCCCCTGCCTTCACCGGGAAATCCCCCTCTTTCCTCTATAACAGAAAACGACAATTTTAAAATAGAACAACAGATCAGACGATTAAATTTACACATCACACAAAAATCCACAAACAGCTCAACACACAGCACATTTCAGTGAAACCTGCATTGTCTGCTGGCACTGGGAGGGGTACTGCAGTCAGGACGAACAAGTTGTCAATGAATGACCATTACCGAAAACTAAGATGTTTGGAACTCAAAGAGTGCCGGGAGTGTATTGGATTCCTGTGGAATCATTTATATTCAAGAGTGACAAATCGTTAAACTTACTACTTTATTGTGACAGGTTTACTGGAGTGATGATTTCATAAAATAAATCATCAATCAAGTATGTATATTAAAACCCAGTGTCCATATTTGGTTATAGGTGAGGGTGGGGTGTGGGGGTGGGGGGTGGATCGGTGATTCCAATGTTCAAGGTTAAGAGTAAGGGTATTATTAAATATTGGTCCCTCTAGAAGTATTAATGATTCCACAGACATCCTGGGTTAAGTAAGTAGGACAGGTTTTGCTGTACAGCCAGTCTGAGTGTACAGATACACCTCACCTGATTTACCTTTGGGAGGCAAGTTATTCCAAGCAGATTCAGACGACCTAAGGTCTGCTGGTTTACCCTTTGCCCAAGCATTGGTAGCTGGAGGTTCCTGGTGTATACAATAATTATCGTTATGAATATTGTATTGCCAGTACAATAGTCAAATGCATCTAGCACTTTATTTACAATATGGGTTTGTATTTTATCAGAAACAACTGACTGTTGACCAATTCATTGATAATTTCTCTGCATTATTAATAATCATATTGTAAATTCCATCAATAAAATATTGAACAAATTTTTCATTATACTTCACTGTTTACAGGTTATCCAAACTGGTTTTTTTTTTAAATATTTGTAAGATACATATATTCATGGACAATGGTCCATCAATATAATTTGCAGTCACATTTTTTTTTTTAATTTTGTGGATTGATTAAACAAAATCAATGAAAATTTGTGTTCAACAAATACCTTTAAAATCACAGTAGTCAATAGTCAGGGATCAATGACATTTAAATGCCATGTTGGTGTATGTTAACTTAAGTCAAGTTTAAATGTAGTTAAACATGTTAAAAGAGAGTTAGCCCTATGACCATCTCCAGATTCATTCAACCTAATACATGTACTACATGTATTATGTCTGTTAAGGTCTTATTGTGAACAAATAAACAAACAGGTGAACAGACAAACAATAGTCCCCATGCCACAGTTAAAACATGTCAAACTTTCAATAACTCTCCAAAATGCTATACATACTGCAGATGTAGGATTTGACTTAGTTTCACTCTTGGCAGGGACTTGGGAATTGCTCTGTGGTGGTGACTTTCCATCACCTGGGTTGCCTGGTTTCTGGGCAGTCTCTACTTTCCTCTTGTTCCAGGCATTGACTGGAGGTGGTGGGGCTGGCACAAGCTTGACAGGATCCTCTCTGTGCACAGGTGAGAGTGGACTCTTGGGCTCATCCTTACCCTCCTCCCCACCAGAGAAAACTTCCTGGGAGTGGTTGGATTTTTCACTGTCTTTTCTGGGTCGCCCATGGGAAGGACCTATAACATTACCATAATATATAATTCAAATTTTCTTTAATTTATATATCCAATTTCTCACAATATCAAACTTTTGTTCAAGCTATGTCTTCAAGAATTCTGTCGGGCAGCTGGGTAACACTATCTCCCAATATTGACTTTTCATTTCTATTAACCTCTTCATGAAGCATTTTTCTTCTAAATTATTCCAACTTACCCGATCGTCCTCCTTTACTCGAGCTATTGCTGCTGAGTCTTCGCTCTCGCCTGCTGCCTTCAAATGAGTCTCGTCTATTCCCATCTTGAGAATTCTCACTATCTTGACGAGGTCTACCACTTCGACCACCACTTAAATAAAAATAATACTTAATCAATTATCTTACATTTTATTCATATTTCAATTTTGACAACAGGCTCATTTTTTCAAATAATTATTCCATAATTTCAGCTGCATGGAACGGCATTTTACCGGCACATCAAAGTTGTGCAAAATCGACATTTTGAGTCCTGACCTTGATATCGATTTTGGACTTGTCAAACACACAAGTACTATTACCTTTATTAATTACTCTTTTCACATCAGATTATTAATACAATAATAACATAGCCCCCCCCCCCCCCCCAAAACCCTTTTGTCTACGAGTCATAGCCTCAGAACTGTAGCCCCGAAACTGATTTTTTAAATGCCTAACAAGAGCTGCACTTCCAGCCCTACAAAGGGTTCTTACACATTTCTATTTTCCTTCTCCTCCTCTGCCCTCTTCGACTCTTCCAATCTCTGTTTTGCCAATCTTTCCTCTATCTCTCTCTCCCTTGCCGCCGTATCTACTGGTTTGGCCGCTCCAAAGATGGAGGCTTTCTTTTCAGGGGCACTGCCAGGATTTTTGGGACCTTCATTTTCTACAGGTTTGGTTCTTGGTTGAAGGTTTAACCTTGGTCGCTCAACTGGTGCATCTTTTCAAAATACAGGATGACAATTTTTTTTATGTATTGTTACAGAATCAAATTTTTAAAGATAAGATGATCTGTGTATGCTTACTGTACATCTAATAACATCAATTATGTGGATGTAAATTGTACTATCTATATGCCAGCATCATCTTTTTCCTTTTTAGCATATCATATATTGCGTAGAAGATTTTAAAACAGAACCAAATAATTTCTACTGTCAATTTGTCATCAATAAAATAATAAGAGGACTAATCCTCAAAGTTTCACAAGAAGTGGGCAAGTCTACATACCTCGACCACCCTCTGGACTTCTTGGTCTGTCTGACCTGTTGATTACATCAAGATTCAATAATATATATAAGGCGAGAGAAATTTAATTTTTAGTTTTACGGATCCGCCGACCCAATTTTTCCGATTTTGTAAAAAAAAAAATAATGAAAAAAAATTTGTATCTTCGGAAATTTTGCCGGAATTTTCAAGTTTGACCGATCTTGGTTTTAAAATTACTTTATTTTATTTGAAATCTGCAAAACGTTTGACAAAGGGAGCTTTTAAAATCAAGTGTAAGCGTCTCTATAACATGGAGTATTTAAGATGGAGGTCAGCCATGCATGGTTTAGCTTAAAAGTTTTTATGAAAAGCAAAGAAAATATGTCATCCTGAACAAGTTTAGTAAGGTTAATACCAATGATCTTGAAACAAACACAAAGTACACAATGGATAGTGGACAAATTAAACTTAATATTATAAGTTCAAGCAAATAATATGTAATTTTGATTAATAAAAGTTTGCCCCCAGTTTTTTATTTTTTTTATTTTCCCTCCTCCGACCCAAATTTCTTACAACAAAATCCGTAAAACTAAAAATTAAATTTCTCTCGCCTAAAGTACATAAATTGACTTTAACAAAAAAAAAGTAGTTTAACATAAAATAAATGCCACCTAGGTCTGTCATAGCCATCATCTCTTCTGTCATCTCTTCTAAAACCAGATCCATAGCCTCTATCTGAAAGCATTAATTATTTCGTATATTACAAAGAATTTTATTCAACTTAAAATGTTGGATGATAACATAACATTGTCAAAAATACCAAGACATGCTGTACCTCTATCATCATACCGATCCCTGGACCTTCTATCATATCCTCTGTCTCCTCCACTCTCAAAGCCCCGGTCTCTGTATCCCCTCCCACCATCTCTGTCAAAACCTCTAGATGGGCCTCGGTCATCAAAATCTCTTCTAGAATTCCAGTCATCTCGTGGACCACCGCTTCTATCAAAGCCACCTCTATCGCGGTCAAATCCTCTGTCTCCTCGATCATAGCCTCTAGGTCCCCTATCATCTCTATCAAAACCCCTTGATGGGCCTCTTTCATCTCTGTCAAAACCCCTTGAAGGGCCTCTGTCATCTCTGTCAAAACCCCTTGAGGGGCCTCTATCATCTCTGTCAAAGCCCCTTGATGGGCCCCTATCATCTCTGTCAAACCCCCTTGATGGACCTCTGTCGTCCCTATCATACCCCCTGGAACCCCTATCCTCAAATCCTCTTCCTCCTCCCCATCTATCACTTCCGCCACCACGCCTGTCATTTCTATCAAAATCTGAAAAATTAACAGAATATTTTTTTCCTCATTTTTCATCTTGGATCAAAAACAAGAACATATAGTTGAAGAAATTTAAACAACTAACAATGGATGATATAAGTACCTGATTCGGGAGGGGGTCCTCTTCTCCAATCGGAGTCAGTTCTGTCTGGCCCCTCGTTTCTTCTATCTCCGAATCCGCTCTTCTGATTTTCTTTAAGAGAAAAAACAAAGATTCAAACAACTAACTACATTTTTGTTTTTGTCTACAAAATCTCCTAAGATTTTGAGATATTCAACGTTATCTTTTCCAAAGTCTTACCATTTTGATTCTGTCCTGCTAGATCAACACGCATCTTCCTTCCTCCCATGTTCTACAATCATGATAATCTTGATTAATTTAAAAAAAAGTGGCAATATTTTCCATAATTCAATGCTTACTGGCACACACAATACAATTAAGTTGACATTCACATCATCAGATTTTACCTCATCATTTAAACCCAGGGCATCAATCAGTGATTGCCTGTCCTCAAACTCTACATATCCAAACCCTCTTAGCCTCCCTTGGTCAGTTGGTAGTCTAACATTGACCACCTACAATCAAGATATCAAAATATATAAACTCATTGTTCATATTCAGATTCATCACAAAATTTCATTTTTTTTTTTCTGCTGGGAAGTTAAGATTTTGACAGCACAGTTATATTAATTTAATTGCTTTTCATGGTATGTATAATCCTTCATATGTTTTTTTTTTTTTTTGAGAACAAAAGTTGGAAAAAGATAGGAACCTTTAAATTTTTGAAAAAATTTTCTATGAGATCCTCTGTAGCTTCATAGGGCAGATTTCCAATGAATGCTGTGTATGGCGGTTGGTTTGGAATTCGACCGAGATCTACGTCGGGCCCTCGGGCAGCCTTGGGGGCAGTGGGTAACTTGGATCTGTCAATCATTGATCGCTGCAAGTCTAAATCCAAGTCTGCAAAATAATTTCATTTAAAAAATTAATTCTTTTCAATATTCAAGGTGGCTAGCGTTCATGATAAGTCAACAAAAGGATGATGTATTCATCAACATGTCAGGTTAACTTCATTTTCAGGAAATGAAGCTATGTTTTCAACAATAATATCATTTCTTTTGTATGTAGTACATGAATAGATATTCATATTTCTAGACATGCAGTTGAACATTGATTTGGAAAGCACTTGTCTAAAGGCCGACTGAACATTTTTCTCATTTAAATAATGTTCATGTTAATGTTAACCCTTGGGCCCATACATACAACTTACAAGTTGGTATTGGCACTTTGGCTGAAGAAAATCCTGTGCTGCTTTGAAGACCAACATGCATATGAAGACTTTAGTTTAATGATATTTCATATAGATTTTCTAAAGTCTCTATATTTAATTTCAAATGCTCTCGTTTATGCTTTTTGGTAATAATGCATTACCAAAAAGCATAAAAGAGAGCATTTGAAATTAAACATTTAGATATGGCAAATAGCAGATTATTAGTTTTTCCAAACACATTTAAGCTTTGACCATAAAACTTATTAAATGGAGAAAGTAACAACGTTAAGACCTAAGCAAGTGTATCTTTTATCAAAATCAATAATAATTTTAATAAGTTAGTTTAATACAAACCTTCTAAATCATTAGAATCCATCTCTGCTGCCCAATCGATTTTATTAGATGAGTACGTTGGGGCTGGGCTTCCCCCTTTTTCATCTGACAGAAACTCTGTCAGATTTATCGTCTTCCCTTTCATCTTCTTCTTCCCTGGATTATAAGGAGGAACTCTCATTAATTAAATTGTATTTTCTAAATAATTCTTTAATCAAAGCCTTGTTCATATACATATCTCTTAATTTAGTGCATATTTATCTTTAGAAAGAGCTTGATATCATTCAAGTTAAAATCTATTCAATCAACATACAGATATCAGGGATGCATTTAAGATTCCCAAACGGGCGGGTAACTAGAATTACCGAAATACCCGGGATTTACCGAAATGCCCTTCAAAAACACCGAAATGCCCCATTTGAGCACAAATATTTAACATGATAGTTTAAATCTAAGTGTTTAAATGTATTTCCCCAATTTTCAGTTTGATAATGTAAGTATTTTGACATAAATAGCGATTTTTAACATATGTAGACATTGGGTTAAGAACGATAACTCTTGCATCAATTGCTTTTCACTCGAATAGAGACCCTGTGTGAAATTTTATTCCAAGAATAAAATAACTAAGAATTAAAAATAACAGTTTATCATCAAAAATCCATATAGAGTGGAAGCAACTATAAAAATAGCAACTATTTTAAAGACGTAATTCCTATCAGAATTGCTTCTTTCTCTTGCACACGTATATAACACAAGTTCAAGTATTATAATATACATTTATTCAAAAAATTAACTTTATATACAATAACTATCTATATAAAATACTAGACATTCACTCTTTTTGGCATAATAATGGGCATTTTTGGTGTTTTTGAGGGGTTATTCAGTGTTTTCACCAGGTATTATGGTAAATCGCAGGTATTTCGGTAATTCTATGTACCGCAAACGGGCTATAATATCCCATTTGGGCAATTGGTCCCAACCTGTTAAATGTTAAAAACAAATGTTTGCAATTTTCTTGGGCACTGCAATATTGCCAGATTTCTTCAAAGGAATTCATACTATGACTTGAGTTAAAAAGTAAATTATTACTTATTTTGACAAATTGTTCAATTAAATAACACATAAGTATTGTTGTTGTGAACATAGCTGATAGTTGTGTCTATACAAGAGGATTAACTTATCAGCATGCATAATAAAATGACGTTATTTACAGATGAGGACAGAAAAGGGGTAGAGGTAACATAGTGACTAAGTCAGAATTGAGAAATCACAGCACATTCATGTAAACAACACTTTCATCGAATTCGGAATAAACAAATGCAATGTTCGATGGTACGTCCCCATTGCCATTGGGTCGTTCCACATGGCGTATGTTGACGTGCTGTAACAACTGTTCACGTGAACAAATCGCTTTCATTTCTCATGCAAATTATGGTTAGAAAGATTTTAAGTTTCAATATACAACGGGAAACATGTTTGGTAGACAAAATATAGACATAACAATATATTGCCATGCTTTCACATACCCTGAGCCGCCATTTTTTCGCTTTCGCGGTGACCTGTCTAAAAAGTCTAAAATAGCGACATGCGGATACAAACGGAAAATCACTTCCTTCTTTAGAAAATTACAGAACCGTAGGAACACATGTCCCGTCATTTTGATAGTAATCTACAAATAATAAAAATACTTAGTAAGATCGCAATTTTTTTATAGATAATTCAAGATTAATGTTGCAGATTGTAACTCCAGTTTTGCTTTTTAATTAATCAGTTTATTTATAATTTATAATTTATCGATAACAGTTTATACAAATCAATATTTGTTAACACGGGTATATGTTTTTGTGTCTAAAGTAACAGTGTATCCACATCGTAATAGATTGAAGTTTTATTCCAAAAACAAGGGGCCCGGTGCGTAAGTGTTTAGTCTCAGAGTATATAATAGATAAATGCGCGTCGTTTGATAACGTATCCAGATTCGGTTTGCTTGGTTTGGGAAAGCTAAAATCATATATTATAGGTTTATATCCTGTGGAAAAAGTTTTTATTTATTATATAAGCAACAGTAAACTTGTTTTTTTGGTCCAACCGTTTTGATGCGGTATGGGGGGGGGGGGGGGGGTTCATTTTCAAGAAAAAAAATATCCTTCTTTTCATGGTCAGCAAATATTATTTATAAGGGGAATAACTCAATTTTCTTGGACCCCCCCCCCTTCTTCCAAAAATAAAATTCACCAATGCTGCTACATCGGCATTAATACTAAATTACTAATACTTACAATTTTTATCCTTCCGCATATTTGTAGTTAAAATGTTTGTTTTGCATCAGTTGTAAAATGATATAATTATCGTGCACAACAATCGAACACCCCCAAAAGGTTTTTGTTTTTAAAAAATATCCCTTAAAACTCAATTGCAAACCGCGTCATATTGTCTTCGATCCTCTCTCATATGGCCTGTGGTTGTGCAAAAAGAAACATCTCATTGTTTAAAAATTCATGTTTTAAAGTGAAGCATATTCATTTTAACAATACTTTATGGAATCATCGCAGAAACAAAAACATGCAGCACGTAGCATCGTTTTTGGAGAGAGAGAGAGAGAGAGAGAGAGAGAGAGAGAGAGAGAGAGAGAGAGAGAGAGAGAGAGAGAGAGAGAGAGAGAAGACCTACCCCCAATAATTTGAAAAGAAAAAAAAACCACAATATAGTAAGTTTATAAACTTTCCCACGAAACTTGACTATAGAAATTTCAGAATTAATAATGTCCTATCTTCGTATCCCCCGACCCTTTCATGAAAAACCCAGGTAATAGAAAGTTACAAATTTATGTTTAGTATTAAATCGAACAATTTAACCCTTTGGACCTTTGTGGTTTCTTCCGAGGCTGTTTATCTGATTGTCGGAAAGGTGCGATTGAGCAATCGCAGCACGAGTTATCTTTTTTACAACCTCGATTTGGGGTTCCTGTCGACAGTGACGCTGTTTACACTTTTCCCACAGCTTTAGATAAGATTGGCGGCGCGGATTAAATCAAAATGGTAATTTCTTCCATTAGTTATTTATACATTATGAAAATATACCAATGAATTATAAGTTTTGTACCCAAGAGACTTTATTTTGCGATATCATATCTTTCGAATTTCCTCGAAATTCTCATAAAAACTTCCATGCAACCTCTTCTTCTTTTTTGGCAAAGGATTATTAACCTTTTAGGTTACAACCATTCGCAAACTGGGTTAGTGACTGAATGTTTTTTCGAATATACGTTAAAATTTAATTTAGTTCTATGATCTATGGAAAGAACTCCCAATTTCAATTCCTGTAAATTTATTGTAAAAATGTTAGTGGCAACCTTTGCTGTAAGATTATTTATTTTCTACATTCTTATAAAGCAGAAACAAAATGTAAGGTTCATTTTACATTCAAAATAGCATAACAAAGACTCCTCTGGTGCGAAAATCCCTCATTTTTATTTGCATGTTACTTATGTAATCCGAGATTCCCCCGACTCTAACCCCCGCTTTTATATTGTGACGCATGTCACAATATAAAAGCGAGGGTTAGAGTCAGAGGAATCTCGGATTAGTTACTATGATGACTGTGTATCATCCATTCTGATTCAAGTAATTGAATGAATTCTTATATATACACAATAATAAATATAATACTATGTAAAGTTCCTTACATTGTACATGCCATTCTACCTAGACGGAATGTTATTGCTATAAACACAGATGTCGTACAGACCCAGTTTAACAATAGAATTCGTACCATATACTCGCTTCGTAGCAAATACCAAAAATATATTGCTCTGTATCTTGCCTAAATTTTCTTATGATTGGATTTGGTTTCAAATACCTACTATGTTGCTCTTTTATAATCCCATTTTTCCATATTAACTGTTTTTGCAACGAAACCACTGCCACTTTTAATTAACATCACATTTGAAAGTTCGCCGTTTACGGTCGCCATGTAAATGATAAAATCCGAGACATTCCAAGTGCAATTTCCGATAAAATGGCAGGCAAATTCAAATGTGTATATTAACAAAATGCCTGGGTATGACCCATTAATAAATGGATATTTTGTGGATTTAACTATATATGCATGTTCAAAAAGGTTTGTAATGAATAAAAATGTGTTTTTCCCCTGCAGATTACTTTTAACAGACTTAAAATCGATGTGAAGCAGATCCGCTTCGCGGCTGCTACAGTGACAGTTTTTGTGACAAATTCTTACTGTGACCTGAGCGTAGCCTGGTCACTGTAAGATTATTCTTTCTACATCCTACCCAACCCTGTGATAAAGTTGAATTACTGACAGCATAGCATCCTACTAAACTAAATTGTTTGCTAAACTATATTGAGGTTTTTTTGCACACAGTATTAGCACAAATGTTCAAAAATACTAGATTTCTGATTGTGTCAATTGAGCAAGGACAAATTACAGGGTAATATCATTTATGCAAAGAAACATAAGTTGTTTCAAAATCAAACACTTGAAACAATGTTGTGAAAGTTATATTTATTGTAAGGAAACAAAATTGATCTGTTTACATTTCTATTTCAGTCGAAGCTTGGAGTTAATGAGCACCATCAGGCTCAAGTAGTGAACTACATGAGGTTTTCTCGTTACCAAAGAGGCCAGAGGTTGAGAGCTGTTGAAATGTGTTTTGAGGAACTGAAAAGTAGCAGGTGGTTATTCAACATCATATGCACCAATTAAATTGTCCATCTATTGATTTTTTTAAAAATTTTACACACACACAAACTGGTAAAAGTGTATTCCAAAGGTTTCATTAAGTAATGTTTCTCTTTCACAATTTACCAGACAAGATGTATTTGTTTTATATATTATTGGTATTGTACTTGTTTAATGAACAGATTGGATGAAACGACCTACACGATAGATGAGGTGACAGAGATGTTGGATGGTTTGCTGTCTGTTGTGAGAGGAGAAGTGGAGGGGGAGTTAGACAACACAGCTTACACCAATGTTCTACTGCTCAGGCAGATGTTTCAGCAAGCAGAGAAGTGGCATCTCAAACTACAGGCTGATATCTCAGAATTAGAAAATAGGTAAAATTAGTTCAGTAGTTGTGGTTTCTTCCTCTATCTCAGATGTTTCAGCAGGCAAAGAAGTGGCATCTTAAACTACAGGCCGATATCTCAGAATTAGTAATGAGGTAAAATAAGAAATAGTTCAGATTTTGTGTTTTACCTGCTGCTTTTTAAAGTTTGAAAAATGTACATGTACTCAGATTTGTGATTTCTATGAAAACTGACAAGAAATATACTTCAATTCTTTAACGCATATTTCCAAAGATCAATTGTTAACACAGAGTAGCAATCAAGATTTACAGAAGGAGAGGGAGTGGGAATTAGGCTTCAATCATGTTTCTATTGTTAAATTAATCTTTTACTTGTGGAAAAAAAACAGCCTAGTAAATCAGAAACTAGAATTTACTGCCAATATTTTAGGTCTTTTGATGTGGAGATTTAGTTTTGTGTCACAAATCAAAGTTACCTAAATCTCGTTGATTTGTAGAGAATTGATAGAAACAATAGCAGACTTTGAGGAAAGGGAGTTTGCTGGGACAACAAGAGATACAGATTTCAACAGTGTACTGAGGAAAATGAAGTTGGCTCCCATTAATGAATCAGGAGGGGCAGCGTTATTACACATGGTGTGTTCATGTTTCCACTTCCTTCTTCTCTTGAGAAACTGCATTATGTATCTATCAATTTAATTTGATTAACATGGTGAATTTTCTTTCCTGTTTTAGAAAATTGAAGAATTAGAAAAAGAAAATCTCAAACTCTCTGAGCAAAGAATACAGCTAGAAAAGCAGGTCAAATCTTTAGGAGGATCAGTAAGTCACCACAATGTTTGATAAATGGAACTAAGGAATCTTTTACCCTGGTAGTTTTAACATAGTGTAGACCAGATGTAACTATAATCAAGATCTATAATGAAAAATAAAAATGAATTTTTTCTTTTACAGGTAGCTGTTAGTGCAGCTGCTTCCTCAGTTGCTGGCGGTTCTAATCAGGTACTCGCATGTGCATTCTTTCATAGCATGGATACATTGTATAATCTGGTTACTCTGCAAATTATCAGATTAAAAATGATGATTGTGTCATTTTTGAAATCGATTTTTTTAGAATGATGGAGAGGTGAACGATCTCAGGAAAAAATTGGCTTCACTTGAGTCAGATCTTGATTCTGTAAGTATTGAGGGTTTTTTCTCTATAATTACTTGTAAGAGAATCATGTTATATCTAGTTCATTAATGATGAAACCATGTGAAAGAAGTGTAAATAAATAAACTAACTGTATATTTTGCTTTGAATACTCAGACATCGGTAAATATGATTGACAAAATTGCTGTTGTTTGTTTACAATTTTCTTGGGGCTAACTGCTTACTCTAAATAAATTAAGAGAAACAATGTCATTCCATACTTTCGCATCTGTGAAATGTTTTGCTGCTTAATGTTAACTAGTTACCAAGTAGCTTCCTCATGCATGGTTTTAATAATGAATTGGTTTCTATACTTTACAACATTCTGTTGTATTTGTAAATGCTGAAAGATGGACTTCAAATTTATTTGTGAATTTTTTTTGTATTAATTTGATAATGCTGATAAAATTTTTACAAGGTATCAACTTGGGGTAGGTAATGCTATCCTAATTGTGTGAAGCCAAAGCGTCTTGAATTTTGAAATTATAATTCAAGAAGAAAGCATAGATAGTTCAAATATTTATTGATGTTGTAGACCAAGAGAAGCAGTGCCAACTCATCAAATTCAATGGAGAAAGATTTAGTTTCTACAAAACATGAGTTGCTTAAAATCAAAGAAATGTTAGAAATGGCAGAAAAGGTATGAGAGCTAGTATGAATACTAGAATACCTAATCAGAATTCAAAATCTCTGATTTTCCTGTAAATTGATGCAGTGTGATTTGCTTTTTAGCCATAAATATGTGTTTTATTAGGAACTAGAAAAGAAAGTTAGCCAAACCAACCCATTTAAAAACTTGAAGCAGATGTTAGTGAAGAAAAATGACCAACTTAAAGAACTCAGAAAGAGGCTGTC
Organism: Magallana gigas; assembly: GCF_963853765.1. Lineage (NCBI taxonomy): Eukaryota > Metazoa > Mollusca > Bivalvia > Ostreida > Ostreidae > Magallana > Magallana gigas. The sequence continues at coordinate 16,192,298 of NC_088857.1, forward strand.
AAAGTAAGTGGTAGCAATTGTGGTCTGTGGAGAGTTGCACATGGAAGTTACCAACCTTCAACTTGTAAAAGGGGGTCTGAAGTTTTTAAGAAAGTCCTTTTAAAATTGTGCACCCCAGAGCTTGGGGAAAGGGGATAAAGGAGATACTATGAATTCAAGGTGGTTTTAAGAAGTTTAATGCTTGTGACAGAACACTTATTAGTAATGAAGAATTAAAATGGGGAGATATTTTAGATGTTGAAATTTTATGTTTACAGGTATGAGAAGGTTGATGATGCAGAGTAAACTAGTAAAACTAGTGTTCAAGATACAATGGCACCTGTTTTATCCTCAAAAACAGAAGGGATAACCACAGATGAGAACATTTTCAATGAAGTAGACATTTGTAGATTTACATGGAAACAAAGATGTACACACAGATAATGCATGGGTTGAAAACACCTACATAAACTAGCAAAAATAATATCTAATTTTTAACAACATTTGATGCCTCTCTTTATCTTTTACCTTCAACATTGCTTGGAAATGGCATTATAATTTATCTTTTTAATTGCATGACAGGTAATGCTTGAATGTATATATTTGATTTAGATTTTTTTGCCAAATTTATTTTTTTATGAGATAAATAGTGTTTATTTATTTACAAATAGAATAGTGCAAAGCAATGTATATCAAACCCCTTAAAGTAATATGAGCTGTATTTTTTAGAATTTTATTTTGCTTTAAAAACCTGCTAGTATGCTAAGTCTGCATGTAACTTAAACTTTTATGATAAATAAGATTTTTAAAAATCATTAATTTTTGTCCGTAGAAAGATTTCTCTTCTAATTAAGGAATATATAGCAGTTCAATTTTTGTACAGGACTACAATAATTCAAATTTGCTTCTATTAAGGCTTCTTGACGGGTTCTCCCACAAAATAAGGCTAACAGAAATTTTAAAATCATGATATTTTTTGTAATTTTAGTAGAAAATAACATTTTTGTAAAAAAAAATAAAAAATTCCAGCATGAAAATTGCAGCTCATATTGCTTTAAAGAAACAAGTGTATCACAATTCAATGATCAATTCTGCTAACTGAATTCAGCAACAACTGCTCTTTTTTTTTCTAAATGAAGTGCTGTTTTAATTTTTTTTTTCATGCTGCAAAGTTCATTCATAAAAAGATGTGCAATTTATCCTTAATTTATATTTGTCAGTTTGATACTTTTATGTGCATATTTGTGAGTTGGTATATATTCCAAAATTCGACTTTGTTATAAATGCTTGATCTGTTATAAAAATGAGAGTTTGTGTGTTAATTTTAACATTCCACTACCTGAAACTTTGAACAGGCATCAACTTTTTATTGTGATGTGTGTTTTCAAAAGTGTGTTCTATTTCATTGGAAGTTTGATGATGGAAAAAAAATCTGTCTTTTGAAAACTAGAATAGCTTATTTTTTACATGCTGAGAATGTTTAAAGATGAATTAAAGGTGTTTGGAGAATTTTTTTTGTATAATGTTAGTTGTATTGATATCTGTAAAATTAGTTTAACAGCTGTTTTGTAAACATGCTCACTGGCTTTTGAATACATGTATTTTTTTTGTTTTTTGTTTCTTATGCAACCAACTAAAACAAACAAGTTTTATGAATGCTGATTGCTGTAATTGTTACAACTGCATAGTTCTAGTACCTATATACAGTAACATTAGAAAATGAGAAATCCTTTATTTGGGAAGTTTGATTTGTACTCATGACATGTTGAAACAACAAAAAAAAATTGATTTTTTTATTTGATGATATGGGATGAATGACAAGAAGAAAAAAAGTACTGTAGATTTCTAAATGTTCAGCAAACATGGATTTGTATTGGTTTCACATGTTTATATTGTCACTTTTTATGAAGTCCAGATTGTAGTGGTGTACATGTCAAGAATTAGTGGACTGAGAATTATGAGTTGGTTGTACTCAGCTACCTGCCTCCTAATTTTAAGTTATACATGCATATAACGTAACATTACAACCTTTAATGTTTTGTGATGGGTGGATATAATACTGAATACATGTATTACATGTACTTACTTAATATACCCCAGTACTTTAAGAAACAGAAAAAACTTTTGTTAGAAAATTTCACTTATAGATTGATACCTGATGAACATATTATCTCAATAGATTTGTCTGAATTTGCACTATTTTTCCTTATGATCTTAATAGGAATGTCGACTATAGGAGCTAGGAGCTTAGTTTAAAAGACTTCTAAATATTTTTTTAAAAATTAAAAATTTGTTTAGACTGATATGTAAGAATTCCGTCCACTTAAAAGGTATGTGCTTTTTGTTGGGTAATTTTATAATAATTATATATGATACATACCAGATACTTGTGCAAGGTATTTAATGTTTTAATGATCTTTCAACAATTGTTCTTTGTACTGATTTTCATTTATCTATACAAGCATTGTCATGGTCTTTTAAGTGACTATGCTTTCAGTTTTCAGACTTATTTAACACTGCAGGTATGTTTATTCATGCTTACACACTTTGATGAAAAACTTGTTGAAAATGCAAATTTGATATGGCATTAATAAGGGGGATAAATGTATATTTAAAAATGCTGACCTCAAATTTTAGTAAGAAATGAAAGTGTTGTACAACATTCTTTCTTCAGGTCAGTACCTTTTATGAATTTGCTTTGGTTGTTGTTTAAAATGCTTGTGGTTGTCTGATATGCATATGTATTAAATATTCCTGGGAACCTTGTAAAATTTTCATCTGTGATAACACCATATTTCTTGTCTTTTTCAATAAAAGTTAGTGATAAATACATGTATATTAAAATGTAGTAAATCACATCCTTGTTTTTTCTCAGATGCAACCACTTTGTTAGAGTTCAATTGTATACATGTATTAAGTAAATTGATTATACCTACCAGGGGTATATGTCCAGTTCCAGTAGCAAGTGAGCTTGTGTGAGTCTGGGACTCTCCTCCTCTCTCCCTTCTGATCATTGGATATTAATCAGTCTCTGATTTATCTGCTATTTAGTCAGTGATGATATACACACAGTGGTATTCAAACCCACAATCCCTTGTGACTATCAACTGAAGACTATGCCCACAAAGAAGATGAATAATTTTAAATCTTTTGGTCTTTTGGTATGAAACCACCACTGTCAAACTGTTCAAAGATTAGCTTTGAATAAAAATTAAATACATTACATTTTGTTTTAACACAATTCTTTTAATAAAATTTTGCATTCATTATATAACATTGATTAAGATTTTATTACATTTACACAGTTATGGTTTATTTTAGGAAAAAAAAATAAAACAAGCAGGCAACATTATCAATACAATGATTATATAAGGATTAATGAATCAATGATGAATGTATATGTATTAAATTAACAGTTAACTATTTATCACAAATACTGGTAACCTCAGAACCTGTAACAAGGAAAGAAGGAAAATGTCTTGATAAAATTTATCATTCAGTATTGAAAGCTCTTTACAAACCAATATCAATAGTCGCTAGAAATGTATAAATGCATATTACAAATGCATGTACATATTAAATACAGTATGTGTAACTATGACACAATTCCCCAACCAGAGGGCAAGTAAGTCTTTGAAAAAAAGGTTGGTATAAATATGCAAAAATTTAACTTGGTCAAATAATGTTTGGGTAAAAAAATAGTCTTAACTTAATCTTTTCCTCTCACTTAATTATGAACATAATTACAAATGACAGTACTCCTCGAAAAATGTAGCAAAAATTAAAAAATTTGCGATGTTACAAAGCTATGATCGGTAGTATACAAGGTATGAATAAATGGAAATCATTCCTGGATTTTGCTTCGGATTTGGATCTGTCCCATTAAACCATCCAAAGTACGTAATCTGATTATGCTTGTTCAGAGAAACTTGCTGCGTTATGTCAATCACCCAGGGAAACACATTTCTACCGTCGCACCAACCATTCCTGCCATACAGCCAGGTTCCATGTTCATTTGGCTCTACACCAGTTAAAACCTGGTTAGCACACCCCAAAGGAGTTCCTGTATCAACAGAGGAAAACATGTCTGAGTATATGTAGTTTGCCTGTTAACATCAAGAATGAAAAATTTTATTTATTAAACATCTTGAAAAAGCTGAGGGTTTTTGGTTCACTGAACTACCCACAGACACCAGAGCTTATAAAATCCCCTGGCTTGCAAAGATGATGGGATCAAAGCACAAATAAAAGATTTTTATTCCAATTAATATCATAAAATGTTATCAATAATAAATGTGCAGTGTATTCTTGATTTTATAAATGGGCATTATTTTCTGAATAATTTAAAGAAATATAGTACAGTACATGTACCGGTACATTCATTGATACACAATGTACTACATTGTACATGTATATTGTATGTTGTTTTTATTAAGAGTCGTTGAACAAAACCAAGTACAAGTACAATGTACCTGCTTCACTGAATGTGATATTGTTGATGTGGCCGTTAACAGAGAAGTGATGCGAAGTTACACAGAATTCTCCACAGCCGTTCTCATCACTTCCATGGCCAGTTATCACAGCAAAAATCACAACCTATAAATGAATATTGTAGATGATGGAGATTCCAAGATGTGTACTATAACATGAAATAAATTAATTCAAAATTGTGACGACATGTCTAAGATGTAGTAGAGATATAAAGATATAAACATAAATTCTACTTTAGAATATGAATAATCTTCTCCAAACTTCTCATAATCATATTAAAATTTTAATATACATGTATCCCATAAAATGATCACTGGCATTTATTTCATAACTATCATACTGAGCTATTGTTTGAGTAATATTATGTACCGGAAGATGAATTCACATAACTACAGGTATAGATGTGTGTATTATACAAGTTATTGTGCATATAAAAGGACCTCTGGCAGAATAACATTTTGTCTCACCTTTTTAACATCGGCAGGAGGAATGAAATTGAATGGCTTGAAATGTGAGTTATAGTGCTTGTCAAATGTTGCACCAGGCTGGTATAAAACAAAAGTTTCTGATGGAGCTGTACTCTCTGTAAAATAATTTATCTTAATAAACATCTAACAAAAATGATAAAATGCATCTAGAACTATTTTTTGCTCTACCTCTAAAGATACAAAACTTTAAATAAGGCTAAAGCATTACACCCTCCCCATTCCTATGTTGGTGCAAGGTAGTTCACCAATTATTTAAAGAAGCTAGTGTCTTAAGTTTATAATCTTTTTAAATGTTATATATCATATCAGTAACAAACAATAAGTCCTGTGGTCAAATTACGTTGAAATATGAAGCTTTTGCCATGTTTCAATTTGTTTAAAAAATACTTCACATGATAAATACCCACAATAATAATCTTGCAATTCTAAATCCATCTAATGGATAAACTTGGAAAATTGTTTTTTCATGAAAATTATACAATATGTTGCAACAATCAAATTTTCAGTCCATTTAGAAGCAAACACCAGTTCAATCATTGCTGTCTTAATGACAGCATCTATAAATTACCACTTGTTTTGTACAGTCTAAGGTTTAAAGATGGTATCCATGGCATTGCCCAGGGTGCTGTCTTCATTGTGAATGTACAGGTATCTGATTGGTTGTTCTGAATCATGGGCAACAGAGGAGAAATGTCAGTAATCCAACGGCCTACCCTCCTGAAAAGAAAACCAAGCATTGAGAGAGGAAATCATGTCGTATGTTGTTTGCACTTTGTTAACTGCATATTTCAACTTGAAATGTTTATGTGATTTTTTTTAAAATGCCCTTGCTGTTTATGCTCATAAAATTGATAGCTTTTATATTCAACTCATTTGAGGACATTTAATTCCTTAGCCAGATAATGTGTACCCAATAAGGTAAATATTTTAGATAAATGAAAACCAACTCTTTTATTCTCATAGAACAGAATTTCTCCCTTTGCTTGTTAGACCTAATCATACTATATACGGTATCTATCATAAATAGAAATATGCTACTACCTTCTAAATGGACTAATCCATCTTCCTATCTCCATTCCACAGAGGGTAGAGTTGGGATTACAGCAAACAAACAGGCTGATCCCATGATCCCAGTGGCCACAAGTTGTGTCCCTTTCTCCAGGGCAGGAGAGTGACATGTCAAGCTCTAAATGTTGGAAGCCTGGGGAGACAGGAAATAAAGGAATTATTTTCCATAAAGTTATTCCAACACCTTTACCAATCAGCGGATACCAATTAATGGCCATGCAGTCTCACACAAAGTTACTGACTGTAAGCCAACTTGCTAAATTTTTCTTGTTCTCATGAATAATTCATGCCCTAATGCAATCAGCCATTCACACTAGAAAACCACATGCTTACACATGCACTTATAAACAACTACATATTTTCACAATATGATCCTTGTTTTTATATTTTCATAAATTAAAGAGTTTTGCTTTTTCATTGGTGGATTGTTGAGAATAATCTTTATCTATGAAAACGAGAGCAACAAAAAAATCCCATTGTTCCTACTGGCACATGTATTCTAGAAATGGTAGTGCTTCACATGTTATTCAAAACGATCAAGTTATTATTTGATCTTGGCTGTGATAAAATATTAGTAAAATCAATATAAATCATGCGTTTACAATTGTTTAATTGAATTTTTAAATCAATTTCATTTGAAATTTAAACAAAAAAGAAAATCATATGATTTCCTAATTTTGTGACATGACTGTAGGGATTGTGTGTACTTTACCTTTTAATTCTGCAGTGGAAATGTTGACAACAACTCCTGTCTGGCCCTGCATTACTTGTTCTTGAAACAGAGACTATATGAGCTGGTTTCTGTAGCTGCTGAGTCAAATTCCTTTTGTACTGAAACCTTCAGAGATAAAAAAAAAAATTGCAGCATTATATCTGTGCATGTAAATAATCAACAGTGAAAACCCATCCATTTAAGAGTGGTTGATTCTAACAAAGATAATAACTTTTTTTTTAAACTACACTTTACCTCAATATAATTATGGTGCATCCATGCACATCTATTCATAATCTGAGACATATATCAAAACTGTAACAACTCATCAAAGACTACAGTATAATATGTGGTATAACATTCTCTTACACAGCAGCTCGAAAGGTATGCATCAACCTTAGCAAAATTTATAAAATTTCTTCACTTGTAAATTTGTAAATATACATGTAGTAATGCATGAAAGGAGAGAGAGAGAGAGAGAGAGAGAGAGAGAGAGAGAGAGAGAGAGAGAGAGAGAGAGAGAGAGAGAGAGAGAGAGAGAGAGAGAGAGAGAGAGAGAGAGAGAGAGAGAGAGAGTATCTTGCATCCTTTCACAGTCCAAGAAGTAAATTGAATCTTACCACTGAGTTTGCCAGTTGATAAAACTCATTGATGGATAAAGAAACCAGCCAACCTCTTGTAGTGCACCTTGTGGGTCTATTGCTGCAAAGAAGCTAGGGGATGGTGTGTTCTGGAATGTGACATTGAGATGTGATCTAAAAATAAAGCAAGATGCATTTGTTAATAACATTGAAAGTCCCATTAAATTAGTTTAGATTTTTAACATTAATTTAATGACCTTGACTCCCTGACTGCTGACCTTAAACAAAAAATAATGTCTTTGACTTGTAAAGATCAAACATAAGATAAGGCTAAACCTACAGAAATAAAGAGTTTACCTAAAATACCGGTACCTGGTACAAACAATATCCAATTCTTTGACCACATTGATATAATAAAAAACCCAATTACTTTCAAAGTTTTCAGAGCTATCATATCAAATTAAATCATAATTCCAGAGAAGTTTGTAAATGATATTCAGCTAGGTAGATGAAAGAATACAAGTTATTATCATATCGTACTTGGCATCAAAATTAAAGTTTTCTATCATACAAGCAGGAATGGACAGAGGAACTGTGCATTCATTATCCTGGCAATTCATGTCTTGGGGTGTCTCAGTTTGATTCTGCATGATCAATACTGCTGATGCTCCTGATGCATGCATTGTTTGTACCTTTATTAAAATGTACAATGTTAGGTAACAGAATGATTAAAATTACACTCAATGTCATGTGAGATAGGGTGCATTATGTAAAAGAATTGAATTCTTATTCTGTTACCTTTTTGAAATAAGAACAGCCTCCACTGTTTACCAAAGCAACTGAGCCATTTACAGTGGAACTGGGTTGGCATCCATCTGAATTTGTCAACACCACTGGCAATGTCTTGTTTCCAAATGTAGACACAGGACTACGCAGCCAGTCATAGTGAGCATCTAGTCTTTTCAGCACAATAGGGTATTCTGTATCTGTAATATTGATTTTTTTTAATATCAAATGAAGTCTCGGTAATGATAGAAAAACAAATTAAAGCCATACTTTCAACTTAATGAAACCTGAAAACGGAATACTAAAATACCGGTATATCTTAGCCAAATGCCCACACATACTTAATAAGAAAATCCATAAAACATCTCATAAAAACTGTTAATAAGAATGCAAAGAATCAATTACTGCCTGCTTGGAATAAAACTTGGTCGTATCCACAGTTATGATCAACACATTCCCATTCTCTTAGTGAAGTGGGTAACCAATTTCCAAGTTTACTCAAGGATAGCACTGAAAAATGAAACTGATCCATCTTGGCATTTACCTCAGTCTCTGACCTAAAAACACACACAAAAAACACCAATTAATAAGTCAAAGTAAATACGGTACATATAAAAGAACTTTTAAAATGGCAATTAAAAAAACCCAAGGAGTAAATCAATGAATAATCATCCTTCTTTACTTGAACTATTACTATTATTTATCGATAATTTATATAGAACCAATTTTAAAGGAGCAAATTAGAGAAGTTTTATTATATATAGGATTAAAATTTAACAATAATTGAGATTTTTAAACATCCTTATAGATAATATATATTGTAATAGATTGTCTGTTTACAACAGTGCTGACTTTAAGGGGACTAGCTATTATTGTTTTATCCAGTACCTTAAGACTCTTTTTGCCAACACATTGATCCTGTTAAACATCCATTTTGCTCCATATAAGGCTTGCAAATTATCTGTCATCGGAATAAAAAGATGTTGTGTATACGGGTCGCTTTTTATTATGGGAATGAGCGCCTCGTCCGAATTCCATAAACATTCCAAGAAAGCAGAATTTACAGGGTCAAAGTAATGAATTATCACAGACTTGTTATTCAACTGGTTATTGGGATATTCAAATATTCCAGACAGTGTCCATAATCTAAAAGGAGATGCCTTATCTCCCGGTTTTAGTGATGGTACTTCACCGTCCTTTAGAACACGGTTCTTTTTCCGATTATAAAGGAGGTTTCCAACACCAACTTCGTCCCTCTTAGCAACATTAGATCCTTGTGTGGCTGCAAAAGCATAGTTTTTTGTGCCATCAAACTGAATTTTAGAAATAACTGGTGCAGTGAATTCTTCAACAAATGGGTTGTTTTCAAATAAAAAAGACAATGCGACGGGTAAATAACAAATACATAGTAAGAGCGAGTAAGGCATTTTAGTGTCGTCTGCCATTTTCAAATCATGTGATCACACAAAAAATAGCACAACAAACCCGATGTAATTTGTAATTATAAATTACCTAATAACTAGGGATTAGAAATTCAATTTTGTTTCAAAAATATCTTTTTGATGGGTTGTTTTATGAAAAGTTTCTAATTTGTCGAAAATTTGATTATTTTTCCTTATTAAAACTAAAATCGGGATCGAAATTCGGCATGAGGTCAACCAATCAAAATCAAGTAGCCTCAAGGAGATACCAGCAAATATGGCGACTGAAGAAACGTAATCTGGCAGCAGTAACTGCTATTTTCTCGGTAAATTGCCTCATATTTGCTATTCGTAATATTATTTTGTGAACCTTTCTTTTAACTGATTGATATTTAACACACCTGCACAATGATACAATGTAGAAGATCGAAACTGAAAACATGTCATAACTTTTCGTGTCCGTTCTTGTTCCTACTGACATTAACGGTAAAGATATATATATATTTAAATCGTTTGTAGTTTTCAGAATGACACATGCATCACAGAACAATAAGTGCAAACGTAGGTTTTCATGGAATCATTAGGGATACAAAGAGGGATTAATAGTCAATGTCTTTATGTGACATAGTGTCCTATACGAATACCATTTTGATATAAAATAAATAGGCCTAAACCGTGAAGCGTTCTGAAAACAAAGGAGAAAATCAGGAGAATATTGTTTATATTAATGGACGTTAGTTTGTACATTAAAAATAGTAGTACACTTACACTACTGATGGAATATATTCAGGTTTAATAGATTTGTTATTTGGATTTTGGCTTAATGTTTTCCAGTTTTATAGGAATTTTATCTTTACCAATTCTCACCAAGTACAATTTCTTGATACCATGTAGATTTGTGTGTTGAATTGCAATGTTTCATTGAAAACATGAGAACTTGTTCTAAGCCAGAAGTGCATGAATTGATGAAAGACAAAATTTATTTCTAAAGTTACGTTAAAATAACTTTCACCATTTCCAAGATTGGTTTGTTTTTCAGTTTTTTTAATGCATATTTTATGTAAGCAATAAACATCATTATATATGCAGAAATATGTTTCATTTTGTTGTAGAAACTCATTGTCTTGAATATGATTGCGGTTTCAAGAAAATTTCCTACAGCTTGTCATTTACAACTATAAGGTAAATATTAAAGTTGCTCATAAGAAATGAAAATAGAGAGGAAGAAAAAATCCTCATCATTGTAATGTGCAGAGTGATTTTTTTAGAATGCATATGCAGGTCTGGATGTATTGTTGTAATGAATATGACCTGAAAGAGAACTTTTTTTCTGAATATGGAAATTTTAAATTTTACCAAGCTTTCTAAGAACCCAACAAACTTTTTTTTGTAAACATATTTCATATTTGCTTCTTCAGAATAATAAAATTTAGTAGACAAGGAAACATGTACTCAGTATCAATTATTGAAAAAATTTCATTAAAATTTAAATACAGGAAGCTAAAAGGCTATAGCACTTAAACTATAAAAATGAATTACATTATGTCTATTGTGTGTCTGTGTTGGTACATGTGTTGCAAAAAAAATCTGACCTGCAGTAAGATGACTGACCTTGAAATTGCCTTTGATTTGCATGTGACATGGTGTAACATGCTCAGATAGCTTGTTGTTGTTGGACAAATCATTTATTTATCATATCATAGGAAAGCGATTTTATAAAAAAAATGCAGTAGAAGTGTTTATGAACAGTAAAAAAAAATAACAAAAAAATATGTGAGCTATTTTTATTAAGAAAAAAAATCAAGAGTTTATTTTGCCCGATTTATAAGAGAAATAAACAAATGTTTAAACAAATATTTATAAACATTTTACTGGAACATTCTCACAGAAAGTGTGGTTATAAAGTTCAAGGACATTTTTTTACATTGAAGGTTAAATATCTAATGGTAGTTTAATGTTATTACCGCTAATATGTGACCCCCAACCCACCCCTACCCCAATCCAAACCAGAAGTTTTGTTTAATAAACATGTATTTCATGATTTATTTATTTCAGAATAGATCATGTTGTACCAAAAGACACATCAATATTATTTTGATATTTGATAACTTTTTAGAAACTTGTCCTTTTTGGCATGTTAAAGAGTGGAAGGATATAGGCTAAGTAGAATTTTATAACTGATAGATTTCCTGCCCTCTGATCTTTGAAGATAATTGAAAAACTAAAAATAATAGATTTACACTGAACATTTCTTTTGTGCAGAATTTCATTTTTCATTGACCCAGGGATTCAATGCATGATGTTCAGATATTTATAGGATTCATTTTAGAATTTGAGGTGTTTTTTCCACAGTTTTAACAAAGTTTCTCAGAGTTCGTTGTAAAGATCACTCTTTAATTCTTTCTCATGTTCAATTAAAAATGTTCACTAAAGCTATTATCAAGTGTCTTTGATTGAAGAAACATGCCCTCAAATTAGAATTGAACTTTTAACATGGATCGTGATGCTGAAGAGCATTTACACAAACATTGCTTTTATTTGAGATGCCAAAGCCCAGCAGCTATTAAAGATAAAATCTTTTAATGGATCTTGGTATTCTTTGCATTCCTACTGTACACTGAAAAATAAAAAAGATGTCTTTTATCATTTCGAACAGCAGGGTCTTACTTATACAAGTCTGAATTGTACATGTATATAATGGTCACATATTATTAGATCGTGACATTCCATCAAATTGTGAAATGCTTTAATCAATCTATATCACACTTGGTATGATGTACGTAGTTTTGCCAGTTGTTGTTGCACACAATTATGGTAAAATCATACTTCACATATATATATATATATATATCTATCACCGTCCATAATGAGATTTCCTATGTGAATTCATTTTCTATTAGTCTCATGGTTACCCAGACTTTACCGTGCATATTATTCCATATTTATTCCCGAGGCTTAAATATTTTAGATAATTATTTATACATGGTTCAGGCTCTGAAAATGTTGTTACCATGGAAATTTACGAACACTCGCATATGTACCAATTGGTTTCAATGTGAGTTATTGTATGTGATTGATAAGTATAATGACCAGGTTAGTGTGGTGTATGTACAGGTACATGTTTACATGTGTAGGAACACACACAGACAGGAAACATGGCTAGGGAAAACATCCTGCTTAATGAAAGCAACAGGGAAATGAAACAGGATTCATGACCTATATATCAATCTGTTGAACAAAAGATTGAATTAGATTAACTGGAGGTTTATATTAAACATATATAAAAACCACTGGTTGTAACCCATTAGCCCTATGAACTCATCAGAATAAAATTTGCATTCAGCTAAGTTATCTGTAAATGTCTTTATGTCCTTCATGTGTGTAAATGAGTGAATGTGATTGAACTTTATGTGCTTAGTGCATATTTTGTACTATGAGAATCATTACAAATGTCCTCCTGCTTTCTTTACAGATCCTATTTTTGAAATAGAGGTTTGTTGATCATTGGAAGTGGATAATATAACAGGAAGTCTGAAAAAGGCACAAAGTTTGAAGAATAAAGGTAACGACTGCTTTTTAGTTCATAGTGAATCTATTGTAATGGGGAAACTGGGTAATGGCTGTTGGTTCACTTAAACACATAGTTCGTGTATAATGATACCCATATCATATTGATTAAAGCTTGCTTAATTGCAACCACTCGTTGTTTAAAGGCTTGCGCAAAAAATATCTTCCAAACTGAAAAGACTTCAATGCACTGTAAGATAAAAACAATGCTTAGATCTTATTGTTCCCTTGACTTTGATTATTAAACTGTATCATTGATATCAATGTTTTTTAATGTAAAGGGTTCTAATTTGTTTCTAATATCAAAAGACATTTAAGCTTTTCTGTGCAAGACTTTAAAAAGCAAGGGCTGTTTTTTGGTAACACAGCAGCATTCTAAAGGTGTATTCTTTGAAGAACTTAAAAAATCAACAGTACTACATGTACTTTATTCCCATTTCCAATTTGAGCAGAAACAGTGATAAGCATAATACATGTTTGCTGAAAAGTTTGTTAAAAGAACAAATTCATCCAGAAAATTGAAATGCTGTGCACTCATCGAGTTGGGTTAATATGCGTTTAAAAACTGCACTGTACAGACTTTCATTGTTGAAGTATGTATCAAAGGCTGTGCATCAAGGTGGTGAAATTAGATTTGCTGATAACTGGTGTATATACATGCTACAATAAAACAGAAATGCTATAAAAGATTGATTAAGGTTTTGGGTATCAATTTGGAACATTTATCACATTCAATGAATAATAAATGGAAAGATTTGGAAAGGCAAAGGATCGTGAAACTTTACCCTTGATGCAACTTAAGCTCAAATAGACCATTAAATATGTACAACATTGTCCAAGTTTGAACGGGGAAATCATATTACTTGGAAATCAATAGTATTGACTTTACTTTGTTATTTCATGCTTTGTGAGACCACAATGTGAAATATTAGATACAAACACAGATGGTGGCGGTCTATTGTCTTCCCTGCTTGGCTGACTCCTGATGAAAATGCTGCTATCCTTCATGAACTCTACTCTCTGTAACTGTATTGACTTTTTAGTGTACAAGGGGATTCCATTTGTATTGAGCAGATTTGATAGACTTTGGACTTGACTTGCAAGTCTTGTTAGTGAAGGTTTTCTCTTTGTATAACAAACATGTTCTGTTGGTGGTACTGATTGACTGTGTATCGTCTTTCATGGTTTGTGTTTAATCAATAATTAACTTATGACAGCGCTAATTAGAGAGTATGTAATTAATACAGTTGGGAGGTGTAGCTGCTTTGTAGCTGTAGTATTGTTGTCAGTTAGCCAAACAGACAAAGGGGGGTCTATAGATAACCTCCACAGCAAGTGTGTATGTAGACAGTGTCTGCAAGAATAAGTTTTCAGTCGGATATATATTGATATGTGCAGTGATCAAAGCGTGTTATTTTCCACACATCAGCTAACAATACAGGTCAGTTCTATTGTTGTTGTCGGTATATAATCTTGAGATGGATATTTAGAAACCCTGAGTTTACCTTGGATTTAAAGTGTTAGACTTAGCATGTTGGTATATGTTCAATCATCACATGTTTACACAAGGGGGCTACAATGCATATTTAACCATTAGCTTGAATACATTAAAATAAACACACACAAGTGCAATATATTAAATAGGGGCATTGTGCAGGTTGATACTTGTAGTGCACCTATGTTTATTTTACAACACTGTGCCTCAAGTGTGTGATAAGATGTATAATGCGGTAAAGTAGAGAAAATAGTCCGACTTTTTTTTATAATGTTTGAAAAGTAAATATGGCCACTGCCGATAGATAGGATTTAAAGTAATGTAAATAGATAACTATAGTCTACATAGGACTGGGGCTTTGTTGTCTTACCCTGCAATCAGGAAAGAGCTTTGCCTGGCCTTTTCCTTCTCCCTCTAACAGCTACAGGGAACTATTATTACATATTTATGTCCTAGTGCAAGGTAATGCCAGCAGTGTTTCGTGATCACTGTCATATTGATAATACCCTTTTAAAGATTGACGGTTGTCTTTTGCCTCACTGCCATATAATCAAGACTGTTCATATTTTCCTTGGTTGCAATGGAGTAGTTTGCTGACTTGCATGTAATAGCTGATGTCGTTTTTTTAGCAGAGAGAAGCCATTAAAACTTTTCTGTTTTAAAAATCAATCTATACTTCCTGCATTGAAGCACCAGGGAAAGGTCTCCGAAACGAAAACATAAATGTGCACTAAGTCTGAGGACTTTGACCATCGTTGACATTTTGATAAGGTTTTCAATTTTACAACAGGTGTTTGTGATCAGGGGACTGCTACAGAGACAAAAAGGCCTAGGATTTTAAGCTTAAGACAAACCAGTGGAGGGGATCTAGTGTCTAACAGAAGATTGGGGTGGCATTGATGCCAGCCTCTCCATTATATACCACCAGGTACAGCTCTATTTTTTTAAATCATTGAAATTCTTCCTGCTTGTAATGATAAAATTCATATGATGTATGCTTGTGGAATTTACAAATATATTAGCAAGTCTGTAGGAAGAAATTTACTTTGGTAGATCACAATTTGTTCCTTGTGTTTGAAAAGCTATCCAGGTAAGAAAGTTGCACTGAGTGTGAACTCCATAGGGGGGAATATTTCATTCAAAACTGCAGTTCTAAATGTTCAGGCAAGCGCATGCATGAGAAAAATGAAAACGGAGAAGGAAAGTTTGTTAATCCAGATAATGAATCCATTATCCAGGGGCCTTTAAGGCAGACTGGATTTCATGTAGAATTGATTGAAAATGAAGAAGAAAATTAAAGATAATTTGATGTGTAAAAGAAATCAGTTTAGTATAGGGAACTTTCGGTATGGCCAGGTAAAGGATTCTGACTTTTGCAGTTATTATTAAGTGAATTAATTCTGGGGGAAATTGCCTCTCCAGCTGTGTATGATTTTGTGAACAGTTGCTATGTCTCTCTGTTGTGTGATAAAGATAACATCAGATGTATTTGAAATTTTGTAGGTAGGTGCTTGATTTATTAGATTGAAGTATTCAGTGCAATTTTTAAAGCATATAATAAAGATGTTGGATAAGTAAATTTGAAATGTCTGAAGAATTTGATACATGTTTGTTTTGATTTTCAGGTGGAATTGAAAAGTAATTTTTTCTTTGATTTAATTGGTGTGAATATATATTTACTATGAGGGACAATTTTGTAATTTGCTATGTATATATTTAGATATCTGCTTACATCTAAGTGTTGTGCTTAACGATCAAAGATTGAACATTAAAGCAAGGATGTACCTTATAATGGAATGATTAATACATGTACTAGAATGCATTTCCCTATTGTATTATAAAGATTCAGATGTCAAAAACCTCCGTGCAATTTATTGACTGACTAAAGTGTGGAGATTGCATTACTTCTATTTCACAAATCATTAAGTCATGTCTTGGTGTTTTTCATCCATCTGTCCTGGTTCATTTGCACTCATTCTCATGGGATATTCCCAACAAACCACCAATCATTTACACTGTGTTTGGAGCAGTGGAAGAAACTGCTAATGTGTCAGAATTGAAATTATTTACCATACATTTTCTTCGCTAGCTGTAAGTCTTTGGGGATTATTAAGATTGTCATCTTGAATATTGATAAAAACTTTGAAACAACTAATTTTTCATCTTTTTCCTCTTGCATTTGATGAAGGCTTTAAAAACATCAATTTTTTCTTCACTCACAAGAAAGCATTTAAGCATTTATCACTATTTGGTTCTAGATGCATATGTTATTCTAATAGAATTTTCTTTATTTTTTTCCAGGACTTAAGTTAATGAAAACCAGGGCAACCATGAAGTCCATGGTGACACGGCCAGTGAATCCTCAGGCCAACAATGCAGAGGTGAACAAATCAGGGGAAGGAACTGTGAAAGGAGCAGGTAATGAGTTACATCCCTTTGTCGACTGTTTTGCTTTATTAGGCCTAAAAGGCTGGGAATCAACTTGACTGGACTGTCTGATTATTTCCTCTCTCTTTCCTGTGGTGGCCAATTTGAATGATTGACAATGGAGCAATCTCTCACCTTGCGGGATTCATATGCAGTTAATGACATGGGTAAGATTGGCATCATAATATTGATCGTCCTACTTTTGAATCTTGCTTTTGAATCAAGTTTGTCTGCAACCTGCTGAAGAAAGAGAGATTGCTCCCGACTGCAGTCCTAATCAAATTAGCCATCACCAGGAGAGGGAGAAAGAGACAGTTCAGACATTCAGGGACTTTTTTGTTATTTAATTCAAAAGATTTATATGAATGGTTTGTATGGAGTTCAATTTCAGATGAGGGCACATTAGGTATGGTTCTTTGATGCATTTAAACAGAGAAATGATATGTGTAGTAGTTAGGAAAGGATTCATTTTCTCTGTTTAAAAGACATGCATTTGACAGTTTCTCTGCTTATTATTATGTACATAATCCAAATGAGATCAAACTCTAACATGACTTCATTATACCTACACTGTAGAGTCGTTTGATCCAGGATGAGTAAGTACCAGAATATATAGGTTTCACCCAGATGATATTTGCAACCAAGACACTTTTTCATCGACTGTTAAAACGCCATATATGCAGACATTTTCAGGGGTTTTGATTAAACCGTTTTCTTGGGGTCTTCCTTGGTTTTTTGTTGGTTGCTCAACAGAAATGTGTTTTTACCTTTTTCATTCACTTTTTTGCTTTTTTCATCTTAATTCACCTCTATGCACCAGTAACTATAGATAAAACTAGAAGACTTGTTCTCATCACTTTATTGTGATGATAGTATTTTGTAAATGGAATTGTTCCCTGGTCAGTATAAAAGGTTTGATGTTGCATGCTTTTGTTACTATAATTATTCAGTTTTTCAAATTAAAAAAAAAACATTGTAAACAAGTTTTAGTTGAAATGTAAAGTCATGATGTAAAAATATCTTTCTAATATCATATTTTATTTATGAAAACGATATATTTTTTATAAAAGAAAAACAAAGTGTAATTTTTTAATTTTTTCATTAACAGAATTTTATTGCTCATATGATTTAATTTTCAGTTAAGATTATATTTGGATTATTGAGGATACAGGTAAACAACATTTAACAAAATTTACTTACTTAAAGTTCACAGTAATTCAGAAAATAGACTAAACATTTGGGGAGTCTATATATTCATACAAAGAACTACTTTTAAAAAGGGTTATAAGGTCTGGGAATAATTGAGAAGATTTAAGTTTATTTTGATTTAAAAGGAATGGTTTTTAAAAAAAAGGGGAAAGAATTTTTTTCACAGAAACTTAACAATACAAACCATAGACTAGAAAATACCTACAAACTTTGTATATCATGTATACTATATGGTAGCCACTCATATCAGAGTTTCTAATCTGTGCCATATTTGTCTGCATTCAAGGTCGGTGATATTCTTAGCACCTTCCAGGTATAGTATGTTCTCCTCACAATATTGCCTTTTTGTATTATACAAATTACCAAAGCTGAAACAACATTGAGTATTCCATTAAAATATACATATATATTATATACTGCGTGCCTTTGGTTTGTAGTACAAGAACTCTTTTACTTATTGTACAGTTGTTTATTTTTACTGACGAGTGTGGAAGATGTTTTTATGTTTTTAATACTAAAAAAAAATTTTCTTGTGTTCCATATCTCATTTCTCGTTAACTGAGTCAAGATCTTTCAGGAAATTGATATTCATTTATGAGCAGAGATAAAGTATAAGTTCATGTTATAGAAAAAAAAATTGTGAAAAGAAAAAATTCTCTCCATACTTGTGAAATTCTGATAGATTTAGTCATTATATATATATGCAAAGGTAGTAATTTGTTCTACATGTACATTTATAACAACAAACTTGCCTTGGGAAAATTTCTAATTCCTGACACTGATAATATTGGGAGGATACTGTCTCTGTAAGTTTGTATTCGTGTAGTGCCGCCCCTTTGTGGAAGAGAACGGCTGCATGGGTAATTGGGATCTGTGATACGTGCTAGCATGCTGCATTGTTTCAATGATAATTTACAGGCTCCTAAGCGTCATGCACTCTGTTGAGCAATCAACCGAGACTTTGTCAACTCTTTGTTTACATATATGGCAACTGTTGATGTTCAAGTTGATTTTATGGTTATTTTTTTCTTTCCTTTTTTTTTTTTAAACTTAATAAAGAATTTGAATTTGAAGGGAAACTGGATTGCAGATATCATGGGTGTTTCTGTGTAACAATGAGTATATATATTACAGAGTAACGATTGTTACAGTATGGTTTTTATTCCAATTAAAAGAGGAACTTTTATTTTTCATTTTCACTGTATGTTTTTAGGGAAATCCAGCAAATAATTGCTTTCCAATGCTCCAACATAAACACATGTTCAAATTGTTTTCGTGTAATTCATGATATGTTTCACATGCTTTTAATTTTAATTAAAAAAAAAAGAAATCTATATGTACGAAACCTTGTTGAATGATTGAATGATGCAATAACAATGTGACCTATTTTGTGCCGAGTTTACAGATAAATTTGATTGGTAAATCATTTGTTTGTCTTCTTTATATGTGATACCCTTAACTAGGCCAGACTTAGAGTACACAGGTCAGCTCTTAACATCTTCACGTCAAAGTGTTTATATTTCTAACACCCAAACATCTTTTTTCTGCTCTCTTATAATCTCTGCTAGTTGTCTTATGTGCGTGCGCCGGTTTTGGTCGTTGTCTATTTAGTTGTCTTTTTTTTTTTTTTGTTAATTGTCCTTTTTACATATATATTATATATATCTATATATGTTTGTATATCATGACTTCATCGACTGTAAAATACAGGTACATACTTGCATTGTAAAATTTTACCTAAAAAAAAAAACTACGGTAAAACACCTCTTCTTAAGTACCAGTATCTAGAATTCATACATATCTTCCCTCCTGGTTATGTCATGTGACAAACACCAATACACAACAGGAAAAATTGATAAAGTTTTCTGGGATCGAGAAAATTCATAAATGTCTCCTATACCATACTAGTGTTGGTGTTTAGTGCTTTGACATAGTATAGATAGAACTAATCCATGTGTATGACCACTTAACTCTTCAGGTGTGCATTTTCAAATGTGTAACCATCACCTTGGCTTTTGTTTTATGCTTGCAAAGAGCACTATTTGACCGATTGAGTACACATAATATTTTTATCCCCATAATGTCACTTCTCTATCTAGACTATATTGATAAGAAATAGCAAGTCTAATCACAAATCTTTACATATTAATCACAAAACAGATTTACAATGTATGTTTTTTCCTTGTGTTTTGGAATGCCTTTCTTGCCCTTGCATTGAAACTTCAAAAAATGTATATATATAAGAAGCATATATAAGAAGCACAAAAGAGCTCTTAGATAACATTTGACAATAGACAGATTCTTGTGGGGAAAATATGAATGTTTGCTTATAATGCCAATATTGACTAGATATTGATAAACAGACAAGCTATTCATGCTTTTTACATTATATATGTAAATATTAATAAGATATGGCACTGTGCTCCAAGATACAGAGATATAATGCAGAAACTTACGGGCTCATGAATAAATGTCAATCATTTTCTCTTTTTCCACATAGATATCGCCCAATATTTCTTGATGTTTTGTGGGTAAAAACAGTGTACAAGCTATTTTGGTAGCTAGAAGACTCTTAACATTGAATCAATTTTACTAACAGTGTGGGTTTGGTCATCCTATATTAAACTTCCGTAATTACAATTATTTAACTCTCTCTTTCATTCAAAGATATAGAAGCACTATGCAAAAAAAAAAAACCTGTAGGCTTCTTGTACAGAATCACAGAAAATTAGATTTTAAAAAGGAAAGTCTGTAATTCTCCTTGGAGTTTGCTTTTTGACACAATACCTATATACTCCCCCCACGTTTGTTTGCATGTTTATTGTAAGGTGGATTGAGAGTAGTGAACTTGCATTGATTTTTCAAGTAAATAATTTAAATATATCAACTTAAGAAACTCTCTCGCAAAGAAGCAATTTTCTTTTAATTAGAAAAGAAGTTTTTTTTCTCTGTCAATTTGAATATTTCTCCAACTGATATGTGAAATCATTGTGTAATGTACTTAATGTATATAAAAATCCAGTGACTATATACCAAGTGTTTTGTTATAAACAGGGGGAATTAACTCCTGCTCACTGTGGGTAAAATGCACTGTTCTGTTGTTGCTTCTTTCAGCATGCTGGTGTTCATTAAGTGGAGAGACATATATTTACCAGTACATATAGCCTCGCTTCTTACCATCTGCTTGATCATTTCATTTCATAGAGAATAAATGTGGACGCAAAATGCAGTGATGTTATATTTCTAGTTTTGTTGTGTATGATCAGTGTTAACAATTTTGAAAATCAGTTAAAATGGTCAAAGGCTGCATTGAAATTCATTTAAAAAAAAAAAAAATTGATACTGTAAACATACTGTAAACTTACTGTAAACATACTGTAAACTTTACATGGATGTTTGATAAGGCATACTTAGTATTTACTACTAACTGGACATATCGGCACAATACAGAACATGTACCCATAGTTGCAACACTTGACACTAAAGCTTTGCTTAGCAAGGTTGCTCAGTCTATATACATACAACAGTATTCCATGTAGACAACTAATGCTTGGTGTTTCAAAATCAAGGTCCTCTTGATCAAAGCTGCAGTGGTTTTTCAATAATTTGACAATCTTCTCTGCTGGGATTTTGTTTGTTAAATTTCACATGTAAAGTAAATATTAAAATGACTGTTTTTCATAGTTGAGAGAATTTACAGAAAACACTTGATCATTTTATGTGTACTAATTTGAGCTTGCATATTGTTTATGGCATATTGTACTGGGTAGACTGTATATAAAAGTATAGTGCATGAAGAGATTGACAAAAATAACCTTGTATTATACTATACCCAGTTCAAGTTTCCTTGGCCATGTACGTTGGCCGTGTGTGTTTAGTTCTTTTCTGTCTTTTTTTATAACCAAAAAAAAAAAATGCATGCTTAAATCAGGTGAAATCTTTTGGTTGTTTTATTTTCCTTTCATTTTATACCTAGTTTTAGACTTTGTAATTTATATCTACATAATTTACTCACAATGAATCATTTATTAATTCTAATCAAAGGAATTCTTGTGTGTGCGCTCTCCATTATAAAATGCAAAAGTTATGAAGCATTTCACCATTCCTAAAATGACTAGAGATTTGAATTAACATAGTTATGGCTTTCTTACACTGTATTTTAGTTCACAGAATGATATTATATTTAAAAAAAAAAATAATCATCTCAGGATGCCTGAGAGGTGTGCACATAAACTGCTTAGATAATTGTGTTGGTTAATTTAAAGTAAAGGAAAATGATATTCTATGAACATGTTTTAAGCAAAGATAAAGAATTTTGATGTTCCAACTCAAGTTTTAAAGCTATATTTTTTTTTTTTTGCATTGGGGAATAATTAGTTTGATATTGTTTGTTAATTTTTCCAGTGGACATTTTTAATGACAGGGAAGTGGTAAACTTTGCCTTTACAAGTTTTCTCTCTCTTTGATATTTCATAATGTAACTTTATAGACATTGTAATATGTTGTTGGTAAAATTACAGGACTTGCTCTGCATAGTTTTATTTTTTTTTTATTCTTAGCAAAATGAAATTATGAATTTAAAATGAATATAAAGTATAAGATTAAAGCTCTCAGCTGAATGATGATCTTCTCTCTCTCTATAAGTTGATGTCAATTCTGCCTGTATTTTGCTAGACTGATTTATTTTGTTAACAGGATACCGAGCTTTTGTGTATGTAGTGGTGTTCTTCTGTTTCATACACTTGTCTCTCTGCATTCATAAAAGATCCACTCCCTCCTTCTCAGAGCGAATCTTAAAGCATAATGCCAAAACATTCAAGTTTTTACAAAGATAAAACTTTCCATTCCATCATAAAACTTTGGAATTATTTCATGGCCAATTTGCATCGTCTGCTCTGATAAGGAAGGTGGATCTATTAAATTTGTTACTTCCCAAACCAACCCTGTCCAATGAAGCATGTTTGGTTCCACTTGACAAGTGAGCTCAGGCAGGTTTTAACACCTTGTTGCTGGGAACTTGAAACATGTTTCACACATTGTTCACTTACAATCTTCTTGGCGATCCACTGGACTGAAAAATACCAGTCAAGTTGAAACATAATTTTTTAATAGGATTTTGAGTTGATTATGCATGGCGTAAAGAATGATATTTAAAGGTTTCAAGTAGAACTTATTATCTCATGAAATGGTCCAGTGCCTCACCATGAATTTAACTGGTATTCATATCTGCTTGTGACATGTCATTAAATGTAATCAAGAGAGGTCCACAGATTTGGATTTTGTTTGTATTACTTGGCCTACTAATTTCCCCTTTGTTTGAAGTAGTGGCTTATATATGGGAGATCTTGAATCTGCATGAATGTAGGGCATCATCTAGGCGTAATTTACAACAAAATCTTGCCAATTCTTTCTCACCAGAAAAAAAATAAGTACATGACATATCTGTAATGTGAACAGTTAATATGAATTATCTACATCTTTTAGTTTCTTATGAAATTCAAAACTGTTGAAAAAGATGTTGGCAAGTGTGTATGTTTCTATTTTAACACCATTTTCAAATCTGTCACAATTTGGCATTATTGGCTTTCGGTGGTAACCCTGGTTATGGATTTGTAGCCAAAAAAATCAGATAATAACTATCTGTGTTTTAATTTTTTTTCTTCACGAAGGTAACACTCCACCGATGTATATATATGTATATATAAACTGTATTCCTATTCCTTTCCTGTTTGAAATTTAAAAAAGAGTTTTTTTGATGTATTTAGATGATAGTTGCTGTGTAGTACCTCCTGCCTGCATTATAGGGTTGCTATTTTATATACCAACCGTATTATTTACATAGACCAGGAAATGTTTTTAGCAGATTTTAACTGCTTTGATTTCTATCTATTGATAGGAAAAACTGATGTGAAAGGCAAGATAGCAATCAAGAGTGAAGCAGTGGTCCAAAATGCTCCTGTGAAAGAGGTGAGTTCCACGTAATGGTTATCACGCAAATGTCATCAATATGTGGTGATAGTGAAAATTGAATCTTGTAATAGTGAACCTGGGAATTTTGTTGGAACACGAAGAATTTTGGTGATCTGGCGATAACAGGAAAAGAACTAGCTCATGCAAAAATGTGCAATTCCTTCGGGAAATCAATATAAGTCAGTGCTTTATGATTTTAAGTTGTAAATTAAAAAGTCAGTGCACAGTGTTATACATGTATCCAGGAAAACCATTCAATTTTTCGATGGGTTTTCCTTTAAGGTTTTGTAATATACTTTTTTTTTTAAAAATCAAACACTATTGTACACAGATTAATTTGAGCTTGTTTCATTTGATAGGAAAAACGCAGGCGGATCACAGTCGGCAGATTGGATGTGAACAAACCTGTGGAGAAGGCAGATTCCTCAAAGAACAGTGGTGGAAACTCGCCCATATTTGATGTGCCACAACCCCTGATTCGTGGACCTAAGGTATGTAAAATGGTTTGAACAAGATATATTTAAATTGTGAAAAATTTAGTGATTTAAAACTTAATTTCTAAGATATTACTATGTGTTTTGCTTTGTAGGAGAAATGTGATGGGGTAAAGAAGAAGGAGGAAAACCACACAGAGGCTGAAGATGATGCTGAAAAGTAGGTTTAAATAATTAAACTAATTTCAGAATGGTTAAGGTAGCTCCATACTCTCTGAGGAAAGTTGAAAAACCGAACTGATTTCGACTTAATAGACTTAAATTTCATCAATTGTTAGAAAAAATATACATGTCATCACACTTTTTGAGATGCCAGATAAACATAAACTAAAGCATATTTAGCATTAGAAAAATGTATTTTTTTTCTGTTAAAAATAAAATCTTGTAGGCAGAAATTTGTTTTTCTTGTTTAATTTTAATGTCAACTTTATCAGAAAACTAAAATTACAAAAATATTTTAAAATTAATCGTTGGAATAAGAAAAACTATAGCATTTAGACATACAACTGAGAGAAAAGTCAGAAAAAGAGTTATTTCCCCTTTGCATAGATAAAATATATAAAAATTTGGAAATTTAGTATAAAATTAAGTGCGAAAATATCTTTAACCTACCAATACTTCTAATTACATCCATGTGATTATATTCACATAAAATAAATAAAACTATCTTGCACAATTTTTAAAGAATTCAAAGTTTTACAAAAAAGGGTGACGTCACAGAACACTGGATCTACTTTAAATGTAAAATTTACAGAAAAAATGACACAACTTTTGATGTTTTGTAGGGAAAAGAATTCGTCAGTGTCTTTTTCCTTCAAAAAGACGGGAAACAAAGTTGGATCCTCGGCAGCTTTTCCAGAAGAGAAAGAAGAGGAGGAGGACAACAGTGGAGAAGACAAGAACCATGTGGAGTCTCCACCTGCTACAGAACACCCTAAAACAGAGGAGGAAGCAGCCACACCCAAACCAGAGATCAAGGATGGCTATCTGAAGGTGATAAGCAGAGATGAAATCACAGAGCTCAGGTGGCCTGCAGAAATGGTGAAGACAACCACTACTGAACCACAGATTCATTACAGCTGTGATCCTCTTGTATTTGACTTTTGCGATTTATTGTCAGAAAAACCAGCAAAGATGGAGAAGTTCAGGAATAATATATCCGCTTTACATACTAGTAAAATTGAAATGGAGGTGAACGAGAAAGGTGATGGAGAGAAAACTGAAGTTGAAAATCACGAAGAACAGGAGACAGATGTTAAGGAGGAGTCATCAAGACGTAGTCGTAGCAAGCACAAGAAAAAGCGTAAAAAGAAAAAGAGTAAACATCGCAATGAATCCAAAGAAAAGGTTGACAATGGAGAAGAAAAAGAATCCACGAATAGAGAAGATGGAAAGAAGTCCAAGAAGAAAAAGAAAAGAAAGAAGAAACATAAGAGTTCAAAAGACGACCATGAGAAATTGGAAGAAAAGAGCAAGACTGTGAAAGTAGAGGAGGAAGCAGAAACAAATGACAAAGGGCATGACTCTGAGGCTGAAGTGGGGGATATAGAAGACAGTATTGATTCTGATGGAGAAGACAGCAAAAGTAAAAAGTCCAAACAGAAAAAGAGAAAGAAAAGCAAGAAATCAAAGAAGAAGAAAAAGAAGACCCATCATGATGATGAAGGGAGTAGGAAGGGAAAGGAGAAGAAAGAGAAAGAAGAGAGTGGTTCATCAGATGAGGAGAAGAAAACAGAGGTTGAAAAGCCAAGGAAGTTGAAGCATAAAGGGAGTGCTAAGCCAAACAGTAGTGATGAAGAAAATACTGACAAGAAGACTGTTCAAGATATTCAAAAACAGCAGCCTAAAAATGACAAAAAGCGCAAGCATGATCCAGAGGAAACTATGCCTGTTGAATCCCCTGTGAAAAACAGGAAACAGTCTCCATTGGAAAAAAATAATAACACACCACCTGCTGCTAAAGATTTGGCTGTAGCAAAGAAGGTTAAGAAAGATGGAGGCAGCGGGTCTGAAAGGAAAAGTGTTTCTTCACGAAGGAAGCGTCAGACCAGTGAGTCCAGTTCCAATGCAACTCCTGTGATTGCAAAGAAACAAAAAGTAACTCCAAAACAAGCCCCTGAACATGGCCCCATAACAGAGGATACTTGGAGCAAAATGGAGAACATGTTTGAAGCGAAATTACCAACCAATCCGAAGTCAAAGTGGGATACTAGTGAAAGTGAGACAGAACAACATGAGAAAACAACAGTAAAAGAAAAGAAAACTGTACCAAAACCTGTGCATAAAACTGTGTTGAAACAAACTTTGCATAATAGTATTAAAGAGAAAGTGATAAAAGAAAAGAAATCCAGTAAAAAAGAGAAGAAAAAGAGATCTAGAAGCAGATACTCCAGCATGGATTCCCGCAGCAGATCAAGAAGTCATAGTTGGTCAAGCAGAAGTCACAGATCGTCATCTGGAAGTTATTCCAGATCTAGAAGTAGGAGCAGACGGTCATACAGCTCATCCTCCTATGACTCCAGACATTCTAGATCCTACTCCAGGTCACGAACAAGATCCAGATCCAGACGGAGGCATCATTCGAGTTCATCATACAGCAGTTACTCTGATTACAGCAGATCCAGATCTCGATCTTCCAGGTCATATTCTAGTTCCCGTTCAAGATCCAGGTCCTACAGGTCTTACACAAGGAGTAGGAGTTTCAGTTACTCAAGATCTAGGTCAAGGTCATACAGGCGGTCACGGTCTAGACATCGTTCTCGCTCTTACAGTCGCTCATCTCGTCATTCCCATTCTTCAGACACTGAAAGTCCCAAAAAGCATTACAGAATACGCAGTAGTGACATTGAGAAGGCCAAACAAGAGGATCCACTTGATATTCCCTTGCCAAACTTCAATGATGATGAAAAATCAGCCGAAAACTTGGTCAAAAAGATCAAGGACAAAAAGCAACAGAATTCAGAGTTGGTAAAAAAAGGAATTGAAGCTAGCAAACAAGCAGAAAAAGATAACAAGAATATTCCAGAGGGCACTGACTTCAACGATATTCCTCTACCTGCTGCAGAGACAACTAAAACGTCTACAGCTCAATCAAACCCTCCACCCCCACCCCCATCTCAACAACAGGAGATTGGACCTTATGGTATGCCTGTTCCTCAGTATGGAATGCATTATGGGCCTCATGATAGAATGTCTGGACCAATGCATCCAGGCATGAGGTATCCACCACCTCATGATATGAGGTATGGGCATCCCCGCATGGGTCCCATGGGTCCTTATGGACCCAGACGACCACCACATCATGACATGAGGTATGGGCCACCAAGGATGGGCCCAATGCATGATGGCTACCATGGACCACGTTATCCTCATATGAGACCTCCACCAGGCTATGGACATCCCCCACTTCCACCTCCAAAGTCCTCTACACCTCCTCCCCCTGAACCTCCAAAAGAAGAGGAGAAACCTGTTGAAGAAATTGCTCCAAATCCGTCCATTGTTATACCTCCTGAGCAAGCAGAACAGTACAAGCGTCTTCAGGAACAGGCTCAGAAGCATGCCAACAAACAGATGAGGAGGCAGAAGAAACTAGAGGCTGGTGAACCTTTCAGCGAGTCTTCAGAGTCAGAGGAAGAAGAGCCCAAGAAGGAAGAGGAAGAAATAGAAAATGTAGAGGATGCTCTCTCTGATGATCTACAACAAAGTATGGTAGCCATACCATCACCGTCTCTTTCAATTGCTCAACCAACAATTCTTATAGCACAACCACAAATGGCTGGAGTTGGAGGACTATCGTTTTCCCCTCAATTGATTCAAGCTGGGCAGCCACAGCAATTCTTATTACCACAAGGTGTAACCCTGGGACAAAATGCGTTTGGACAAACCATTGCCATCTCCCAAGCATCTGGTCTTTCTCTATCGCAAGCTGGCCATCCCCTGTTTTCTGGAGCCCCAGTTTTTGCTCATCCGTCACCTACCACCTCGATATCGGCCTTAGCGGCAGCTGCTGCAGCAGGAGCTCAGCCTGCCCACCTACCGACTGGTTTAAGTCACCAGATGTCGCTAGGGGTAGGGGGTGGCTTGCCATTAGGACTGGGTCAACCGACCCTCATCCAGCACCCTCTATTTGCCCAGCAGCAACTTGCTGCACAGCTTCAGGCAGCAACGCCCCAATTCTACTCCGGAGGCCTGCAACATACAGGGGGACCTGTGATTGTGGGCAACAGACTGTTGCTGCCGAGCATAGTGAGGCAGTGATAGAGACCTGACAGTGACTGACCCAGTGCCAATTATTTATCATTATTTACAACACAATGTTTTGTGATTTTCATCATTGCTCTAATGTTTCTTTCATTTTTTTTTTTCAATTATGTATTATGTAAAATGTTTATGAATTGGACCTGAAGTTGAATGTACCATACCTGACGGAGACAGGTACTTGTTGATAAAGTGTGGATATTTCAATTCATGCCTAGTCAGAAATTTTTATGCAACTTGGACATCATCATACAATATATGAAAATAAGAAGAAAAAACCCATTTCATATCAGGATTTTTTTGCGTGTTTTTAAGGGGATATGTTTTGTGTATATCACAACAGTGCTATGTATTTATAGGATGTCTGTAAGTCTTGTTTTAATTTAGAAATCACTGAATGAGTGTACATGAATAACTGCTGAGAAACAAATATTGACAATCCATTGTCAAGTTAATGCTTGGAATCTACAGATTACATTCTACTTGGCAATTTTATTTTATACACAAGAGTTTGGAAGGAGGTCTGTCTGTATTTCATGTTTATGTACATTGTATGTAAATGTATTTCGCATCAGGTTTTAAGAAAACAGAATAATCAAAATTGTGTCTTCAATTTTATGAACTATTCAAAAGTTTTATAGATAGAGATCTTTAAAATGTATTTGTTTTAAACAGTTAATTGAACTAAATTACAATAGACCATTTACTTTCAGCTTTTATATTGTGTTATGGGTAGACAGTTTTCAATGCTTGATCAATTGCTTGACAGCTGTAGGAGACTGTTTTTTTTTGGTATGTGTTCAGTGTGAGATGTATGAATGAGTTTTATTCAGTTCATATTTTAGTGTGTGGAAAATGTGTAAAAGCTTTCTGATTTGTTAATGCCTTGTTACAACATTGGTGTTGCTCAAAGCAAGAGAAAAATTGAATAAAAATTTATAATTATGATTCTGAGTTGTTTTGATAAGGAAATATTAGAAAAATAATCACAAAGAATTGGTAAATTTTGTTATGAATAGCTCAAGGAAGGAAGTGCAGCAAAAATTGTTGCATTTGTAAACTAATCGTAAAAATATAATTGATGATATAATGAATTGACTGGATCCTATTACTGAACTATTTTGGGCTCGTTTCCTCTCCTCAAACATATTGATGGAATCTTCATTGTATTACATCAAAGGACAAATATTTGTGCAGAAACAGTAACTTAATTACAAATACAGTATGATATAGATGGGTTAGAATATTGACTTCCAAACTATTTTTTGGGGGAAAAAAAATGTCCAGAGGGAATTTGGATTTCATCTTGCTGTGTATAAATTTGCAGCAATATAAAACTGGAAAATTACTGTATACAAGGCAAATTATCATGCATCCAAAAGATTGACAATTTCTATTCTTTACCATGATTGGAGACGTTGGCAGAACCTCGGACAGAAGACTGCATGTGTGCGTAGTGCAGTGAGTTTTAAATTGGTAATAAATTATAAGTCAGAAAATGGAACAAAAGGAAACCAATGGTTAATAGATATGGCAATAATGACTTGGAGTGGCAGCAAATGTGTACCAATTCAGTTTTTAAACATTTTGTTGATGTCAAAATTTATGTCATCAATTGCACTAAAATACAGTATAATTTTGAATTATATTGCATTAAGGTCAGACGACACGTTCCTCAATTTTAGATAACTTTTTCCAGGAATTTGTTAATGATTTACTACTACTTTGACAAGCTTTCTTGCAAAAAATTAGGGTATCTTACCAGGCATTTCTGCAAAATATTAGAGTATGCAATTTCCTGTATAATCTTCTTGAAAATACTATTGAATTGCTGATATAACAAAAAATACATCTACAGCACTGCGAAATTCACTTTATTATAACTATACTTCCGCCGGGCAGGGCTTTGAACTCACGACTTCTAGAATCTACGCTTCTGGCAGTGAACGGCCACGGTTCTAACCACTCGACCATCTAGTCGTATAACCAAATCCAAGTAAATTTTGATCATTTTTAAAGTAATTATATAAAATTAATATTTTTTATTGGAACTCTTTATTACGAGGAGATAGAAACAAGAGGCCCATGGGCTACATCGCTCACCTGAACAGCAGTTCCTTGTAACATTACATTTCGTAGCATATGCTTTTTCTATTTTAAACATTGAACCCCTTTCTCGGGACTCAGTTATGGTCCGAGGTTTATGGTTGGCTTGAACAACATAAATAGTAACATAGGAATGAAAATGTGAAGCACTGCGGTGGGACCGCACGTACACAACCTGAAAAACTGAACATAGCAGAGTTGTACAGAACACAAGAAAGATAACTCTTGGTTCCACTACATTAGAGTTTACACAATTTGAGGATCCTTGCATAGTAATCTCACAAACTGTAGCATTATAGTTCTCGAGAAAAACTTTTTAAAAACATTTTCAATATATCTTTCTATGTTAAACTTTGAACCCCTCTTGGGGCCACAGTATTAGTCCAGTGCTAAAGTTTTAATTATTTGGAATCTACATTATTTAAGGATGCTTGCCTAGTTATCTCACAAGCTGAAGCATTATAGTTCCCTAGAAAAAGATTTTTCAACATTTTCCCTCTATATTTCTATGCTAAACTTTGAACACCTCTTGGGGCCCCAGTATTAGATTGAGATCACGGCTTTTATAATTTCGAATCTACACTATTTGAGGGTGCTGACGTAGTTATCTGACAAATTGATGCATTGTAGTTCTCGAAAAGAAGATTTTTAAACATTTTCCATATATACCGGTACTTCTACATTTAACTTTAAACCCATCTTGGGTCTCTAGTATTAGTCCAGGGGTCACTATTTTAAAACTGTCGAACCTTCATTATCCAAGGTTGTATGCATGATAGTAATCTCACAAATTGAAGCATTGTAGTTCTCGAGAAGAAGATTTTTTAACATGTTACCTTTATATTTCTTTAATAAATTTTGACCCCATCTTGGGGCCCCAGTATTGGTCCGGGGGTCACGATTTTACCAATTAGGAATCTACATAATCGAAGGATGCATGCATAGAAATTCCACAAACTAAAACATTGTAGTTCTTGAGAAGAAAATTTTTAAACTTTTCCTTTATGTTTTTTAAAATGTTTAAATTTTGAACCCCTCTTGGTGCCCATCAATTGTCCGGGAGTTACAATTTTTTGAATCTACATTATTAAAGGATGTACATGTATGCATAGTAATATCCAAAACAGTTGCACTATAGTTCTTGAGAAGAAGATTTTAAAACATTTTCCTACATATGTTAAAATCTAAACCCCTACTGGGGCCCCCACTTTTTGTTCGGGGGTCACGATTTTTACAATCTTCACTATGTATACAACCTTTTGTGTATGTATTGGCATTTTTGGTGAAGTGGTTCTTGAGAAGAAAATTTTTAAACATTTTTCATATGTAGTTCTATGTTAAACTTTGAACCCCGCCTGGGGCCCCAGTCTTGGTCCGAGGGTCACGATTTCTACAATTTAGAATCTTCATTATACATACAAGCTTTTGTGTAAATATTGGCATTTCTGGTGCAGTGGTTCTTGAGAAGAAGATTTTTTAAACATTTTCCTAAGGTATTTCTATGTTAAACTTTGAACCCCGCCTGGGGCCCCAGTCTTGGTTCGAGGGGCACGATTTTTACAATTTAAAATCTTCACTAAATATACAAGCTTTTGTGTAAATATTGGCATTTCTGGTGCAGTTGTTCTTGAGAAGAAGATTTTTAAACATTTTCCTATGTATTTCTATGTTAAACTTTGAACCCCGCCTGGGGCCCCAGTTTTGGTCCGAGGGTCACCATTTTTACAATTTAGAATCTTCACTATGTATACAAGCTTTTGTGTAAATATTGGCATTTCTGGTGCAGTGGTTCTTGAGAAGAAGATTTTTAAAAAAATTTCCTATGTATTTCTAAGTTAAACTTTGAACCCCACCTGGGGCCCCAGTTTTGGTCCGAGGGTCACCATTTTTACAATTTAGAATCTTCACTATATATACAAGTTTTTGTGTAAATATTGGCATTTCTGGTGCAGTGGTTCTTGAGAAGAACATTTTTTAAACATTTTCCATATGTTGTTCTATGTTAAACTTTGAACCCCGCCTGGGGCCCCAGTTTTGGTCCGAGGGTCACCATTTTTACAATTTAGAATCTTCACTATATATAAAAGCTTTTGTGTAAATATTGGCATTTCTGGTGCAGTGGTTCTTGAGAAGAAGATTTTTAAACATTTTCCTATGTATTTCTATGTTAAACTTTGAACCCCGCCTGGGGCCCCAGTTTTGGTCCGAGGGTCACCATTTTTACAATTTAGAATCTTCACTATGTATACAAGCTTTTGTGTAAATATTGGCATTTCTGGTGCAGTGGTTCTTGAGAAGAAGATTTTTTAAACATTTTCCTATGTATTTCTATGTTAAACTTTGAACCCCGCCTGGGGCCCCAGTTTTGGTCCGAGGGTCACCATTTTTACAATTTAGAATCTTCACTATGTATACAAGCTTTTGTGTAAATATTGGCATTTCTGGTGCAGTGGTTCTTGAGAAGAAGATTTAAAAAAAAATTTCCTATGTATTTCTATGTTAAACTTTGAACCCCACCTGGGGCCCCAGTTTTGGTCCGAGGGTCACCATTTTTACAATTTAGAATCTTCACTATATATACAAGTTTTTGTGTAAATATTGGCATTTCTGGTGCAGTGGTTCTTGAGAAGAACATTTTTTAAACATTTTCCATATGTTGTTCTATGTTAAACTTTGAACCCCGCCTGGGGCCCCAGTTTTGGTCCGAGGGTCACCATTTTTACAATTTAGAATCTTCACTATATATAAAAGCTTTTGTGTAAATATTGGCATTTCTGGTGCAGTGGTTCTTGAGAAGAACATTTTTTAAACATATTCCTATGTATTTCTATGTTAAACTTTGAACCCCGCCTGGGGCCCCAGTTTTGGTCCGAGGGTCACCATTTTTACAATTTAGAATCTTCACTATATATAAAAGCTTTTGTGTAAATATTGGCATTTCTGGTGCAGTGGTTCTTGAGAAGAAGATTTTTTAAACATTTTCCTATGTATTTCTATGTTAAACTTTGAACCCCGCCTGGGGCCCCAGTTTTGGTCCGAGGGTCACGATTTCTACAATTTAGAATCTTCATTATACATACAAGCTTTTGTGTAAATATTGGCATTTCTGGTGCAGTGGTTCTTGGGAAGAAGATTTTTTAAACATTTTCCTAAGGTATTTCTATGTTAAATTTTGAACCCCGCCTGGGGCCCCAGTCTTGGTCCGAGGGGCACGATTTTTACAATTTAAAATCTTCACTAAATATACAAGCTTTTGTGTAAATATTGGCATTTCTGGTGCAGTGGTTCTTGAGAAGAAGATTTTTAAACATTTTCCTATGTATTTCTATGTTAAACTTTGAACCCCGCCTGGGGCCCCAGTTTTGGTCCGAGGGTCACCATTTTTACAATTTAGAATCTTCACTATGTATACAAGCTTTTGTGTAAATATTGGCATTTCTGGTGCAGTGGTTCTTGAGAAGAAGATTTTAAAAAAAAATTCCTATGTATTTCTATGTTAAACTTTGAACCCCACCTGGGGCCCCAGTTTTGGTCCGAGGGTCACCATTTTTACACCTTAGAATCTTCACTATATATACAAGTTTTTGTGTAAATATTGGCATTTCTGGTGCAGTGGTTCTTGAGAAGAACATTTTTTAAACATTTTCCATATGT
This sequence comes from Magallana gigas, assembly GCF_963853765.1. NCBI lineage: Eukaryota > Metazoa > Mollusca > Bivalvia > Ostreida > Ostreidae > Magallana > Magallana gigas. Next base: position 16,227,003 of record NC_088857.1, read on the forward strand.
TGTTCTATGTTAAACTTTGAACCCCGCCTGGGGCCCCAGTTTTGGTCCGAGGGTCACCATTTTTACAATTTAGAATCTTCACTATATATAAAAGCTTTTGTGTAAATATTGGCATTTCTGGTGCAGTGGTTCTTGAGAAGAACATTTTTTAAACATTTTCCTATGTATTTCTATGTTAAACTTTGAACCCCGCCTGGGGCCCCAGTTTTGGTCCGAGGGTCACCATTTTTACAATTTAGAATCTTCACTATATATAAAAGCTTTTGTGTAAATATTGGCATTTCTGGTGCAGTGGTTCTTGAGAAGAAGATTTTTTAAACATTTTCCTAAGTATTTCTATGTTAAACTTTGAACCCCGCCTGGGGCCCCAGTTTTGGTCCGAGGGTCACGATTTTTACAATTTAGAATCTTCACTATATATACAAGCTTTTGTGTAAATATTGGCATTTCTGGTGCCGTGGTTCTTGAGAAGAAGATTTTTAAAGACATGCACCTTAAACTTACTGTTTCGCAATTATCTCCCTTTTGAAAAGGGCTGTGCCCTTTATTTTAACAATTTATAACCCCCTTTCCATAAGGATGCTTTGTACCAAATTTGGTTAAATTTGGCCCAGTGGTTTTTGAGAAGAAGTTGAAAATGTGAAAAGTTTACAGACGGACGGACAGACAGACAGACGGACGGACGGACGACGGACAACGGGTGATCAGAAAAGCTCACTTGAACCTTCGGTTCAGGTGAGCTAAAAAGATTCTCGAGGAACGTGTCGTCTTACCTTAACTTGTTTGACTCACCAAAGAAAGCATTTTATTGTTTAAATAAATCACACAAAGACAAATAAAGCAAATGTTCAACAATTTAATATCAAATAAATTCATATAGAGTAAATTTCAAGTTTTCAATTGGAAACAAAATGGTTAATGGACAGCAACATAGGAAAAGTTGCATCACATATAGCTGTTATATGAATTAAGATCAAGCAACATGTAATTTAAAATGACTAAATATCTATATATTACAACAAAATCCCACTACCTAACAACATCAGTCAGAGGATAACACACTTTGTCAAAATATTCCATCATTCTGAACAATCATAATGCATTTTGAGGTGATAATATTGGGACTGAACTGGACCCAGAAATAAAGTGGATGTTCATTACATTAATTTACCATACTGAATAAATTACATTCATTTTTAATGTCATTTGTCTGAACTTTTGATAAATAATTCCATCAAACTTCACCTTTATCGATTCTGTATACAGGGAAATATTTGCTCTCATTTTATTTTCGCCTCTTTAGCCCTCGTTGTGAGTGGGTAAATTTAAGACTCGGCGAATTCAAATTTTTATTTGACTTTGGAATCACTTTTAATTCCTGGGGGTCAATGTTTATGGGTAGCCAAGATTTTCCTGGTTCGTGAAGACGTAATTTTGTTGGTAGTGTAATCGGGATAATTTTAATAAATACTAAACTAAAGATTGTGTATAGGTTTGTGGGGATGTAATTTCATTGGTCCCCAACGAATGATGATGATTCCTCAGTATATCCTTTTTAGTACATGTACAACTGTGTCTGGGCAAATTCAAGAGGGGTGAAATCGTTTGCAAGTGTAGAGGGGCAAAAATAACACGGGGCAAAAATAACCCTGTATACAGTTGTAAGAAAAGCAAGCTAAACAAGTTTCAGATATGAAAAGCCACAGATTAAATATTGATTAAATATTGCCGGAATAGACAAGTTTCATAGGAAAAAGCTACCGATTCAACAACTTCAATAAAAGACATTGATAACAACAAAATAGACAAAATTGATGAAAATGACAAATTACAAACTAGACAAGATAAGATAAAGAATCGATCTTTACAGAATAGACAAGATTAACCATACAGGAATGCACTACTAATGTTAACAAAATTGGCACACAATGGGCATATAGCACACAACAAAATGATGTATAAATAAGTTAGTATATTACAGTATTGGAATCAGAATATTAACACAACAAATGCTCTCAAACCAGCAGACAACTATCACACAATTAGAATCAATTTTTCTCTACTTCTCTGTTTTGCAACCATAAACGATTTCATTATGCTGAACGAAAGTCATCTTCAAATATCCTGCTAGCACTTCTTACATTTTGTAAATCTATTTTGAAAATAACACATTTCAGCTTAATGCATCATCTTGAACTTAAAATAAATACTTAGACAATGCTCTGTAAATCCAGATATTTATCTTACACATACATGCAATAGGTTTCCCATCAAACTTCATTTCATGCCTCAATTCAAAATTGGTGAATTTTTAAAAAAAATTGTTCTTTGTTATATAAGTTTTTTGCTTTTACACCAGGAATTCCAATTTATTACTGAAAATTATCAAAATTAAATGTGAAAATTAAGAAGTACATATATATACATATATATATGTATATGTACTCGTGTAAATTACATGTATTTGTTTATGGAAAAATAACAAGTTTCGCTCCCCTTGCACACTTTGATTATAATATAGCACTCGTAATATTTGAGGACTTGATAACCAATGAACACAAATGTATGCATTTTCCTGCTACATATTTTTTGATTTAAGGTAAAAAGTATTACATGTAATAAAAGAAGTTTACCCAAATTGGTTTTTCTTATCAAAGTACCGGAAACAAAAGGAATATCTGGAGTTCATCATCAACAATGATATTGTTAAATAATAGATAAAATGGCTTGTAGAATAGATGGTTATAACTGTACATGCATTCATATACATGTATTATGATTGATAACAAAATTATGCATATTTCATTTGGTATCATTTAAGCACCATTTTCATCAATGATGAGAGGATAAGCATTTGAACATGCACATCTATGATATTGGTGCATGTAACTAGGAGATCTCATCATTTATTGTGTATTACATCATCAAATTTGCATACTGCAGAATAATTTCAAGGGCAAAAATTCTCTGAGTTGTACACAGCAGGTAAAATCAAAAGTACAGTGTTGGAAGAAAATGTAGCTTCAAAATATTACCATTTGGAAACTAAAGACATAGAATTTTTTTTTTAAATTGAAGCTGTTTGTTTGTAAAATAGAAAACTAAACTGTGCATCTGGTTTTTCAAAGTGAAAAGTTATTCTATTAAAAGTGATAATAAAGTGTCAATGCTTAATATTTCGAATTGTTTTTTTAAACAAAAACTGTACAAATTAACAAAACAGAACATTATGTGTGTGATGCTGTAAACATAAAAATAGCTCCATACATTTGGCAGATACACATGTTCAAATGCTTAACCTAACTGATGATTCAATAAACAGGTTGTGCATCCACAGCAATGACTTTAACACACTTAGATTTCATTAATGCCGATGGTATTACACAAAACAGCAGCTTATAGGCAAACACTGTTTGAAACTCAGGCTGGTTAAAAATACATACACTATTTATATTTTGCAGAACATATTTTTTTTTAAAATGTCAAGCATGCTGCATTTTTACACTGTATAAAAAAAATGAGGAAAAAACTCAATGGTCAATTAGTGTCTGCAAATAATGTAGGCCCATGCGCGGATCTAGAGGGGGGGTCGGGGGGGTCCCGACCCCCCCTGGAAAATGAAAATTTATTAAATTTACATAGTAAAATTATCGCGAAAATATGCCTCGGACCCCCCCTGGCAAACACAATTATCCTTCGGACCCCCCCTGGAAAATTTTCTGGATCCGCGCATGAGGCCTCTAAAATCTTCTTTTTTTTTCTGTGAGAGGGCTACATTATTGCAGCCAGTCTATTAATAGCTGCAAATTAATATCCACTTCCCTGAAAATTGAAAGTAAATCTAGACAAAAAACATGACTTCAAAAATCAAATAAATCTCAACACATTCAAACTGACTACAGAGTACATGTAGCCCCCTACATAAACACAGAAACTTAACCCCCTTAATAGGGCATACAAATAAATAAATTACAGCACTACATTTATTCAAGACACTTAATATGGAACACAAATGGTTGACAAACGAACAATTAACATTTATCAGTCTGGTGATTTATAATTACATAACCAGAGCCACTAAAGTATTACAGACTCACATTAAATATTCTTCATTTCAGGTCAGTTTTGGGGGTTTTTTTCATGGTAAAATTAAATTTAAGAGTATTATATTCCAGATAAAGCATTAAAAAAAGATTATTATACATAAAGAATATAGAACTTGAAGTTTCATTACATTAGAAATATGACATCCATTCACAAAAGTTTTTAAAGTCAATCACTTTCATAGTAACAAGCAGTCTTAAAATTTTTAATATACTTTGACTAGTAAATGTAACTAGTAAAGTGGAAAAAAAATGGCAATTTTCTTCTCCTAAAAGTTCAGTTAGACAGAAAATAAGATTCCCATATATTAGTGAAGATGATTCTTTGGTCGTATATACATAGACTTCCAAACTATAAACATATTCTTGAAAAAAAAAATTCTTGCTGACATGGTTAAGTAGAATGGAAGACAAAATCAAAATACAATGGGTAAGATGTATTATGACAAAATATATATGTAAACCAAACCTGCCCTATGCAATTCAAAGTAACCTATACCTTATCAGCTATACATTGTCATGTTTTCTCCTCCTGTAAATCTTTCAGTGGGTCAACATGCTGAAAATCGTCTGGTTCTGAGTTATCTGACAGCTGAGGCTGAGCTGGAATGTTTTGATCTGTCTCCATTGACTCATCGCCATTCTCTTCTTCCTCTTCCTCGTCATCCTCCCTCAATACACTGGTGGAAGTAACCTTCATTTCCTGAGTGGACTCTCTAGTAGAGGAGGTAGAATTGGCAGACTTGTCCTCCTCTTCTCCCTCTATTGATTCAGTTGTGCTCTCTTCTGATTCTTCTTCCTCATCAATACCTGTACAAAATTTTCATCATGACTACACTTTTTTAAGACTATACATTCAAAGTCACAAAGACTAATTATAGTAATAGTTCATCCATCAGGGTCAACATAATTAGTGTTAACTAAAACATAAATACATGTGCATTTAATTGTTATGATTTATGAGGAAAATACTAGTATTCGTAATGTATCTAATTTCGGAATTCACAAAAACAACGTTTTTAGATGTTTTTAACTATAGATTTAGAAAAACTTAAAATTATGACTTGTGTCTTGGAATTCATACCTGTAGTTGATAAAGACTTTCTAGCAGGCTGTGGTGAATCACATTCTAGCTTTGGTGCAGTGGGTCGCTCTTTCCTCGCAGGATTCAAAGATCTGCAGTATGCGCACCTAAAAGCTGTAAAATTGGCATTGCAATATATGCCTTTACAATAAATTTGTAACTGAAACAACTGGTTGTATTTTTTTATGAAATAAAAAAGAATAACTTTGGTAGAGTGAAGGGAGCTCTTGAAAAAAAATGCATTGACTGAATGATCTATTTGTGTACATACTTTTCCAAAATAAGATTTTATTAAGTATCATCACAAAAAGAATTTGTATTTAAATCAGTACTAGTAAAGAAGAGAATTTAAATTTAATTCAAATGGAATGGTAACTTTCCACCTGAATACACCATTTACCAATATGAGAAGAAATGAACACCTATATTTCTGTTTACAAGCTGTATCATCAGTATCAATTCTATGACTTACATGTAGGCGATCATTATGAGAAAATTACATGTATAATCAACTCCCTACACTGACAATCTTTTTAACTGAGTTAAGCAAGAAGGAACATGAGTTTCTTTATATAGACAACTAAACATTTCTTTATAACTTACCAATATATTCAAACTCCTCTTTCAGTGCCATGCCGTTGTGCGAGGCACATTTCTGACAGATAAGTGCGTATTTGTGTTGTGGTCCATCACCCAGCAGGTACTCCAGAACCCTGTCCATTTTGGTCCGATCTCGCGGGGGTATGGGCCGGGCCATGGATGGAGGCCCACTCGAGGGTGGACCTAAAACATTCAACATAAGCAAGTGAATTTCTACAACATTAGTGTTTTAATATAAATTTCCTAATTCCTTATACCGTATTTTTCGGGGCATAGGCCGGTATTTTTTCTCTCTTATGAGCGAGCCCCGGCCTATCCCCCGGGATCGGCTAATGGTAGACTCAAAGTTGAAAAAATTAAACAGTAAAATATAAAATCCACTGTTTTTATCCATTGTACTGTTGTAGCAGTTTATTATGAGGGTTGGTTTTTTTTCATCCGTTCGAACTATCGTTCGATAGTTGTCCCATTGATAATTTTTGTAATGACATCGTGAGTAATAAAATGCACAGTACTGTACGAGGTATTTCTTTACAACCCCAATCAAAAGAATTTTTTTCTCACGTTCGTGTATGAACCCTGGAAACTATTATTGCGTAGTAAAAAGAAAACTAAACCGGGTAGAATGTAATATGATGGAATTTGTGTGAATTCTTCATGTCTGCGTTCGTGGTAATTACTGGTCTTGGGTGTAGAATAAATCAAATGCTTTGTGTTTTTACAGTTAATTTTCTGTTGGATGAAATAACGGTATTCTGGTGTCGTATGTATATAAGGTGTGAAACCCGTGACTAAAACAAAACCTGGGGCACGTAGTGTACACCGTTACACTTCATTGCATTAACTGTGTTTTTAACATTACAACTTTTCTGCATAACGGCCAGTCACTATTTAATTAATTAGTGGAAAGAATTTTATATTTGGTATTTTGTTTTCTCATTCATAGCGATTACGGGGGATAACTCTATTTGAATATGAAACCACGTGTTGAGCTAATGGACGCCATACCCCGTATTTACAAGTAGCTTTCAAAGTATAACTTGATTAAATGAAATTTAGCAATAAGGTATTAATAAAATATTAAAGGTTTGGTATAATATAATACTTAGTTCTACCAGACAGAACCATGGAGGTTGGTGTTGCAATTAAATTTACACTATGTAAAATTACGATACGTAATGATACACCGACGAATACGGAAGAGACCAAACAGCCACAAAACACAGATGTATTTTTAAAAATTGCTTAAAATATATATGTTAAGCAGATTTAATAACTTTAATTACTCTACTGACTTTCTACATCGATATTCTGAAAGTATATACTTAATACGATGACTTCCTTAATTTGCGGTCATACTTTCACTATAGTAATCATCGATTAAAAATCGGCTTATCTCCCAATTCGGCTAGTCTAAGGATTTTTCTTAAATTTAGTCTAAAAATGAGCAATTCAGCCTATGCCCCACATCGACATATATGCCCCGAAGAATACGGTAGTGTCATTTACAGTTATTTAAAGCTAATTTTGAAATAGCTTAAACTATCATTTAGGGCTACAAAGAAAGTCTTTCATTTTCCCAGACTGGTACCTTGTTGTGGGGTAGCCAACATTCTTGGTCTGATCTGTCCTGGTATATTTGGGGTGGTGTATGGTTTTGGCAGGGGTTGGCCCATCCCTGGGGTGCGTTGATATGGAGTCTTGGCCCTGGGGTAGGGAGTAGATGGTCTAGGTTGTGTCCCTCCAGTTGGACCAACGGTGGCCATGCGTGCATTGATACGCTGCCGCATATCTTGAAGGTACATGTATGTAATATATTTTTTATTTCATTAACTTGAAATATGAATGCATCATGCATAGACCAACTTCAGTTGCAAATTCAACAGACTAAATATAGATGAAGGGTTTAATGTTACAATGCATAAAAAACAACATTGGATGTTAAAAAGTTCAACAACAGTTTCAAAAGTATATGTCATCTAACACAAAGCAATTACCTGATCCAGGTGAGGGAGCTTTGGGAGTTGATGGAGCAGGTGTCTGAAAAAAATATGTTACTTTTAAATTCAATAAAATGTTTACAGCTGCGTTGATTGTACTCTACAGGTAGGTTACTTTGGTTTAATGATTTTTTAAAATTAATTATAAGAACAAGTTACAATATTGAAAATACTAGTAACATGGAAAAATAGTTACCTGCAATTCTTTAAATCTCTCTGGGTCAAACCTCTCTAAAATTTCTTTGGCCTTTTTATAGGTTTCTGTCTCCATGACATCTTCCAACTACAAGATCAAAATTTTGCAGGTAAGGCTTTGAAAATACATCAAAAATATCCCAAATAAATTAAGATATTTTCCTTTTTTAACTTATGACTTACAATTTTCTTTCTTTTTTCTTTCAAATCTTGTAGTGCTAGGTCTGAAAAAGGCAAAACATTTCATAATAATCTATAATAACAATTTTGATTTCGTAAGAAAGTGATTGGTTTTGATTTACATTACACTTACCATTTTTAGCAATTCTTTTGACAAAGAACCAGTGTAAAAATTTTCTTATGATCCAAACTCTAGAAATAAAGGAGATTTGTGAATAAATTGAAAAACAGAAGTGCTACATTTCTGTTAAAACGAAGTAAATTTTTGTTTACAAGTGATATTTGTAGGGGTATTTTATCTTTTTAAGTCTAAATTATCTTTAAATTATCTATAAAATAGATGACAGCCTCTTAGTTTAAATTTTAGGATTTTGCTTTGTGATAAAACCTTGCCATATTTATAATGTTACAAAAGTTTTGTTACAAACTATATGTACTAATTAACTCGTCAGTACTCACAGCACTGGAAAGATGAGTAGCGGTGAGGAGTAAAGAAGTCGATCGGTCCAGTTGTTGGGGAAGAAATAGAAATAGAAAACAATGGCGGTCACAATGTACAGCAATATGGAGTAGAGCATCAACTTGGTGATAAAACTCTTCTGTTTCAGGACATTGTCGCGGCGGAACTTCTGAAGTGCTTCAATTTCCTGACCATGAGAAAAAGTATAATTTTTTAGAAAATTGTGTGTAATGAGGGTCAACATAATTAATTCAGCATAGAATCTTAGATCCTTTTAACACAATATAATCACATTTTGAGAAAAAATTGTAAGATAATTAATTCAGCATAGAATCTTAAATCTTTGCATCACAATATAATTGCATCAAGATCGATGCATACTTTATGGCTTGTTTATCTTTAAATTTTTAAATCTAAATGAATAATACAAAACAAGAGTTCCGATTTAAAGCACCAAAGCGTGTGAACATGACTTAAATTTTCACATAGAATGCATGTTAACAATAATTATATCCACACTAAAAAGTTGAAACAAAGTCACCACAAGACTAAGACCAATCAGAAATACTGATGTTATGTTGTTTTTGAAAATCTGTAAAAAGCAAACAAATGTATCGAAACGTTGAACTTCCAGTACACAAAAATGTTCTTGTTAATAATCTTTAAATACCGGTATAGTCTTTTCAGAACTTTTTAAGACTTTTCTACGAACAAATAACCCCAAACCCCACACATTTCTAGATCCAATAAACAATTGATATATCTCAGAAGCCAAAATATCATGCAGTGGAGAGGCATACTTTCAAAATTTATTTCTTGTATATCATATTAATAACTTACAGACTGAAGATAGAATTGTCTTTCTTTCCATTACTTACCACTCTAACCAAAGAATTGAAATCTTTAAAAACATACATTTAAAACAGAGTGTAAAAATATCAAATACATTAATAGTCATTAAAAGTCCTTTCAAAAATAATATGTAATAAATAATAGGTAATTAAAGTTCCCATTTAACTTTACTAATCATTTGTAATGTAAAAAAAAAATCCTTTTACAATGCACGTACATGTGACATTGTTAAATAACATTTTCATCATTTTGTGTTGACAAAAAAAAATAAATCTCAATTTTCAAAATAATGATTAAATTATTAAGACAAGTCTTTTGTTCACAAAAAGATTGTAGGATAACGAAAACTTTACAGCTTGGCTACTTCAACTAATGGCCAGTCTCACACATTTAACTGCTTTAATAAATTGCTGTATTTTTCTCTTTCTCTTGGACAATAATGCCAGTCCCATTTTGATAGACTTCTTTACAACTTTGTAAGGGGAACTTTTTTTAACCCTGCAAATGCTTAATACGCTGCATTAATTTATGAAATAGGCTAATGCATGTTTTCAATACATATATGGTCTTTGTTTTTGCATCCTCTGTAAATAAAACATGTATTTCTTTCTCTTGGACGGATTCAAAATAAATAATCACGCAACAAGGAAAAATCTAATAAGGTGACCAAAAGCATAATAGAATCCTATGTGTAACTGGGCGTGGGTTCCTGATGATGTATTTTCTCTTCAAGATACATGCAAAACATATGAAGTTAATTCTAGAACTATTCATGCCCAATAACTGATTAAACACAAAATTAAACTCACTTTTTCCAGTTTCTCCAGAACCTCAAAAGTTGTTGGCTTCTTCTGGAAAAAAAATATTGGTCAAGTTAATTAACATTTAACAAATGCTTGTATATTCATTTGTGGGGATGTAAATTCATGGTCAACACATGAAAGCCACCACATTGGTCCCCCATGAACAATGATAAGTCCAAAGTAATCCTTCCAGACAAATTACAGTCAACTTATACCCAAACTGACTCATACTCAAACAGACTCATAATCAAATAGTCTGGTTGTACCAAAAATTCTGTGGTCCACTCAAACCCAAACAATTGATTACAAAGTCACTAGTAGACTCCTATATATCCACAAAAATTTTAAGCGTAAAACATTCTCGATAATTTGGTATGTAAATTTACGCTATGTCATACTATGTCTATCAAATGTTAGTGTACTAGGAAACTCTTTGGAAAACTTAAAGGAGATGACATTAAACTTTGTTTAAAGATACTGGAAATTCTATTTTCAATTATCTCATAATTTTTACATTTTTGCTATAAGATCAAAACATAAGCTAATCAGCTCACCTTTTATATTTACAATCAACTATTATCAGGGTTGTCTCTAAAAATTAAAGTAGAAGGAGGAAATGAAAAAGTAGCAGGGGGTCTGGGGGTCTTGCTTATAACTACATTGTGTTTGAAATGCAATAATAGACGGGTAATTAAGGCAATATAGGTGGGGGAATTCCCCCCCTCCCGGGTCTTAGAGACAACCCTGAGTCTATTATTGTTCAAAACCATATTTTTGTCACATTTTAAAAAAAATACAAATATTATAGTAGTTTTGTTTTTTGACAATTATGAATGTATCTAAAAAAAAACCATAAATTTTAGTTTCTTATTATAATGATATCAATATATTGTGAATAGACTATAGTGAAGTCATAATCAAATGTTTGGGTATGAGTGGACCAAGAGTTTTTGGGTACGACAAGACCATTTGATTACTAGTATGTTTGGTTGCGAGTCAGCTTGGTACGACTGCAGTTGATTCCTTCCAGACTGATTGGTACATGTACTTATATTTGTATAAGGTATATATTATCAGAACTGATGAACATCCACATCTATCTAGTCTCGGCAAAATTTGTCGAAACTTATAACTGATGACTTAAGTCTCTTCCATAGAAATGTCGATGTCAGTCAAAAATTTAAAGTCTTCAGTACAGTTTTGTTTTTCTCTGAAACAGGTGTTTTAATTATACATTACTTTGATCACAAATTATATACATTTCCCCTTTACTTTTTATAATGTCGTCTAACGTTATAGCTAAAGACTCTTGATGTATTACTAAATCATAAAAATTTTCTCTATGTTACAGTTATTCAGTTAATTTCATAATTTTCCATACAGTATGTACCATAACAAAACAAGTCATTCGATGTGTCATAGAAGTAAAATTGCAATATACATGCAATTTTTAAAAATTATCAGTGTCAACAGTAATTACTTTCAACCCGTTTTTATCGCGTAAAATACAGCAAAAACTCATCATAACGATAAAAACTCATACTCGAAATCTGGAAATGAGTGAACCCATGATGAATACTGCTGATCAATCACTCCAGCAGCTGATATTTCAGAGAACACGTCGCCTGTAAAAGTTCACCGCCAACTGGAAGTTGTTCACGCTTCCGATTGCAGCACCACCTATAAACAAGGAAAAGAATATTTTCGCTGTTCTGATTGGATGGTAAAATTAGGATATTGAAATTAGCCATGTGCGTTGATGATAAAATTAGCGTTGATGATAAAATATGTTGCGTTTTGAACATCGGCTTGTGAAAAATAAACCTCGGTGATACTAATTTTTAACTTTTTTCTATTTTAAATTGATGTCGAAGTAACCAGAAATGAATGATTTGATGCTAAAACTCTCCACGGAAATCCGGCCCATACGTACATGTAGCTAACGTTACATGCAGTTTAAATGTACATGTCATTAAAATACAAATAGTTTAAATCGTCATCAACATCGTAAACGAAAAAAACCCCCAGAAATTCTTACCCATTAATATGCTATAACTATGAACTGTTGATACGAGTAGAAGGTTGCTAAAACTGTTGAAAATTAAAGCATCTAACACTGGAATTACATGTATTTCCATTCGACCTTTCCAAGGAGGTTAATACATGTAACGTATAACGTAAACTCATAATATAATACATAGACAGACAAGTAAACAAAACACCTTTTTCACTTAAATTATGATTTTACAAAGCCCTAGGCTAACAGAAGCACTGTTCAAAGTATGGATGTAATATGAATTATTTTTCACAGATTGAACTTTACATATTTATTACCCCAAGCAAAAAAGTACACCAGATGCTGAATCTTAATAGATAATAATTTGCATTCTATCTTTGAAAACTTGCTCTTTCAGATACACGTTTTTGCCTGGTCTCTCTCTTTTTCCGACTGACTTTTAGCAACTGCATAATTTAGAACACAGAAAAACGATTGCAAGTGGCTGCGCTTTTGCATTAACAAGAGGGACCAAGTTTCGGTACGTCACATCTAGAGCTATACGTAAACAAGGTGGCATATGGGTAATTTAAAGTTACATCTTTCATGCGCGGATCCAGAAAATTTTTCCAGGGGGGGTCCGAAGGATAATTGTGTTTGCCAGGGGGGGTCCGAGGCATATTTTCGCGATAATTTTACTATGTAAATTTAATAAATTTTCATTTTCCAGGGGGGGTCGGGACCCCCCCGACCCCCCCTCTAGATCCGCGCATGTCTTTATATAAGTTATATCTGCAGGACATAGATTAAATTCACCAAAGTCACCAACGGTATACGAGTAAAACGCTGCATGTGGTACGATTTCTTTTTATATCTGTGACGTTGCTAGTTTATCATAGTATCATATGCATACAAAATTGCTCTTGTTCCTGCAAAAACGAACGAGATGTAAACAAAAGATGAACACCGTCAAAATTTGGACCTTCAATGTTGATTTTAGGACCTTCGACCATAAACAAATGTAATCAATCAATGTCAGCCATGCAACAAAAATTGATGTGCACGTCTACTGCTCAAACCTTGTAATTACAAAACATTTAAGATAATTATGCAAGAAATATTACGGTTGCACTCCATTTTTATGAACACGCTCTTTAAACAACATCGCAAAGATTTTTTATAACGTATCCAACCCATTTTAACAATATAACGGAAATGGCATTGAAAACAATATGCATCATGCGTTTAAATTTGGTTGCCACGTACATGTATCTCAAATACCAGTATCCTATAAAATAGATGACATGTACAGTAATCTATCATTTTGCGTTCTTTACGCAAATAAATCAATCAATTTCCAAAGCTCATGTCTATGGCTATAAAACGACCCAGTTTCAATAAATTTGAACACTTTAAACAAAGTGGATTTTTTTAGAAACATTCCCAGAGAGAAAGTTCTCATCTTTATCGATCTTTTCAACGCGTTTGCAAAATTGTAATTTTTTAATTTTCTCCAGTGTCCAAATTATTAAAGTGGATGGCCACGAACAGTCGTCTGCTTACTTTTTGATCCACCGATTTCTAAAAACTGAAAAAATATTGTGACCTAGGTTTAGAAACTGAATGCCTTTAATATTATAACCCCTTTCATAGATATTTAAATCGCACGATTGTGAGGAATTTCCCCAAAACTCTACCTGCTCGAGCACTTGAAAGTATGTAAAATATGGAATAAGCGACAATGGATGCAAGGTGAGTCGAAATTTTGAAAGCGATCGCGATGACCTTCTCTTTATTTCCCCGCCTCGAATACATGAGGCCATGATTTTTTCTTCCCCTTTGTCCTTTTTTCTTTCTATATATACACAGTGTAAAATATAAAATTGGTACAAGGTTAGCGACGACAACATCTTTGATATGGAGCCTAGACCAGGAAGTAGGACTGCTGTATCTGGTAGTCGTCAAGATACACCGCTTGTGCTCTTTGAAGGGTTGTATGGGTTTGTGTGGTGGTGGGTGGTGATGGTAAAAAAAAACATTGTTTCACCACATTCTTCTTCTTTAAAAATGTATCTTCGATCCTAAGAAAATACCATGACAATGCATGGTTCGTTGCACATATCACTGAGGTCATAATCTTCATATAAAGGGAACCCGGGTAACGGTACTCTTTAAAATATCTGTACATAATTATTTTTAACAAAATTAATAAGAATTTGGTTTCATGTTTATTCGTTATTCGTTGCTCAGTAAAATAACATTTTGAAAGAAGGTATTCTTGTTCAGAAACTGCAAACATGCATGCACGCTTTATCTAAATGGATGTTTGTATATACCAGTAACATTACATACTTGTGACATTATCGTTTGCTGGGGTAGGGATTCCATGTACTATTCTTTATTCTCAAACAATCAGTTTTTTGGTTTTAAAATGGTTTATAATTATAATGCATTGTCAACCTTTCGTGCATATGGTTTCTTTCAGTTGTTTTTGTATAGATTTGTATTGAAATGAAATAAGGCATGTCTGATTATTCTTTTGAAATTGTTCTCAACAATATATATTGAACATTGTATATCGATGTTTAACCCTTAAACAGATTCAATAAATGATTTTAACCGGTGCATGCGTACCAAAATATACTTCAAATAGTGCCATTTTTTAAAGAACTTCAATCCTTCAAATTTCGGTGCTCCACAATTTTTTTGTCATAGTTTTAATAGAAAACGAACCATTAATTTTCAGGCAACAAAAATATGAAGTGAAGTTTTTCTGTTTTTAAATAAAGGATAGTTTTTGCTGATAAAATATGGATTCACATCTCTAAACTATAATTTACAAACGTTAACTATAGGTAAGAGTTGTTAATCATAGTTTCACATGAAACTTTAACTATCAGATAAACTATGTTTTGCAATCTCAATTTTTTTTCCCAATGTTATTGATAGTTTTCACTCAGAAAATATAGATGGACGCGTTAACTGTAATTTACAGAATGATGGGAAATGCAGACTAACGGCGGTTAAATTATAGAAAATTCTGTCGGCAGATTCGTACCCACAATTACGTATTAATTGCATATAACTACCTGCAATGTCATGTTCTCGCAAGAACAGGGGAAATGTATTTTTAGAATGTCATGCATTTTAAAGGATGAGTAAAACAACTGGAGCATAAAATATATTATTAAGGTCTTCCGTTTCCAACGGAAGACTTTCTTGTTAATGCTTTGTTTCTTTTCCTCTATCTTTTTTCTGCACATTTTAAAAAAAAAAGCTTCAGCCGTCGATTTTCATGAAACTTTCAGGTCTTACTCAAGACACAATTTGTAAGAAAGTGCTCGATAATTATTTTTATTGGTCGTCCCTTCCGTTTTTTGAGATTTTAAAGATTTTATGTTTTTGTTTTTTCACTATTTTTCTAAAAAAGAGTATCAAAGATAGAGCTTTCAAATTTTCAGTGATGGTAGATAGTGTTCTGTCGCAGTGAAATTTGCATATCAGAACATCCGCCGTCACTTCCGGTCACCACCGGAAGGAAATTAAAAAAACCTTAGTTTTTCAATACTTTTGATTTTTAAAATATTTTTCTGTCACTATTGAATAAACATGCTCTAAGAAATGCAGAATGTGAAACTTGTTTTAAAATCGCATGCATTCTCGAGATTTCGGGATTCAAAGTCCTGAAGCGATAGTCTGCGTAGCTCTGTTGTTATAGTCGCGGACAAATATGCAGGCGATCTAAGTTTAATCCCTGGGTATTTTGCCAATTAAACGCTTCTATATACTTCGCTGTAGAGAGTAAACCGCTATATAAAAGCATTAATAATCTTTCCCAGAATGAAATGTTTGCTGGCCTTGAACCTGATAGCAATAATGGTGTCTATCTCTCTGGCTCATGTGACGTCAGTTCCGGGTGACGTATATTTGGCAGGAGCCTTCAGTATCTCAACGAGACCCGACGGAGCAGACGACTGCAATGATGAGGTATCTGTGGTCTCGGTCATGGAACTCGAAATCGTCAAATGGGCCATACGTCGACTCAACCAACAAAACTACATCCCAGGAGTGAAAATAGGTATCTTTAAATTCTACAACCGCAACTGGGCCGTAATCTGAGCCAAAAAGAGACAAATAATAATTTGAAAAAGACCGACTTATGTCCGGATCTAGAGGTGAAGGGTCAGGGGGTTCATGTAAAATTGGTGTGTTCCCGTTTTGCACACATTCCACTCACATCATCTTCACAACGTCAAGACGCTGTGAAGATGATGGGGTACTCCATGTCTCTTTTTACAACTTGATTGTGAAATATGTTAAACGTATGTTTATAATTGGTTGATTGGTATCAACAGAAAGAATGTTATGAAAGGAAATAGATCTTTATCAAAAAATATTTCAATCTTTGAAGTAGCGGCTTTGACAGTAGTTCTTATGACATCACCGCTTTAGTATATATTGCGGGTCACTTTCTGGTTTTAAAAATCAGTAGCTAAATACACGAAGCACAAAAATCTTAAGAAGGTTGAACATGCATGAATTAGGTCTACATTTAATAGGTTTTGTAAAAATCTCTTTACAGTTTTTGAAGCATATAAAATTGCCGATTTATCATCATACAGTTTGTCTATTTTCTTTGTTTATTCAAGCAACAGCATAAATGAGAAATATTTAGCAGCGTTTTCAATAGACACCTTTCCTCCATTTATGTCAGCAAAAGCAATAATTGAATATTAAAATATATTTTCTCTTTAAACTTGTATATGTATTTCCTATAGACAGCAAGTTAAACAAAAGCATTACATATCCAACATTTTTGCAATAATCTTTTTTGTTTAAATAATAAAAAATTGTTCATGTACAAGTTGGTGTTTGAAATTTAATTCAAGAACATGCATGTCAATTGTTATGTAAATGTGGTTTTATGCATTTTATATTGTAACATAAAATAAATGTAAATATCAATAGGAAGTAGATATGTTTTATTTATTTTATTGTCAATTTGCCCTCACAGGGACTTTGATATAGACTATAGCATATAAGCAATTATCTCACCTGGTCAAATTCCCGTTTCGCACACATTTTTTCGATACCTAATTTTCAAATGTGTGCAAAACGGGAACAAACCGTAAAATTACCAAAAATATGTCTCGGACACCCCCCTTCCCCCGGGCAAACCTCAAATAACCGTCGGACCCCCCCCCCCCCCCTTCCTGGAAAAAAATTCTGGATCCGCGCATGTATATATACTATATACATGTATATATGTCATTAAATTTTGTAATTTTCCTTTGCTTTTAGTTTTAGTTGCATAATTTGCTCTTTCTGTGTAGGTTTACTTGCCTATCCAACTTGTATGTCGGAGGAGTTAGCTGGCTACCGTGCAGTGGAAATCTCAACCGCCATCAAAGAAAGATCCCAAAACATTATTGGTATTATAGATATAGTAGACAGAGCCGTTTTCATTTATGTTATTTAGATTTTGCGTTTACGTTTACCATGAAAAAGTGGGATTTTCAAAAAATCTCTTTATTTAGCTTTAAAGGGGCATGGTCACGATTTTGGTCAAATTTTATTTTTCTGTTTTTATTATTACAATGCTTTAAAAATGCATTTCTTATTATCAAATTAAATTTGGGTGCCAGTAGATGAGTTTTGAGCAAGATACAGGGCAGACAATTCTTCGTCATGTAAACAAGGCTCGTGCCCTGTTTTTGTTTACATAGGTTCAAAATACCAATAAAAAATCTTTTTCAAGCTGATTTGTCTATCTTTTTATTCATTCTAAGCATAAATAAACAGCCCCTAACGGTTTACACATTCAGTTGAGGTCTAAAACTGGAATTTTCACTTCAACATTCAAAATATAAACCACAGCTTTGTTTATATAGCGAAGAATTATAAACTCTATAACTCGCTTATAACTCAACAAATGACACTCACATTTTGGTTGCCTAATAAAAATGCCTCACTGAAGCATTGTAAACGTTAAAATAAAAAATAATAATTTTTGACCAAAATCGTGACCATGCCCCACAGGCACTTGTTTCTGAGAAAAAAAATTTACCCTATAGTATAATAATAACACAAGGTATCTAACTCCGAATGAGGTAAACCACCCCCTCCCGTGTGTTGCAGTCGTTTTCGCTTTTATACGAAATGCAATGCAAAAGTGTTTAGTACCATTTTCTTCTACAATAAATTATCTAAACAACCATATATAGCATGCTTACTTTTGTTGTATTCTAATGTGCATAATCTGCGTCAAAACATGTTAGACTCCAATTGAACCGTAGGCACTGACATGATGGTATCGCAGAGAATAAACAAAATAAAATAACATGATTTAAAAAACATTTTCAGTGCCTAAAATTTGCAAAAAACTTATGATGTTTAAATAAAATAAAATATTGCAAAATAAACTTTTCGTTAATTAAATATGAATTGATGATCAGCCACTGCTAGCTGCTATTTTTAGCTCCTGGTGAATTCCAAGGTTTTCGGTATACCTCGGGAATTTTCCTTGCGTTGAAAGAAAGAAGAAGATAGATTTTGAAAACATTTCAGGCGGTAGAATTTGAAAACACAGTGAATTTTGCAATGGAGCATAAAGAAGGATTTTATTCATGGTATGAATTAAATACAACATTAAACTATGAATTAAATGAATAACTATATATAGACAGCTTACACATATAAAGAAAAATACAAAAACAAAGACTTGTTTGGCATCCATGTTTTTCCTTCGAGGTTATAAATAACTCGTTCAGTTTTCCTGTGTAATTTTAGAAAAAGATTCCTAGCTAATCAGAATCCGATTTACTATTCTCTGCGATACCATCATGTCAGTGCCTACGGTTCAATTGGAGTCTATCATGTTTTGACGCAGATTATGCACATTAGAATACAACAAAAGTAAGCATGCTATATATGGTTGTTTAGATAATTTATTGTAGAAGAAAATGGTACTAAACACTTTTGCATTGCATTTCGTATAAAAGCGAAAACGACTGCAATACACGGGAGGGGGTGGTTTACCTCATTCGGAGTTAGATACCTTGTGTTATTATTATACTATAGGGTAAATTTTTTTTCTCAGAAACAAGTGCCTGTGCCATGCCCCTTTAAATAAAAGTATGCTTTTATACGCTCTTACTACGGCGGCGTGGAAGGGCCAATTGAAAAAAAAGTCTTGTTTGTTCTGACGAATTAGAGTTATTCGTTCAGACGAATTAGGATTTGTTTGAAAAATTAGCTATTTTTTGGACGAATTAGGATTTGCTCGAACGGATATATTATTTGTTCGGACGGATGATTTATATGTTCGGACGAATTAGCTATTTGTTCCGACAAAAAGATGTAAGATACGGCGGCGTGGAAGGGCCAGTTGAAAAAACAAACTTATTTGTTCAGACAAATAAGTTATTTGTTCGGACAAAATACGATTTGTTCGGACTAATAAGTTGTAATTGGTCCAAGCAAATAACTTATTTGTCCAAACAAATAAGATTTTTTTTTCAACTGACCCTTCCACGCTGTCGTATCTTGCATCTTTTCCATTTTAGTGATAACCGATATTTTGAGTGGTCCTTATTGAGGCCATAAAGCCGACTCGTTAATCTGACCTTTTGCAAAACGCACGCACATATTATTTATGACCAATCATTCTTGCATACATGATAAAACCGTTATTCATTACAGTTTTGTTTTAATAGCTTAATTTATGACAAGTGAAGAATTCATGAAAGTAAAGTTGTTATGGGGGGGGGGGGGGTTTCTCGACTTTAATGGCCACAAATTGTAGATTTAGACAAACTTCTGTATACGTATCTACTTGGGAATTTTCTCAATGATTGCAATGTTTCGATATGTGTTTTTACTATGTAGGCAAAATGTTTTTTCCGGTATGTTGTTTAAAATTGATACGCTCAAAATTTATTTAGTCTCTCTGTTAAATGTTTTTATCATGTGAAATTGAACTTTTACCAAAGTGATGGGTATAAGTATAACGTAACAGTCGTTGGGTCCTACCAACATATAATTTCTTGCACCTGTTAACAGTAATGTTGCCCTAGGCCTTTGGCATCCAGCCACTTTCAGTCTTCAGGTTCAACTAGTCATATGGTATCCTCACATCCAGTCATTTAAGGTGGAATAACACATCGCCATAAAATGGCTGACCTCTGATCGAAATGACATTTTGTTTTATTAAAAGGATTTTATCGACGGTAACGTATAACTTACCTCATAGCCAAGTGGATGAAGTGTCGGGCTTGTGATCCGTACATATCGAGTTAGAATTCCGCAGGGGCTTTCGTTGTTACTTACTGAATTGATTTTTTTCTATATATTCATTTTTTACCCCCAATTTGCAAATTTTCGCTTATTTGGCATATGTATAGTTTATTTATCATTATATCTTTCATAATCAAATAATTTATAGTTAATTTGGGTGACTTTTTCCAGGTGTGTTATTCCACCTTAATCTAGATATTAACTGAATATTTTTTTTTTTGTATTTATTATTTTTTCATATGCATACAAACATTGTAATAATATAATTCAAAGCCATTTTTTATTCATCCACTCACACATTCGTGTTCACATTCATCCAGATTTGGCAGTGGTTGCTTGTTTAACAAAGGCAAACGCTTAATATTAATAATAAACAAAGAAGAAACAAAAAAAAAAAATTACTGAATTGTATCAAATATATGTTTCCATACATGCCAGTTGTTGGTAAACTTTATTTAACTGAATATTGCTATAGGAAAATTATTATAATAGTTGTAGAAATTGGAAACGTTAACGTCTAACGTACACGTACACCACAAGTCTTCATGTATTAAAATTATGTCATTTTGCATGAAAGTGATCTCATTATCACATGCATGTAATTGCCCTTAAATTTTCGTCGCTCCGACTCAGACTTACAAGAATCATTGCCAATCCACCAAGAGACCCAGTTAGAACCATTTTAATAAGAGCTTGGACTTCCGCTTGGATGTAACTACTAGCGCTAGTATCTCGTTTGCTCACCAAAAACAAGCTAACAATTCTGATTCTTTATCTGGGAAGTTTATCAATATTTATAGACTGTCAAACTATTTTTATCCAAACACTCTTTGTGTTCGTATCTATCTGTCAATTACAAGCCAGTTAACCATTAGTAGACCCCGCTGTTTGACACGTACTGCCTTAGTCCAAGCTATTTTTAAAACGACTCTGCCAAGTTCATGCTGCTGGGTTTTTTGGGTTTTTTTGCTAACTAAAAACTTGATGCTTAATCAAATTATTGTTTTGTTTACAGGCGTTATCGGAGCAGAGCGGAGCTCCGATTCAGAAGCCATGTCTGCCATTTTTTCTAGACTTCCGGAACCCCTCCGTCCTCCGATGGTGTCTTATTCCTCCACTTCCGTGTCTCTTAGCAATAAACAAGCATTTCCAAATTTCTTCAGAACCATTTACTCTGACGGAATACAAGTCAAGGTTTGTTTAATGTAATAAGTGGTATGTCAAATTGAACCAGAAATTTAAAAAAAAACAAATTTAACACGAGTATTAAATAGAGCAAAATCCGTTCCTATAGAAATGGTTTGATGCTGAATGCAGTTATTATAGTGGAATAACAAACCTAAAATAAGATACTTATTTCTGAGTTTACTGGACCAGGAGAACTTGCATTTGTCTCCTCAAACAATTTTGCCCGTTTGTATACTTTTCAACTTTCGGCGATTAAGTTTTAGAACTGATAATTTTTCATTTGGCACCAAACAATCTTGATTTCCTTTGGTTAACAATTGTCTACTAATAAAAAAAAGTAATTGTTGTAAAAAAAATCGATATACTAGTACTCATTTGAATGCTTCTAGTCTTGCTTAAGTACGTAATTTTATTTAATATTATAAATCCACAGAATCAGACTATAATATATTAACCTCTTGAAAAAACACAAGGGCACTGATAAAATATACTTAAGCTAATGAATCAAAAGGCTGAGAAAAAAACGATGGATGTAATACATAGCTCAAAACTAATGCGTTAAGAAATATAATGTTACATTTTTTACAATGAGTAATCGAAAAAAAATTGAGTCGATGATCGTCGTGACCGAGCGATGTCGATTACTGTACTTGACACCCCTGATATTGAACGATGAGCTTCCGCTTTATAAAATACTTCTTTTTGGCAGGTTTTAACCTCATTGATGTCAGAACTTGAATGGAATTACATAGCTATTGTGTACGAAAACAATTCTTACGGCCTTCATGGTGCGAAATCATTACAGACTGAATTGCATAAACGAGGAATCTGCATCCGATATTCAAGTAGTTTTAATACAACATATGGAATTGAATTATCTACTCTTAGTCAAATCATTAAAGACATCACACTGCCAAAAGGGGGCGCTGTGAGCGGTATTGTGTTCTTTGGTGGACAATCGTCTGCCGAGAAGTTTTTGACCGCAATGGCAGATCTGGATCTTGGAGGAGATACCCCATCCATTATGTTTTCCGAGGGAGTTGGTACTTCTAAAAATGTGTTCAAACAAGAAACCCTAACAGCGTCTAGAGGAAATCTTGTAGTGAGTCCGACATATCAGCCTGTGAATAGTTTTTTGGAACACTGGAACAACATATTCAGGAACAAAACCGTTCTTGTTGACGAATCAGAAACCAACCCTTGGTTAAAAGACATATTCACCAAAATTAAAGGATGTTCTTATGATGATCCAAGTTGCCCAGTTCCTACAGAACAGCAAATTGAAAACGCTGTCTCAAAAAATATCTACCTAAAATTTGCCGTGGACGCTGTTTGTATGTTTGCAAAAGCGTTAAAGCAATCCAAAAACCAAATCTGTTCAAATGATTCCTGTTCCTTACTGACTGAAGATGGAATAAGCATTCTTTTAAATGCACTAAAATCAGTGGAAGTGAACATGGCATCAGAATTTGAAGACATTTTTGCAGCAAAAACCAGACTTCAGTTCGATTTCAATGGCGATATCAAACCAAGTGAATCCAAAGCCATCTTTTCCGTATACAACCACAGACAGTGTCTTGATGACGGGTCGCAGTTTTGTTTTATTGAGGTGCGCAGCAAAAGAACTAAAACCAATTTTGAAGCATTTTTGTCTAAAAAAAAAAGTTACAATTAATTAAATGTTCTTATGAACGTTGCAGTCTTTACCAAAAACACTTTTGCAAATACAATACGACATATTTTTTTAATTTAAATTTTTAAAATATTTGTATTTTGGTAAAATTGTTTGAGAACTGTAGCCAATTACTACCTGTATCTTGTCTTCTTTGCTCGTTATAGGTTGCAACCTTTGCTGGTAACATTATAACAATGAACAGAACCCTATTGAAAGATTATGACCAATATGGAACAGAGCGGAGTTACCACAAGGCACAGTGTAAGAGAGGCGACATATGTACACATTGTCTTAGAGACGAGGAACAGTTCTATTACAAACCAGGTGACCTCATTCTGGTAGCTGCCTTTCCAATACACAACATAGGCACTAAACCGCTGCAGTGTGGAGGCTTGCGGACTACAGTGAGTCTGGACGTAGCAATGACCATAGAGTACGCAGTGGAAACAGTCAACAATTCCACCATGTTTGATGGTACGTCAATCGGGTTCTTGTTGTTAGACACTTGCAATGACCCACTTGTAATTCAAGAGAAAACTCTCCGTCTGTACAAGAACGGTGGCTATCCCAGACTACCACCGGATGTGACGGACCGAATTCTGGGATTCGTCGGGTCTGTGGGAAGCACCCCAACGTCAGCCATGCTTTCTGTCACGAAAGAGCTGCAAGGTAAACCCCAGGTAAACAGAAATATATATTTTTTATGATAACAGATACACAAACGTATGAATATGTATTTCAGAATCTCTATGAAGACTAAGCATTGCCATTGCGACGTGTAAATTAATTGCATGGCAAATCAGTATGTATAAATAAATATACAACCGGTTTCTTTTGCTGACTGTTAACTTACATGGTAATAAGCTGAAAATTGATAATCTTTTAGGTCGGCTGTTGCTCCACCTTTTCAGATTCAAGCAACAGACAATTCTATCCAAATTTTGTCCGCGTGTCAACGCCGTTAGACCAGACTGCGAAAACCATGGTTCAAATAGCAAAGCAACTCAACGCCTTTTACATTCAAATCATATACAGCTCTGGTTTCTATGGCGAGGGAGGCAGAGACGCCATAGTGACCAGTGCCAAGACACTTGGAATTTGTGTAGCTAATGAAATAGAAGTGCCAGAAAAATCAAACTATATAACTGTACTTGATACTCTCCGAACCAAACCGTCTGCCAAAGTAGTTTTGACCTTTCTTCGCTCGCATGTTGGGCCGCATGTTATGAAAATTCTAGCGGACAACATGCAGTCCGGTGGAGAGTTCTATTTCATAGGATCAGAGACCCTCGGAACCCGAGAGCAGTATCTTATTTCTCGACTAAGAGGTACAATATCTGTTGCACAGGTCATGCCTCAAAGTCCGTCGTACCTGGAGTTCTTGAAAAACAAGAAACCTAGTCCATTAGACGATAATACGTGGCTACTGGAAGTCATCCAGAGCCGACAAGGATGCTTTTATCCTTGGAGCTTCAACAAATCATCCACCCTGTCTAGAGAATGTGGATCTGATGATAGTCTATCAAATGACGAAAACCTAGTTGACCTGTGGGCGCCGTATTCATTGAATGCAGCGTTTGCTTTACTCAAAGGGTCTGCAAGTGCGTTGCGCGACATCTGCAAAACAACCAAAACTTTGTGTTCCGAATATTCGGATACAGAGAGGGTGTTACAGCACATCAAGGAAGTAAAACTAGATCTCAATCAAAACGGCTCCTTGGTTCCTGTCTTTGATGAAATTGGAGACGGAAAATACGGACATAAGATTTACCTCATTGATTTTAACGACGGGGAACTAGTTTATAAATTAGTAAGTAAAACATATTGTTATTGCATAATTAATCATATATTAACTGTAAGAACCACGGTTTACATCTTTGATAAGCACAATTACATATTTTGCTTTTGTGATCGAATTGCACATACGTCAATTCTTGAAATTCATAGTACTGTTAATATTTTACAGGTTTTGACAATTTATAAAATTAAGTCAGTTAATAATTCGTGGGAAGAGCTCTAGACCAAAAAGTTGCAACTTTTACTTTGGGTGCATATAGATTTTTGAAGATCTTAGTTTAAAGATGTGAAATTATCTTGACTTAATCTTATCTTAATCTTAGTTTAAAGGTGTGAAATTATCTTGACTGGTTTATTCCATGTGGATTTGTCATGGCATATTATGCAAAATGCAGAAGACGACAAGACGTTAAAAACAAAGACATTAGCTAATCATTAACAGATTAATACGTCATTACTTGTGTAATTATCGATCATCATCCTTATTTTTTCCTGTTAAAGATCGGACATCGAACGCAATCGGATGGTTTTGTATTCAATATAAAGGACAACATTTTCCCAGGATACCCGGGCCAGACAAAATGTCCGAACCAACACGACTGCAAATACTGCAAAACGTTTTTGAGTCAACCAGCACCAAACAGCGGTGAACAAAAGTCCTCCGCAGAGTAAGTTTCTATCCGGCTTCTGTTGTGAGTGGTAAATTTAAGACAGGATGGAAATTCGTCCATCTTGGAATTAAGAGGACATGATGGCCGTGGCCATTTTGAATACTATATTTATCTTCTTTAAGAGCTTAATATGAAGATATAAAAATAGAAATTTAAGATTTTAAAAAGTTAGAGTATTTTAAGTTTTTTTCTGTTCTAAATAATAGCTTATGGCCAAAAATAACATATTTGCAAGTTAAAGGAAGATCTGATGGATAATCTGTTGACTGTAAGGCCTGCTTAATTTGTACCGAGAAATTTTTACATCCTTTTGTTTTCAACAGGATCCCACTTATTGTGGGGATAGCTGTAACTAGCGGATTAGCACTATTGTTTTTCGTGCTATTTTTCTGTCAGTGTCGGAAGTCTCGAGAAGGTACGTTATTTTATACGCATCATAATCATTTATCTATTTCAATGATATTACGATTTTTTGATTGTATCACCAGACACTTGCCATATTTTTTATTTATGAAATGAATGTTTCATCTTACGGATTTTCATTTTTGATTGAATTTTGTTTTTATACCTTTTTGACGAAAAGCAAACCGTGATCATTACAATACAACACACGAAACGACAGGATATTTAGATGTTCAGCACCTCGAGAGGCCAGTTGTTCATGCACACGCGGGCAATGGAGAAATCAATTTATACCCGTATCAAACCAATGACACGTGAATCACATGATTTTTCTCAAGAAATAATTCCATGTTGGAACTTTTTTTCAGAATTCAGAAATGTATACATATGCATGAACAATGTAATAGTTTCTTGCAAAAAGTTTATTTTTTGAAAATTGTATACACAATGTCATGTGACAGTTACTTACAAAATGCGTTATTTTTTTCTGATAATACATTTTGTTAAATTTTCTTTGTTATTATGTAGTTAATCGCATCAATAGTTATTCCCAATACATGCACTATAGTGTAGATAAAATAACAGCTTTGTTATCAACTGCGTGCATGCTTAAAAAAAATGTGCAGGTCTTCATAAAATTTCAGTGGCGTAGATATGGATAGAATATTTGTGAACACGTGCTTACAGTGTTTTAATATAGCTACGCCTTGTGAATTCGACAGGTACATGTATATGTTATGCCCCGCAATAAAAAAAAATCAAAAGGATTTTCAACATATATGTAGATTAAATCCTTATAAGCCAGGCAGTTATTTTTTCCGTCCTCCATTCCAAGTCCATTTCATGGTAAATGATTTCAATCGTCGAGCCATCTTTATACTCTGCACGGACAGACATCATCGTAACAAGTGATATCACAATCCTAAATGGGTAGGGATGTGTTTACAAACATTGCACACACCCAAGTGTCCAGGGCTGGTGATATACAACCACATAGCCAACAAACTAAGGGGTACTCTAACAAAGAACAATTAAGAGACAAACAAATAAATGTCCGCTGAGATTGACTCACTTTGACATTAAAAATTGGGCCGGAGTGTGACAAAAATACTCATTCCTTTCGACAAACACATACATTATGCATGGAGAGAATGTAGTCTCCGCTACCGCCTGTAACTATATACTGTCGTAACCATTTAATATTCTCTGAATATATTTGGCGAATTTCACCCTTTCCCTTTGATTATACAGTAATTGGAATAAGCGTGTGTTAGGGCATTGTCCTAGTGTAATGCCTCCTGATGCTGTCGTGGTCACCGCTTCCTCTCAGTACAAGATATAAGATGAATGTTTGTGTTACATGTATGTGTTTTTGTAGCATGTTATAAAATTCATGATAATTAAGAAAAATTCTCTGGTTTTTTTCACCTGTTAGTAAAATGTTATTATATATACAATGTCAATGTACTTTACATGTACATGTACCATACCATTATTTCAATATTGCTATAAATTATATGTAACAACCTATGCCATGAGATGTATGTCTTGTGCAAATAAAGAATGAAATGTACATGTTATAATCTACATGTACCTAACTACCGAGTCCTTGTTGCACCCGGAGGCACACAGGACAAGGACTAGAGATTTCCATTCTTCTCTGTTCTTGGCCATCCTTTCCATCTCTCCCCGGGTAAGCTTCATGTCTTTGAGTTCGCCTCCATGTTGTTCTTTGACCAGCCTTTCCTCCTTTTTCCCTCTGGGGTCCATGTTTTAATGGTGTAGTATAAATGTACATGTAGACTTAGAGAAAATTTTAAGAATAAAATAATTAATTATTCCTTTCTGTTGTTTATTTATTATATCGTATCTAATAAAATATTACTGAATTATCGTCTTTTTCAGTAAGATGTGCCTCTTATGCCTACTTACATATATATTGAGAGTTATTATAAATGTATAGGAAAAGAAAGCACTTCTAGCGAACAATTTTCTTCCGATTTGGAACGAAAAAAATCATCTTACTAGACAATATTATTAATGTAGTAGAAATTCACTGGATTTCAGCGATCGGTTAAAGTATGAGATCTAGTATAAGTCACAGATGACTAAAATAAAATGTCCCAATTTGAATTACGTGAACTTCTTTTACTATAAAAAAAGAATCGACATTCTTTGAAGTTTCAGTCCACCACACCTAGCTTTACAATCTTGAGGCTCAGGTAGAACATTTAAATATTATTTAGATTGACGTCCACTGTTGGAAAATCGATGCGAAAAGTATAATCCGTCGCTAATGAAAACAATTTCAATGGCGGACTGCTAGAAATTTACAAATGGCGGAGAAGCAGTTCAAGTTGAAATTCGATGGAGCGAACGCAAAAGCTGTTGACGAATATTTAGAATACTCCAGGTATTTATTTTCGTTCTTTTTTTTCCCTGTCAGATTCGAACTAAATAGGAAGAATAGCGTCAGAGATGGTAGACCTATTAGTATTGTCACTTCTGATTTTCATTGATTTAAAAGGTGGATCACAAATACTCTATAATGGTCGCATTTAAATAGTGGAATAAATGATCATTTGACAAGTTTCGGAAAGACTGACCAATTCACTTTCATCAATAATAGGTTCATGTTGATGTAAAATTCATCCTACTATACCTGTGAACTGGGTAATATAGATGACTCTTGGGAGAAAATTACAATTCATCAAAACGCATACAGCATAATTTTATATTTGCTATATCACGAAAATTACAAATTAATGAAGTGTGCATAACTTATGCAGTGAGTTTAATATTATGGATTGACTTTGGCATTTAAACCCTTTTATCATTCTATATCTTTTGGCTTTCGATTTTATTAATGTGTTTAAATGATTTCAGTTTGACATAAATGTCTATTAAAATTTGGACGAAAATCAAAGCCCACAAAGTCAGTAAATATAATGATTGAAAAACTAGGCTAAAATGTTTTCTTTACGACACCTTACGTATTTTATCTATTTTGTTTGATTCAGTGCGAGGGGGATACCCTTAAAATCAGTCGCAGATAGTTCAAATTTTCGGTATAAATATGGGAATTAAAAAAAAAATCAAATCCATTTATAAAGGTTATTGTTAAAAATACATCGTGAAAAAAACCCCACTATTGCAACCTTAATGTTTTTTCAATTTATTTATAGTATACGTGTTTACTTTTTTGATATCTTGATGTCTAGACGAGTCTCAATTTTTAATGATAATCGATATAAACTATGCATCTACTTTTACTTGTAATTTTCAGGATAGTGGGAGAAGATGATGGGGGAGAGCTGTTCACACCTGAGCAGTATGAAGAGTATAAGAAGAAGGTCCTACCAATGGTACGAACAAACAATCAAAACAAGTAAACAAACAAACAAACTGTATTATTTGTGGTATATTAAATAATACAAAAAAACCCCTCAACGATAACAACAACAAACAAGGAAAATCGCGCTGATAGTTAGACACCATTTACACCTAGTATACACCCTTACCATACAACATAATTTGTTTTTACGATGTCATCATGAATGTACGAGTCATTCAGTAGCTTCGGATTTCAGTCGACCTCATCAGTGATAAATCAATTTCGAATGCCATAATCATGCCTGATTACTTTTTCATTAGCTACATGTAGATGGCGCTGGACCGGAACCGGTGCAAAATCGGACATGCGTGTATCATATGGAGCATAACTCTATATTGTTGACCTTAAAAATATAATTATAAATTGTGAATATGCTGATCATATTTCATTTGTATATCTCTTTCAACAGAGAATCAAGAACCGTCTGTACACCTGTTGGACAGGTCCAACCGGCATGGACTGTAAACTAGTCGGACCGGAGACGCCATGCTTCTGCAAACACAGGTACAATGCCTATCCACGCAAACTCCATACAATATATAAAAGAAGTCAGCTTCCAACCTCGCCCTCAAAAATTAGTTGGAATCAACACAAGACAGGCATATATTTTGTCAAATTTCGCCCTCACACAAATTATTTGGAATATTTTAGGTACAAACAACACAAGACAGACTTTGAAGTCATTCCGACGGATCGGCCCATCCTCCTTCCTTGTAAACAGAAAGGCTGCAAGTGTGTGTCCTACAATTACGTCCCAATGAACGGAAGCCAACCTATCCGCTGCACATGCAAGCATACTTCAGAGGAACATTTCGAGTTTGATCCTTTCATTTGCAAACGCAGTAAGGCTTAAAATTGTTTTTTTAAGTTGTATTTTGTTTAAAACTTTTTGAAATATATATTTGTTTTCTCCACAGACAAAAGTATACCTTCTCTTAAGAACAATGCTATAGTATAGGTTATCGGTATCGCTTTTAAAAATGGCTGGATCTGACGGTTTAAAGTTTGATAACGCATTGCTTTGATTTTTTAGCACAGACAGGAGGTTTGTATACTTAGTCCTTAAGTTTCACTTGATCATAATTCTTTAATACTTTAAATGATGGATAAAATTTTTGTTTTGTTTTAGCGTTAACCTAACCGTGTGTTATGACTTTTAGCACTTTGTGGATTACTCTCACCTTTTGAAAATCATTTTAGTGGTTATAGCTTTTGTTTGCTTTGTGCCACTTTTCTTTTTCTGAGTGACGTAACAATTCAATTATTATTTATTAAGATTCACTCTCCTTAATTGGTATTGTAGATACTTTACTTTATCTAATTGAGAGAGAGAGAGAGAGAGTTTTCACTACCGGAGAAACTTTTGTTCCTATAACTTAAAAAAATGTTTAATTAATTCAAAAACTCTTTCTTTTCTTAACATATATTTCTTCTACTGCCTTTCACGATGTGATTTTTGTGGTGATTTATTGTCTTCGCTGTATTTCTCCATTATCAAAAACGTCAATAAAATATTTACTTCAATTTCAGGAGGCTGCACCAAGTGTGCTGGGTTTAAGAGTTCCTTTACCTGTGGGTGTGGCGCTCCGGTCAAGGAACACACGATGATCGTGGAGACGGGCGAGGAGCGGGAGGCCCGGGGCCACCCCCTAGGGGAGTCCACGCCTTACGCCGCCATGGGAGGAATCACCGGCTTCTCGTCGCTAGCTGACGGGTACCAGCGACTGGACCCCAGTGGAAAAGGTAAGTTATTTACGTCGTCTAGAGTCATCCGATGTGTGAGAGAGGTGGGGATTAGAATTCGTCGTGTAATTCACCATACCCCCAATTTACATTTTTCATTTAAAATGATTTCGTTTTCTGTCTATGGCATAAAGTGCCTGTAAAATTTTGTCAAATTTTAATACGGTCATTTTAAATATAGTATTGTTATCATGCGGATTTCTTTTATTTCATAGTATGTTTACTCAACTTCGTACAATGTTGTAGAATTATACTGTTTTGCATGTCGCATGTGATAGTGTATTGCAACACCGTGATTAATTCATTCATAATTGATATCATTAATAATGATTAATTATTAAGACATCTACTTTTTACAAAAGGGGCACCAAACAAGGGTTATTTGGAGCAGTCAATTACATCTAACGACAACCCGTTCTTACGAGCTAACGTGCAGGCCATTAAAGCTCACCAGATGAGGAAAGAAGGCAAAGGTACGCCTAGGAAAGTTTTATTTGTTATCTGTTTGTTTAACGAAATTTACTTGAAATAATATTGGATCACTGTATAATAATATTCAAACAAGTATTGTAATAGTATATGATGAGATTTTATATTTATTTCATCACTGAATTGGTATTCATTACTCATTAGGTCTGACAAACCCTGATGACGAAATGTTTGATGACATCACAGAGCGCGTGTCTCAGATGCGACGACCAGGGGAGGAAGACATGGCATACTACGAAAGACGATATCAGGAGAGAGTAAGTCCATCACGTGTTGATTGTTATGAAAGGGGAAATTTAGAATACTCGCATGTAAGATCTGTGGTAAATTTATACAACAAATATTTGTTTCGCAGGCTCTCAAATATTTATTTCCTGTTGAAACTTTAATCATTTTTAATGTTAATTCAATGGATTTTTTTATGTTTGTTATTCTAGCGACAAGTAGTCCCCAGTGGTGCGCAAGGATTGGACAACGGAGCACTCCGTCCCGGAAGTAGGAAAGCCATCGAACAAAAACCAGGTTCCGGACGAAGACCTGCGTCTAAAAAGTGAAGATCAGGGTCCATTTAGTGTTTGACTGTATGTTGATTAAAGTGTGTGATTGAGACGTTTTCATATGTTTATTTATTATCATTGAACATTGAGCCAAATCAGATGTATAACGTTGTATCATATTGGTTTGTTTTGTTGAATTACTGTACCAGGATTTTTGCGGTACAAGAGACATGCGTTTTAAACGAAAGGGAGGCTTTCGGTATGGAAAAAAGAAATTAGATTAGATTTAAGCTTATTTATGTTTTTCCTCATTTCTTTTTCTTCATATGTTCCTCGATTATGTTATATAAAGATAAACCATATAAAATATATATATATAACCATATTTATGTAATAGCTCATATCTTATAGTGTTGAGGTAATTTTTTTTTCTTTGGCAATAAATCGATCATTGATATTTACAACTTTGACAAAAGTTTCCAATTAATAAATTGTGTTTCATTTTTGTTGTTTTCATAATCAGCGACAGTTTTATTATTATTTTTTAAATACACCTAAAGCAAACTTCTATAGCGCTTAATTGCCTGTTGAATAGTTTTGAAGCAGCAAATCTTTTATTGCATTATTTGGAACTATAACTTTTCCTTTTCCTTTAAAATATATTCTGAAGTGATGTCCCCTAAGTGATAGATCAAGAAAACGCTTTTATGTATTTTAAGAACCATGTTCAGTAGATTATTTATTATAAAAGTCTTATTTATATGTATGTACTAGAGGTGCATTGAATATAAAGCAATAATATAGTGCAACTATGTATACAGACTTGTTTTTCATTTATGATATGCATTTATAATCATCGAAAAATAATGTCATACTTGCCAACTGACCCGATTTCGTCGGGTCACACCCGATTTTTCAACCCTTCACCCGATTATTTTTTATGACCCGGCGGGTCATGCTTTTCACCCGATTTTTGTCAAACAACCCGAAAATCTCCCGATTTCTGGATTTGGTTCGTAAATTAAGTTGCGCGTTTGACTTCCAGTTATGAACCCAAGCTGAGCTTGGATTTACGTAACGTGTAAACAATGCCGATGGCTATAACAGACACATTAAGTGTAATTATTATCGTGAGTTGTTTTGACTAAGCGAATGTTTAAATCATTAAGTGTTATGGCTTCCAATAAGAAAAGGTCTTCATCGGGGCCAGCGGAATCAAAACCAACAAAAAAACCCCGATATTTTTGTACCTATCATTATCAACATATCTGGGAAAATGAATTCCCATAGATAAAACAAAGTAATCGAGTACAAAACGAGGCTTTTGCGTTCTATTTAGCGCAAATTTGAATATTGGATTTTGTGCCCAAAATGATCTGACTAAACATTCAAAAACGTTAAGTCGTCACTCGTGTATAGTATGCTTTTTAATACACAAAAGTCTTCCAAGTCACTTACAACTTTCATGCCATCATTTACAGAGTTCAAAAGCAAGGTTAATGTAGCAGAAACTCTTTTTGCATTTTTTTTTAGCTGAACACAACCTACCATTTTCTGTGTCAGATCACTTTACAAAACTCAAAATCAGCAACTGTTAGTTTAAATGCTTCTTTGCAATAAAGTATTACAAATAAGTTTTAACACATATTTCTATTGTATATACCTATGAAATGCATGATAAATATGTCGTGAATGTCGTTATGCGCTATGACCAGATTTTTTACTTTCCAAATCTGGTCATGACCAGATTTTCGCATGTTGGAGGTTGGCAAGTATGTAATGTTCATGTACTTTCGATAAAATCATACTGCATAATAAAAACAAATTCATGCAGACAGTAGATAAAAAATTAATTGACATAGATAATGGCGTCATTATTATGTTGCTAAGATTTTCTGAATTCTGTTTGTCAAGATCTAGATATTGCAGGGAGCCTATAAATTTCTGAAACCGAGATATGAGCACAGCGCGATAAAAAGGTGTTTCAAACCGTCGTTTTCAGTTTACGCTTTATAAAAAAGCGTAAACTGTTCCAAACCATTTTATATCGTATAAAACTAATAAATATTGAATTCATTCCTTATGATTTAATTTTTTTGCTATCAATTGTTGATAAAAACAGTTATTTGATCTATAAAATGACATCAAATTGTACAAAATTCAAACGCAACGTCAGGCGGATTGATACGCTTTTGACGTTAGTCTTACTATGACGTAGGCAACATTCTTTATAAGATATAAAATAAAATTTTTCAACCAATCAGAAAGCGTGTTACAACCAGAATTAATTTATTGAAGCATTAAGAAAGTCATTAATTTACATTATTTTCCCATGATTACTCACAGTCTCTAAGAAAACGGTAATATCCTCTCAACTCATCCTCTTTAACATGATATTAACCAGGTTCGCTCTTTGGGTTTTGGGTAGCCATTGTGGGTCACGTCTAGTCTGAAAACTCTGTATCACATATTAATTCTATAAGTATATTTATATTTTGCAATGCCAAATAAACTTTATTGAATAGAATTGTTTTAAAAAAAATATATTTTGGCATATTTAGCTTCTATTTCATAAAAATTAGGAAAAAATTAACTCCAATTTTGGCCTAAAATTAGCTTATTTCATGCTATATCTAAAATTTTTGTAATGTGACCCCTACTTGTTTTACTTTTAAATTAGTCATTAAATGTATGTCTATTTGTATGCAAAGTTATGGAAAGATGACATTACTCAGTATTATTTTTTAAATTTGCATTGTAATTTGATTACTCCAAAATTTTGTAACATCTGTTGTTGTGTTCATTATGTGCTGGCCTTTGAAGCCACAAGTAAAACAAGAATTTTTAAACTTCGACTTAGATTTTACTTTTGTAGTTACTACACGTGCTCAACTTCATACTGTATTAAAATCATAACTAAATAATAGTTTAAACTATAAATATTTGTTTAATTTAATTTCTATGTCAAATTTTAGCAAAAATTTCCGGAAAATTATCATTTCTTTTTGGGGCACTATATTTCTAAAAAAATGGCATGAGACATGGTCACATGGGTCACAAACAAAATAAAGGAACATTTTAGGTCCCTATCTTCATATCTAAGAGGTTTTCGGATAATTGACATTACTATTATTTCAGGTGCCAACCTCTTTAAAATGAATGCCGGTAAATGTTTCAGGATTTTCTTTAGACGTGATTTCATAGAATATGATAAGATGTTTCCAATGGCTGGAAAGTAGGTAAAACGATAATTGACATCAACAATGACTGACGTCATAATGGAGACAAGTATAGAAACCGATGATTTACATAAAAAATGACTGACGTCATAATGAAAACATTAATTTACTAATAAAGCATGCGCAAGTTTTCGTGACAACGTTATAGTTGATTTGGCGCCATCTCTAAATATCATGATGAACAAGAAACAGTTTGTGGTGTTAGTCTTATTGGTTTTGACATTTGTTGTGTTCTTCAACCACAGACATTATTTCTTTTGGTAAGTATAATAATTGTATTGGCACAGACATTTCTCATAATGTAAATCACTCATTGTTGAAGGGTATCTTAAATTATTTCTGTGTAGTTTTTTTTTATTAATTAAATAAATATGTTTAAAAGGTCACAAAATAATTTTCACTTTAATTCGTTGACTAATTTGAAGAACTTTGTAAAAGATAAAATGACTGAAGTCATAAATTAATGTCAGAAAAACAATTAACAAAATGTACAATATTCAGAAAATTTTGGACGACGGTCTAATAAGCTACAGCTTTAAACAAATTTAATTTTCCAGTTGCTTGAAAAATACCAAACAATCGTATTTTGCAATTGTCAACCACTGAATATAGCAAACCATACAATGTATATAATATACACCTAACACATTAAGGCGTATGTTAATTTGAGCTTTGATATTGTGAAGTTGCAGAAAACAGTAATTAGAGAAAAGGCGTATAGGTATGAATATTTTTAAATTCATTTTAAACAGCAAAGAACCCGAAGTTTCCAGATGGGATGAAGTCAAAATTTTCTTGAATCTTATGGTGAGACCCGAGCAGTGTTCCGGAATCCAGGAGATAACAAAGGCAAGAAGACAAAAAAAAAACCCACAAAAAACTCAATTCTCGTATTTACATGCATAAACACAAATAAAAGTAGTACAAGTATATGAAACGAGTGTATTTAATTGAGAGCGCCGGTCACATAAGTTTTGATAACGCTTGTGGTCTGCAGTTTTTTTTTCATGAAGTCTATTTCGGAAAGTTTCCTTAACTATTTAAATGTTTACAGATGGCAGTGGAGTTATCCGTATATATGGCATCATTTCTCGTTACCATGCCCCTGCTCCAATATATGTGCCGCAGATTTGATAACTGGCTAAAGAACTGGGTGGAAAGAAACTGGTTGATATGTTTGGCAATTGTATTTGTGCTTATCTATATTTGGGCAGCATTTCTCTGTATTGGAAACACCATAAAGAGTAAGTAATCATTATAATTAAAATCTCTCTCTCTCTCTCTCTCTCTCTCTCTCTCTCTCTCTCTCTCTCTCTCTCTCTCTCTGTTTCTTAGTTTACTTTACTTCTCTTCTTTAGAATTCTTCTTTCCTTGGACTAAAGAGCAACGTCACGTGGATTGAGATCTGAAAAACAAAAGGACGATACTTTAAATTCTCTACAACCTGTCATTGTCCACTCCAAAATATGTATTACTACAGGAAGCCAGAAAAAAATAGCCAAGTTATCGTCGCGACAATAAGATCTGCATGTGCACATGATCGGCTAGGGTTGATGGCCCTCCTGTAAGCTCAATTCGCTGGAACCTGGGTTAGATATTTTCAGGAAAGAACAAGGATTGCAATATGTAGACAATTCATGAAAACGTGTGTTCCTGTTTCCACTCACACTAGATGAAACTCAAAGAAGACGATTGAGGAAATCTCCAAATCGTACGACTCCTGCAAGTTAGATCATCATCACCTCTGCCTTGGTTGTCCACACTCAGTTGTCTTAACGCGGACACCTGTAGTATTAATTAATCATAATAGCCAGTTTGGACCAAGAGTTCGATCTTCATGCTCTATTTGTTCTGTACGTAGGTGCATAAATTAAAGTTTTGGGAATGAAATAAATTGTCTACAAAAGCCTTGCAGCCCTTATCTTTTTAAGTATTGAAGATACCCGTGGGCCTTAATGGTCACCCGAGCACCAGGACTTGGACAAGTCGGGGAACCTTAATATATTTGCATATAAAGCCTCATTTTGGAGTCTTTTGCACAGCTTTATGATCATGTATTACTAGTATAACTACAAAGAAAATGGGCGTACAAGTCTGTCAAGTTCCCGCATTCAGATTGTTAAAAATACATATTATAATAAAATTGTTTAGTTTGTATCGGCTCATCTTTAATTTCATGCTGACGTCACAACAAATACACATTTTATACATTTACTATCTTTCACATTATAATATTCCTTCTTTTCATTATGTTCGAAAATAATCTTTTATCATAAAGAAGTAGAAATCAAAAACATTGTAATTCATGGTACAAAATTCGTGCAGAAATTAAAAAAAACAACACCCTCTTCGCTGAGTGTTTGACCTTCCGTTAACCTTACGGCGCTAAAAAAAATTATTTTCGTGAATTTTCAAACTGATATCTTGATAAATCTTAATGCAATGAGACATCTTTGGAAAATACAGATATCGATTTTTGATATTTAAATACAACACCCCATGACAATGTTATTGTCATTTAAATTTTAGACCACGTGGTTATGTTTGACCCTTTCGGTTTCGCAGTAAAAATTGTGCCTATTGTTTGTAGTCAATTTCATAGAATCTAGGTACTTGTCAAATATAAAATCTAAACGTTTATTGATTTTAAACTTTATCTTCATTAATTGGTGGATAAAATGTGTTCTAGAAATAAATGTAACAATACAAAAGATAGTTTTTCCCCGCTGTTGCAACAATTGCAACATGCTTAGTAGAGATCCGCGCCTGGTCTAGTAATAGCATCAATAGTGAAACAGACTTTACTATTTATGCAGAATGTTCCGTCAAAATGGCCCGATATACTAAGTTTTAATGCAAAACAGACACCCATCATTTTTTTAAAAACCTGGTATTGCACAAAACAAGCATCAAACATGGCTATGCTTTTATTAAGCAACCCAATGTTTATATTTTCGACCACTCTACACGTGGTTGAACACGAACGATAACTCTGTTCTGAATATCATCGTTTAATTTAAATAACCGCTAGATGGTGAAATAAAACATACATTAAAAATGATTTTCATGTTTTAACATAAATCAAAGTAGGATATGATATGAAAAACGATCAGTTCTTACGTATTTTGAGAATATTATCCGAACACATTTACATGTACTTCCGCTCGAAATTTCACAGAAACTGAACAAATCTCGGTGAAGTCTCGTGAACTGTCATTCGAGCACCTCTTGATTTATTATGTACTTAGCAACGATCAAGAAAACATCCCGAACACATTCGCAGGGGTGTATAATAAACAATGCATGTCGCCTGTAAAGGAAATCTTTACAACTTTTTGATTGCTTCAAATGGGGGAGAGGGCACAAACGCGTTATCCTTTCATTGGGAATTTGAAAAACAATCCAGTATTACATTTTATATACATAATACCCATTTTGCCATCATCTCACTAGAACCTATCACTATTCCATGGGTCATCGAATATTCTAAATACAGATTGTCAGTTTCTCTTCAGTGTCAGCACAGAAGTAAAACTTTTAAAAACATAATTAAAATCAACAATATGACCATGTTGGCTCCACCTTAAAGTCAAAATTCCTATTCCAGGAGGTCATGACTAATTTTTATTCCAGGAGGTCATGACTAATTTTCATAAAAAAATATTTAAGATTGTTGCTGCGGAAGTTAGTGGAGAAACAGATTTTTAAAAATGAAATACATATATGCTATATAGTCATAGGATGCATTGGCTATTCAAATTGCCTGAACCTTTCATCAAGGGGAAGTCCATTGCAAATTCGACCGTTTAGCGGGCGTTTCTGATCCGCTCCGCTCTGCATGCTTAAACGGAGCGGAGCGACTCAACCCCCCTCCCCCTTGCTTTGGGAAGATGGAGCGCCAATAACATGCGTTCAGTTTCTTTTTATATCCACTTAACCAAGGGCCTAAAATCAAAATTAGAAGACATCATAGTTATATTGTTTCCATTTTCTTGCTCAAACATGTAACCAAGGGCCAATAAACAAAATTAACGTAGAGGACTTTTGGTTATATTGGTTTAATTTTATTGCCCAGACATTTAACCAAAGGCCAATAAACAAAGTAACGTAGATGGCATCATGGTTATATTTGTATTGTTTACAAGATTTTGTATGATTGTGTATTTCGCTAAAGTTTAATTATTATCTAAAAACATTTAGAGTTATCTTCCATTATCATATTGATATGTATTTTCTGCAGTTATCTTTCTTTTTTGAACCTAGAGTTATCCTTTCATTATATGATTTAGAGTTACTTTTCCTAATTGTTGACTTCCTGTTTTGTTGTTTGTGTGACCCACACAAGGACACTTAGTTCACCCAACATGTTTTTTGTATTCCTGTGCTGCCACACACTGTAAGTAGTTTTCTGTTGATTTATATTACATACGCGGCTATTCATTTATATGTTTACTGTTTCGTATTGTTATATAAATGCAGTTTATAAGTAAATTTCTCATTATCTCTAAAAAGTATGGAACGCCATTATTGTCATTGTCAATCTAAGTAAATAACGTACGTTTGTTACAATTTTCTATGGAAACCCATTTGTGTTAAAATTCATTGTTTTTTGGACCTTATCTTCAATACTGTTATTTTTTCATTTCTATTCTTTCATTACAATTATATTATATGCATTTTGTCTTTACATGTACATTGTTTTTGAGAACGTATGAGTAATTCATACTTTGTTTTTGTTTCAGTTTTTTACCGCATACACAATAAATACGAAGCACTGGATTGTTGTGTTGGTTAACTATCTGTAGGCAAAGGCAGAATAGTAAAACAAGAGGCCCATGGGCCACATCGCTCACCTGAACAGCAGTTCCTTGTAACATTACATTTCGTAGCATACGCTTTTTCTATTTTAAACATTGAACCCCTTTCTGGGGACCCAGTTATGGTCCGAGGTTTATGGTTGGCTTGAACAACATAAATAGTAACATAGGAATGAAAATGTGAAGCACTGCGGTGGGACCGCACGTACACAACCTAAAAAACTGAACATAGCAGAGTTCCACTTCAAGAGGAATAACTCTCAGACTGTACAGAACACAAGAAAGATAACTCTTGGTTCCACTACATTAGAGTTTACACAATTTGAGGATCCTTGCATAGTAATCTCACAAACTGTAGCATTATAGTTCTCGAGAAAAACTTTTTAAAAACATTTTCAATATATCTTTCTATGTTAAACTTTGAACCCCTCTTGGGGCCACAGTATTAGTCCAGTGCTAAAGTTTTAATTATTTGGAATCTACATTATTTAAGGATGCTTGCCTAGTTATCTCACAAGCTGAAGCATTATAGTTCCCTAGAAAAAGATTTTTCAACATTTTCCCTCTATATTTCTATGCTAAACTTTGAACACCTCTTGGGGCCCCAGTATTAGATTGAGATCACGGCTTTTATAATTTCGAATCTACACTATTTGAGGGTGCTGACGTAGTTATCTGACAAATTGATGCATTGTAGTTCTCGAAAAGAAGATTTTTAAACATTTTCCATATATACCGGTACTTCTACATTTAACTTTAAACCCATCTTGGGTCTCTAGTATTAGTCCAGGGGTCACTATTTTAAAACTGTCGAACCTTCATTATCCAAGGTTGTATGCATGATAGTAATCTCACAAATTGAAGCATTGTAGTTCTCGAGAAGAAGATTTTTTAACATGTTACCTTTATATTTCTTTAATAAATTTTGACCCCATCTTGGGGCCCCAGTATTGGTCCGGGGGTCACGATTTTACCAATTAGGAATCTACATAAGCGAAGGATGCATGCATAGAAATTCCACAAACTAAAACATTGTAGTTCTTGAGAAGAAAATTTTTAAACTTTTCCTTTATGTTTTTTAAAATGTTTAAATTTTGAACCCCTCTTGGTGCCCATCAATTGTCCGGGAGTTACAATTTTTTGAATCTACATTATTTTAGGATGTACATGTATGCATAGTAATATCCCAAACAGTTGCACTATAGTTCTTGAGAAGAAGATTTTAAAACATTTTCCTACATATGTTAAAATCTAAACCCCTACTGGGGCCCCACTTTTTGTTCGGGGGTCACGATTTTTACAATCTTCACTATGTATACAACCTTTTGTGTATGTATTGGCATTTTTGGTGAAGTGGTTCTTGAGAAGAAAATTTTTAAACATTTTTCATATGTAGTTCTATGTTAAACTTTGAACCCCGCCTGGGGCCCCAGTCTTGGTCCGAGGGTCACGATTTCTACAATTTTGAATCTTCATTATACATACAAGCTTTTGTGTAAATATTGGCATTTCTGGTGCAGTGGTTCTTGAGAAGAACATTTTTTAAACATTTTCCTAAGGTATTTCTATGTTAAACTTTGAACCCCGCCTAAGGCCCCAGTCTTGGTCCGAGGGGCACGATTTTTACAATTTAAAATCTTCACTATATATACAAGCTTTTGTGTAAATATTGGCATTTCTGGTGCAGTGGTTCTTGAGAAGAACATTTTTAAACATTTTCCTATGTATTTCTATGTTAAACTTTGAACCCCGCCTGGGGCCCCAGTTTTGGTCCGAGGGTCACGATTTTTACAATTTAGAATCTTCACTATATATACAAGCTTTTGTGTAAATATTGGCATTTCTGGTGCAGTGGTTCTTGAGAAGAACATTTTTTAAACATTTTCCTAAGGTATTTCTATGTTAAACTTTGAACCCCGCCTTGGGCCCCAGTTTTGGTCCGAGGGTCACGATTTTTACAATTTAGAATCTTCACTATATATACAAGTTTTTGTGTAAATATTGGCATTTCTGGTGCAGTGGTTCTTGAGAAGAACATTTTTTAAACATTTTCCATATGTTGTTCTATGTTAAACTTTGAACCCCGCCTGGGGCCCCAGTTTTGGTCCGAGGGTCACCATTTTTACAATTTAGAATCTTCACTATATATAAAAGCTTTTGTGTAAATATTGGCATTTCTGGTGCAGTGGTTCTTGAGAAGAAGATTTTTTAAACATTTTCCTATGTATTTCTATGTTAAACTTTGAACCCCGCCTGGGGCCCCAGTTTTGGTCCGAGGGTCACGATTTTTACAATTTAGAATCTTCACTATATATACAAGCTTTTGTGTAAATATTGGCATTTCTGGTGCCGTGGTTCTTGAGAAGAAGATTTTTAAAGACATGCACCCTAAACTTACTGTTTCGCAATTATCTCCCTTTTGAAAAGGGCTGTGCCCTTTATTTTAACAATTTATAACCCCCTTTCCATAAGGATGCTTTGTACCAAATTTGGTTAAATTTGGCCCAGTGGTTTTTGAGAAGAAGTTGAAAATGTGAAAAGTTTACAGACGGACGGACAGACAGACGGACGGACGGACGGACGGACGGACGACGGACAACGGGTGATCAGAAAAGCTCACTTGAACCTTCGGTTCAGGTGAGCTAAAAAGTGTTCAGCTATGGATTACATGGACAGAAGGATGCGTACATTGACT
Organism: Magallana gigas; assembly: GCF_963853765.1. NCBI lineage: Eukaryota > Metazoa > Mollusca > Bivalvia > Ostreida > Ostreidae > Magallana > Magallana gigas. The sequence continues at coordinate 16,270,178 of NC_088857.1, forward strand.
TCTGGAGGCCAAGCCATGTACCAATCGAATCTGGACTACTACCTACGGAATCTCAAGAAGGATTGGAGAGAATTCGAAACTATTTTGACCGACTTTGATGATTCTTGCACCGACATCAAATATCTACGGAACGTGGAGAGCAGAGTAGAAATGGCCAAATATGGATATATGGATAGCTATCAGTCACTCATTTCCTTTCTTAATCGAACACGCACCGATGAAAGTGAACTTGAGCTAGATAATCAGATGATACGTCACCAGAAATGTTTAGGCATTATCAACAACTTCGAGAGGCAACTTGTTGACCTTCTTCTAGATGCGGCTGAAATTCTAACAGAGAGTTTTGAATACCGAACAAGATCAGAAGCATCCATTTCGACTACCAGATCAATGGAATTCAGGAATAAACATATAAGTCCTACATGTAAACCTGAAAAGACGAAATATTCTTTCAAGGAAAAAGAAAATCTTAAAATACAAAAGGAATTAACCGAAGCAAAAATGGAACAATTGGAACTTGAAGATCAAAGATCACATGTGTCATTGTCAAAGCAACACCTTCTCAGTAACTATGAGTCCCCAAGAAGAGTAAGACAACAATACACTGAGAGATACGTTAGTGAACAATCAGTCCTAAGTGAACCGAAAGGCCACTACGTATCATTTGAGGAATTGGACAAGCAGAGCGACCTAGATGATCATTTCCATAGTAACACCAGAAACAGTATACCAAGGAAATCTGCAAGTGTACAAGATAACAACAGACCTTGTGCGACAGCTCCAGACACTCTTCCAGTTTCATCTCCTGGAGTAGTTGAAAACTTGACGCAGTTTCTCCTAAAGAAAGACCTCCTGATGTCACGATTTAGTCCATTTAATGACAGACCTGACTCGTACCAGACGTGGAAAGCTAGCTTTACAAGCATAGTGAAAGAACTAAACATCTCCGCGTTTGAAGAAATGGATTTGTTGATAAAATGGTTGGGACCAGAGTCAAAGAGATTTGCAAGCAGCATTAGAGGATCCAACATCAACGACCCAGTGAAAGGACTCTATCGTATATGGGAACGTTTAGAAGAGCGCTATGGCAGACCCGAAATGATTGAATCCGCCCTAAAGAACAAACTCAACAAATTTCCCAAGATAACTATGAAGGACCCAAAGATGTTGTATGACTTGCTTGATATATTGACCGAAATAGAATCAGCGAAGGAGAATGATCAATATGTTACACTCCTCTCATACTATGACTCATCTTCTGGTGTCATTCCTATTATCAGCAAGCTTCCCCCAAATCTTCAAGAAAAATGGGTATCTCAAGCATCAAAGTACAAGAAATATTACGATGTTCCATTCCCCCCATTTAAATTCCTTGTGAGTTTTATCCGGGATCTCAGCATTGTAAAAAATGACCCAGCTTTTCATACCGATAGTTCATCTACACTAACTACATCGGAGAAAAGAACTTACGAACCAAAGCGATCGTTTCCTGTCAACAGTCGAAAAACTGATCTTGAAGCTGATGACGGAAACATACAAGAAACACAGGAACGAACATCAAGATGTCCAATACACAAAGCAAGTCATTCCTTAAATCAGTGCAGAACCTTTCGAGCTAAACCTATACAGGAGAGAAAGGATTTATTGCGGGAATTTCAATTTTGTTATAAATGCTGTGACTCTAAACATCTGTCAAGAAACTGTACAGCTACCATAAAGTGTGACGTGTGTGGAAGTTCTCGTCATACTACAGCGTTGCATATCGACCAAAAGAAGTTTGAACCCAAAGCATCTTGTGGATGGGAGAAGACAGAATCAGGATCTGGACGTGTTGACGGCGGGGAGAGGTCTGCAAGGAGAACTGACGTTTCAAATAAATGTACTGAACTCTGTGGCAATAACTTTAGTGGTCGATCATGTGCAAAAGTTCTACCTGTCAATGTTTATCCTTACGGCAAAAGGGAATGCGCTATCAAGGTGTACGCAATCATCGACGAACAGAGCAACTGTACCCTTGCTAGATCCGAATTATTTGACTTCTTCAACATCCAAAGTGAATCAGAAGCATACACCCTGTTTTCTTGCAGTGGTCAATCTACATGCAGTGGAAGAAAAGTCAATGGATTAGTTGTTGAATCTATAGATGGAAATTGTCGTTTCAATCTTCCTTCAGTTATCGAGTGTGACGAAATTCCTGCTAATCGACAAGAGATAGCAACCCCAGAGGTAGCAGACACTTACCCTCATCTACAAGACATAGCAATTCATATGATGCCACTTGATGAAGACGTCAACATTCTTCTCTTGATCGGACGTGACCTTGGAGATGTACATCATGTTCTCGAGCAAAGAGTTGGACCTCCAAATACTCCACATGCACAGAAACTTCATCTTGGATGGGTGATTGTTGGAGAGGTTTGTCTCGGAAGAACTCACAGACCGGATGTTGTTGTTGCAAACAAGGTCTCAGTTATGTCTGATGGAAGGAATACTTTGGCTACCCCATGTCCAAACAATATCATTGTCAAGGAGACCCTACCTAAACAAATACAGTGTGATGCACTCCTTAAACATCCACAAGGAAACGAACCAATTGGACAGAACATTTTCCAGACATCTCCTGACGATGACAAGCCAGGACTGTCTGTGGAAGATAAAGAATTCCTAGCCATCATGGACAAGGAGTTCTATCGTGATGAAAGTGGCCAGTGGGTTGCCCCATTACCATTCCGAGAACCGAGATACAGACTTCCAGATAATAGACAGCAAGCATTGAAAAGAGCAACGATTCTAGATAATAGCCTGAGGAAGAACCCAATTAAATGTGAACACGCACTCACCTTTATGCAACGTATATTTGATGCAAAACATGCAGAGCTAGCACCACCATTAAAGGAAGATGAAGAGTGTTGGTTCTTACCTATTTTCAGTGTATACCACCCGAAGAAACCTGATCAAGTTAGGATGGTGTTCGACTCATCAGCCCAGTGTAATAGTGTGTCACTGAACAATGTCCTTCTGACAGGCCCGGATTTAACAAACAGTCTTCTTGGTGTTCTACTGCGGTTCAGACTTGATAACATCGGTGCCATGGCTGACATACAACAGATGTTTCACTGTTTTAAAGTCCGAGAAGACCACAGAAACTATCTACGTTTCTTCTGGTACTTAGACAACAATCCACAGAAGCAATTGGTGGAATACAGAATGTGTGTTCATGTTTTCGGCAACAGTCCATCACCCGCAGTTGCAACATATGGACTTAAAAGGACTGCACATATTGCCGAAGATAAATACGGAAGTGACGTTCGAAGTTTCGTTGAACGCAACTTCTATGTTGATGATGGTTTGATCTCGATGTCATCCCCAGAAGAAATCGTCAGTTTGATGGAAAGAACAAAGCAAGCGCTACTGGAAGAAGGAGGGCTTAGGCTTCACAAATTTGTGTCTAACAGCAGTGATGTTATGAGCAACTTTCCCACTGAAGACTTAGCCAAAGACTTGATGTCTTTAGATCTCATTAAAGAGAATCTTCCTATACAGCGAAGTTTAGGGTTAAGCTGGAATCTCCGAACAGATTCATTCACCTTCAGACTTTCCTTAGATGAGAAACCATATACACGCCGCGGAGTACTTTCCTGTTTAAACAGTTTCTACGACCCTATAGGATTTGTTGCCCCAGTTCTCGTTAGAGGTAAACTGCTGTTAAGAAAGTTCATTGAGGAATCTACTGACTGGGATCAACATTTACCTGAACAGTATCAAGTGGAATGGGACCAGTGGAAACAGCAGCTACCATTTCTTGAAAACCTGGAAATCCCTCGTCCTTATCTCCCGGTATCTCCTGAAAAGCTTTTCAAGAGAGAAGTCCACGTGTTTACAGATGCGTCTGAAGAGGCAGTTGCAACAGTTGCTTTCCTCAGAGCGGAGGACCAAGATGGCAATCTACATTGTGGCTTCATTATGGGAAAAGGAAAAGTTGCACCTAAGAAAGCAGTCACCATCCCTCGGTTAGAGTTATGCGCTGCAGTGCTTGGAATTGAGATATCCAAGATCATCAAAGAACAGCTAGATATTGATCCCAAAGAAATGCATTTCCATACTGACAGCAAAGTTGTTCTTGGTTATATCTACAACAGAACCAGGAGATTCTATACCTATGTTAGCAACCGAGTTGAAAAGATACATAAAGTTTCTTCACCGGAACAATGGAGCTATGTTCCTTCAGAACACAACCCCGCAGATCAAGCGACCAGACCAGTCTCAGTTGAAAGCATGAAAAACAGTCTGTGGCTTTGTGGTCCAAAACAATGGTTCCATCAATACCAAAACACAGTGAAGACAGCTGACGAAACAGTTCCACTAGAGCACGAACTCGTAGACTCAGAGAGTGACAAAGAGATTCGACCAATACTTACAGTGAAGAAGCTACACATTGGAGAATCATCTCTTGGAACTGGGAAATTCACTAAATATTCAACGTGGAATGGTTTGGTAGCAGGAATCGCACGCCTGAAACACATAGCTAGGGCTTGGAGTGGAATATCACAGTGCAGAGGTTGGCATTCCTGCAATAAGGCAAAGGATGTCAAACTGTATCTTGAGACAGAGAAACACATCATTAGAGAGGTCCAAAATGAAGCATTCCTAGAAGAAATTAGATGCATTAGAGAAAACAAAGATCTCAACAGAGGAAGCTCGCTCTTGAAATTACACCCCTTCTTAGATAGCGATGGTATCGTACGTGTTGGAGGCCGATTGTCCAAGTCAGATTTGAGCAACCATGAAAGGAACCCCATCATTATTCCTGGGAAACATCATATTGCTACACTGTTGGTGCGCCATTACCATCAGCTCACGAAGCATCAAGGACGCCACTTCACTGAAGGCTCGATTAGATCAGCCGGTTATTGGATAACCGGAGCCAAGCGAATCGTATCTTCAGTAATATACAATTGTGTGACATGCAGAAAGATGAGAAGAAAACCTGAGCATCAAATAATGGCGGACTTACCTCAAGATCGGTTATCTCCAGGACCTCCATTCTCAAGCGTGGGAGTGGATACCTTTGGACCCTGGGAAGTTGCTGCACGTCGCACCAGAGGAGGACTGGCTCACGCAAAACGTTGGGCAGTGATGTTTTCTTGTCTTTCCTCAAGAGCTGTCCATATAGAAGTGGTCGAAGAGATGAGTTCCTCGTCTTTCATTAACGCTCTGAGAAGATTCGTCGCTATACGAGGCAGAGTACAGGAATTTAGATCGGATCGTGGCACAAACTTTGTGGGTTCAACCGAAAGTCTAGGAATTCATACCATTAATGTAGAAGATGGACCCGTTGGACAGTTTCTGTTGGATAACAGAGCTGTATGGATATTTAATCCTCCACACTCATCCCACATGGGCGGTGCATGGGAGAGGATGATAGGCCTTACAAGACGAATTCTAGACTCTTTATTGATTACTGGTACAGCAAAGAAGTTGACACACGAGACCCTCGTAACGTTCTTAGCTGAAGCTTGTGCCATTATTAACTCAAGACCATTAGTACCAGTTCCAACCGATCCAGAATACCCATTCATTCTCACTCCATATACCCTTCTGACCCAGAAAACAGACAAAGGAGGAGAACCGCCTGGACCATTTGATGAGAAAGATGCCTTCAAAGCTCAGTGGAAAAGAGTTCAACTACTTGCAGACCTCTTCTGGAAACGATGGCGTAGGGAATATTTAGTCACCCTTCAAAGTCGACAAAAGTGGACACAGCACCAAAGAAACCTATCCGTCGGTGATGTCGTTTTATTGAAGGACAGTTCAGCCCATCGCTGTGACTGGAAGATGGCAGTAGTGGATCAAGTGTTTCCAAGCGCATCGGACAAGAGAGTCCGTAAAGTACAACTTCGTGTGAACAAGAATGGCAGTAACACATTCTATACGCGCCCGGTTACAGAGACTGTGCTCTTGATGGCAATTTGAATATTTGTAACAGTGCTTCATGTTATTCAGAACTGTTTGGTATTTCGTTTGTTTGGAATATTTTGGTTATTTTGTAAATATGTTGGATAGTGATATCTAAAGATATCAGACGGGGAGTGTATTGTTTACAAGATTTTGTATGATTGTGTATTTCGCTAAAGTTTAATTATTATCTAAAAACATTTAGAGTTATCTTCCATTATCATATTGATATGTATTTTCTGCAGTTATCTTTCTTTTTTGAACCTAGAGTTATCCTTTCATTATATGATTTAGAGTTACTTTTCCTAATTGTTGACTTCCTGTTTTGTTGTTTGTGTGACCCACACAAGGACACTTAGTTCACCCAACATGTTTTTTGTATTCCTGTGCTGCCACACACTGTAAGTAGTTTTCTGTTGATTTATATTACATACGCGGCTATTCATTTATATGTTTACTGTTTCGTATTGTTATATAAATGCAGTTTATAAGTAAATTTCTCATTATCTCTAAAAAGTATGGAACGCCATTATTGTCATTGTCAATCTAAGTAAATAACGTACGTTTGTTACAATTTTCTATGGAAACCCATTTGTGTTAAAATTCATTGTTTTTTGGACCTTATCTTCAATACTGTTATTTTTTCATTTCTATTCTTTCATTACAATTATATTATATGCATTTTGTCTTTACATGTACATTGTTTTTGAGAACGTATGAGTAATTCATACTTTGTTTTTGTTTCAGTTTTTTACCGCATACACAATAAATACGAAGCACTGGATTGTTGTGTTGGTTAACTATCTGTAGGCAAAGGCAGAATAATATTGGTTCCACTTCACTGCCTAGACATTTAACCAAGGACCTTATGCACGTTGCAACTAAAGCATATAGCTGTAGTAAGACACATCACTATATATGATCATATTCAAACGAGGATATGGAAGGGGTCGGGGCGAAAGGCTCAACCCCCCCCCCCCATCAAATTTTAACTTATCATTTTAAAGTATTAAATGAGCCAAAAATAGGCCTTGGACCCTATGGCAAACAAATTCCCCAACCTCCCCCCCTAAGAGAAATTTCTTAATTCATCTCATAGCATCAATGCTTGTCTATGAGTATCTGATTCTCAATAAATCCTCTGTAGGTGTCAAAGGTCTACGGAGAACTTCAAAGTATTCTTGAAAATAGGAGGCAACCCTCGCGTATTTAAAATCACGCTTGTTTTTAAGACAGTTTTGATTTATAAGAAAATTTAACAAGAGAAAAGGTGTCAATGCAACACCAAACCTGGTTTTATTTTGTGCGAAAAGTATCCAAAATCCATTTGTGTACCCTGAATTGATGAACACTATCTACTATAGTATTCAGAGAAATGGGGTACTCTACATGCAATGTTATTGCCTAAAAATAAGTAAGTTCAACAGCTGGTATTTTTTTTCACAACAAATAAGAAATCAAAATCCTAGCAATATGTACACCTCCGATATATGTACAATTGATCTGCAAAACAACAACTTCCTATCATGAAAACTGTAGAAAACCCAGTTAACAAAAATTATGTGATCCTGATTTTATACAAAACAGCGGAATTGCAGGATTAAGAACTCACGTAAAATAAGGAATTTACAGTACATGTAGTACATTATTTGTGTTTTTGTTTTAGTATACTACAAAGCAGTCTCACAAATACCAGTATATTTAAGTCATTCGAAGTACTCTGAAGTAAATTTCAGACAGGACCAAATGATGAGTAGATATTATACCGAAAAGGAAACTGACTACACATAGGCAGTGGCTTCCTTGTCCTCAGAAAATCATAACAATGGTATAAGTGGTCTTCATTCATTCACTATTTTACAGAATATTCACATTTTGCGAAACATGCTGTCAGCCCAAGTTTGCACATTAAAAACAGAACAATACTTTGAATGTGCCTTTAATGTCTTTTTACTGTATTCACACAACTGATGTAAGATGTACCACACATATGACAGATGCCCAAAATTGACACATTCTATTGAATTTATTTTCATATTTTGCAAGTCTTTGATATCATGTTTTACATCTTTAGCTTTGTACGCCTCCAGTGTCTCCTCTTGGCGTTGTATCTGAAATAGAATGGTTAATAATTATTTACATGTAAACATGATATTTATTATTAGCATTTATTGTTTTACTTCTGATTTTTTTATAACCACAATTGATTTGTTTAAATTCTCATGAATGAAAAATGTTTGTTATGTTGTTTTATATGTGTTATGATTGTTATTACAAAGCTACAACAAAACTCCTGGCTAGTGAAATTTGAAGTGTTATATTATAAATGTTCTGGCAGATCAGTTTAAATACCCCATCAAAAACTTTCAAAAATTGTTTATTATTCATCTTTAACTTAATGAAAAGGAGCTGGTACTTCTTCTTAGTCACATAATATCAGCTAAGCAACCAAGTAAATGGCTTGTTGTAGTATCCCATAAAAAAGTATCTTGACTGGTACAAGTGTATTTAAATCTCTTACACCACATATCCATCCAAAAAAGTTCTTGTTAGACAATTTGTTAACTATTCCAATGCCTTGTTAACTATTTCAATGCCAGGTTGAACAGAAGTAAAATGAAGAAAAATATTTTTATGATTCCTTACATCAGAAAATAATGGAACATTGATTTGAATATATATTTTCAATATTCTGACAAGCCAAAAAGAAGGCCAAGGCCTTGCCAACAATCAAAGGCCGGAACGGCCACAAAGGCGTCGAGCTGACATTTTCTTTTATATAGAATGATATCAATAATTTGAATTTCTGTACTAATATATATAGTCGTTTATCAAATAATATTAGAATAAAAATGGAAATAAATTACGTTTTGTGCTCTTTCAAAAACAATAATCAGTATATTTCGTTATAAAATAGGTAGTGATGAGTTTATAATACAATAACTCATCATGGTTACAAAAATCGAAGAAATTTCAAAGTTCAAAAAAAAATATTAATTTCTTTCTGCTTTAAAAAGTCTTTGCACATTTCACATGCTCATATTTTGAATACATTAACAGTGTGTCCCTAATTATAATATTAAAACATGCTTTTATTTATTTCAATTCCCGTTTGAAACAAGATTACCTATGCTATGGTTGTTTACAAACAAATCCACAACACGTGCTATCTAAAATGCTCGACCAAACCAACTGCATTATCGTGTTTATTAATTGCAACAAAATCTCTAGATAAGTTTATCGCTTACAATTATTTTGGAGACCATGCCCGATAACAAATACATTTACATATCGAATTTTATTTCTATCGGGCACAGTCTCCAATCAAAATGTAAGCGATAAACTTAAATACTATTTTAGTGAATGTTTACATTGCACCTTATTGTATTCATCCGCCATTTCTTGATTAAGCAAATTTATACTTATGCAATGAGTTGTCAATAACTAGGGAAGCAAAGTTGGTTTTTTTGTACACAATTTAGTTGAATAAAAGGAATACAAATCTTGTTATACGTTTAATACTTCAAGGAACTTATTTTTTATGCGCATTAAAAAGGCGGTGCAGTGCATGAATTTTTGGACGATTGCCAATCCAGACGATCGCTAGAAGGCTGCCGAGCATTAGCTCGACGCCTTAAAAATGTCAATTTTTCATGCAATGTAGCAAATGACTGGAGCAATGTGTTACAGAGAAGTTCAATTCAATTTTCAGAATTTTTATGAAAGACATCAAATTTTTCAGTCATAGATCTCCAAAATGAATTGAGTTTTACTATGGGTATGAAGAGGGGACATATCAATGAAAAAAAATAATCCTGGAATTTAAATTAAAGCATTCTTCTGCAATTTGCATCAGTATAAAATTTAAAAACTTTCTAAAAGTTAAAACTGAGGCAGACATAACATGAAAGAGTAAAATACCTGATTTAAAACATAAAAATTCATTCTTGAGCTGATCTTAACTGATATTTTGATCTTTTATTTTGAGTGCAACTCATGTATAATAACTGAACATAAAATATAACGGCAGATAAAACTTTCTTCAATCATAAATTCCATCTAACCCTTTTTTTTTTTTTTTTTTTAATAAATTACATTTTAAAAGAGTTTATAAGAAACGGTTATCATTAACTGCAGCGTAAGATGGGGCCCACTGATCTGCTGATAGCCTGACTAATGCTGTAGCTGTTTCAGAACGGAGATCGTTCCACTGCCTCTGCAATTGTGTGAATTGTATTTGGACACATCACTGGGTAATTAATGGTATTGCTCTTTGACAATAATGTTCATTGGTTCTTGTATCCCCAGTCATGTTACTCGACTAAGCAAAATCAGAGATAAATAGTCTCTGGCAAAGTTATAGTTCTCCAGGGGCTTGCCCTACCTGATAGTGTTTCCAGTTTTCATTCTAACCCACTGTGGGACTGGGCGGTTCTGCTTCTGTTTCTTGGCTAATCGCATTTTGGTGCGATAACTTTTGTGGGCACCCTGTAAACGTCAAACACAGTTTTTCGTTAATACTCAAGGAAATTCGAGCTAGGCTAAAATCTTTGTAATTTTAAGCTAATTCTATACATCTGCATTCAATCATACAAAATCAAATATCAATGGAATTTTTTCTACTGATTAAATATTAAAAAGGTCAAAGTTATTGTTTGATATGACCACAACAGCTGTGTTTTCTCTTCTTACCATGTTGGACTCTATCTAAAGATGGCGTCCAACCGGAAAAAGAAAGTTGAAAGGAACAGTTGCGCATTTGTTTACTTGAACAATTTCTACAAATAAGCCTACAAATAATTAATGTGGTAGATAAAATTAGTTTTTCATACATATGAACAATGACATGAACAATATCATATACTTCCTTTTTTTAATTTAATTATTTCTTATTTACTGCGGACTGTTCTGTACCAAAAGCACCTGACAACGTCGTCTGCAGCGGAAGAATTACTTGACTAAAAATATTAACTGTCACGCTGTTTCTTTTGTACCTATTGATTAGTAATTTAAGAAACATACTCATGAAATGTAAACCAACATATAAAAAATCCATTTAATATCTTTAAAATCATACACATGTGATTTGTAAGGTTTACTTTGTTGCGTATAGTGGCGTCTTTTGCTGTGAACAGTCACTGACCCAAATAGAACACGTTGGTGCGTGATAAGGAATAATCGAAGTAGCATTCAGCGGGGATTTAAAAGTATTTGAAATCGCGCTTAGTATTATTTTAACTTATTATGATTTAGAATTTCAATTTAAGCAAGGGATAATCGGAAAATATGTGTCTGCAAGAAACGGATTCAATTCAAATGATCTTAGGAAAAGCTCGGTAATGTCAGAATGGCAATTTTAATCAGGAGAACGTGATGCGTATAAAAACAAAGTTGATCGACATATATTACCCAACAAAACTCTCTTTTGTTGTGTGATCATTATCTCGGCCTCATTAGAAACTATGCCAATAGTCAAACCATGTGGAATTCAGACAATGAATTTCAGTTTGATTTGGTAAGTATCGTGATTCAGATTTGTGGATATTCATAAGTTGTCAATGTTGGATTACAAATATATAAATAAAAGTCCGTGATTGAATTAATTTGGGTAAAAATGAATTTAAATAAAAGTAATAATGAAATTTCTCCTAAAGTGATGTTCATGATGTTTTAAATACGGGTGTAAATAAATATGATATATTCTGTTGGAAAATAGGACATTTTTTTGTTTAAGAATGTGGTGAAACAAATATTAGCCTCAGAATATAGTCTTTTTTTAAATCATGTGTACACAAGAAGTTTATGCACAATAACGAAGTCAAAAGTAAAAGTCTAGAACAAATCTCTTTGTCAACAAATACAGGGATATTCTAAAACCACTAGCAGTTCTTGCATGCCATTGATTCACTATTGACTATTTAATCTATTTATTGGTAAGTGCTTTGTAGAATTCCGTGTTATCGAGTACGAGAAACAAAGCAATTCAGATATGTGGCAGATAAAGAAATCACTGATTCTTGATTTTCATTTAGTATAGGTGTATTCAGATAATTGAACTTTTGACACGGGAAAATGTATGTACATGCAAATGTGAAATTCATGCAGTCATAAATGTATACATTTAAGATATGATTGCCATTTTATTGCATATACTTTTGACAAGTGGTATGATCAAGCCTTACATATTGGGGTGTCCTGGTATTTGTGTTTGTTTAGCAAGGCATTTATCAGTATAAATGCTTTATTTAACACTGTACACATGCTGAAGTAGCATTTGATACCACCTGGTGATTGACAAGTCAAGCACTAGTAGACCCATGGATTCAAAAGTCAGTGAATACTATAATTGTGACTCTATAAAAGATACATTACATAAAATGTACTGGTGTACAAAAATACAACAATTCTAGATACATGAAGTACTACTAGTGCTAAATATTTATAAGAAAAGAAGACAAGTATCTATGATATCGACACATCTTGTTTATATTTTATTATTAAACATGGATTTTATATATATGTAGATGTATTACTGCACCATCTTTGATTTCATTTGTACTTTGTAGAAGAAGTCATGATAGTGTTAACAAAAATGAGTTCATAATGGATGCTTCTGGTTCATGTATGTAATCTATAGAGGGTAATAGTGTACTCAACTATCCTGATATGCAAATGTTAAACCCGCAATCATTGACTTCTTCAATGGAACTGTTTGTGCTCTTACCTTGAATAAATTTATTTTTGAGACACACGAAGAGAATGTTTGGATGCGTGGGGATAATTCCCTTCAACTTGTCTTGGTTTTAAAGATTTCACCTTGATTTCTTTGTGAACATAAGCTTCGTTTACATACCTTTAAATCTTCTTTCTATAGATATCAGGGTTTTTTATTTTAGTTAAAAGACCTCAACACATAGAGACCATGCAGGCAGTGATACATATAGCATTCAATTTTGAAAGCTCAACTTCTCATTAGAAACCCCTTCGCATATATATGTAAAAAAGAAAATTTCTTGGTAGTTACAAAACATTCTTCCTATGTACACACTACACACTCTCTAAATTGAGTGTCAAATTATACACAACACATTGGTTTGGTTTAAAAAACACCAGTATGACGATTCTCCTACAGGATTGAAATTCTCTCCTAACCTGCATTTGAACAAATATTGAAAACCTTAAATTAAAATAAAATTACAAGTATAATGGAACATTATATAAGTTGCTGTTCATATGCTCAATTACTTTCTTTAGTATTAAAAAGTTGTTGTCATGGTGGTAGAGTCAGATGTATGGCATTCCTACTAGTTTTACTATTAATGGGTTAAATTAACCCCTTTACTTTGATTGTTAGAGTGCTGAATTTGTATGCCAGAGGATCTGGGATCAAAACCCAGCAGAGACAGTAATTGTTTCATTATTAAACATCAAAGATGCATAAAGATGTCACTTACAAAGTATGCAGAGATTTTGAATTGTTATACTACAAGATTACTTTGGTTTATTTTATGCAAAAGCCATCTTCCCAAGTCAAGAGTTTGTTATCCGCTCTGCTCTACATAAACCCTTGACCAAACAGACGAAACATGTTGGTTTACAATTGTACCATCTAGGGAGAGAACCAATTTCTAACTTTCTTGGCCTCTAGTTCAACCAATTAAAAAATGCGTATTAAATAGAAAAATGCAGCAATTTAATATGGCTGCTTCCATGAAGAAATTGTTTATAGTAATCAAATTTGTAGAAAAGATGGGTTTGTCAGACTTAAAACTGAAAGCAGGAAGTCAATTTCTTACTAGTCTTTCTCAAATTCATTTGACAATGGCTCAACATTGATGGATGCACAATTAACATCATTTTTGAAATAAAATTTCTTATTGGATAATGCAAACTTCAATGAGACCAACCAGAAAACGGGGTTTCTAATCCCGTTAAACTCTGTCTATTTGGTCAAGGGTTTGTGAGAAGCAGAGCGGATCACAAACCCTTGACTTGGGAAGATGTGCAAAAGCAAACTTGGGAACTATTTGTTAGATGCATTGATTTAGTTTGTTTAGTGATGAATACAAGTACTGGTTTTTTGTTATTTTAGTAGAAGTGACATTTCATTCACCTTTCCATTTCAGAATCCATATGATAGTTTTATGCGCAAACATTTGGAACATTATGGATACTATACAGGTAATAATATTTTACACATTTCATGATTTATAACTGATTAAAATTTGTTCATATATTTTATTTTTCATTTTTATGAAATTTATCACCTTTATTTATTCATCTATTTTTTTTCTTTTACATATAATCTTGGATACTTATATTACATTATAGTCACTTTATATAAGTGTTCATGACTGATCATGAGTTCACAAATATTATTCATCTTTATTTCAGTCGGTTGGTTATTATATATGCACTTTAAAAATCAAAAGGCTATCAAATTTTATTGTACTGTCCATATTGTTTTATTGAATTAATTATGTCTGTCTTAAAACTAAAATACATATAGACTTCTCTGCAGTTTACTCCACAAACAAAAATCAATGGTTCTATGATTTCCTGATTAATTTCCATATACATGTAAACTACAGACTTTGTAAATAACAAAAGCTAGCTGCATGCATATTTTCACCAACTACTATGCATTATAATTTTTGACTGTAATAGTAAATAGATATCTTATACATGTATATACATGTATATGTAAATAAGAACACTGCGAACAACAGAAGTCAGCTGTATGTTTTATCATTTTATGTCATACATTATAATTAATCAAATACTTCGAATCAGGACATTAAAAGTTCTGCAATTTCATAACTTAAAGTTAAAAAAATTGATAATTTTTATTAAGTTAATTAATTATGGTTCCATTATTAAAAAAAAAAATCAGTATCGTTATCACGCTTTCCTTAAAACAACATGTAAGACTCTGTATTAGGAAATGCCTAATGTTCAACAAAAGTGCAAGCTTTCTTACTAATCTTTTGAATTATTTTAAAGTTCCTACATGTAACGATCGACAGATATGTGTATACATATATATGAAGGTTTTAATACGACCAGGTAATATGTATAATCTACCTATGCAGGCTGAACAATTCATGAAAGTGCATACATTGATTCACTTAACTATTCTTTTGATTGTTCATTAATTGAAATCAATATTTCCTATACCCTCTTTCAATATATACAGTTCCTTTATCAAATTACAATCTGTATGTTTGGGTAATTACAATTACTCAAATATTCAGGAGTCACAAATCAACATAACATCATTGATCATGCAGGCAATTATAAAAAGATGCAATTCCCCTGTTGTGAGTTTCAATTACCAGTATATTTAAACTTACTCCATCGGCGCCAGAATCAAACAAATGGTTATATTGGTTTGTTTAAAACAAACAAATGACTTGTGAAAACAGCATCCACTCGAGGCCTACAGATAGAGTTATCTCTCTTTATGCATTCTTTTTCTAGCTCAAACTGACAAATGTGAGTAAGCTTGAGAGAACTAACACCATTTTATTGTTTTATCACACATTTTTGTCTTTTGTTTAGAATATAAATGCATTGAAATGTTACTGTCTTTAGCGTAACATCTTAATTTAATTTTTTCACTCAGTCACTATTATGAATTACACTAACATTAAATTTTGTATTTTATGTATACTTAATATATATACCATAGAGAGAGCTGATAGTTGTGCAACTTTAAATCTTCTTGTAAAATTGATAAGACCAAAAACATTCCTCTGGATTTACACAGTAGACACATAGTTTCAAGTGGCCTACACATCTAGTCTGCTTGGTGGATGTGAAAAGTTTTTAAAGTTTATATTAAGACATGCGCTCTTTATACTAGCATTGAAAAAAAAACCATAAGTTGGTTTTTTTCTTCAATGATCTTAACCTTAATTTATTAAGAAATAAACAGCAATTTAAAAAGTTCACCGTAATATGAAGTTAATTGGTCACGGGATCAAATCCTGTGAAACCCGAATGGCTTAAATTTCTCAGTAGATTTGATCACGTACCAACGAACATCATATCCCAGTAAACGTTTTAACATTGCTGTTTATTACTTATAAGGAAACATATTTGCAAATGTAAATATTTGTTTATCAACCAACCAAAAGAGCTGCATTCAATGATACAATTGTACCTGTTCATGATTTAAATGTTTGCATCCTTGCAAGGTACCTAACTCGGAATTCCAAGGAGTTCCCCTTCTATGAATTATGATAATCGGTTTTGCTTTCAGTGGAAAAGCAGTGAACAAGTGTTTAGTATCATTCTCTTTTATGATAATTTACCTACAAAATCATCTACATGTATTGCATGCTTTCCTTTATTTTCTCCTCTCCGCTTAAACGAAGACTGGAAATGTCATTTCACATCACAATTAACCAAGGGGTACTCCATGTAATTCAGAGTTAGGTACGTACCTTGATTGTGTTACAATTGTACTATGGAGTCAACTTTATTGCAGTCAAAAGTGCCTGTGTTTACATCTTTGTATAAATTTCTCTAACCGGCTAATTAAGTGTTCATTTACTGTAAGTAAAAGTTCTCATTGATAATTATGCTTATGTTCGTATTGATCAGAATGTAACATGAAATTTTCTGATTTCTGACATGTTTTCAATGCTTGTCAAGACAGTATAAATCACCAAAAATGTTATGTCCTTGTCACTTTACTTGCTTCTGATATTCTTTAAAACACCATCACCAGCCCCGTAAAGAGAAGTAGTGTATTTTGTTTACATGTAAAAATGGGGGCTCTAAGATCTGCATGTGAATTAAACATACTTCATTTTCCTAGGTTGGTTAGCATGTTTAAGAGAGAGTCTGAGGCAAATAAGTTTAGCAAATGGCATCAGTAGTAATTCTCCAAAGAATTTAATGGTCCAAATGATTTTTACAAAATTTGTGTAGAAATAGGGTTACCGGTAATCAGTCCAAAACTATAGTTTAATTTTTTGGGCACCATAAATTTAAACTTTTAAACACGTATATGGAACTGTAGCTCCCAGGTTGTCCATTGGAATTTTTCAGACCAGGAACTACAGACCTGCAGCTAACTGTTTTCCAATGTCAGAAGCTTTTTAGACACATTAAGCAATTAAGACACAGACTTTCTATAATGACCAAAATTGCAAATTAGCACTGCTTGTACTCTTTGTCACATGCTCAAGTATGAAAAGAAAGCATGTGCACCAATATCATTATAGATACAACTCTTGCACTTTGCTTGTGAACTTAGTATGAACTTTTTGTGTATTGCTATTAAAAGTTATATATAATATCATGTTAATGTTTATATGTATTACCCCAGTATGTCCATTTTCTTTTTAATTCCCATTTGTCCCATTGCCCATTATGATGTATTATACATTTATATGAATAGGATTTTTTAAAGTTTTCTTTTCTGTACTAGGTAATAATATTTTTTTTTGATGTGTTAAGTACTGCTGACAGGTAGGATTACACAGTTTAGTGAAAAGCTGGTTGTTTTAGAACGCATGGATTTAATATTTTTGGTTTTTCCGTCAGTGAATTCTTACATAATTGTAAGGTTTTTGAGTTCGGATTAACCTAGCAATGTGTACTACATAAATATCTGAAGTCATTAGCAATAGAGTACCAGTAACAAGCTTGTACAGTAATTCTTTTTGCTTAAGTGAAGGTTTCACTCTGCTCTAGAATTGTATCGGAAAGACCTGGCGTCAGGCTTGATAAGGGGCCATGATGTCAAATAATTCAGACAAACCAATATACTGTAAAATAACTTTAAATCTATTTGAGTGCAAGAAAATGAAGAAATATTCATGAGGTTCCCACCCCAAGAGTCTCTGTGTCATGAATATTTCTCACTGCAGACTAGCCCTCAAATGTCTCTGGTATATTGTTTTACAGCTTATCGACGTAATGATTGTAAAAATTTGTTTCCTTGAAACATAGTTATCTCTGGTTAATTGCTAAATAAAGTTGCTGTGAATAAAATTTGGTTTACAGTAATAGTACAGGTATTGCAGCAGCACTATTATATATAAACAAATCTTTCCTGTTAGATGGCTGCAAGAGGGATGAACAAAGGTCTTTCCTAACCAATTAATTGACAATGTAAACGGAAAATTCTCAAAAATGTAAATAAATCTTTTGATTTACTTATCAGCAAATATCACTTTAACCTTGGATTGGATACAGCATGCAGATGCATTGCCAAATCACTATGTGTTCTAATTCAGATCAAATATGGCAAGAAGGGCATACATTTATAAATATAGTCCAAGGCTGTATAGAATTAATCATATAGATCTCCAAATTTCTACTGAAGTATGCTTTAGTTACAGACCATATTAAGTTTCATTGATAGAAACATAGATTTCCAATAATTCTTGGCTTGAAAATGCATATACCGGTATATTAGTCTGGGGCAAATTCTAATTTGTTCTTTTCCCTTTTGTTTTTAGAAATTGGATATGTCTTAAATGAGGCATGCTGTTGGCAAGACTGGGAAATATGAATATAATGTGCATGTTATCAAGGTGTCAGATGCACATTTCATTAAAGATTAAATGCCCTTGCACATATTCCTTTATTGCAATATTGGACATGCCATGAACCGTATTCATTCCAACCACAATCTTTTGATTGATTTTGAAAGCACACTAGAGGTTCTTTCAGGATGTCCTTTATGTGAAATTGTTTTGTCAAAATATTTTTAATACACATTATCAATGACGTAAATGCTCTTTTTATACTTTCAACTAAAGAATCAATGGTTCCCTATCACAAAATTCCGACATATTTACTCAGAATTTATTAGATAGCCCTTCTTATGGTTGAACGATGTTTGTTTAATTTCATGTGTTTATAAAAGTTTCATCTTGTCTTCAATTTACAAAGTATTCACCCATACCAACATAAGAATTTAAACAAACTGAACAATTCTGATGTGTTAGAGATTAAGAGCTTTGCATTGGCAGTTTCGATTAAATAGAATTTTGTAAGAATTAGCCAAAACATTTAGTGTATTCATTCTAAGATTGATTATCATCATAAGACACAGTAATTTTCATCCATGGTTATACCCTCGCATTCATTTGATATCTTCAAGATATCCATTTAATTCTTGTCCCATTTGAATATGTATGTGCAGGCCCTTTTATACGTATAAGTTGATAATTTGTTTGAAATGTATCAGTATCAGCACATTTTATCAAACCGAGTCCAATGTTTAAAATGCAAGAACATCCATATATGTATGTTTACTATCATTTCAAGCTGTCAGAGTTACATAACATAGACTGTTCTTATCTGATGTCCATAGCCACCCGCCTTGTATAAGACCTGGCGGGGTTTGAGAATGCGCATTATTGAAAATGAACATAAACCAGAACGCTATTACTTTAAAGTAGGAATAAAATTGGCCTGAATAATTTGATTTTAATCTCATCTGTATTTGGATCAGTTAAAAGGGATGACATGGAGTTCTGGTCCTACTCAGGTTTTAACTAATAATTCTTTAACTCAATACCTATTTATGTTTGGCACAATCCTAAAACCGATATTTCTGATATGGCCTATATGTGTTCTTTTATTAATCAGGGATAGCAACAATACAGAATTTTAAAGACGGGTGTACGCGGCATGAAAGAATACAGGTCTTTTGTTCACAAAGTACCTGTTGAGTGGCCCTTTAATTAATAAAGAAAGGCTTACAAAAATACTATGTGATAGATTATCATACAATTTGGAGCAGGTCCTCCAAGCAACGGTCGTGAGTAAGAGGGGAGCCATCAATCTATCTTGTCAACTGGCCTGAGTTATAGACAACCATGGCAGGGCTAGGGCAGACAACCATTAGTAAAATGGGGAAACCTATTCACCGAGTACGTCTCAATAGACCTGATTGGATAGAATTTTAAATTTCTTCGCCTGCAAAGACCCGGTGGTACAGACATATAAAGATAAGGATTGGTGTGTAATCGGTTACTCTACAAGCAGTTTATGTGCTGGATAGGAATATTAAAGTGCATTGTTGCCCATACAGGATAGTCTGTTGGACTGCCATAAACTCGTATGGAATTGGAGGGAACAAAAGATCAGAAACGGCATTGATTTATGTGTATGGGTGCATGGATTTTAAAAATTTACTGTTAAACAGTCGTAAAATGGCATTATTGATGAAGTTTTTATTGGTTGTCAGGACCGTTGATGTGTATTTATTGAAAGTTGCCCTTCACGAGATGTGAGCAAACTGAATGTTGCTAAAGGAATTTAAGCATCCTGTGGGAATAATCATTTCTCGGCAGTCCATTAATTATTAATCACGATTAGAAAGCATCAGATCTTGAGATTATGTTTCGCCCTTTTGTGGACGGTGGGATGGCTTCTTGATGAGTTGTGAATTCAACTATTAATTCACTCTCTGGGATTTAATTCAATGAAGCTGGACTCACAGAAAATGATATCTGGTGAGAAAAGGATTTCTCGACCGAGAACGTCTCAGTCTGCAAGATCTCGGATTAAAGGGCCAATTTATCAGGAGGAGGATCCAAGTAACTTTTGGGAGGTGGACCTGTCATTTCGACCAATTGATATATCTATATTTGGTATGTTCAGATATGATGTATTCGAATGTCTCAAAAAAAGGGTGCCTAAATCATTAATAGTTTGAAGTGTTGTAACCATGATATCATCTATGTTGACCTGCATATATGCATATATTCTGTGTTAGTGATATAACAAACGGGTATATGTGCTGCAGTGTTAGCCATTTACTAATGCTTGATAACTAAGACTTGTCCGTTGTGTACCTAAATTTTTATATCAAATACATGTTTGTATACTCTCAATATCGTCAAATGTGCCTTTATGTTTGGTTAGTTAATTCTAATTGGCATGCCAATCTTCGAGTCCAGAATCCAATGTATTAAATCAATAATAATTTACCTGTATCAATACTTGCATATTGGCTTATGCAATAACTTAAACTTTTGCAAATAAGGGGTGTTCTGTTATGCAAAAAGGTTCTTATTGAATGTTTTATAACTTTATATCTGATGTCAGAAAAATGTTATAAATGTAGTTGCATAATTTATGCTTTCATCTGTACTGGATAATACAAAAGCGTTTTAAGCAAGTGATTTGCAATTGATTTTCTACCCAAAATCAATTGAAAAACCATGTCTTTTTTATAATAAACATGTATCAATATTGGATTTGATAATGGGAAAATGCTGTTTAAAAAGACTCCTGACTCTACACCGGGGATTTTTGTAAGCTTTTTCAATGTAGTTAATTAATAGGAAAACTGGTGAAAGCTCAATGTACTACAAATGTTTACAGCCAGAAACCGTCAGCTTTTGCCGATAGCTGAAGCTTCCCGACCCAAAAAGTCTGCAGACTCTGACCAAGAGGAGCCAGGCGAGGGGCAGGGAGAGGGGTCGTATGAAAGCGAGGAGTATGAGGAGGATTTCCGTATCCTCACAGGTCCTCAATAGTGATGTGTCTATAATTGTGTCTACAAGTTTATTAGCTACAAGAGTAGCCATGTGTCTAAACTGTTTGCTAGTGCACCTACAGGGCAAGGAATCATTGTGTTTAATTTGTCCCATGATGCTAGATATATTTCAACTGACACCAGCATATAGGAAGTTTTGGTCACTAGTACAATGTACCGGTACCTGTATAAAGATTTATCGTAATGCCAGGTGTATAATACCTGATGGACCATTAAAAAGTCTATCATGAATTTATTTTTGCTGCACCTCTGCTCTATATTTCGTATAACCACAGTTCATATCTCTGTAAATGCAATTGGCCCAACAGAGATAAATGTTCTGAAAAATTTCAGTCAAGATATATTGAATAAACAAATTCTTTCATTGAATACAGTAATATATACTAAATTTGCTCTACTGGTAATTATTTCCCATGGAATATTATGTCAACAAAGTATGGTACAATATTTTAAACAGGGGAAAAAAGTGTTTGTTGCTTAAATGAACAAATCATTAGTTATTTTTGTGTACTTAGCATGTTTCGTCTGATTTTAGTTTGATATTTGTGTAGTTACTGGTAATATATATATCTATGTGTTTATGTATACATGACGTCAATGAATAGATTGTGCTTTGTGTTCATCATATATTCTTGTATTTCACTAGAAGGTTTTTTGTGCTTTTTAATTAGCTATACCTAGATACATTGTATAACCAACAGTAGTGATTTAAAGCAAATCATATCATATACATAGATAAAACCATGTATCAATATAGTGAAAATGTGTACAATCTTTATTCTTTCAAGGTAAAATATTTTTAAATCTTTTGATTATATTATTACTGGTGCGGTTAATAATGTGCTTAATGAGAATATACTGCATACAAAGCATAGGCAGTAGTGAAAAACTTAATCAGTCTTGTTGTATTAATAATGGTCCTTGTGTGTTTTCAGGGAGAAATCAGGGGTTTAGACACAACTTCTCCTCTTATGCGGAGTGGGAGAAAACCTATGGCTACCAGTTAAGCAGTGGCAGCGGTAGCGAGAGTGATGATTCTGACTTAGACTCGGATGAAAAGAAAAATGCTGGTAAGTAAAAATATCTCTCAATAGAAAAAGGTGCATGCTGCTCCATAACAAAGACTAGTTTTTGAAAATCTAATAAGTACCTAGAAAATGCAATATAATCATATGTAAATAACATATTGGATGTGAGATGATCCTATATATGTGCGCTTCTCTTATAATGCAATTTTTTGCACTTGGTTGCAATTAGTATGACATTCAAGGCACCATGATCTCCATGCATTCAAAGCAGCATTACAATTAAAGTAACATCTGGTTCCACAACAATCTTTTTGATAATAATCATGTACTTAGGAACCACACCCATTTCTGTCCCCAGGTTGTGAATGCTATATAATTTATGTTAAACAAAGACTGCACTACATAGCTTGCACCACTTTGGCGTCCAAAATGGGTTTAGCCTCTGTGGTTCAATAGCATCATATATTTATTGTATTTTCTCCAAAAGTTTACAACTTGTCTTATCTATAATCTGCTATAGTGGAAGAAAAACGGAGATCATATCATATGCGTGCAGGGGTTAGTTGCGAAAGCCACATTAAGGGTTATTATGACGAAAATCTAAGTGGTAAGGCTTTTGTTAGATTTCACTTCCTCACTGATGTTGGAATGGTATCATTGTTATTTCATCACTTTGTTCACTATACATGTATATAGGTTTCATGTATGTGTCATCACACATATATAATTACTCACTTTGTTGTTCATCTAGTGGTAAACTGTTGTGTTTCGATGTTTTATGTAGTTCTTTCACAAAGAGTTTTGTTTTCACCTTATAAATTTTATTTATGCATGTACAGAATTTTTTCTTGGTATGCGATTATACCCAAAAGATATGCATGGTGGTAGACATTTTATTTTCTTATTTATTTATTTTATTTTTGGTGTGCACACTGTGTGAGGTTTTATTGCGCTCAGGCAATGGTTTTGGGCTTGGTTATCTTCTTATAAATGTAGAGAGCTTGCTCAAATTATTTCTTGCAGATGAATTTTAATCTAATTTATGAAAGGAGTCTTTTTGGTGTCTTTTTGTTATCATGGTCATTATGTCTCCTGTAAGTCAAAAACTCTGGCTCTCCTGTATAATTTATATATGTTAAAGTTTAATGGAAACCACCTGTTGGACCCATAAAAGATATCATTGATGCCTTTTAAGAGGTTCACTTAGCCCCAAGTTTACCTTCTACAATGGAACTACAGTGTAACCTAATAAAGCCATCCTGTTTGTGTTGGTATAAACAGATAGTCTGATAAGAGCGAGGTGCCAAAGTTTTGAAACATTGAAAATTGCAGTCAGAATATTAAAGGAGGGTAATCTAGATTTGTCAGGTGCTGGTTCCTTTGATAAATTCAGTTTGTTGTAGTCATACTCCATAATATTTTAAAGACTTGGACATTTGTAGGTTCATTGACTGGTGTTACAATTCCTGCTCAGACATTTTTGATGTCATTCTTTTTATCGTATTCTTCAGAAACAAGCGGTTCTATGTTTTATTTTATTTTGTTAAATGCAGTCAAATCACTTAATGTATGCACTTGCCATGATAATTGTAACAAGGAAATGATGTTAATGTATGCCATAATACTTTGGCACCTTTTTAAACAAAACTTCATTAGAATGATTTGATTATAGAAAATACTTTTTTGGCCATTTTTTTAAAAGATGAATAACAACACATTCACTTAATGTCATCCTTAATTCATAATAACATTAGTTGTACATTGATTTTAGCTATTTTTAATTCAATTACAGAATCTCAGAATTCTGGATATTTAAGCACTCTGTTCTTTTGGCTACAATTATGCACAGACATGCATCAATAGACGTTTTTTGTTACATTTTTTTTTTGGCTAGCTGTAGTTTTTTGTTTAATCATTGCTTTCTAATCATAAGGCAATTTGCACATAAACTGTATTGATTCCGTTTGTAACCAAGAAAACTCCCTGTAATAAGAAGCTTCCAAATTGTTTGATCGATTAATTATGAATACAGTGCAAGGTTATGTTTTTTCATTATCAAGTAACATACAGAATATTCCTATCAAGGCTGAATTTCATATACTGGTCTTTAGAGGTACTTGCTACATTGTTAAACATATCTCTTTGCCTATATACTTCTTGTAGGTAAAGTATATATAATGGCCCATGTAAGAGAAATTCAAACCTGGTCAGTTTTTGGAGTTATCTCTCTTGCACTATTTGCATGTAAGATTGATTCTTCAATAAAACTTTTGCAATTCATTTTGGCTTTGTTATCCACTGCATGAATTATCTCTGGAGTGTCTCCTGATCCCCATATAGCTAATTTGACCACTATGTATATTAATTTATTCACTTGTTTCTCAATTTGACCAAATGTCGAATCCTAATATTTCCTCTGAGTTCAAATTACAATGAACAAAAACTTTGACTTATCAAAAAATAAGCATTTTAAATGCATAAGTATATTTATTAGATTTCATCAAGTAAGTAAGAAATAACATTAAAATATTATGTATGCATTAAACAATATGGTTAAACTTTTTTTTATAAAAATGATTTCAAAATACTAGTAACCTTTGTACCTCAGACCCATTTTCACAATGTACCCTTTTATAAGATCTTTCAAATGCAGAATGATGGCAAAACATAATTAATCTAATAAATGTATTGTTAATACCATCCTATTTTGCAGATCAACTTTTGAAATACTATAAAACCCTTTTATTGAAGGCATTAAAGTTCTTTGCTTCACAAACAAATAAGCATATTATTGATTTTTTCATTTCAATAAGATACCTATTGGTATTGGTTTTGGTAAGAGTTTTAGATATGTGCTCATGGCATTCATTGCTGATAACATGCAAGTTTCCTTTCAGATCTCTATATGGCTTTAAGTTAATCTTTCTAAAAATTTATACAAAGAGCACAATATTTCATCATGTTTGAACTGTTCCAGAGAGAATTATCTCTTTACATTGGCATCCTGGTTACCAATGGTAATATTTTGCTTAAAATTGGATGTACATTACAAAAGCTGTATAACCAATTAGTCAGAATGCAAAACAAATCTTGGTTTATAGGTAGAACAAGCAGAAGATACTAACAGAATACTGTGGAATCATTAGATATTGTGTCGGCTCAATTTTCGTGGTGTTCATGGGTAGCTCTCACCCACGAATTAACATCCCCCATGAGTGAATAATTTTTATGATCCCACAGTAAACTATGGGGTTGGGTATCTCAATAGACTATGTTTTCTCTTTAAGTTTAATTGTAGAACTTCCAAATCCACCCTGTTATTCCAGTGCTACAGTACATGGTTTTCTGATTCTTACTTTTATGGTTGGGGGGGGGGGGGGGGGGGGGGGAGGAGATGAAGTTTAGTTGGAAGGTGAGATGTAGATTTTGTTTGATATATTTAGATACCAAATTCATGCCCATAAATAAAATCCATGAAAAAATATTTGATTTTCATTTTTTGCATTCATTAGTGTGAAGTCACAGATGTTATATTGTCAGAATTCAACAATTAGTACTTCTAGTGCCTGTCTTTGTTTTTTTTATCTCACCAGTGTATTCACTGCCTTAGGTTGTTGGGTAACACAGAGTGCAGTAGACAGTTCTATGTCACTGGAAGAATTATTGAGTAGATATAATTACTTAAGTATTGACAGATTTCAAATTAAAGTTTATAGGACTGCGTTGAAAAGCACTTTATACTCAACGATTTGGCAGATTTCTACCATATGGAGAGGTTTAAATTTCTGTTTAGACATGTTTAATGAAAGTCTGATATCTTTTGTGTTGACCATATAACAAGCAAGATAGCAAGTATCTAGTAATTTTAAATGATAAATTCACTTTCTATCAAATGTATACAAACCTGAATGAGTTGGTTGTTGAACATGATTAAAGTTTTATTCTTTGATTGAGTTTGCTGGAGACATAATTAAGAAATAAGATATTTGTCATCTTCATTAGCAAATAGAAAGTTTATTGACTGTGTAAGAGCTTTTTGAAATTGGATTAAAGTTGCGTCTAGGTTTGGATGAAAAAAAAAATATGGTTGCCAAGTTCAGTGTTAGGAGATTTTTATTTTGAGCACCAGTAGGGAATGTGCATATGATTCATATGTCTCTTTCCTTGCTATGTTAAATGTGGAATTAAAGATTTACGCATTATAAACCATCGATCGTCATCGGATTTAATGCCACAGCTTGTTTTTTCTCGTTAATGACTCTCTCTCAAAAAAAGTATGATCGTTATTATGGTACATTTTTTTTTCTATTGTGGTCTTTAAACTTTACTCTCTGTGACTGATCTTGCAAAGAACTTTGTTTTTTTCCATTTCCTCTTTTACCATGATGTATGCAGCAAGATACAATGGATATGTTTTCGGTGTCTGGTAGACCGGAATTTCACTAGTGCTCCGTTTATGGGACTTTAATGAACAACTCAAATAGGCCAAATATTTTTGGAGTGAAGATTTGTGGATTTTATTGATTGTGCTGTAGTTTGATCCATTATGAGCCATTTTCATATCATTTGACAGAAGTTGAAAACCTTTTCTTCCGGTGTGAATGATTAATATACATATTGACAAAACTGTTACAGAATATATCTTTAGGAGACGGAGACTTGCATAGACCCCTGTTTTCATTGATTGACTTTCGATCGGCATGGGTGTGAAATTTCCCGTCATTAATTTGAAGTAACCCTTGTGAGGCAATATTTTTTCTCAATTTGAAAGTGAAATGAGATTATAGCTCTCTGACGTTGATGATAATTTCGAGTATTTCAAGGAATGTTTCTTTTGTTTTCCATGCGTGATCGGTCATGACTTTTATTGCTTGCTCGGGATAGTTTGTGACAGAGAATTCGATAGCTAATGAATGTGGATGAACTAATGCCAGAGCCATTGTTTACAATGAAACTTCATCTGAAATGTACACCAACAGGGGTTTAATACTCTGATATAGTAGATATGTCATTTATTGACCCAGCAGATTTGATGTAAGATTTATTTCTCTATGTATGGACAACAAATGTGAAATTCAAACACACCTTATGCTTATCAAAATGAACTTTAGAGGAGAGAGAGATATGTACCATTACCATGAATACCAAAGATAACAGTGGAACAAAATCACAGACCATCAATAGATTAGCGAAGGATTACAACAAGGGTTACTGAAATTTTGGTCCACAACCTAGAAAAACTATTTAAGTTTTTGGAAATTAGGAAGAAAAATGTACAATAACGACATATTTTCAATCAAAGGAAAGAAAGAGACTCTTGAAAGTCTGCCTGCAGTTGCCAAAGAGAAAACCAAAGAACAGGAGAATAATTGCACTGCCAGTTCAGAGGAGGATGATAATTACTATATGTTATGGCAATTTCTAGATTCCTCAGAAATTTTAGATCACTTTGATTTCTTCAAAAATGCAGGTAATGTTTGCTATAGATGGTTTTAGCTCTTATTGGTTTTCATGAATTTTGATAGCTGGTTCTGTCACAGACTGTGAGGAGCTTTTGTACTGTTATAAGGTTCTCAGTTCTTGAAAGTTTTACGTTTGTATGTACATCTTGTGGGAACAATTAGATTGAGTCAATTTCAGTTCAATACCTGTATCAACAGATTATCTTAAACCATTGGAATATGGAATTGGCTTGATTTATGGTACCTTTAATTTGTCAGAACACCGGTACATATGCTTATAAATGAAAAACAAAATAAGAAATTTGAAAAAATTGGGGTTTTTCTGTCATTTAATTTCTTGACTGTCCTTCAAGATTTGCAAATTATATTTAATTCATAAATAAGTAAAGCTGAACTGGTCAGTGCTTTAAAGTAAGACTATCAAAGAAAGGATTAACTTGAAGTGACCAAACAAGGTTAAATACCTTGACTTTTAATGTTTCAGTTGAAATAATATGTGGTTCTTAATACAGCCTACCGTTAGAATTCACGGGTAATTAATAGGAACCTTATATTAAAGCACTGTTCAAATAGTACGTGCCTTTAGTGAACCATTGCATTGTTTTTATTAGGTATTTATAAGGTTTATATATAGTGTTCCGACTTTGTAGATTTTCAAATATTTGAGAATCGAAAGTTTTGAAAGTCGGCTAACAACCAGAATTCCCTTTAAATAGCCTACAAATAATAATAATTTGTTTAACAATGACAGTATACCGGTATTTCCTATTTAGATCTTTACCATATATTTTTACCTGAAAACTTTTTGAATGTAATGAAGGGTTACTTTCAGGTTTTTTTTTTTAAGAACTTAATAACTACACATGTATAAAGGTTTACATATATGGTACGTTGTACCTTGAAATTGGAATATACAAAAATATATTTAATTGTACTAGTTGGAAACCAGAAGAACCAAGCTAGGATATTCTTTAGAAAAATAGTACTTTTAATTTACCGTAAAGTTTTATTGCCAATCCTTTTTCTTTTTCATTCATTATTGTGTGCAATGAACTTTTCTGAGTTAGTAGTTTGTATGTGAACAAGTACTTTCTGTAGATTGATCTATTTTGTCAAACAAACTCATTCAGCAAAAAAAAGTTTATAGGCTACTGAATTCATGAATTATTTATCATTTGCTAATGTTTGTCTTTGAATCTTGAGACAAAGGTCATGCTATATATAATGTCTCTTTTAAAAGGGTCTACAGTTGTTTAGAATCGGGATCAATGTGTCATATGTACAGACAAATTCATTTTAATAGCAAAGGACAAATTGATTGGACAGAGCGTGTGGAATCATATCTTGATAATTAACATGATGTAATAAAATATATGCTACAGTGCAGTAATATTACCAAATCTTGATAATTTAAGCTTCATTAAAAATTACCAAATTGTAAATTTCCCTTTAAATTAATTAGCTCTACACTATATATGGAATGTAATTTGGATATTTAATATATATAAATAGTTCTTGCTATGAGTTCAGGGTTAGTTCAGCATTGGTTTACCATCATTCTTGAACATGGAATACTGGTAATTTCTTTATATCAAAATACATACTCTTTTGTTGTCCTATATGTGTAAGAATTATTTTTAATCAAAAGCATTGATTATCTCCATGCGTGAACTCTAGATCATTCCTTGTGTTTTACGTACAGTGTGTAACCAAACTAGAGGGAACTGGAATTTGAGACTTGGTTTTGTTCTGTAAAGCTGATTTCAAAGATTATAATCTGTTTGTGTTTTGATGTTAAATCTTGGATAGAAATCTGCCACCACAATGCATACATTTAAAATGTTGTTTTAAAAAGCATCCCAATGCTACCATGTGTCCAGATTTAATATCTGCTGGTAGATAATAACAGTCTTATCGAAAGATCACTGTAGAAATTTAATCCGTTTTGCGTGTGTTACAGATACAGGCTCAGTGTCATGGCTCAAGCCTGCAGTCTGTCATCTTGCAATCTTGTGAGATTTGACGTCAAGAAATTTTGTTGTTTTTTCTTTAAAATTGTCCAGAGAGGGGTTTAAATGGCAGGATTGTTTTGAAATTGATTGTCATTATTTTTGTATACAAGTCAGACATCTTAAATTGTCTTTGCATACATTTTATTTTTTTAAACTTTTTGAACTGAAGAACAGAACAGGAATATTTCGATCTTTGTCGTGGCAAAGAGGCAATAAGAGGAAAGAGATCTTGCAAATATAAATAAATAATTCATCATCAGTGAGTTCCATTGCAGACAGTGATTTCTTTAATCTCTCCAGTTTCATCTCTAAGACATGCTATGAACAGGAACTTGATACTAAGATCCTTTCCATTAAAAAAAAAAACCTATTTGGCTTCTCACTTAATGACAAATTTCTTGAACTTTTTTTTCTTTGTTTCCGAGTCCAACAGTGTATTAACACCCTCATTGAGTGCTCAAGACACAAGATTTCTACCTTATCTTGCAAATGTCAATTACTGTATTCAGACATTTTGCTTCATATTTCAGGTTACAGGGCAAAAAATATGAATGATAGTATATAAATAGTGCCTGTTTGGGAGGGTAACAGTTGAAATTGACACCCCGAGAAAACCATTGTCAACCGACGCGAAGCGGAGGTTGACAATGGTTTTCGAGGGGTGTCAATTTCAACTGTTATCCTCCCAAACAGGCACTATTTATTTTGTTATACTGAATGTCTTTTTTAAAATTTTTAAGAAAATTTTACTGCTTTTATATCGGAATAACGTGAATTCTACAGCAAACCGTACGCGCATAATTTTCGCGCATGTAACATTTTTTAATGTTACCCGTTGCCAAGTGCGTTGCTAACGCTGAGGGTAATAGTAAATATTATTAACTGCGTCTTAACCAATCAGATTTCAGTATTTAACATGAAAGTATAACAAAATAAGATATCTTATTTCAAAATTATTAAACCAATTTAGAGTTGCTACATGTATAAGGTTCCTTGCAGCTCAGTTATCTGCATAGAAAGCAAGATCAAATCAATACATAAATATATGCTGTATTAAAAATTTCATGAGTTCAAGATGCAGTTTTATTACCAGTAATTTGTTTTCTTTCAGACAACAAACTTCAGGAAGAACTTCTACGCACAACCCAGCTTGTTTATAGCTACAAAGATGGCAAGGGGATGGTAAGTTAATGTAATACAAATGCATCTAAAATAAGAAGAAATCAACAATTAAGATAAAATATAAACATCAACAATCATGTATAAACCGCTGTAGAAAAAAGGGAGGTTAAAGGGGGGATTAATTGTTTGAAAATTTTGGGTAACTATTATTTTTAAAATTTGACCAGCCAAAGAAACATGCACAATGATGTATGAATATGAAGGGAAGCTGGCTGGGATTTAATAATAAATGAAAATTTGTGGGCAACTTTTGATGGATTCTGTATCATTGGTTTAGGTACCCAAACTCCGAGAGCCCAGGAACTTGTATGCTCTTGCCAAAGAACTGGGTCCACAGCAGGCAGCTAGATGGTAAGTGTGGAAAGTACAAGAAACCTTGAAGTGAAAGATCCTGCCAATCACACAATCAATGGGTGATAGCAGCTGAAACACTTCATGTGGAATAGAGACATTAGTACAATGTATATATTGATATAAATGGTTAAATATAGGTGGGGTTATAAGAGAATGGCTATTGAATATCTGCTTGTTAGCATTCAAATGCGAACTTGATCGACTTTTAAAGTTTAATATGTTTTCTAGCCAGTTTTAATCTATGGGTGGTAAAATATAATGAATATAAACCAAAAGCATTAATCAATTTAATGGTAAAAATAAATACTCCGATGTTTATGTGCACCGTTTATTCTTTACTAAGTTATTGAATGCTTATAAATGCCCGGAAAATGATTGCCATGTCTTTGTTGTTTCAGGCCAGCAGACATTCAAGTCTTGGATGAGAAAGTCAAACATATTAGATATATCCCACCAGATCCTGAGTTATTCTATAAACCAAGTGAGTCATTGATTAAAACAAAAAATAATAATTGTAAATAAAGAACAGCAAAAACCAAACAAAAGGCAATAACATTAAAACTTTATAGCTGTTTGATCCATATATTAGCCAATGAAAAGGGAAAACATCAAAAACTTTCTGAACATACTTTAGCTAATTCACATCTTCAAAGTTAGTCATTTTCTATGGACATCTAAAAGTTGGTCTTTTTCAAAGACAGAGATATTTATATTTTACAATGCCTTGTCAAACTGTATTGGAAGAATCAATAAATTTTTATTTTTAAAATTCAAAATTATGTAAGTCTACAAACAGTACATTATTGGCAACAAATTATTTGTTAGCTTACCTGGTAATTATTTCAACGTCCTGTTCATTTTTTAGCTGGATGTGAGAAAACACCAATGGTAAGGGGAGAAGAAAATGGGGGTCGTCTGGTGTACATGTATGAGCCTCGCTCCACTTTTGTAAGTATCTCATGCTGCCATATACATGTCTGTAACAATCTTCTTTCAATATGCATAATAATTGGGACTATTCCCTCCTTGCAAGGGGTCCTGATTGTACCCCTGGCCTTGGGACTCTTGACCTAAATATTTATGATGTTTTATTGGATAAACAATTTGTGTATGCCTAGCTGTGAGTGACTTTCAACTTCCACTAACATGACATCTTTTTTGGTCTATAGTTTACTGAAAGTGTTTCTCACCCTCTGAAGGTAATACTGTTGGACTGTTCACTTATTTTTTTAAAAGAACCCACTGAGATTCATGTATATGGAAATGGGAAAAAATTGTTGCAAACATTTAATGTTTAGAATTGAAAAAGCTCAGTTGAATGGCTATTATATTGAAATTATGAATTTTAAAAACCATCTTGATGTATTGTTCATTGAACTGAAGAAAGTAAATTAGCAAATGTATGGTTCTTCTGGTAAAAAAAAATTGCTAATATTTAATGCAATGTGCATTTAAAAAGAGTAAATGTTATGAAAACTGCCGATGTAAATAGAGTTTAAACTGCTAGTTACTTAGCTCAAGCCAGGATGACGAGGTATATTTTATATCAAGTGTTTATCTTGTTTCATATTTCTTTTTAATATTTACTTCTTGTTCAGTTGAAAGTTTTGAAGTGTTTACTTTCCATTTTAAAAGTTTAATCATTGTATTAAAATGAAAATGTGTAATTGAATCTTACAATTAAAAAAAACATATTTCAAAATCCTTTGAATATGGGCACAACCAATTGCAAGGAAGAATGCTTTAAAATATTATTCATGCAGTCTCATTGCTATAAAGATAAGATTCCAATGAATAGTACAAAATTATGTAATAATATCTCAGATTATTTGCTTTTACAGTCAAACCTTGTTATCTCGAACTAGATGGGAAAACTTCGAGATATCTGAGTAATTGATATATCAAGGGAAAAACTCTTAAAGTATAAGTGGTTGGGACTTACTAATAACTTAGACATATCCATTGTATTCAAGATATCAGTGCTCGAAATACCGAAGTTCAACTGTATCATAAATACATTAAATACCTGAAGTTTCAAGGTAATGGAAACTCAGCACAGGCTCTAGAAACATGACACTGACAGATTGTTTGATTTGTCTTTGACAGTTTGTGAGGTCCCGAGTAGGTGGACTACGCTCAGGGCCTCAGAAGTGCAATATTGAACTGCAGTCCGAGGAAGACGATACTCTGATATTTGAATCTCGATTTGAAAGTGGAAATCTTGCCAAAGCTGTTCAAGTGTAAGAATTTAGGAGAGTCTCTGGTTTAATATTAATCATTTGAATCAACCAACTGATAAGGAAATTGAGTTATGATTTATCTCTTAAATAACCAATCAGAAAAATTGTAACACTTGCATATAGATAATTTTTAAATCAAGAAAAGGGTTATATATCTATTTGTCATTGATTTTGAGTGTTTGTTCTGAAATGGGTGCTCATTTACATCTGGCGGTGTTACAGGAACTCCACTGACTATGAGCTGTGGCTGAGGTATGACCTCTACACGAACAAGCACACACAGTGGTTCTACTTCCGGGTATCCAACACCAGGGCCAACAAAACATACCGCTTCACCATCGTCAATTTCATGAAGGTACACCACTAGCTTACCGGTCGAATGTAAAACAAAATGCTATAGAATTTCAATTATAGATTACAGCGCATGTACAGTCTTTAACAAACAGACATATCTGTTTCATGCTTACATCAAGTACAATATGACATGCAGCACATGTTTTTTGTTGCTGACATGAATGTTAATATGATTTATGGAGTTCTAAATATTGTTGTATTTTGTTTTTAGTCTGATAGTCTTTACAATGATGGAATGAAGCCATTGATATACAGCGAGAAAAATGCTCAACAGAAGAAGGTTGGATGGGTGCGGGGAGGAAGTGACATAAAATACTACAAAAATAATCTCAGGTACAAAACCTCACCAATGCCCTTTTTTTACTGAGAGCAACTGTGAACACAGTAATTTTTTTTCTCTGGTATAATGTCAAATAATGTTTGAATTGTCGAATCTACAGTTTATCAGGCACAATCAACAGGTAAGATTGGCACCATTGGTATCCATGTGACAAGAGCTAGTTCATACATCAGCCATCAGTCATCTATTGTCATTGGTAGTTGGGCTGGCAAGTTTAATCATCATTCAGAAAAGAACATATAATCGTATACATGTACATGTAAATGCACAATGATGCACTGTATTTAAATAATTATGATTAAAGTACATTGAATATTTTATTAGTGGTACATATCATTATCCATTATAAAACTTGTCACCAAGAGGTAGATCGAAGTATGTAAAAGAGAGCATTTATGTAGGAACCTTTATGATTTACAGTGGGACCAGACCATGCATCCTACACCTCAGTATTCCAATGCTTACTAAATGTGTACCCTCTTTTACCTCTTACTGTATTAGGGGTTATTTTTGTCCTCATTTTATTTTCACCCAATGCACTACTCACTCAATGGGCATATCTAAAAATGTAATCTGCATCTTGAAAACTTGAAAACAGATTTGGGGAAGGTTTAATTAAAACAAAGTGGGCTCATGGTTTATTACCAGTGGGTGAAAGTAACATGAGGCTAAATAATATAAACCCTTTTAAACTTCATGTGTTGCAGAGTGAGAGATTGCTAAATCATATAGAGTTAATCATTGCCATTGATCTTAAGAAATTCTAAAATTTCCCATATCAAAACCAAAGATTCATTGACTGAGAGTGGGTCATTTGTAAATAATAGTTGTCTAGCTCCCATTGGATTTTTTTTTAGCAAAACCTTAGAAAACCTGGAATCTAGTATTTTGTGGCTCTTTGTCAAAGTGCTTTGATTGATACAGTGCTTATACTTTGTTCACCACTTTAAAAAAGAAATCGGAAATTTACTGGAAGGATTAACATGCACAATATCCTTTCTTTTGCTTTGTTCACTTGTAATTTAAAAAAAGTTGTTCATAAAGCAATAAAATGTAAATATACTTTCTGAAAAGTTTGTCTTATTTTTTGGACAGGTATTCTACCTCTAAATCTGACAAGTCTTTCTATTCGCTGACTTGGACTGTGAAGTTGGAGCATAACCATGACACAGTCTACTTTGCCCATTGCTTCCCATACACATATACTGACCTTCAAGTAAGTCAAAGCTTTATGCCTCCATCTCTCTCTTTTGCAGGGGAGAGCTTTATTGTTTTGCAAATGTTGGGGGGATGAGTCAGTAAAATTGCTTGGTTGGTTGGTATATACCAGTTGACCATGAAAAGTGGATGATCTCAAAATACGAATGTCAGATCTTAGAGAAATAAGTTACCTATATGTTTTCTCTACATTTATGTTTTATTTTATAGCGATTGGATATAAGTAGATAAAAAAAGCTTGGAAAAGAACAATAATTCTTAACAAATATACATTTACTGTTAGACGATGTTAATTCAAGTGTAATATTTTTTTGTGTTTTGACTTTCAGGACTACTTGCTGGACTTGAGTAATGATCCAGTGAAGAACAAGATCTGCAAACAGAGGGTGCTGTGCCGCACATTAGCAGGAAACCTGGTCTACCTCCTTAGTATCACCTCCCCCACACAGAACTCAGAGGACATGAAGGTCTGCAGGATAAACAAAATCTAACTTGTTTTCTTGAAACAAAATCGATTTTATCATTAAGAAAAAAGCGCTCAGCTTGAAGAAGTAATGAGAAAATTATCATGGAAATCTAATTGCCATTGATTGGCAATTTTATGATGACTTGAGCGACAGTTTCTTAACTGCGCACCAATCAATCAAATAAATGTTTTATCATTTCTTACATTGTAGCACAAGAAGGCGGTTGTGATCACCTCCAGGGTACATCCGGGGGAGTGTAACTCCAGTTGGATGATGAAGGGCTTCCTGGACTACCTAACCGGTAACTCAGCTGATGCCAAGGTGAGTCTCCAGCACTGACCAACGGGCTTACAGAACACTGCAGAGCCCTGTGTTGAATTTCTACTCCCTCAATATCTAGATAACTGTGGAATCATTTTAATTCTTGGTAGCCAATTTTTTATGGATTGGGTATTTTTCCTTATTTGTGGGGATTTAATTTGATGGATGCGTCAGTTTTCAGTTTCAGTAAGAAAATAATTCCAAATTTGATTTATTCAAGGATGTAAATTCATGGGAAAGGGTTTCCCACAAATATCCACAAAAATTAAGCGACCAAGAATTCTAATGATTCCACAGTAATTGAGAACAACAAAAACATGGTTGTTTGGCAGTTTTAGTAGTTGTATATAAATAAGTGTCATGTCAAAGTCTAGCATAAAAACTCATATAATCTAAATATTCACTTCAAATACAAGTCATATTTTAGTAGAAATACATTTAATGCTTCTTGAGAGGCATATTTAAAAAAAAAAAAGTGTTTGAGTTAAGCATTTCCTCTTACTTTTTAGCTGCTGCGTGATACTTTCATTTTCAAAATTGTGCCAATGTTGAACCCTGATGGAGTGATAGTGGGAAACTACAGGTGCTCGTTAGCAGGGAGGGATCTCAACAGGAACTATAAAACGGTGCTCAAGGACTCCTACCCTTCTGTGTGGCATACCAAAAACATGATCAGGAAGTAAGCACACTCTAATATTCCAGTAGCCTGCATGGCATATGTGATTTAATTATGGAAGGGTTATTATGGCAATTTACATTAACAAAAATTTCTGGAGTTTAAAGAATTTTCATTTAGTAAGGTCACACTTAATTAATTACTTTTAGGTTTTTCTCCATACTTTGATCTATACTTTATGGTCAACCTGCAATGCAAAATCAATCGCATGTAGTTTTATGCATGATAACTCCATTTACATCGAGGCAATTTGTTTTTTTATTTCTTGGTTAACCAAATATGATTCTTTTTCTTTTTCCAGATTGTTGCAAGAAAGGGAGATTATTGTATACTGTGATTTACATGGACATAGTAGAAAACAAAATGTGTTTATATATGGCTGTGAAAATAGACACAATCCAGAGAAAAGGCTGAAAGAGAGAGTCTTCCCACTTATGCTCAACAAGAATGCCCCAGATAAAGTAAGATCAAGTGATAAAATACTTGAGTTACAACTTAAATATCAATTAAATTACAACTTGAATATCAGTTAAATATCATATATGTGTATTAAATGTTGATGTGATAAATAATCAAGAAACTAATTTCATTCAGTTGTATATGTATGTATTAACCAAAGATGAACAATTAACTTTTTATATATTACTGTAAATTCCTAATTAAACGCGAGGAATTAATATCCGCGTAAAATCGCGAGAAGCCCGTCTCGCGAATTCAAAAATCTCGCTTTTAATTTTGGGAGACATGTAAACTACATGAAACTATGATGAAATTTCGCCATTCGCGATTTTATGTTCTCGCGATTAGACAGTAAATCGTTGAATCGCGGAATTAAGTACTCGCGTAAAATAAGGAATCTACAGTATTTGATGATATGGAAGGCATTTCGGTGAGATGTAGATGCAATCAAATATTGATCTTTATAATGAAATGGTTTGTCTTTCTACAGTTTAAGTTTGAATCCTGCAAGTTCAAGGTGCAGAAAAGTAAAGAAGGAACAGGGAGGATTGTTATGTGGAATATGGGCATAATGAACAGTTATACTATGGAGGTTAGTACTTAAGTAATTCATGTATAAGTACATGTATCCATGTTAATTAAATTATAAAAATGCATCATTAGACTATGTCAATATGAATTGCTTTTGTTAAGAAAAAAAGAAAAAGAATAGAATCTATTTCCCCCTTTTTGTTTAAAAAATGGCTAATTACATCTTGATGTTATGATATCAGACCTACCTTTTTTCATATTTGTATGTTGTTTTTTTTTCTAGGCCACATTTTGTGGTTCCACCATGGGCAAGAAGAAGGGTTACCATTTCAGTATGGCCGACTTTGAGGCGTTGGGCTACCATTTCTGTGATACACTGCTGGACTACTGTGACCCTGACAACACCAAAGTAAGGAGAAATCAATATCTGTGTTTCTTATGTATATATGCATCAAGTGAAAGTATAATCAACCTAACAATTAAGAATTCTTCTAACAATTACTGCTCTTTCTATCAATGAGTTTTAGGTTTCTGATAGAACAACAGTCAACAGTATCTTGATTTATATTGTCTACTAACTCAAATTTTGCTTTGAAATGCTTGCCTTCATGATGTTGGTATGAAAATATGAGGAAATGCATAAATGATGGTAATTATAGCAGAAGTTGTAGATATAATCCACCATTTTCAGTGCTATCACTGAGAGCACATGCAGCTTAAAGAGAAAATTCCAGCAATGTAGTTCTGTTTTACCTCTTTGATTTTTGCAGTCAATTCAGATTTTTTCTTTATAGATCAGTGCAGAAGAATATAGAAACTTTATGATATTTGCATGTGCATGAAAAATATCCACAATCTCAGCATATGCACATGCATGACATTGTGAATATGCATGAGATGGCTAAAGAAATATACAGGCTTTAATTTTGAGCACATATGATTGTAAAGTAATACTGGTTTTTTTTTCTTTTCAAATTTTATTTTTGATGATATTTGTGCTATATTGGGATTGAGGGAATAGAGTTTTGAAGAAAAAAAATTATGAAAATATTGAACTGCCCATTAGATGTTTGAAGTTGTTTATAGAATACTCCTAGAACATGGGTAAGCAGTAGCAGTGGTTATGGCTCAGATAGTTAGTTAATTATATCATTAATATATAGTATTATTAAGGAAAGGAATGACAAGTCTTTCTTACTGATACTTTGTAGAGTTGCAATATTCTTCTTGAAATTGAGGAGCGTTTGAAACGGGAGATAATGGTGAAGCTCCAGAAGGCAGCATCTACCTCAATGCCAGATATCAATGATATCAACCTCAGCGACTACTCCTCAGAAGACGTCGAGTCCAGGTATGAGCTAACAGTTGAATTCAAATAATTTTTGCATCATCAACAGATTCATTCTTTCACACAAAGTATATCCATGTATATTTCTTTAATTGTTTCCAGAAAAATTAAACAGTAGTGTGCACATATATTAATTTTCAAAAAATTGCTACCCTAATGATGTCAGCAATAAAGTACCCTCTATGTAACAATTGTTGATGCATTTAAAATTTAGATAATTTTTAAAAAGAAATTGAAAATTGCTTAAATTTTGGATTTTTCAGCTAATTAGTACATGAATACAGTTAAACTCTGTCATCTTGAACTAGATTGGACTGTTTAAAAACTTTAAGATATCCAAGTATTTGAGATATTGAGGGTAAAATACTTTACATATTCGTAAGTGGTTGGGACTTGCAAACCACTTCAACATATCCATTTCATTCAAGATCTCAGTGTTCGAGATATCGAAGTTCAACTGTACATGTTTTGAAAGGTTTTTTTTACCTACTACTGACACTTCTTTGCCATATATTCCAAATGCCGTCATAAAACTTCAAAGTTGATAGGTAGTGAAGATTGTTCACACTGTATTTTCAGTGATGGTGGCTCAGATAGCTCTGTGTCGGACGGTCCCCCAGTACATCTCCAGTTCACAGCGTCCAGGGTATGTAGCATCATCACAATCAACAAACCTTTTATGTATTCTATCATATCCGATATTTCAATAGTCAGTATTTGCAAGCTAAGGTTAAATCATAGTCCAATTGCACTCCCAAGTCAATGCAGAACATTTTACTTGACAGTTTGTAAAGATGTTTTATGTATAAGTACCGTAATGAAAGAATGGTTTAATGAATTTTTTTTTCTACTTTCACAGGAACAGAATGTATGTACTATGCATATTCGTGAACTAATAAATAAATATACACATTTTAACTATCTCCCAAGAAGTTAACGTTTAACTGTCCTTTGTCTAACATCATCCCCTTCGTATTTTTTTTTTAATGGTGGTTCATCTACTATTTTTAATTACGGTAAAAGGTTGAAGCAGTCCCTGTACTCTTAGTTTACCCATTAGAGCTTATTTTATTTTAACATCTATATATGTTTCATTGTGTCTCATATATATTGACATAACAGTTCACAGGTTTTTACACTTCTTCATGTTGATAAATGCACTATTTAATTGCTCAGTTTTTGAGACTTAATTATTGCATAATACATTTTGCTGATTGCTATTTTGTGGAACATTTAAAATTTTCCATGCATCTATATATTTTATATAGATAAGATTATCTTGATTTATACATGTATCTGGAAACATTCAGAACTAGATGCGTATTAATTATTGTAAAAAAAAAATATTTAAAGATATGTCATATTTTGTTTCAATCTATCTTCTGTGGACTTTATTGATTGGTGAGTTTTCTAATTACAAAAAATTGATATACATTTTTTTTCAAATATCTGGGTAAATATTTGTACTAATATATTCACATCACGATTACTTTTTTAATAGTTATGAATAGAATTTTTAAAGATTAAGATAACTTGCATGAGATTAAAACAATCTGCCAAACGGATTAACCCACAGCCAAGTTAAAATGATCCTTCAAATAAGAGCGGTGAAAGATTTATATTAGATGATATTTCTTTGTAAAAATTATATGCAGGTCCACTCAAATTTTGTCAGGAAAGATAAACTAAAAGCATCTGAATTTTAATAACAATTTATATTTTCAGAAAATGATTAACTAAGAAGCAAAAATGTATAGGACTGGAGTGTACAAAAGAACAATAACTTTCAGAAAATCTTTTTTAAAAAAATCATACAATGATTGATTTTTGGCTAGCTTTTGAAGATTTTGAATCGGAGTGATGTAATGGATTTTGTGATGTCATGCTGTTGTCACATTCATAAGACGTAAACTATTTCAGTTTAATTAATTTGTATTGTCATCATTTTGATAGGAGGGTGTGATATTATATATGCCTCAATATTTTCATCACGCTTCCTTAATTTCTCAATCAGCCATTTCTTTATTACTTTTTATTCAGCCAACTCGGCCTCATTCACGACCCTATATTCGGGTCATGCCATTTGATTGGCAGGTAGGAAGTCACATGACAAAGTGTGGCAGGATTTTGCAGCTTTTATTATTACTGAGACCTGCTGGTCATTTTGGCATGACACTAAAGAGTGAATGAGATTTTTTTATTAACCTGATTTATTCCCATGATGATTAATTGAAAGAAAAAAAATCTTCATGAATTTTTCGTTTTATTATTTGTGAGAGTAACTTGGCTTGAAGTTGAAAATTTTAATAGTGTGTAGTATACATGTTCAGTTCATTTAAATTTGACAATGATAATTAGTGTTGAAAATATCAATAAATTTTATACCAATGTAAAAATGAAAACATATCAATAACTAGTACTACAAAGTGTTATTCCAAATTTTAAAAAAATAGAAAATAAAATCATTGTACAGTATTAAAATGATATTTCTGTTTTCTACAATCTTAAGTTTATTTCTTACAGCCAACTAAAAAGAAGAAAAAGTTAAAGACCAAGAAAGAAAGAGATCGTG
The DNA here is from genome assembly GCF_963853765.1 of Magallana gigas. Taxonomy (NCBI): domain Eukaryota; kingdom Metazoa; phylum Mollusca; class Bivalvia; order Ostreida; family Ostreidae; genus Magallana; species Magallana gigas. Next base: position 16,312,229 of record NC_088857.1, read on the forward strand.
TAAGAAGTTTGAAAGATGAGCCAAAGAAACCAGCTGCCGCGGACCGACCCGTGTCTGTAAGAATAAAACGTTGTAGTAAACCAGCCCTGGTGGTTAAACGAAACATAGTGACTGAAAATATTGTAGCTGTAACCCATAAAAAAACAGTAGTTTTTTAAAGAAAATCAACAAAACTGTCAACATATGAAAAAGTTTATCACTCAAAATTTATTTTGTGAAAATACAAGTTTTGTATTTTTTTAAGGATCCTCATGCATGCGAGAAGAAACCCATATTGACGGGACATCAACAGGCTCATGCAAAGCAGGAGAAGGTAATTATTGTACATTTTGCTCTCTTGTCAGAAAGTGTACAAAACTTTATTATTTTACGTTTTCTTCCCATGTACGGTGTAAAACTTTCTTGATTATATACTGGTAGTTGGATCTTTACATACTAAACAAATTAACGAGAAATATTTCATAAACTAATGCCTAAATAAATGAAAAACCGTATAATATCCTATTTTTGTAAGTTTTACACCAAACCTGTTGTAGTTTGTTGGTATTTATTGTACTATTTATACATTGACTTTACTCTGCATTTATTCGTATAAATCATCAAGTAATGAAATTGCAGTATTTGTTAAGATTTGCAAAGGTAAGATAGCTAGGTGAAGGATATCCCAGAAAACCCAGCATGTATATATACTCCAACACTTTTGCATTTTGTATGATCATGCAACTACATAGTTTTGTCCCTTTAATCAAACTTTAAAAAAAAGTTGTAGTAATCTTGAATTTCTCTATGCTAGGTGAATGTGTCAAATAGTTCAGTTCCTAAAAAAATTCTCTCTCCTATTTCTTATCATTTTTCTTCAAAACCTTATTTTAAATTAAACTTAAATTTAAAAGAAAATTTTGACTTGACCCTTAGAGACACAAAGGGTGGTAGAGGTGTGGTATTTGTGGGTGAAGGGCATGTGTTAATTATTGTTAATTATTAGTCAGTACAGGTTTATGTTAATTAGACCACTCATTTTGTTTCCCACCTTGGTGAAGAGGCTGCTGTAAAAGAGAACCAAAAGAATTTGATAAACAATATTTTGAAACAGAAAAAGCACATTGAAAATTCTTTTCTTACAGAAATCTGCAGATAATGATGTAAGCTTCTTTAAAATGACATCATGTTCTCTTAGCTCTATGTATTTAGAGCCAGAGCTCAAGGCTGTTGAGCTAGTGACTGTGTATTTGGAGTCCATTCTTAAAAAAAAATTTTTTTTGCATTCAAGAAAAAAAAAAAATCCATATTTTCCAGTTTCACACATGTAGCAGCTTATATTTTTTCAGCCTTTATTCGGAGTTGCTCCCCTTGAACTGCCACGGGTTGGTCCTCCGTGGAAGTAACCTAGGTAACCAGTGTCAACAGTCAGAGCTTGAACTAGATATCATACGTAGCTGGCTACAAAAAGCTATATGTTGTTTATAGACATTGCTCCTCTATATTGTATGAGTTTACGAAATGTTGCTTCCTTCCAGAATAAATAGGAGAGGAAACATCTAATTTCTCTGTAGCTTTAATTAATCTAATGCAAGATCCCAAATTTAAACTAATTGGAGCAGCATTTTTTTTATTTGAATAATTATTTTTTTTATGTTCTTTCTATTTTTTTTGCACTTTTAACAACCAACTTGAAAAATTATTCAATAGTCCTTAATACAATAGCAGTCGTCATGAAAACAATTTGACTTTTCCAGCCTTTAAAGACTAAATCTAGAAAAAGAAAGCAGGGGTATACTTCAGAGGTAAAAATAAAAATTAAAAAACTAGGTCTGCCTAAACTTAAGATACCGATAACTTTTTGCTTTCCATATCATATTTATTTTAAAACCTAAAATTCAAATAAGACATTAACACAACATGTATAAGATTTTGCTACTTATTGCATGTTCTCTATTACATGTATTTATATATGTATATGATACCTACCTTGAAACAGTCTTTTTCAGGAAATGTATCTCAAAAAATAACCATATTAAGCATTTAGTGGTAGCTAGAATTCAAATGGGAAAAAAAAAAGAATAAACTGGAGCAAGAACTTTATAGGTTATGATGTACGATTATTTAGTTCAGTACATTTAACGTAAAACCACTAAAAACCAATTATGCTATTAACAGCTGAGTTCACCGTCTGGTGGTATGAAGTATACATTAGCTGTAAAGCGGCCCAAATCTAGCGAGGAGCACGCTACACAACCCATAATTAATGACGAGAAATCGGAACAACGTGCACGACGGGTAATGTAGACACCTCCTCGTGAATTTCATACTTGGCCTTTGTTCAGCAATTTCTTCTGTCATAACCTCTAATTTACTTGCACATTTTCAAATTGAATCCAAGAGACCATTATTCTTCTTATTTCCACGCATTGACCAATGCATTTTTAAAGAAAATAGATTAAAAAAATCTCTGCTTTCACACATTGGTTTAGCCAAATATTTAGATCTATTTTGCACCTGTTTATTTTTCCTTCTAACATTGCTGGAAATATGTGTATTGATTTGATTCCTTCTTAATTTTACACCAGGCATACACAACCCTCTTTGATCCTCGAGACCATGTAATTATATATATAACAGTAACCAACTGCTATCTTCTTAATAAAGGAATGTTGATCATGCATTTAACGCTTGAATGGCTGTTATCTCTTTCTTAGGTTGCCATATAATTTTAACTCTAAATGAGATAACAAATTTGTTCCAATTATTACCGTGGGTATTAGAAAATAGGAAAAAAATTTGGTTAATTATTAATTTAGCATGAATATATGTTAACAAAATTAATGTTAAAATTAAAAAAAGAAAACAAAGTGCATGAATTTAACCTATTTTTACAACTATAATGTTCATTTCTGATATATTATCAATTGAATATTTCTTTATCAATATTATTTTTTCAATGGGTTCTGTATAGACAGGGGAGGTAATTAGGAAAAAAATGTTCGAAGAAAAAAACGAAACTATTATGGATGATCAACATTATTCTGTTAGAGGAATACGTGATTTTATTCAAAACTTACAGCAGCCTTTGGTTTATGTAGTGTGTGCAAAATGTATGTGAAATAGAATTACACATATATATATGGAAGTCAGTTTTTAATAATGATAATATGTCAATTTTTTTTTATTAATGATAAAAAGTTATTTTGCCTTATTAAGTTTTATTTGGATAATATAAAACTGCTTGTATTTAATAATGAAAGGTTTAAGGTGAAGGGATTGTGATTCTGTTTTGATAATTGGTAAAGGTGACAATAAATTATTGTCGAAGTATAACAAGCTTGTGTTTTTATGTATTTTATTATTTTGAAGGGGAAATTTTTTTTTTTTCAGGAATTTTCTTTCAAATTATAAATTAACATTTTCTCTAATAAAGTGATAAGAAATTATTCTATTCATGAAATTGTTATTTTCTTTATAGAATTTTAATTAAATTCTCATTGATAACTATAATTTCAATTTACTGTGCGTCTTGTTGCAGAGTGATTACCTCGAAGCTTTGACAAACGCTTACCTCAGAAATGGATTACTAACTCAGGATCAAGGTACGCATTGTTACTGAATAAAACCCAGAATGCTTTAATTTGCAGAATGAAAATGGGGTGTGTTTTGTCCCCCAATTTGATCAGTATTGCTAAATAGCTTTATAAGCATGTCACTGAAGAAAAGCAAGATAGATTTGTAGGGAGAAGAACTTGCATGTAAAATCTTGTAGGACAGATAGACGTATATTTGGATACAAAGGAGATAGTTTTAGTATTGTTTATATAGATTTCACTACATTGTTTACTAAGAAAGCATAGAGATGAAATGCATGCCATATAGTCCTCAGTTATTAATCAACTTTCTGGACACTTGGTCAAACATGAGCACATTCTCTCACAGTTTCGTTTTTTTTTTCACGATCAAGGATGTTATTGCTATCGTTTTCCTTATAGGGCATATTAAGTCAAACAATCGATATCCAAAGAAAGGTACTTGTAGGTTCCAAGAAAAGCACGTAGAAATTATTAGTACTCTGGAAATGTAAAATAAATATATCATGGGATTCGGTGTCTCTTACTACTATAAATTTAGGCATATTAATTTGGTAACAAGGATTCATCAGACATTGAATGGAATAGATTTGCATTTGAATTTTTCCATGAAATAATAATTTCTTTAGTCATTAACATTTCTGATAAGTTTGTTAAAAATATATATCAAGATATACTGGTAAACAAGACATGAAAAGGGGACTTTATAAGGAAGAATTCAAAGTACCAGTAGAGTCCAAATTCTTGTAAAAATTGTTAAATATGGTACATCATGTAATTGCATGTGTACATGTATTTGATTTGCAAGAGTTTGACTGAAAGACCTCCATCATGTCATTTAAAATAATTGATCAAAGTAAGTCTATAATTTTTTTTGCCAAAGTCCATTCCATTCTATAATATGTCTGAGTTCTTGATAACATTATTTTGTTGGAGGAAATATATACATACATATATAAATTTCTGCAAATCAATAATTTTAAAATTGGAGTAGAATTTCTCTTCTGTGGGTGCTTGAAGAAATATTCTGTAGAACCAGAGTTGGTAGTGTCTCCAGAACTTAGTAAAAATTGCACATCCTTTGATATGTCACTATAGATTTTTGTAATTTGCACAAAAATGACACGTTATAGAATTCTCCTCATTTTCTAAATTAGACAAATCTTTTTTTTTTATAATTGCAAGTTAAGTAAAATTTAAATTTAAATATTGAGCAATAAATTTTTTGAAGTTTTTTACGTAAACAATCTAAAAGTTCTGGATGCACACCTGATAATATTTGTACCTGTACTTTGCTGACTCGGTGTATACTCTATGGTGAAATGGGAAGAGTGACACACTTCGGCTGACTCGTTGTGTAATCACGCTGCATGTTATTGTTCTTTTTCTGCCTTTTTTCTCCTTCAGCAGCTCCACATTTCCGTTACTCGGGCAACAAGGTGTCTCCAACAATTCCCTTTAATCTGGAAGGATTATGCCCCCACCATGAGCAGACATTCGCTGCTCAATATATGGCACAGCAAATACAAAACATGAACAGCGGAGGTAAACAGGAACAGAATATCCCCCCTTTTAACTAACTCTTTTGTGTCTGTGTGAGTTACACCCCCTATTTCTGCTTTACTTTTTGCTGTCTTATCTATTCTTGTTACATTTAGAATTGCCTTGCAGCTTTTAGAGTTTGCTTCAAGTGTGATGTGTTTCTATATGTTGCTTTTGACCATGATTTGTTTCAGCAAAATATATATACTTGTAAAATTTATAGAGTTGAATTACTGAAATTATTTTGACAGTCAACATTTCATATGTAGCAGAAAAATGATGAATATTTATAAAGTATTGCTGATTGTTTTTTGTTATTAGCTATATTTGAACAAGGCCCAGTAATATCAAATAGGAAGTGTAAGTTCCAGGCTAGCTGGAATAGATAGATTAGCATTCATTCTCAAGAAGAAATTAAAGCCAAGATCCTTTCACTCTTCAGAAATCTCCATATTTAAACATAATTTGACATATTGTGTTGAAAGCTGCTTGATCTGAATTGTTGGGCATCGATTAATATTGGTCTTTAAGAAAAGCATTTTTTACTGAATTGTTTTTACAAAAAACAAATTCATATTTTATGAACGACCAATTTTAATTTGAAAGATGAATCATTAAAAATGGGTGGGTTTTACAGGAAACAATTGGATCAATCAGTTTTAATAATACCTGTTTATGTGTACATGTATTTCTATAACCATCAGATACTATTGCTTTTTAATGGAAAATATCATTGTCAATAAGTAATACGCCATTAACACGTTTTCTTTCATTTTTTTGCAGTTTATCTTGCTGTTCTCTCATTTATACTAATGCACTTTGCTGCTCATAATCTAATTATGCCGATGTTTCAACTCCCAAGTCCTACAGATAATTTACCAACTGCTAAAACTTTAACTTGCTGATTACAACTTGCCTTTTTTTTTGCTCAATATGTATGTATATAAATTACTGCAGCATTCTCTTTAGGTATGAATTTGCTTTCAACATTGATTCTTTTAGAAAACATTCATTATTGAGCATAAAATCCCTAAAAAAAAAAAATGAAGTTTATGGGCAGCAGGCTTTTAATTTATGACCTTTTACTATTTTTTGGGAAAACCAGTGTTGATGTTGTTTTGTCAATTATTGATGATAGATCCAGATTGGTTACTTCATGGGATAAGAGGACGACCCAAAATTCTCAAACCATTTCGTCAAAAAAATCAGGATGAGATTATTGCAAAACTGTTAGGGATGCCTGCAGGTAGCTTGTTCCCATTTCATCTCACAGGTGACAGAGACCAACAAAGCTCTTATCAGTTCTCTTTCATTGAAGTTATTCAAAAATCAAAAAAAAAAAAAAAAAAACCAAGCAAACAAACTTAACAATTTTGATTTCGTAGAATTTGTCAGTGATGGATATTTCTGCTCATTTTAATTTTCCCCCAAATGATGAATGTTTTAAAATGATACCTATTTCATTTGAAAGAGAGCATGATTTGCACTTGTGAGGAATGTAGGAAATGCATGGGCTTCTAGTCATACCAAGACCATAATCATATCAAAACAGCTTATCCATTTAACCAAATCCGGCCCACCCATCCTCTTTCACCAAGCTTTTGCGTGTTGTGTTGTCGTTTTGTGCACTGTTCGTGTTACATGTGATGGTGTTGTTGTTGTTTTATTTGTAGCAAAATATTGTAATTTGTACAAATTGATCATGAATGATTTTAGATTTGGTGTGTTATAAGTAGAAAAGTAGATTTAACACAAGAATTAGCTTGTTCAGATCACTGGTGTATTGAGAGCTGCAGCATCAATTGTGACTATGCAATCTTTTAGTTGTTGCTCCTGAGGTGTCCCTTACTCATACCCCCGATCTGAGAATGACGGACAGTGTTGTGACTTCCATGGCATATTCAGGGCCATTTGATGCCCTTGTGACCCCCCAACTCCTGCTTAAGGGGGGCCAGCAGGCTGGAGGTAGTATCACTGGTTGTGGTGGGGATTAAACTAGCATCACCTGCAACAGGCACACACCCAAATATACAAATATACGGGTCTCAAACTGGAAACAATTCATATACATCACCGTGCAATAAAATTGTAACAGCATTTAACTTTAAAATTGAAATTTAATGCACCAAAAAGAGACATGATTTACTTGTACATGTATTGTTTTATATATAGCAAGTCTAAATTTGTATGCAAATTTTACAATAATTTCACAAATTTTTATACATTTGATTTATTTATCACTTTTTTTAACAGTTATCTGTTTGAGATTTGTACTTATTGTTAAAGATCAAACCTTGGAAATTATTTCATAATTGCAAGATTTTATCATCTCATTAATTGAGAAATGATTATTGGTCCCATAGTAGTCTACAAAAAGATTGCAGCGCCATATATGTATGTGACATTGTGTCTGTTGCCAGAATATTAGATATGCACAACTCCAGTAACGAGGACAAACTTGTAAGGCAAAATCATATTGTCTGCTGGTGCTTTACGTGGGGGCTTTTTATGCTATTGCATACAATTTGTTTTAAAAATTAATTAATAGACACCACTCCAAATGAAAATATCCTGTAAATCTATAATTTCTTATTATTTCAATTTAATTGAATATTGGCTGAAATCTTTGCATGAAGACACCATAAGAGACCAGCAGATGCAATGGATTCTGTTTCAGAATTAAATCCACCATGGCATAGTAAAAAAATGAAGACACTGTATCATGAGCACTCACTTTAATGTAACTGTGGTATATCACAATACTGTATACAGGGAAATATTCGCCCCCGTTTTATTTTCGTCCCTTTCGCCCTAGTTGTCAGCAAGCGGATTTAAGACTGGGCGAACATCGATGTATTCAATTATTTCTTTTTAAACACAACTGTGTCTTGACAAATTCAAAATGGGGTGAAACCGTTTGCAAGTGTAAAAGAGCGAAAATTACACGGGGCAAAAATAACCATGTATACAGTAATAAGGTTTAATATTTCAGAAACGATTTAAAATTCCTTTTATCTAAATTTTCATTGTAATATATGGTATATTAGATAATAAAAATGCAAAGATTACAGAACCTAAACAGTTATCTAAATGGTTATGTATGTATAGATATTAAAATCTGTATTGTATGAATGTTAGCAGTGTGTCCACCTATTCGACCATTACCTGTCCCAGGTGAGAGAAGGTTGAGGGTTGATATGGAATAGTTAGGCTGTTGATGTTGTTGTACTTGAATATGTAGATTGGAGTAAAAGCATCAGTAGAAGGTTCTTGGTGATACTACTGGTGAAATTGGTTTTCTGTTGGAATTTCCTTCTGGTTTGCAACAATATGAGGCCAGATTTCCCTTGTAGAGTCCTTGTAGATAATTAGAAAGCAGTCCTACAGTGGGTTTTCATAAAATACATGTATTCACATTAAGTGTCTAAGTAGACTGAAAAAATACAATTGATGCATGTTTATGATATCACTTCATGGGAATTCTTTATCTTGTCTCCATCTGCATTTCCATTGCAAAACCTATTTTGCAAACTTCGCTTACATCCCGTTTGCTTTACTCACACGAGTAGAATGACCCAGTATAGATCTTTAGTCTTTCCTCTGGTGGTTGGTTTAGTTTTAAGATGGTAGCACTCACATTTTGTTTTTCAAGTTCTCAATAATTCTGTATTCATGAATTTGGTTTTGTAGTTTTTATTTGAAATAAAAAAAAAAAAAATCATTTACTGTAAATTAGAATTTTTTCCAATTCATTTCCTGAACGTTACCCTGTTTTGCAAATGTTATGTGTGCTTTTTTGTTTTTTGTTTTGGTTGATATATTCAGGAGAAGACTTGCTTGTTTATAGTTGTAGGAAATACCTTTGTTAAAGTTTGGAAAGACAGGATACATAAATCTAGGAGAAGCAATTTCCGTAAGACCCTCTGTACATGTAGTTCATTATTAGACTAGCTTATAGTTCTTTCAATTTTCACCATGTGTTCATGTGTAGTTTTGTGTAGAGAACTATTGTGCATATGAAAACAAAAGTAAGCACATGTACAAATACTATTTTTGTAAATTTATTTATGCATGATTGCATGCATGTAGTCAATATATAAAAAATTCTCTCAAGTACTGTGGACTCGTAACTCGTTTAGAGATTTTGTGAATAAAAAGAAAATTAGTAACAGGTTTTTATATAAAAAAAATCAATTTTGTGAGTAAAAAAATTTCAAATTTCAAATTTATCCTCTGTAATCCCAGGATTCCACAGCAATGATATCAATATTTTCAAAATGAATTTTACTGTGAAAAATTATGAAAGAACATATTGGTGCTGTTTGTACATATGGTTACTTCTGCTTTAAATACTGGTATCAATTTTGGGACTAAATTTCTCCAAACCAGGAACTTTTGGATTCACCAAATATTACTTTATATAAAGGACCACTATCATTAAAACTGGCTTTCAAAATGCTTTGAAAATTTCTTCCTCATTATGTTAGGTACATTACAGAACATATCTGTCTTGGGCATGCTAATTTATAGATTTGCTGGCATATTGTAATCTTAATGTACCGTAATGTATAATTTATACTGTTCCAATCTTTTTTGATGAGCTCTTCATTATTATAGCACTTGTATTCTATTGCAATCAAAACATTTTTTGTTTACCAAACTAGTTTTTGATAAAAATCTGTCAAAGAATTAAATCCGTGTCATCTTTGCTTCTGAAAACCTGAACCTTTTTTTGCTGACATTTGTTTGCTAGATCTTGTTTCGTTCATATGTGTACATGTATTTTGAACTTTTTTTTTCTTGTAGGAATTCAAATCTTGTGACTCAAGACTTGTTGAAGTTTAAAGTTATACATGCTTACTAATCAGTATTTGAACCAGTTTGCAGAAGATCAATCTGCTGTATTATTTTAACAAGATGAATCTGTGTTAAATTATTTAAATGTATAATCATATCATTGAAAAATAATGTTAAAGATGTTTGAATTTTGAAACCTTTGAAATGCCAATGAATGTGTTACACATGTTTTTTAATATTATAGCAATTTGAATGCTTTTGTGCTAAAAACACCACCAAGGGGGGAAAATCATAAACATAGAAAAAGCGAAATTTAATATGACATATATTTTCAAATTGTCAGAAAAATCAGTTGCAATGTGAAAACAATTCAAATATAGGTCAGTGGACTAGATATGTGCTTTCCTTTTGACAGCGGATCCGACCATCGACGAGATCGTGCGGTCCCAGATCAGCCACCAGGCCAGCATCCCCATGTCTAGACAGCCCACCCAGAGGCACATCCTGGAGGTGTCCGCAGCACAACAGAGGCAGCAGGATGTGCTCACCCAGGCATGTAGACATGTAAGAGCACCGTGCACTGCACCTCACCTTACTGTTGTATTAGATCTTATATATAGAGATTTGATGACGCAGTCAAAAAGTAATAAGTAATAAAAAATAGTTTTTTAATTCTGATCGCCCGGCTTTTGTCTCATGGAAATTTTAAAGTTGATATCTTTATTGGATCCAAATGAATAAGCTATCAAAGAGCACATTTTGTATGATAGAAATTTTGATATTAAATTCCATAAATTTCTCTGGACTTTTCTTTTAAGAATCAGAGTTCTATGTGAACAGTTCTTAGATTCACCTGATTTTATTCACAGTGTCTTCACTTATTTGTATGTAGTTTGAAGTTTGTCTTGTTTTCTTTTATATCTTTAGCTCACACTTGTGATGCAATAATATCATACATGTATAGATGATAGATTATATCATTGTCTCAAATAACGGTGGAGGGTGTTTGTGATTAATAGTGGACACATATATATATACACACATTATACAAACCTGTGTCGTATCAATAAGACCCTGTAATATGGCTGCTCCGTGGCCGAGTAAGCTTTCCTCGTGGCTTGTGGTGATGTTGTTGGATGATGTCCATTGGTTCCTTGTTGTAGCAGCCTGCCTACCCAGTAACAGGCAGATTGTGTTACCGCCACAAACTGGCCATCCGGCGAGACCAGATCAACCCCAATCTGGTTCTCATCCAGGACTCCCTGACCCACACTTTTATCCTGCAGGTATAGGATGCATGTCGGCGACCCTAACCGTGTGCTGTACGACTGGCTCTCGATCCATGTGCTTACCCACTAGATTTATAGACTACCAACTTAAAACCATCGCTAATTCTAGCTGCTTGTTATTATAATGTTGACATTTAATTGGTGTATATTAAACCATCGTCCTTCACATCCCTTAAATGCTAGGAACTCTCTTCAACAAGATTATCCTTTAATTTATAAAATTTTATGGACAATTAATTCTGCTTAATTTGAATCTATCAATAGAGAAAATAAACATGTGTACAATTATACACCTGTATTTCTAGATATAATAGAAATATGTAATCTTTTAAGTATTAGATAGGTTAATTGTTCCCAGAATAGCATAGATCCTTGAAGCACCCCTATATTAGGTGCTTCAGAATTTTGTTTATGGTAAACAATTTTATAATAAAGATTGAAGATATATTCTGACCTATTTCAAATCAGACTATAAAGCCATAATAGATATGCATAAAACCTCTGTTTACTGCTTTTATTTCAGAGGGTTAAAGTCTTTCCCTGGTTCCCAAGGACGCCATTTTTTGGACATTTTTGTCAGAAAATGAATACTTGTATTTGGAATGAAGTCCAAGATTATGTCTCTGATACATACTCAATTTAAACGATGATTATTGGCAAGGCTTAAACTCGCTGGATCAGATGTTTTTTTATAATAATGGATTAATTGATGAAAGCAGAACTGCTTTGGAAATCTCAACATTTCTTTGTCTGGAAAGTAACAATTTAAAGTTAGAAACATATTTTAGACAAAAGAGTCTTGGACTTTTTTCCTCCATTATTAAAGTACAGTATAATCAAAACAAATCCAAGGTCCTTGAGAACCAAGGACACAACACTCTAGGCTTGCATGACAAATGGTTTCAGAAATAACAAATTAGATTACACATTGTTGCATTGCATGCTGCTCACACCCTCACACAATTTGCACGACAGAAAAATAAATTTGATTTTTTTTGTTTTGTTCTGTTCTGTGGTTATCTTTAATTCAAAGCTGATTAAATATGAATATTAATGATGCTGTTGTTCTTACAGGGAGACAAATCAGGTAATTCCATTCGTCAGCACCCTAACCCTTTTGATGAACAATATACTCATGGTAAGCTCCCTTACTAACCTCTCTATCCTGTAACCATGGCAATGACCCCACACTCACCAAACCAATGGGAACTCCTTGTTAAGGTCATATACTATTGCATGAATGTTGTATCTGTACGTCACATTACTGTACCGGGTAGCATGGGTGTCTAAAGTTAGCATGTGATTTGGATTTGTTATAATCAAAATAATACCTAAATACAAGATAGTAAAACTAAATGGTGATGAAGATTGAAATATGTGAAGTCCTGTCTGTTTTTATAATACATGTAGTATCTCTTTACATTTAGGAATTATTATGACTTTGTGATGCTGGAGGGTAGTTGATATACTTTGTTGTGAATTTGATTTAACTGTGCCTTTATTTTTGTTGTAAATCTTGGTAAAAACTATATAAGGAACTTCCAGGTATTTAAACAACAATTGTCCCCTCTGATGGCTGGGTCTAAAGGATGATGTTTTAGTTCCTTCCCATTTTACCTATACTGTAGAGTTCACCTAGTTACCCTGGGCATCTCCTTTTAAATTAGTCTATCAATCCTTTTTCCACTTCTTTAGAATTTCAGACAATTTTTTTTAAATGCTATAGGATCCTCTAGAAATTTTGTAGATGCATGAACATGTCAAAACCTCATATAGATATTTAAATTAATACATGTATTACACTGTAATATAAGAATTGAATTGGCCTTTTCATTTACTAATAATTTCAGAGAATATAAATTCATTTGCATGATTTGCAGTCAATTTTGCTTTAAAAGCATGCTGAAAGGCTTCATGTATTCAATCAAGATCATTAATATGTAAATGTTTATGCATTATTTAGATTAATGCACACTATTAAGCAGTGTTATATTACATTATTATAACATATATACGATTTATTGCACAAAATGCTTCCAAAAATATACTTGCACCATATTACTTGTATCAAAATTTTATTAAGTAATAAATTTCATTGATTGCATGCATTTTGGTCATTAAATTTAATTACTGTTTCCCCTTTTCAGTATGATGAATAATTAATAGATCAAGTTGATAATTCAGTGAAAAGTTTAAGTTATGTGTTATTTCAGTTAGTTTGGAGAAAACATATCTGTTATTATGTATCTTAATGTTGTGCTAACTTCTATAAAAGAAAATTGAAATTACAAAAATTTGTTATGAATGAGAAACATGCTTAATAAATGTACATTTCAGCCAAAAACAGCCGACCTCGTGCTCATGTGCCTGAAACTTCATTTAACAATTATGAACCTCTTGATAATCACAAAAAACCCCCACCCCCACCTGAGGAGCACTTGCCCCCCTCACAAGGGGATGCCACTGAGGAAACCACTGCCAAGGAGGAGCCAGTGATGGAGGAAGAGGAGGAGATTGGTCAGTGGCATTCTCTGTATCTGACATCTGGCTGTTGGGACATACTGTGGAATCATCATTGTTTGTGGGGGACCAATGTTCCTTGCTTTCGTGGATAACCCTTGTCCACAAATTTTCATCCCCACAAACAAAGGCATTTGCTTGATATGTATCAATATTATCCTAAGCCTGCTACCAATGAAATTTACTTTCCCATGAACCAGGAAAATTTTGGCTACCCACAAACATTGACCCCCAATAAATAAAAATGATTCCACAGTACATGGATTGATACAATCATTTTAGCATTAGAATACAACTTCGATTTTGATTCATGGGAGGTCTCAATTTTCTTAAATAAGCATTCCATTTCTTCAGAAAGAATGGGACATTCTTTACTTTGGAATAATCATGATTGTAATTAACCCTTATGTTTCAAGGCCTATGGTTGCATGTTTGTCATCATAGCCTAGTTGGTTCCAATGCTAAATTGAAATTAAAAAAACAGGAATTAAATTTCAATTAAAGCATACATTTACTCATCTTTAGAGTGAGATTGAGATCCAATGTGAGCTAAGCAAACTATTGAGACCTCTCGCACCAAAGGCAACATTTCTTATGATCCCTACAATACATAAATCCTTCTTCTTGGGTACTGAATACTCTATTCATAATCAATCATAGTACTTTTAGATCATTCTTGCTCAAACTTGAAAAATCTCTTCTTTACTATATAGATCATAGAAAACATGGCCACAAGGGAAAACACAAGGAGAAAGGGGGAAGAAAGAGCAGAATGGGTAAAGTCTAGCTCTGTTTTATCGTGCTTGCATTTTGTGTGTTGTTTAGTGTAAAAAGTACATACAGGTGTGTGATTTTATATATTATCTCTTTTTTTTAATACGAAAGTAGCATGTAAATTTTGAATGTTCTATCTTTTTTTTTTTTTTTTAATTAAAAAATTGAAAAATGTCTACCAATATGCAATGAGCATAAGAACTCAAATTCAATGTTTAAAACTGTAAGATGATTTGGATATAATGATAGATGAATACCAGTTTCTTTGCAGTCAAGAATACATTGAATTTCTTGGTGGTGGTACTTGTATTAATCAATGTATTCTTGGTTTGTGTGTTTTCTTTGATGAAACTTGTAGAGTTAACAGTAACATGTAGAAGCAGCTTCTTATCTGACATCATTTTATTTCAATCTGGAAATACAAAGAAAATGCTTCTTTGTTAGGACTTACTGATTTCTTATTCAACAGTTGAAGAAACCAATGTTTTGTACCAGTTTTCACAAGAAAAGAGAGTTCCTTCATATGTACCAACTTGTGTGCAGGAATCCATTAATCCCATAGAGTTAGCACTGGAGAGAAAATTCTCTGTCGTGATTCCGCAGGAAAATAATGTTCCATTTCTGACAACGAGGGAGATTAAAAATCCAGGCAGGGAAATTAAAAATCTGGGCAGGCTAATTTTGCGTAGAGGGTCAATTCAAGATCGCAGTACTTTCCAGCGTAATTGTTTTCCTCAGTTTAAGTCTGATCTGAGGAAATCTTTTGAAGACTTCTCTTCTTTCACTGGTATTGAAGCCTTCCTGAATTGGGTACCTGCGTTTCGAGCTGACATTTCACTTTCACTTTTAACTGTTGATGCTTTCTAACTTCTTGGTTTTGTTTTATTTCAGTTTAATTTCACACTACTTTTTTTTTATCTATTATTCTTTTGAGATTTACAGCAGTTTCAGGGTTAACAACTTTAAAAAATAGAATTTTATATGAATACTAAATCACAAAAAATCTTGTCAATCCACTCGAGTTATTTATTATTCATATTTACATTTATACATTAAAAACAGTTATATTTCTCCTTTATTTAGGTACGGTACATGTAAATAGTTCCAAAAGTAAAATTTCTTTTGTTCCAAATCAAAGTCAGGTTCACAAGTTACAGCAGGCAATAGAAAAAAAATGTCTATTGGTTATAAAATAGGAGCTGTTCATATAACATATGACTGTTTAAAGCAGAGAATCACAGTGAAACATGCTGAAATCTAGATTTTTAGGTCACCTGAGTCACTCAGGTGACCTATTGCAATTGGTCTTCGTCCGTCGTCGTGCGTCTGTGCGTCGTGCGTCGTGCGTTAACAAATTTACATTTTTAACTTCTTCTTGAAAACTATCAGGCCAATCGTTACCATTTTTGGTGTGAAGCATCTCTATGGTAAGAAGAATCTAAATTGTGAAATTCATGGCTCTACCACCCCTGGGGTGCCACGGGCGGGGCCAAATATGCAAAAAAAAGCCAAATTTTCAAAAATCTTCTTCTCTACTCCCACGCATGTGAGGAAAAAACTGGTTACATGGTTATGATGTCCATGAAGCCCTCTACCAAAATTGTGAAATTTATGGCCCCTGGGTCAGGGGTTCTGGCTCTAGGGTGGGGCCAATATGGCCATATAGTAAAAATGTATTAAATCTTAGAAAATCTTTTTCTCTACTACCATATATATTTTTAAAAGACTAAATGCATGATTTTGATGTCCATGAAGCCCTCTACCTAAATTGTGAAATTCATGACCCCTGGGTCAGGGGTTCAGGATCTAGGGTGGGGCCAATGTGGCCAAATAGTAAAAATGTATTAAATCTTAGAAAGTCTTCTTCTTTACTATTATATATATTTGTTAAAAACTAAATGCATGATAATGATGTCCATGAAGCCCTCAACCTAAATTGTGAAATTCATGACCCCTGGGTCAGGGGTTCAGGCTCTAGGGTGGGGCCAATATGGCCATATAGAAAAACAGTTTTAAATCTTGAAAAATCTTCTTCTCTACTCCCATATATATTTGTTAAAAACTAAATGCATGATTATGATATCCATGAGACCTTCGATCAAAATTGTGAAATTCATGACCCCTGGGTCAGGGGTTCAGGCTCTAGGGTGGGGCCAATATGGCCATATAGTAAAAATGTATTAAATCTTAGAAAATCTTCTTCTCTACTACCTTATATATTTGTTAAAAACTAAATGCATGGTTATGATGTCCATGAGGCTCTCTACCTTCATTGCGAAATTCATGACCCCTGGGTCAGGGGTTCAGGCTCTAGGGTGGGGCCAATATGGCCATATAGAAAAACAGTTTTAAATCTTGAAAAATCTTCTTCTCTACTCCCACACCTGTGAGCAAAAACTGAATACATGGTTATGATGTCCATGAGGCCCTCTACTAAAATTGTGAAATTCATGACCCCTTTGTTAGGTGTTCAGGCTCGAGGGTGGGGCCAATATGGCCATATAGTAAAAATGCATTAAATCTTAAAAAATCTTATTCTTTACTCCCATACATGTGGGCAAAAACTGAATACATGGTTATGATATCCACAATTTCCTTTACCTAAATTGTGAAATTCATGGCCCCTGGTTCAGGGGTTCAGGACATGAAAGGGGGGGTTGCAATATGGCAATATAGTGTTAATGCATATAATGTTTAAAAATATTTTTCTCTATTCTCACACAGCTGTATAAAAAAACTGACTAAAAATTATGTTAACCAGGAAGTCCTCTACTGAAATTTTAATTTTCATGTCCCCTCAAGGATGGAGTGTGACTCTAGGGCAGGGCCAAATTGGATGTATAGATGTCAATGCATATAACGTTAAAAAATTATCTTGTTTACTCCCACACACTTGAAAGGAAAACTGAATTCATGATTTTGTAGACCAGATCTTTTAGTTTTTCACCAAAATAATAGGTTTCACAGTTCTTTTTGAAATGTGGTTGTCATTAAAAATTAAAAAATTTTCTACTCCAGTATGAAACCTAATTAATTAGATGCATATATGAGACTCAATGACAAGTTTGTTAATGGGATATATGCTACTCAGGTGACCGTTAAGGCCTATTGGCCTCTTGTTTCAATATACATGCATATAAAAAAAATACAAGTTATTGCTTATTTTACACACATGTTGAAATTCATAAAACATGAAGAAAATTTGAATTATTCTTTTATATACATGTAGCTAGCTGTTAACTATATAAGTAGCATTTGCTGGTTTAAAATGAGAACAGTTCACTTGAAATGATGATAATCCAGTGTTTCTCCTACTGCACATTTGCATAGTGCTCACAAAGCTTAATGTTTTTATAAGCATTTCTTTTGTGTTTAAACACCCTGCTGAGGGTCAGTTTTTGTGTACTGAAGATGTGATCGGAATTGAGCACAACATCATGAGCTTGTTAATATGATCATTATACATTTAAAAGAAAACATAAACATTCTGAATGACAGAATAAGTAATGACCAGTTTAACAAGACACTTAAAACCTGTTGTCTGCCTTTATTGAAGCAAACTCTTCTTCCTGTAGGAATGAGAGAGTCTGACGATGATCCGGGACCATCAACAGAGGGACCAGACTATCTCCAGGACCCTCACCATCACAATGGACCCAGGGTCAAGTCAGCCAAAGGGGGCAAGGAAATGGACAGCGTGGTAGAGAGCATCAAGGAACTGAGACAGTCACTCGCAAATAATGCCATGCAGCAGAATCATCTCAGTCCCACAACAGGGTACCTGAGTTTTATCAGTTATAGCAGAAGCTAAATGAAATGTAGTAATATGTGCATGTAAAAACTTCATTTTCATATTCCATGCTTTGCATTAGGTTTCTCGCTGATAAAGGATTAATTTCCATGAACAGTGATAAAATGTATTTTTCAGCAATATGAAATTCAATTGATACAGCACATATTGCTGGATACAGCACATATTGCTGTAACATCTTTTATTTGATAAAGAAAACCATATAGGCCTATTTAGTTTGGATTTGGACTGGAAACCTCAGATTCAATGATACGGTCATTATTAAAGTAGTACCAATGTGCTGGTACTTACGGTAATTTTCAAAACGTTTTGATGTTAAGTTCATGCTGGATTTTATTTATTGTTATGACATCATAAGGACTATCTTTTCAGTGGTTACATTAAAAGATTGATGAGGGAAACTGGAGAAGAGATAGAAGAATTAACGAATGAGATCCGTCATGATATTGAGGTAAATTGATCTTTACACACTACAGTCCTTGCATGTTACTTTTCCAAGTCCTCTCTCACTATATACATACCCAGTCTATATTATATATTCAATACATCCATGTACATGTACAAGCATGTCTATGTTGAAAGCTTTCGGCCTGCTGACTTTTATTGCTACTAGTTATTTTGTGTTGACTTTAGAGAAAAATAATCAGTTATTTGTATGCATAAATGACATTATAATTATCATATTATCTTTTTTAATGGTTATTTACTCAACACACAATAGCTAGTTAACTTTTGCTAGTTTCAATATTTAACAGCATGTATTTAGAGATATCCTTCTTTCAGTAACGCCCTCTTTCAAAACATGATATGGAACATACAAGTGTACAATGTACTTTAAATTGAATATTTTTCAAGTGTATATAGATACACACCAAAAGTAACCAATGAAATGTGTTCTTGAAAGAAGCATTGTTAATGGAGAAAGTAATATAAAACGTTACTCTGGACAGATGGAAACTTATTTCTGTCGTAAAATTGAATCATTGTTAATGGCAGAGAGATCATATAAAAAGGTTACTCTAGCTCTGGACAGATGAAAACATTTCTTTTGTAAATTTGTGTATCTTTCTATTTCTGTCCACTTTCTGATTATAAAATTTACTTGGTACTTTGGGGTTAGTTAGAAGCATCCAGGTATTTCAGAATTAACATTCTGTCTATGGCTCTTGGTATTCCTTTACAGCAAGAGCATAGGTTGGCAAAGGATCGTGATAAACAGAAAGCTAAAGAAATAAAGAAGTTTCAGTCTCTTGATGATTACAAAATGAACGAAAATAGAAATTCCAATAGTCAGGCACTGTCTATTGGCAATAAAAGCAAGACGGTTCTAACTAGAGAACCCCCTGGCAATAGTTTTGATGACAAGAGACCATTCAATGCCAGATATAAATCCAAGAGTGTAACTAATTATCCAATAAGTGATAGAACTCATGATAGAAATCAGAAATGGAGAGATCCAAGTTTAATGATCACAGGTGACACCTCGCTCAACTACAGCAATACATATATCACAAACGCTCGAAAGTCCACCTCAGAAACTGTATATACCATCCCTGCTAGTAGTGCTAATGCAACCCATGTCAACAGCTCTGGGGCTAGTGTCTATAGAAATAGCCTTAATCTGAACACAACCTCCACTGCCACCCAAACTTCATCCAAAATGGAGAAGGCCTTTCCAAGAGTGGAATTGTATCCAGACACAGACCACCCTATCAGACTAGCTGATGCAAATGGATATGCAATGACTAACACTAAGTCCAAAAGCGCTAAGGATCTGCGAGATGGAATAACCAATGTGATCACTGGAAAAGAGGATCGCAAATCAGATAAATACTTTGAGGTGTGTCTCTGCATGTGTGCTTTGCCAGTTCTTTCCTTGCTTTTTGTTCTTTCACATCCAGCAAATGCATATTTAAGGATTCAGGCTCGATGAAATTGAAAAGTTACACTGAATCAAAAACACAAAATTTACACTTTCAAATTTGTTTGAGTATGCATTTGCTCTGCATGATTTATAAAATTTTTCATTAAAACTGAAATGGAAACACTTGTCTAACAAATCAGAAACAAAGCAATAAAGATTTCAGACTTATTTGACATTTCTTGTATATGTACCTTCTTAGTTTGAAATCACTGGATTGACTCTATCTACCAACAAATACCGTAGTATTGGAAAGGTAAGCGACCATACAGGCTGCGGAATTATGTCATATGAATATTGTCTGTATGTTCCAACTAATGCTCTCCCTATTGTAACATGTATTCTTTATGTTAATATAAACTCGCAAAACTTGTATGAAGTTTTAACAATGCTGGTCAATTTAATTTGAATGGCACCATATTGTATGTATGATTATTGTAACGTAACAAATACTAATTGAGGGACAATGTCAAGTGTTTCCATTATCAGTGGTGTAAAAGGGGGAAGGGATGGTCAGGGCTTTTAACCCATGGTACTGTTTTGTTTTGCTGTAGTATTTGGACCACTTGAAAATCATGGTAATGTGACTTGCAGACAAAAAGTAACGAAATCTCAAACTCTGCTTCATTTCCTGCTTTCAGGATTTTAATTTTCAGTAACTGAACTAGTCTATGCATGGTTCAAGCAATTTGTTAGTTAATACATAGATGTATATATCTCTATGCATTAGTTATAGTTATGATCTGTTAATATAAAACATTCATATTTCTTTTACTATTGCTGAAGTTTAATATATTTATATCATCTTAACACAAAAAGACTCAGTCATATTAAATCTCTTTGCAAAGGCAAAATAAAGAAAACAGAGAGTTATAAACTAAAATAAACTCAGCTATAAATGCTTCACACTATAAAATAATGTTTGAGAGGTTAAGGGGCGAATCTCTATCTGTTTGCTAGGGTCTGGGTTCTTGTATTCATGTAGTGTTCTATTACTGTTGGTAACTCTTGCTTCTAATGACACGTTTTAGCAGCACCAAAATCGAGTGAGATCTGCCAAATCGGGTCGCCAGTCAGTAGGTAAGCAGTCCGTCACGCCCAGCTCACTAACAGGTATGGATTGCCTTTCTCACCTCTAACAACTCTCTGCTTAACTCCTTATACTACTGCTGATTTTGTATATGTGTCCTAGTCCATGTAAACATAGACCGTTGGTTGTTGTTTTTTTGTTTTTTGTTATTACAGTAAAATAGTGTTTATATCATTTGAACTGCATGTCTTGTATAGGTTTTGACTCTTTATGATTATGACTTGCGTGTCATTATAGATAATATTTCAGTTGCCAGTATGCTTGTTATTTTAATTTTATATAATAAAGTTATCTATTTTTGATAAAAAGGTTGTCACAAAATACACCATATTATTAAATTCTTCCATTTACCTTACTCTTGTAAATTAATTTACCGTAATTATGTTCAACTGTTATTGTACATAACCTGACTGTTGTGCTTTCCAAGAACTTCTGATTCACGGCGGCAAAAATTATTAATGCTTATGATTAATATATTCTGCTTGGTTCTGAAAGATTTTGCTCACTTTTAACTCTATACCGGTATTTGTTTTAAAAGAATGCCTTTTTGCAGTTTATTATTAGACAAAAAACTTAATGTTAGCATGCTTTTTTTAAATTTAATTTTCTTCTACTCTTTAGTTGTGCTAATATTTTTCTCCTTTACAAAATTGTGTATATCAATTAATGCAAATTTTGTGAAAACAAATTGATTTTAAGTTTATTGGAATACAGGGTTTTTGTGTATTCAGAGAACTTTTGAATATATCCAGAAAGTTGATTCTATCTTATATTCTTGTGGTTTACACAGAGTCAATAATTCTTCCCAAACTGGTGTTTAAACGGAAACTGTCGGGTGAGACTTTGTGCTGTGCCAGTGACTAGGTTGATATAACATTAGGAACAGAATTGTTTCTGGCGTGCCAGCTGCGTTTCCATGTTTGTTTGCAATCAAAATTCAGACCTTGAATTTATATTGTTTGTTTTTATTTTAGATTTTAAATGTAATGTCCACCAGGTTAAATTTATAGGCTACTCTAAGTACATATAATGCTCTTTGTTTTGTTTATGTTTGTTTGATTTTTTTTTTCATGTATATATAAATAAGTATTCGTTTATATTCGAGCTAGAAAACACAATTCAAACTTTTATCTTCTTTGAAAATTGTTATCATTATGCAATTTTGTGAGATAATATTGCATTAATAACTAGTATTGCATTTGTTTAGGGGGGAGCGTAATCCAAATAACTTTATATTACATGTATAATCATGTGATGCGTAAATCTTTATAATTTTTGCCCTTCTTGAATGATTGCAGAAGCTGTGCCGACAAAAATACAACTAATGATAAGCCAGGACCATCAAGAAGAAAAGGCTTTTGGAGGCCAGTTTCTACCTCTCTCTCGGACCATCCGAGCACCCTTCTACAGAAATAACTCGAAACGGAAATGAGGAGTTCATTGTGTCAAATCTTGGACAAAAAGAATTGTGCACTGTTACACCCAACACTCTAAAACAAACATAGACTGACCCTCTGTTATTGTTTGTTTAAGAATGTGAACGAAACTGTGTGACGTGCAGGTTCCTAGATGTGTAAGATTTGATACGTATAGTACAAAATGTTGTGTTGAATCATTCATAAAACCATGTGCCATTACATGTACAGATTTCTTAGCTCTACCTCGACACGTGATGCTGAACCATTTCGAGTGGAGCTGATACTAGTAGTCGGTTGACCATTGTAATGCGTTTGTCAAACTTTGTAAGGAAGGATTTCATTCTACTGTGCCAACATGTCCTAGACATTGAAAGTTTATAGAGCTACTATTATAGGAAATGCTAATAATTCATTTTTGTTCATTCATTACCTTTCATGTTGATTGATATTCATAAACAATCACTTGATTATTTCTAGTGTGTGTATGAAGAATTTTGTTTAAAACTAAACATGGAAAGCCTTTGTTTTTACCCCACAGAATATATATATTTAGAATTAGCAACAAATTTGTAAATGATTGCTTTATATGACAGGGTTGTTTGAATTGTATCTGTGTATTTTATTTTCTAAATCAAGTGTAGACGTCTAATGATTTCCGTCTCCAGATTTTAGTATGTGCCAAGTTTGTTGTGTGTGGAATATGTGTACATTAATTTTGTTCTGTACACACAGATAGTTTTACTATATACGGAAAACAGTGTAATATAAGTATTCCAGGAAAACAGAGTACGATTATTACAGATATAAACTGTGCCTTTAAAATTCGTATTAAATTCATAATAAAATCCGTCCATGATTTAGGATATTTTATATATTATTTAATAATGTTTTGTATAGCGCTGTTTACAGTGTTGGGATTGTAAATGGCTTCAGGAGAAAGAAAATAAATTATTGTTGAAAGTACATGTATTTATGATTTTGTCATTGGAAAAGATTCTGCATTTGTTCCTAGAAAAAAATGTCACAGTAGATCTTTGGAATTCACTTTGGAAGTATCAGTTCACAAGTACTGCAGAATAAGGAAGACCATTTAGGAAACACATTTGCAACTGTTTAAAGCTGTCAATGACTATATGTCAGGAACACCGCACCCAGAAACCAAGGCATACTTAGTAACAACATTTTTTGTGGCGATATTTTAATGTATGAACCTTGATCTAATGGCGAAATAACATTGACTTTGAACTGTGTACTTCTTTTTTACCGCCAATAAACTAAGTTTATCGACTGTATATTATAGGTTCTAAACAAAAACTGAACAAAAACTATAGTTAACGATTTTTTCAAAACGTTAACAATATAATTTGCTGATGAATACCGGTATATTTACATCTGTAAATTTTAATTAACATTCGTTAACTATACTTGAGAGTTGTTTATCGTAGATTCACAAATCGTGAAACTATGTTTATCATATAAATTACGTTTTAATTTATATTCCTTGATTATAGTATAGAGTTTTTAAGTGTAGTTTGCAGCTTGTGAAGCTTTATCTATCAGATGAACTTTGCTTTGCAGTAGCAAATGATTGTATTTAGTGTTTTAGTTAACTCTTTTGAAACATAGATTGTTGCGTTAACTATGGTTTACAGATTAGATTAACGTCGTTAACTAAACTTACGTCCCGTAAACTAGAGTTTACAGACGATTAATTTAGTTTATCAACTATGTTAAGCTTATTTTTGTTGCGTGACAAAACTTATAAAAACAAATATTTTCGTTTCCTTTTATATACATGTACAATAATGATGTTTAAATTTTAATGTAAACATTCAAGTATAACCTTCACAAAAATATCATGTTTCCAACTTAAGAACTTAAGAATATACTCATACAACAAACAATCTAAGAGCCTTGATTTTTACACATGCTATTAATGAATTACCTAAAGGACATTTAATAAATACAAACCTAATTCTAATGAAATAGGGGGATAAAGAAACAATTTTAGCTCAAATTGAAAAATATCCCCTTTAAGTTCTTAGAATGGTTGGCATGTGCAGTAAATTTCGAATGTTTGACCAAAATTAGAATATCAAGAAGCGAGACACAGAATTTGTACTTTTTTGTTATGCAAGCAATGTCTAAGTCATGTTTCTGTTTACAAATATAATACTGTAAAATTTATTGTTATATCTTCATGAAAAAGACCAGTAACAAACAAAATAGACGTTTTCGTTGTGGTCATTAATTATATTATTAAAAACCCAAGATTTAGATGAAAGTTTTACCAATGTAACGCAGATGAACAAAAAACAAGACTTTAACTACGTTTACAAAACAAGAAATTATCAACTCTGTACCTCGCATATAATTCGACTTACATGTACGACATTCACATTTTTAAAGCTTAAGTTATGTGTAAGTTTCCCATTCGCGATCTAAACATTGAAAATGGAAAAAAAAGATAAAAAGAATATTTTAGCTTAAATCGTGTCTTTGTCCCTTTAATCTCAAGCATTTGAGAATCTGCGTAGATTCAGGTCATCTATTTCTAATTGATTGGATCTGCATATAATTATATATGATTGAGTATATATGAGCGTATTAAAATACATGTGACTAAAAAGCTTTTTTTAATGCATCCAAGAACTTTGATCTTCACATATAACTTGCAAACCTTTTTAAAAATACTCGATTTCTTATTAACTTCTATGTTACCAATGAAAAAAACATCTATTCAATAAAATCTTCATAAAAAGGGTCGTTTAAGTGGAAGTTTCGTTTTGAATAATTTATTGAACGCTGTGATTTTTTTTCTTCGATTTTTATACTAGTATTCCCAATATTCAAACTGGTCAAATTATTATATCCTTGTTTATTGTAAAATGCTATAAAAGGTAAATTTTATGGGTAGATAACATGTACAGATATTGGATGCATATCATATATGTTGACACGCGTGCAATCTTCATAATATTATAGATGTTTTAAACATTAGCTTCAACTTAATATTTAAGAATGAGTATTTTGATGCGTTGCAATTGGTGTAGATTAATGTCTTGATATGAATATCATACCCGGTATATACATGTATATATTAATATTCCAGGTATTTTGATATCAGCTCAATGTGGTTACACAAATATGATACGACTAATAAACAAGCTTTTGAAGAGCAAAGTTCTTATATACTAGTAATTATATATTTTTGGTATTGAAAATAATAATAAAATCTACCAGATTTTATGCTTATTTAAGTTCGCAGACATCGGGATTCTAGTAGTGTGTGGGGGAAAAAAATTGATGATTTGTAAATACCACATTCTTGATCTATATATGCTCTGTATATAAGCATTGATTGTGTGTTATGGTATACATATTACTAGATTTGTTGGTGGAAATCTACTTTGGATCGTTAAAGTCTATGAAAAAGTAGTGGATTTTCAAGGGACCTGGTCACATTTTAATGTTCTAATAAAATTTCTTTAAAAATATAATTACACATACAAGATCTAATCCTGACCAAAAAATGGGGGTCCAAACAGTTAGCCAGCCCCTTGGATAGCCCCGAAGAAATGTAAAAGAAATGCACGTTTCTGATTTGCATCATTAAATTCATGCAATAAACAATGTATACAAACCGAAAAGAAGAGTTTGATTACATTTAAAATTGTCTTCATTGTTCCAAGATATTTAGCCTTATACAAAGTTGTATAGATAATCATGATTTAAGCGCCTAAGCTATTTTAAAACTAGTTTTAACACACTTTGATGAGACTAGAGTTTTGGGGATAGTGTGCTTTTTCTGATGGTTCCCGATGCCAAAGCAACAATTTTTTGGGGCAATGATAACGCTATTGATATTACAACTTTCGTTTTTCTAAAGTGCGCCTAGTTTCTGGCATCCATCTAAGGCCCTGCAACTCATAGGACCCCATCATCATTCTTGCTGGAACCCCTTTGGATGAAAAAAAACATTTGTGGTTGTCATTTAAACAATAAAGTGCTTCCTTTGGTGATTCGTGCAGGATTATGAAGGTGGCGGTATTGCAGAAAAAATACATAACGCGCCTTAACGGGTTATGTAAATTTGTTCTGCAATAATCGCCATTTTCATAACCCACAGGAATCATCAAAGGAAAGATTTAATTGTTTATATTTACATCTTCCTTATAACTAAGTAACAAGTGAAAATCTGTCAACATGACAGCAAACCGGGTTTTCTTTTATGTGAACTGTATCCATAATCCAAGTCAACCCGTATCCAGTGATGGATGATCCAATAGAGTACCCTATATGCAATATTTTGCCAAAAAATGATTAAGTACAAAAGCTGTCTTTTTCCCCCATAAATAATCAGAAATCAAAATCCTAGCAATATGCACACCTCTGATATATGTACAATTAATCTGCAAAAGAACAACTTTCTATCTTGAAAACTGTAGGAGGAGTTAACCGTACAATGAGGGTACCCTATATGCAATATTTTGCCAAAAATGACTAAGTTCAAAAGCTGGTATTTTTTCTCATAAATAATCAGAAATCAAAATTCTAGCAATATGCACACCTCTGATATATGTACAATTGATCTGCAAAAGAACAACTTCCTATCTTGAAAACTGTAGGAGGAGTTATCCGTACAATGATGATACCCTTTGGCAGCCGCCCGCCCGCCATTTTCACCATTTTAATAACCTCATTTTTCCGTTGGAAAACCCGGTTAATAAATTAATTATTAAAAATGAGTAAAATTCACTAAATTACTTGTTAATGTACATCAGTACATCAGAAACAGCAAAATTTTCTCCTTTCGGAATTCGAGTCTGGCATAATCATGATTGATTGATAGGTGCATTAAAGACAGGGGGTTATAGGGATGGTAGTCCTTTTCTAAATACATGTACGTATGTACATGTAAAATATAGATGAAATGTAGGATGAGGTTGATGATGAATAATGCATTAATGTAATTATCATCATAAAATGCACCCTATTACATAATTTTTCTGCAATGATCGCTACCTTCATAATACGCATGAACCATCAAAGAAAGCATTTCATCGTTTTTATTTTTATCTTTCTTTTAACAAATTAATGAATTGATTGTTAACAGTAAATAAAATTTACTAAATTACTGTAAATATTCACCATTACGTTAGCCAAAAGAAACAGCAAAATCGTCTCCTATGGGAATTTGAGTCTAACATCATCATGATTATTTCGTGCAGTCCGTGATTTTTGTTTGTCGCTATCTGTAGGTTTCGACCAATCGATAAACGGGGCGTGTAGATTTCAGTCTGGTTGTTTCTATAGAGATATGAATTAACTATAAGTTTCCGTAAAAAAAGAGGGAATCATACTTGTAAGATGTTAATATAAGGCAGTTAAGGCGTTCCATAAATTTATAATTCAACAAATGTCTAATCACTCTTCTCGGTCCCAAATACTAAATAATAAATCATTGGATTTGTGATAAAAAAAAAACATACCGAAAATTTTTAAAGGAAGGTAAATATTTTCATTGAAGCTATATCAGTTTAATTTGCTTTTCAATTAACTTGTTTATGATGTTAAAGACTGCACATGTACTTTCGTTTTCGACTCTCTCTCTCTCTCTCTCTCTCTCTCTCTCTCTCTCTCTCTCTCTCTCTCTCTCTCTCTCTCTCTCTCTCAACACACAAATAGGCGAATTGGAATCGAAATTTTCTTAGAGAAAACATCTATAGTCTGTGTCAAGATCTTGTTTCCAGTCGATTAATCTCGAATTTCTGTTGATAAATATAGGGACCCATTAGTTAATTCAGAAAATTTGAAATCAAATTCAGAAAAGTTGAAATAAATAAGGGGAAAAACATCAAAGAATCAGCATGTAACGTTATCAAAGTAACACGTACCATAAAATACAGACGTAGCACGTGTAAACAAAATATCATCATGTAATAAATAAAGAATCATATATTACTATGATAATTAAGTGCATCATAATATTTTTAAATATCATTTACATAAGGCATTTTCGGCGTTCCATAGATTTGAGATACAAACGCCGTAGTTTCTAGACTAACAAATGACTTAATCAATGCGATTTGTCAAAAAATAGAAGGAAAATTTCATTAGAGAAAGGTAAATATTTTCACTGATGATTTTTCACAATATTAGTTTGCTTTCCTGCATTGTCCTTTTTACACGATGTTAAAAAATAACATTGTACTTTCGTTTTCACTTTTTCTCTGTCAATATGCTTAATAAGCGAATTCGAACATTTTAAAGGAATCAATCAGTATTTTTCAGGCAATATTCATTAACTCCAACTCTAACCCATATACATCCGTTTGCTTGTGTACGCTACTACTTAGAAACAGTCGTTAAATATGGAGGGTAATCGTGTTCAAAAATCCAGACATGTAAACTTGTAAATCCGAATATGCAATCGTGTTGATGTGTGAGCCTGAGCATGAATATGTGTAGTTCTGATCGTGTAACCTATAAAACTCGGGCATAAACACGTGTAAGATTTGACTCAGTTCCTTCGCATGATGCACATTTTGCAATTTTATTGTTTACATTAGTTAATTAAACCTTCAACTTTGCACACTTTCATTCCGTAGTTTCTGCGTTTGTAACTTCAGGCTCGGCAATAGCACATCTGACATGATACAAATTGACAAATGTAAAGTCTACAAGTTTGTCGAATTTTGACATGACCTTATATGGCAACTGCCTTGCTGCGGGAAAAGGCATGCCGTAACCGCCGGACCGGAATGAACGAAAAATAAACATAATATTCAGCTAAACTGTTGCAATAAGCTTTTAACAGTCTAGACGGACTCCCAAAACGGAGTCAACGGAAGTGAATTTCTGCAAGCATTTTGGACTCCGTTTTCGGAGTCTACGCATGCGCACTGGTACTAAATATGGCGATTTTTCGATGAAAACATGGGGTCAACAAGAAATCGTCTTGCAAAGTGCTGCATGTGTTGGCAGACTTCTAACATGTTTTAAAAGACCCAGGATATAATTTACTATCGATCGTATTTGCACGAAATAGGGGTTTATTTGCACTTAAGAAAGTTATTTCTCTTCGAAGTTGGACGTTTGGACGATGCTTAGAAAGTGATATTTTTGTGTTTTTCATGGAATTTAATCGTTAATAAAAGGTAAATTGCATTAAATTTTACTTCTTTCGTATTGTGTTACAACTTAAAATAACCAAACATACTAATTGATAAGTGCGTAAACGAAAAAAGCTTCGGTTACTAACAAAAACTGGTTGCTCTAGCGATGATTAAAAACGTCTTTTTGGTATTTAAAAAATAGGATTGGTTGTTTGACAGCCCAGAAAATGAAACAAATTGTCACTCTAGATTCAATAACTCTTTAAATTGAACTGATAATTATCATCAAAACAATAATAATCGCTCGCGGCATTTGCGATGTTAGGAAGCCATGTTAAATACATAATTATTCAATATAATTAAATAATTTAGCATGAAAAAGATTAAAATGAGACTATACTTTTAACAAACAATGATAAATAAACATATCCAAGCGTTAAATTTATTTCAAAACAGTTATAGTTGTGCGTGATCGAAGTTTTGGGTGAATTTTTCATTTTAAAAATTAATCTTACGTAATACAAGTGAACGGTTATAAACATATGACATTAATAGGATACATAAACGTTCAGAAATGTTTTTGAAAGTTTGGAATTAATTTTTGTCGTGTTTTTGGCCAGTTTTAGAGATTTATTTAGAACTAAGGGGCATAACTCGCACATTGTTTACATTAGAAACGCCATTTTACCGCAATGCATGATGGAGCCAAAGACTCCGTTTTGGGAGTTAACTCCGTTTTGGGAGTCCCGTCTAGACTGTTTAATGAACGACACCTTTTCTATCGAAAACACCGGTATTATTTTTAGAAAAAAAAATTGAGGTATGATTGAAAATGGACCAAACAGGAAGAGGTTCATGTAGAAAAAAAATCGTTGCCGATGTGACGAATGCGCTAATTTCCGTAATATAATTCTCATGGTATTATAAAAGGAAATGCCTAATATTTTATGTCTCTAAAAAAAATTGACATGTAATTTAAACTGGAATATAAGTAAATGCGTACTCTTTTCTAGAAATGAGACGGATCAAGAAATTTCCTAAGGGGGTAAATATATTTTGAGCGGCATGGGGTTCGAAGACCGCCGTGAGGTCCCATGTAACTCCATTGCTTCTGAATTCTAAGAATTTTGAAAGTGAATTTTTAAACGGGTTTCCGATTATTGAAATAGTAAAAATTGCAGACGGGCGAGTGGCTGTCAAAAAGGTACCCTTATTGTACCGATAACTCCTCGAACAGTTTTCAAGATAGGAAGTTGTTCTTTTGCAGATCATTTATACATATATATCAGAAGTATGCAAATTGCTAGAATTTTGATTTCTGATAATTTATAAAAAAATATCAGCTGTTGAACTTAGTCATTTTTGGGCAAAAGCATTGCATATAGAGTACCCCATTTTTACTCTTGTTATTTTTTTGAATTAGTTAGAATAAACGACCTGCAAGGATTTGGTATTTTTTGCGGAAAAATTTATGTTACTGTACATGTATTTATACGTTTTGTTGTTGTGTAAGTGAAAGATAAATAATAACACAATCTTCAATAATAATAAAAAAAAACTAGCGCATATTTTTTGTGTGCCGTAAATTGAAGTTTTACTATGGGAGGCACTGTAGCTCAAAGATCTTCCATCTGTATTTTTAGACAGGGAGCTACAGACCTGCAGCTAGTTCACAATTGGCTGTAAAGCTGTATTATACTAGCTCTCCAGAAAATGTTTATCAGCCAACTTCACAAAGTGAGTCTGTATTGAACCGATATTCAGGACGTCATACTCAATCCCGTAATAATTGCTTAAAATAATTTTTAAGAAATGTCAATTTTTACCTGCATGATAGGCTTTTTTTCCTATATATTGCCGACAATGCAAAGAAACATTTCTTAAAATAATTTATACACATTTTAATTTCACGACAGTTAACCTTATCCTTGGGATTTTTATTCATTTTTTTTAAAGAGGGTGTCGCTTCTTATGTCTCATATTACCGGGTAATCACAATCTCAAAACCAATGTATTTAAATAGTTTGTTTTTCTTATCGATAACTTTGCAACTCAGCTGACGGACCCCGTGTAATTTTTCGCGTTGGGGGGGGGGGGGGGGGTTCTTGTCACAACTTTGTGGTAGCGATAAGGATGCATTTGGAGATATTTTCTTAATTCAGCCGAGGCCTATACTTTAACAATTTGTTGCATGTACTCTAATAACAGTGGCGTCGGAAGCAAATTGAAAGGGGGGGGGGGGGCTAAACTAATCATGAAAAATATTGACAAGAATTCCCATAATCATGAAAATTCTAATCTATACCAATAACTCCAATCTTACCTGCCCAATTCCCCCCCCCCAATCATGAAATTCCTAATCCGTGGTGGTGGTGGTTGGGGGGGGGGGGGGGGGTGCTGGTATACCTACTATGACTCTAATTTTCAATATCACTATTAATATTTCATTCTCTTTAAGGTCTTTTAAGGAACAATTTTGTTTGTAGGGGGGGGGGTTGAATCCTCTCTGTTGCTATGTTCCTAATGGTTAGGTCTAACTTGGCAAAAAAGTGGGGGGGGGGGGGGGGGGCTAAGTCCCCCCCTAGCCCTCCCTCCCCCCCTCCTGGTTCAGACGCCTATTAATATAAAAGCGTATATATCTTTATACACGTGTATTCAAACAAAGTCATTAAATGTAATTTTTTCAGTTCTTTGAGGATATCTGAAGCCGATCGAATTCTTTACTTGCACCTTTTATACATTCTCTTGATAAAATGTACACCAATCTCATAATTTAATTTCCCGAAAAATAATACTCTATGAAATGTTGTTATCCAGAGATAATATGATTATAGGCTTACCTAATATATATTTTTATTTATTCCGTCCATATTCCGGCGATTACGGCATGGCTTTACCTGCAGCCAGCCTTTTTCTATCAGTGACGTCATTGTTTCCATATAAGGTCATGTCAAAATTCGACAAGCTTGTAGACTTTACATTTGTCAATTTGTATCATGTCAGATGTGCTATTGCCGAGCCTGAAGTTACAAACGCAGAAACTACGGATTGAAAGTGTGCAAAGTTGAAGGTTTAATTAACTAATGTAAATAATAAAGTTGCAAAATCTGCATCATGCGAAGGAACTGAGTCAAATCTTACACGTGTTTATGCCCGAGTTTTATAGGTTACACGATCAGAATTACACATATTCATGCTCAGGCTCACACATCAACACGATTGCATATTCGGATTTACAAGTTTACATGTCTGGATTTTTGAACACGATTACCCTCCATAGTTAAACATGGTTCCTCCGAGTGCTTAGATCATTTAACTCAAGTTTTGTATTACTATTATGAAGTACATATTGTTCTGGAAGCAAGATGATTTAGACAATTTTTAAGTTCAGTTTTATTGTAAACCTGGGGGTCATCAAGAAGTTATAATTGGGGATTGGGGGAAACCTTCTTAAAAGCATGAAACTGTTTTGTTTTAAAAGGTTTTCGCGCGCGCGCGCACACACACAGACACAGAGAGAGAGAGAGAGAGAGAGAGAGAGAGAGAGAGAGAGAGAGATTTGTCGCACTTTTTCGGTTTTCTTTTCGGTTCTTATTCCATTAAAGAGATTGAAAGATTCAAAGAACGAACTGCATCTACTTTGCAGTACTTCTCTCACAATTGTACCATTTTCTATAGATATTCTTTTTGGAAAGGCAAACGCAAAATCTTTGCTGGACATGATTTTTAGCTCACCTGAGCTGAAAGCTCAAGTGAGCTATTCTGATCACATTTTGTCCGTCGTCCGTCTGTCCGTCCGTCTGTCCGTCTGTCCGTCTGTAAACTTTTTACATTTTGAACTTCTTCTCTAAAACCGCTTATCCAATTTCAACCAAATTTGGCACAAAGGATCCTTATGGAAGGGCAAATATAAATTGCAGAAATATAATTCCAATCTGTATTCAAAGCGGAAAAAAACCTTGAAACTGTAGAAAAAGGGGGGTGCATTTTTAAAAATCTTCTTCTCAAGAACTAATTAGTTCAATTCAACGTAGTTTAGCATAAATTATCCTTATGGGAAGGAAAATATAAATTGCAAAAATTAAGTGCTAATTCTGATTCAAATCTGAGTTATTACGAAAATAATAATAAAGGAAATGCGTGTTTTAATCAGTTTAATAGCTTCGGGCTCGGCATACGGTAAGAATTACCTACGGTAAAATGGGTAGGCAAGACTTGGTCTGAGCAAAACAAAAGATTGGCAGGTATTAATCTGCCAATCTTATTAAAGTTTCTGGATATTTGATGGACCAGTATATTTGTATTCGCTGTAAATATTGCTGCAAAGTAATGCGTATTTGGAATTGACGATTGCCGATCTGCCCCGGCTTTTTTTTGCCACGGCCCGGGTTTGCATACCCATTTTACCAAGACTCGTATTCCATACTTCTAAAACGAGGTTCTTTGTTTAAAGCAGCCATGACATTATATACGAAAAAGGGTCGATCTGACTATGATGAATTTACTTGCTATGCAACCGTTCGCGTATGAAGGGACATTTTTGAAACATGCAAAATATATTGGTGCCGATTTTGTGAAGTAAATTAAGGCTAAATATTTCAATGCGTTGACAGTTTTCACACATGACGTTGGTGTTAGCTTGTTCTGATTTTCGTTTCGTTTTCATTATTTATGCTTTGTAACCTGGGAACTATCGTCTGTATTTCGTGATTTTTACGTATCAAATAAAACAGAGACTACGGTAAATCAAACAGTTAACAGTTTACCTGCGCAAATTAAGCAAAATCTGATGTAGGGGTATTGAAATACAATTCATTCTATCGGTAATTCGGCATTATCTTTTGCGTAATGGTAGATTAATACAATAGGTTTTCTTGAGATGCTCGGCATTTTCTCGAGTTTATTCAGTTTAAATAGAGTTTGATATCGCTGACGGCAATATGTAGGTATATACATGTATATATATATGTGATTCATTTCGAAAAAATAAATTGTGTTCTTTATTTGTTATACATGTAGTGCATGTTTCTTGTGTTTAATTGTTACCCTACAATTTCTATTTACTAACCATATTTTAGTGTTAAGCTTCGAATTATAAGCAAGATACAGAGATTTGCTCACAATTCTATGTTTGTACACGGATCTTAAAAGCAAAAGATTAAAAAAGTAAAAAAAATTGTCAATATTTATTACGAAAATTTTCAAAGTCTGTTCTTCCAGAAACCAACTTATTGAATTGTAAACTTAACCTTTTTAGCTCTCCTGAGGGTGGGGCCACAATGGGGGGGGGGGGGGTCGAAGTTTAACAAATGAATATATAGAGTAAATCTTTAAAAATCTTCTTCTCAGAAACTAATCGGCCAGGAAAGCTGAAACTTGTGTGGAAGCATCCTCAGGTAGTGTAGATTCAAAGTTGTGAAAATCAAGACCCCCGGGGGTAGGTTGGGACCACAATGGGGGATCAAAGTTTTACATAGGAATATATACAGTAAATCTTTGGAAATCTTCTTCTCAGAAACTAATCCACCAGGAAAGCTGACATTTGTGTGGATGCATACTCAGGTAGTGTAGATTTAAAGTTGTGAAAATCATGACCCCCGAGGGTAGGGTGGGGCCACAATGGGGGATAGAAGTTTAACATAGGAATATATACAGTAAATCTTTAAAAATCTTTTTCTCAGAAACTAATCCGCCGGCAAAGCTGGAACTTGTGTGGAAGCATCCTCAGGTAGTGTAGATTCAAAGTTGTGAAAATAATAACCCCTGGGGGTAGGTTGGGGCCACAATGGGGGGTCGAAGTTTAACATATGATTATATAGAGTAAATCTTTAAAAATCTTCTTCTCAGAAACCAGCCAGGAAAACTGAAACTTGTGTGGAAGCATCCTCAGGTAGTGTAGATTCAAATTTGTGAAAATCATGACCCCTGGGGGTAGGTTTGGGCCACAATGGGAGGTCGATGTTTTACATAGGAATAAACAGAGTAAATCTTTAAAAATCTTCTTCTCAGAATCTAATCAGCCAGGAAAGCTGAAACTTGTGTGAAAGCATCCTCAGGTAGTGTAGATTCAGAGTTGTGAAAATAATGATCCCCAGGGGTAGGGTGGGGCCACAATAGGGGGGGTCAAAGTTTAACAAAGGAATATACAGGGTAAATCTTTAAAAATCTTTTTCTCAGAAACTAATCAGCCAGATGATTCTTTATAATTGTTAAGACTTTGGCCCCAGGACAATTTTTTGGCCTCACGAGAAGGTTCAGAGTTTGGTGTATGTTTATATCCCATATATAAACTATTGTTAGGGATCTTCTTGAGAACTGCAATACTCAACATATGATATGACTATAAAATCATCCTGTTAGAAAAGGGACTAATGATTATAAACATAAGAATATCCAGGGGAAAATGGATTTTATTTATACAGGATCTACATGTATTATTGTACATTGTCCAGATAGTTTGTATTATGACTCCATTGAGCTGATTTTATCATAACTATTGTTCCTCAGGTGAGCAATGTGGCCCATGGGCCTCTTGTTTACGTAGCACCTGTTTCTAGTAACACAGAGTGAATGATTCTTGTCCTCAAACAAAGCGTGCTTGCACTATGTATAGTTACGGTTGAGTGTTTTCAGTTCAGAACAAATGTCTTTAATTGAAAGAGCAAACGTGCATTAAAGAAAGAAAATTGAAGTAAAATGCAAAATACACAATCCTGTAAAATATCAGAAATAAAACATTTTTTATACAAACCGATAATTTTAAAAGAGAAAAAGTATGCCCACAGATGGAATCGAACTAGGGCACAAAAAGCATCCTGTGTCACATAGCCAGCGGTTTAAATATAGATCTCATTATGATAGAAATCAGTTTCCAAAATTTTTGTCTGGTTTTTTTTTTGGGGCAAACTTCAACCCCAGGGCCGGAGAGCCCCTAAAAAGTTCTAGACTAGCTTAATTTATTCCTTTGAACAAAACTTATCAAAATATCTCAAATTTTTTTAGGGGCAGGCTGGTCCTGGAGGATATCTAGGCTAAAAACCATGCAGGAATATACCATTTTACTGAGAGAATGCTGTTTTGGCCAACTTTGGTGATTAATAATAAAATTTCAAGAAAAATACGATAGGTTCAAAATGCAAATTCGAAAAACTTAGAAGTATGTACGATAGAAAATAACAAAATAACTTTGATTTTCAAAAGTGATTTTTTCCGGGAAATCCATCTTCCCTATGGGTCGATTTAATTTTTATTCGCAATGATCCTTTCAAAATTCTAAACCAGTGAAAGTATTTTAATTATAACTAGACTTTGACCCGTGCGTGCACGGGTTGACATTGCATATGCTATAGGACATTTACGAAATAGATACATCGACACACCGTATTGTTGACATTTACATAACCAAGCTTTAAGCCTACGATACTGCTATTAATTTCACTACACTCTGCGTAGCTAGTGTCCTTTCTGATATATTTCATTTTATCAAATAAAATATACAACATATATATCAGAGAGGACACTAGAATAATCTAACTGTGTCTCGTCATAACCAAGCTTTAAGCCTACGATACTGCTATTAATTTCACTACACTCTGCGTAGCTAGTGTCCTTTCTGATATATTTCATTTTATCAAATAAAATATACAACATATATATCAGAGAGGACACTAGAATAATCTAACTGTGTCTCGTCACAAGCCTTCACCACAGTTAAAATGCCGTAATGTAGCAACAAATTGCAGAATCGCTCCGAAACGATTTTGGAGAATGAAGATGCGTTGAAAATAACAGTCAAATTATTTATAACAAACCATTTTGAGGCTGTGCATACCTTTCACCCAAAAATTTCATGCATATTAATGAAGAATCAGGGAGTGGAAGAATTCAACACTTTTTCACCAACGTTTTTACTCGCTTCGAATTAACACAATGTTGATATTCGGAACTTCGGATTTTTTAATATTAAATGCACTGAACTAGAGTTATCTGCCGTATTTACTTTGATGAACAGAATATATGACAAATTTTTAATGAAAAACACGTATTTGTAATATCGTTTCTGAGTTTATCCATACAAATGTGATATTGTGGAAACATAAACTAAAGAGCCTACCATGATTTAGCGTGAATGTAATGCGCTTGTTGTTAAATCTTGAAAATCCAAATGATTTCCGGATTTTTAGGTCACCTGAGTCACTCAGGTGACCTATTGCAATTGGTCTTCGTGCGTCGTGCGTCTGTGCGTCGTGCGTCGTGCGTTAAAATTTTTTACATTTTTAACTTCTTCAAAACTACCAGGTCAATCGTTACCATTTTTAGTGTGGCATCTCTATGGTAAGAAAAATCTAAATTGTGAAATTCATGACTCTACAACCCTTGGGGTGCCACGGGCGGGGCCAAATATGCAAACAAGGCCAACTTTTCAAAAATCTTCTTCTCTACTCCCACGCATGTGAGGAAAAAACCGGTTGCATGGTTATGATGTCCATGAAGCTCTCTACCAAAATTGTGAAATTTGTGGCCTCAGGGTCAGGGGTTCTGGCTCTAGGGTGGGGCCAATATGGCCATATAGTAAAAATGTATTAAATCTTAGAAAATCTTCTTCTTTACTACCATATATATTTTTTTAAAAACTAAATGCATGATTATGATGTCCATGAAGCCCTCTACCTAAATTGTGAAATTTATGACCCCTGGGTCAGGGGTTTAGGATCTAGGCTGGGGCCAATGTGGCCAAATAGTAAAAATGTTTTAAATCTTAGAAAATCTTCTTCTCTACTCCCATATATATTTGTTAAAAACTAAATGCATGATTATAATGTCCATGAGGCCCTCTATCAAAATTGTGAAATTCATGACCCCTGGGTCAGGGGTTCAGGCTCTAGGGTGGGGCCAATGTGGCCAAATAGTAAAAATGTATTAAATCTTAGAAAATCTTCTTCTCTACCCCCATATATATTTGTTAAAAACTAAATGCATGGTTATGATGTCCATGAGGCCCTCTACCAAAATTGTAAAATTCATGACCCCTTTGTTAGGTGTTAGGTGTTCAGGCTCTAGGGTGGGCAATATAGTAAAACTGTTTTAAATCTTAAAACTCTTCTTCTCTACTCCCACACATGTAAGCAAAAAACTGAATACATGGTTATGATGTCCATGAGGGCCTCTACTAAAATTGTGAAATTCATGACCCCTTTGCTAGGTGTTCAGGCTCTAGGGTGGGGCGAATATGGCCATATAGTAAAATTGTTTGAAATCTTAAAAAATGTTCTTCTCTTCTCCCACACATGTGAGCAAAAAACTGAATACATGGTTATGATGTCCATGAGGGCCTCTACTAAAACTGTGAAATTCATGACCCCTTTGTTAGGTGTTCAGGCTCTAGGGTGGGGCCAATATGGCCATATAGTAAAACAGACCGTATCTCACCTAAGATTCTTGAAAATATCATACCTTCAATTAAGCATCCAATCGCTAAATTATTTAACCTTACACCTCAAAATCAAGAATTATATGGAAATTGTCACATATTACACCTGTATATAAGAACAAGGGCAACCCAGAGGGCCCCTCAAACTATAGACTAATTGCACTCACATGCACCTTGTGCAAAATACTGGAAAAAATTCTTTTCAAAAACCTGCACAATTATATGAAGGATAACAATCTTTTATTTAAAAAGCAATCAGGATCTGATTCAACAATTAATCAGCTTACCGAAATTTATAATATTATAATATCTAACTTTGATAAAGGTAAAGATATTATGTTCATTTTTTGTGACATATCAGAAGCATTTGATAAGGTCTGGCATAAAGGTCTCATCTATGAATTACAAAAATATGGAATCGGGGGAGAAATCCTTGGATGGATAGAAAACTATATTACTGATAGAACACAAAAGGTTGTCATTGAGGGCTATTCCTCAGGAATTGAAACCACTAATGCAGGAGTATCCCAGGGGTCAGTGCTAGGACCCTTCCTCTTTCTTATTTACATTAATGATATTGTTGAAAATATATGCAACCAAATAAGACTCTTTGCAGATGACACATCACTTTTTGTAGTAGTTGATGATAATAATAATAATTCAGCTAAATCATTTACAGCTGATCTTGAAAAAATCAAACAGTGGTCTAATCAATGGCTGATGGATTTTAATCCAAACAAAACAATAGATTTTAAGTTTTCTAGAAAGAAAAAACCCATCCCCAGGTCTCTTTTGGTAACACTTTGTACTTTAAACAATATAATCCAAAAAAATAATCATTGTCACTTAGGACTTACTTTGCAATCAAATGGGGGATGGTCACATCATATATCAAATATATCCGAAAAGGCATGCCAAAGATTGAACATGCTACGCATTCTTAAATATAAAATAAATAGGGAATCATTGATTAAAATTTACTTTGCATTTATTCGCCCTGTGTTAGAGTATGGTGATGTAGTCTGGGACAAATGTACAGATGAACAAAGTAGTTTATTGGAAAGTATACAGATCGAAGCTGCACGAATAATTACTGGTCTTAGACGAAACTCATGTAAACAATACCTATATCAGGAATTAGGCTGGGAAACACTTAAGAAACGTAGAAATAACCATAAATTAATATTATTGTTCAAAATATTAAACAATTATACCCCTGAATACTTATCTAATATTGTTGGTGAATGTTTCCCCTCACATAATACCTACAATCTTCGTAACAATTTCATCTATCGCACTCCTGTTGCAAGAACAACATCTTACTTCAATAGTTTTATACCATCTACAATTATATTGTGGAACAATCTACCTCAAATACAAAAAATATAACCTCAGTTTCAGTATTTAAGAATAGCCTCAAAAATATTAATAGTAAAACACTAAATATGCATAAATTATTTAAACATGGCAAAAAATTAGAAAATATTTGGCATTGTCAGTTGAGAAATAACAGTAGTAACTTAAATGCTGACCTTTAGTCACACCACCTTATTGCTTCTCCACTATGTCAGAAGTGCTTTCTTGAAGTGGAAGACTCTAAACATTATTTCGTACACTGTCCATTATATGCCTCCCAAAGAAAATCTCTATTTGATTATATGAACGACAATTCCATACCAATCACAATTAAGAATCTACTTTTTGGAAGTGATAAACTAACATTTCAAAATAACTTATTATTATTTGATAAAATTCATTTTTACATAAAAAGTACAAACAGATTTATGTAAGTCAATAGGTAAAAATGTACACATTGTATAAAAAATGTATCAAAATGGGTACCACTGACTTTCTTTAAACTCCCTTCTTTTTATTTTTTTTATTGCTTATTTGTTCTCCCCCTCCCACCCACCCCTCCCCCAAACTTTCCATTTTTTTCTACTCTGTCATCAATTTTTTGATTTGTTTTTATTACATGTTTTTCCTTTTCTTTCTCATTTTTTCTCTACAGTACATATACTTTTTTTTATTCTCAACCTTAGCAATTAATCATTATTTTTCTATTATTTTACTTTCATTTTCCTATCATAAGCTCTTTGTTTTGTTATTTTTTTGCACTGTACCTCCTTCCAATGCTATTTATAATATTAATCTATTATACAAAATTCATTTGCAATATATTATGTTTATATATCTTATATGAAATTATATAACTACTCATATTATACCTTGACTACTGGAGAGAACATAAATAGGCATTATGCCTGCTGTTCAATCAATTTCAATGTATCTATATACTTGAATAAAATACTTCTTAAATTATAGTAAAACTGTTATAAATCTTAAAAAATCTTCTTCTCTACTCCCACACATGTGTGCAAAAAACTGAATACATGGTTATGATATCCACAATCTCCTTCTTAAATTGTGTAATTCATGGCCCCTTGGTCAGGGGTTCAGGACATGAAGGGGGGGGGGGGGGCGCAATATAGCAATATAGTGTTAATGCATATAATGTTTAAAAATTTTCTTCTCTATTTTCACACATCTGTATTAAAAAAATTGACTAATAATTATGTTTACCAGGAAGTCCTCTACTGAAATTTTAATTTTCTTGTCCCCTCAATGATGGGTTTTGACTCTAGGACAGGGCCAAAATGGATGTATAGATGTTAATGCATATAACGTTAAAAAATTATCTTCTTTACTCCCACAAACCTGAAAGGAAAACTGAATTCATGATTTTGTAGACCAGATCTTAGTTTTTCACCAAAATTATAGGTTTCACAGTTCTTTTTGAAATGTGGTCGTCATTACAAATTTATAATTTTTCTACTCCAGTATGAAACCTAATTAATTAGATGCATATATGAGGCTGCGTGACAAGTTTGTGTATAGGATGTATGCTACTCGGGTGACCGTTAAGGCCAATTGGCCTCTTGTCTAACGGAATTTTCGTTGATTATTAATTAGCGGAGCTTGATTGAGAAAAAATAAAAACAAATTGGTAATCTTCAAGTACCAATGATGTTTAAAATATATAAAACAAAAGACAGTACTCTTCCGATTCAACGGAATTAAAGCCCAAAAATTCGATTCTATTATTTTAATATAGTAGTACTAGACTTTGACCCGTACACGCATGGGTTACCATTGCATATGATATCGGACATTTACGAAATAGATACATCGACATACCGTATATTTTTGTCATTTACATAACCAAGCTTAAGCCTACAATAATGCTATTAATTTCCCTACACTCTGCTTAGAATAATCTGTGTCTCGGGACAGGCCTTCACCAGTGCCTCTCATGTACCCGTAATGAAGCAAAAAATTGCAGAATTGCTCCGAAACGATTTTGGAGGAAATTGATGAAGCTGCATTGAAAATAACAGTCAAATTATTCATAACAAACCATTTTGAAGCTGTAAATAACTTTTATCTAAAAAATTAAATTTATATCAATGAAGAATTCAACACTTTTGAACCAAAGTTAAACTTTTATTTACACACCATGTTGACGTTCGGAACTCTCGGGACTTTTTCTATTAAATGCACTGGGTTAGAGTTATCTACCGTATTTACTTTGATGAACAGAATATTTAGCAAATTTTCAATGAAAATAAACACGTATTTGTATTATCGTTTCTGCAAATGTGATTTTGTGGAAACATAAATTTAAAAGCCTCCCATGATTTAGCGTGAATGTAATGCGCATGCGCAAGATTGTAAAATCCAAAAAATCCAGATGATATCCGGATTTTTTAAAGGAATTTTCGTTGATTATTAATTAGCGAAGTTTGATTGAGAGAAAATAAAAACAAATTGGCAAGTGACAATGATGTTTAAAATATATAAAACAAAAGACGGTACTTTTCTGATTTCTCGGTATTAAAGCCCAAAAAATTCGAGTCTATTATTTTAATACAGTAGTATATATAGATGTAATTTAATCCACATAAATATTGACAGATGTCCCATACCAACTTAAAGTTTCAAGGTCACGGCTATTACTTATAAGTAGGTTACTGTTTTGTAATGTCTAAGCAAGATTTGGACAGGGGAAGATGAGTTATTGACCAGACGATGATTTTTCACAGATGTTTGATATGATATATATTGACTTTTGACCTTAAGCAAGGTCACAGCACACTTTTTGCTCAAAGGCACTCCGTGATTAGAGTTTGAGCCGGATTATGATTAAGTCTATAGGAAAAATATATTTATGGTCCGAACAAGGATTTTTCACAAAAAGTAGATCTACTTCATATATACACTTTGACTAAGACTCAAGGTCCAAGGTCACTGCACATCCTTTACCTAAAGTCACTCTGTTGGGGAATAATATTAAGGTATTCGATGTTTAACGACCACATTTTGTACCTAATAATTAGTAATAAATGAAAAGTCCGATATTCTTAATCATGATATCACTTTGAAGGTGTTATCAAATAAAAATACTCCACTATGGAATTTTCAAAATTGTGATTATGGTCCAACTAATTTCACTTTCATAGTTATCTAGCAATACATATTTAAATAGTTTAAAGGGATTCAAAATTCTTCAATATCCCTTCATTAGACATTTAATACCTTAATGCAAATTTATACACATGACAACGGAAAAACTGAATTCTAATGTAGTGAGCAAATTATTAAGGACAGGATTCTATTGGGAAGAATTGTAGATGTATAGAGCAAGGTCATTGGAACACAATCAATGTATACTTGTGCCATCCATTTATTATGTATACATTGTATACAACTTGCCGTTTTATGATCAGTATCGGTGAAACTTATGAATATTCGTCCTTTCACTCTTATATGATCAACTTTCTTTTTCCTTTCTTGTAAACAATTACCACATCATATCTCACGCTAAGTAATTTTGTGCAAGTAGTTGTAGTATTTCTTTTGT
Source organism: Magallana gigas (assembly GCF_963853765.1). NCBI lineage: Eukaryota > Metazoa > Mollusca > Bivalvia > Ostreida > Ostreidae > Magallana > Magallana gigas. Next base: position 16,356,435 of record NC_088857.1, read on the forward strand.
CTTTTTTACAGAAACGTATCATGAAATTGTGCTGTCCCGGAGACAGTAGTATAACCTTTATTGTGTGTAAGGTAAAAAGCTGAAAAAATACGAAAACAATTACAGCAATATGACAATAGAGTAAAAAATAAAACGACTTATGACATGAACAATGATCCAAACTTTTAAAGAACAAATTGGGGTAGTGTTAAATAATACAAATTTCCTAGAAATATCTCTCTAAATTACCTACAGATATTAACAGTTTAATCACTTACAAAAATTGATAAAAGAGTTTATAAGTAAAACGTTTCTTTATTGCAATAATCAAAAGTTGACCTATCAACCATGTACGTGTAATACATGTGTACGAAAACAATTACATTGAACAGTTATTTTACAGAAATTAGACACTATGCATACAAAGGTTAAATCAGAAGATAGCTTACATTCATATATTTACATTTTCAACTGTCTTTGTCTGTGATAACATTACGAATCAATTTTGAACCCCAAAACCCAATAACTTCATAAAACATGAGTTACACAGAATGGGCGGGTCTTATAGCATAACCGAAAAACGGTATTGGCTGTGCTGCGTAGTAATACGTAGCATGCGCTACATAAAAAATAGTGGTTTTAAAATACTATTGTTTTAAAGTGTACAAATTTGAAATAATATAAATATAAGTAATAAGGAATCATTCTTCGTATATTATGAGGTGATAATTTCGGTCACGCCCCGACCTTAATTATTACTTCATTATACTCAAAGAATGATTCCTTATTCCTTGAATTTAATCTCGTTATGCATAAGACAAATAAAAATATTTAACTTACACTGTGCCAGGCCACAACCGCCTAAAACTAAAAGCATAGATCAGCAAACATGGCTGACAGAAGTACCTTACAAGAACAATAACTCTAAACGAAATAAAAAGAAGGATAACTCTTATAGCACTAAAGCAACACAGAAATAAATATTTCTTATACATGCATTAATTATAATGCGAGAACTGAAATAAGTAAAAATAACTGTAAAAAATGATTTTTTTTTTGCTAATCGGAAGAGCTTTCTTTTTCGCCAATCAAATGAATACTGAATATTTTTATTTAGGAAGAGTTTATCAAATTAATAAACAAATCCGGTTTGTAGGATTTATAAAAAAATTATTTAACCTTTCTGTTTTGCAGAGAATTTGAATTTGTGCAGATAGGAGGGATGGATGATACAAAATTTTGTCTTTTAGTAGCTGCTATTGATTTTGGTACCTCATCTTCTGGATGTGCATTTTCATTCAGGCATTGCTACAAAGAGGATCCTCTTGATATCCATTTCATCGAGAAATGGATGGGAGATGATGATTATCATATTTTCTTCTCTAAAAAACCTCCGACATGTGTGTTGCTAAATCCTCAAAAGGAGTTTTTGTCATTTGGATATGAGGCGGAACAAAAGTATTCAGAATTGGCTTTCGGTTCAAACCATTACGACCATTATTTCTTTAAAGAATTTAAAATGGTGCTTCACGAAACAAGGGTAAGTACAACTGCTTCAAAGAAGACAAGGAAATTTTATCTTTTCGATAAATCTATCTAAAGATACTCTTGTTTAACAAAAGTAGTAGTTAAAACTTAGAATTGTTACAGTAACGTTGCGTGGCAATCAGAATTAAGAGTACCTCACGCTATTTACTACTCGAATAGCGAATAGTGTTCTGTGGTTGGTTCACGATTCAAATTAGTGTAAATATATTAATAAACGAAAATTCAAAATCCATATTTACTGAAATAATTTATTAAAAGAAGTATTGAAGAATTAAATATTGTCGCGCACGAGATACTTCTTGATTGATCAAACTTATGATACAAGTACATTGAGAGCATGAACTCAACGGACTTGCAAAGGCTGTCAGAATATTTTCAAGTCGTAGTTACATGTATTATGCTAACCTTCACATATATGGAAAAATTTGCTACATTCCTTCTTTGTAACGTAATGATAAATGATGCTTTTATACATGTACATGTACTAACCTTTAATAGATTATTCATTGAATGTTTCAGAGATTGACGCGGGATATCCAAGGGTACCTTGGGGTGGTGTAAAAGTAGTCCCGCGATGTCCCAATTTTCTATTTCGCGTCTAACTTATTTTCCAGTTATTTTTATCAAAAACCATTAATCAGATATCAGATGGCATCTTAATTTAAGTCGATTGTATTCTTTCTGCTTCATAAACAACACTAATAAGTTAAAATTCGCCAATCTTCCTCCGTCGAAAGTGTAAATGTAGTCCCGAGAAATCGACTTTTTTTTTAATTTCCGGTTTTTCTTTTGCCTTTGTATATGCATTAAATAAACATATTTTTAAATGTTTTTTTCTTGTTGTTGTCTCTTTATTATTTGTAAATGGTAGAAATATTAATTATTTTTCAACTTTTAACCTTAAAAGCAGTTATTTACACTTTCCCTTGCGGGACATTGAAGTTTACGGTACAGCTGAAAAGATATAATACAATTGGAAACCAAGCAAAGTTACATTTAAGAATTTTTAAGCAAATAATAGTATTATCATTAGTAATAATTTTATTTAGATCACTTTAATATAAGAGAATGCGTCCAATCATTAATTAAAGATTCCGGCAGCAATTATCGTCTCAAAATCATTTAATTATTATTTTGTTATTTTACTTGTTGTTAAGGTCTTCCGTTTCCAACGGAAGACCTTATAGTTATCGTACAGTTTCTTCTTATTATTTTTTTTGTCCACAAATGTTGTGCACGCGATTTCTCGGAAACTGTCCAACCGATTTACACAATTTTTTCACAGATGATAGAAAATGATCTGAATTAATTTTTTTTTTAATATTTTTGCCGTCATCACTTCCGGAACCGATTTATTGCTGATTTTGTCACTTTTTCGACCCTTTTTGTGCACGCTTCATATCGAAAACTATCAGAGATATGAATATGAAATTTTCAGGATAGGTAGACCAATGTCTGAAGTTGTGCCTATTGGTTTTGTTTTTCGCCATTGGCGCCGTTCTTAAGAGCTCACTATGGCTCGAAAATTGGGTACGAATTTTGTTCCCTTTCTTTGTACACACGATTTCTAATAGATGGCTCGACAGATTTTCTTGAAATTTTGAGGAGTGATAGAAATAAATTATATCTCGAGTATCCAACTTTTAACTTTTTCAAAGTTCATTTCCTGTCGTCCGTTCCTGTCCCGCGACAAGAAGCTTGTGACATTGAGATCTCAAAAATGATAAGGACTTGAACATACAGACTTCGTAGGATTATAGACCTATAGTTGTAGATGTCTTTAAACTACTTTGTTTTGTTCGTCATAACTTCCGGTTATCACCGGAAGAAATTCAAAAATTATTTTTTATTTTGGATTTAATTTGTTTCGTATAGAATTGAAATATAAGTAATAATCCTTACATATGTCATGTATCCGATGTTAAATAAAAACAAAAAAATCTACTTCCGGTGAGATATCTCAAATATCTCAATAAGCGTTTTTTAAATAAATGTTTTACCCACGAAATCTCAGAAAGTCAAGTGATCAATATCCGGTACTCACGAGAAGAGTTCATACAATTCATGTTTTTAACAAGTTTAACCGATTGTCTTTGGTGTTTCATCTAGGATAATAAACAGTGATGTACACTAGGCAAATGTATAAAAAAAACTAGCTTTTATTTTCATTAATCAGTTCCGTTCGTCCGTTTCCGGTCTCGAGACAAAAAACCTAGTTTCACAAGAATCTCAGATTTGGCAGAGAGTATCGATATTACATCGTATCGTATAAAACAAAATCGGACGGAAGACCTACTCGTTACTCGTAACGAGATCTAGTTCGCAGCACAGTTAAGGCTGTCAATAAACTCCGTTCAGACAAAAAGTACGGGAAATGTGCATTATGACATCACAGTATATTACAAACCTCGAAAGTACTTATTAATCTATTTATTAGTAAAATTAACTTATACTAATCTTTTAATTAAAAACAACAAATGCTATTACTTACAATTTTGATGTCCGTTATATCGTACACACTGAAAAATAAGCGAGATGTCGTTCTCGCTGTACTACAAAATATGACGTCATATGCTTCAAAATGACGCATTAAGTTAAATCATTGAAGGCTATCGTGCAGTTTTATAGCGAAGAAAAATAAATGTCATACATTAACGGAAAAGTATAAATGAATATTTTGTTTAAAATTATTATTAGTAGAATGCTACCTATATAGTCTTATTTTCATTTTGTTAAAAGTATGCATCGTATAAAGAAGCCACCTCGGTTTTGTATAAAATATCGTATATCTAAAATCTGAGTACCTAAATAAATCACTTAATTGCAAGGGCATACACTTACCTGATCCCGACAAACTTTTACATGTGAATTTGAAATATGCTATGTAACTTAAAAACTTCTACGATCCTTGTAAAATCTTACAAATTAATTATTTTTTAATGAAATTAACCCTGTGACCTTCAAAATTATTCAACATATGCATTATTTATTACGGTTTCTACTAACAAATATTCTTATCTTAAAAAGTTCGCTCCGTTTTTCAAAATCTACGATATAACATCAAGTTATTTCATAATTCAGTTGTGAATTTTGACACGATTATGCCCTTGCAATATTGAATTTTTTAAATGACCTCAAAACCACAAATACATCTGCTTGTACCATGCGCCTGCCATATCACGTGACCACTATGAACATAAAATATTGTACTGTTATATATATATATATTTTAGAAATATATTGCATTTGAGTGACTGTTATTGATTTAAAAAAGGACATGCCAGTTTAACTAAAGTATATGTGTTTTCATCACAAAAATTTGCCCATATTTTTATTGACCGCCTTAACTGTACTGCGTTACAATAATTATTGTCTCAATATTAGAATTAAGATGCGGTGTGTTCCCGTTTTACACACATTTGATAATTGGGTATAGAACAATAGGTGTGATTTGTGTTGTGATAGCAATTATAGTCTGCTTTCGGTCAAAGATTTTACCTGTTTTCTTACCTGTGTTTTTTTTTTCAGTGCCTTAACGATAAAACAAGAAGAATACAGATATGTTGTTGTGTTTTAGGTCTAATAACTAATAACTATCACCATTTTTTTTTCGTTTGATAAAATAAAGATAATGATATATTTTAAAAGTCTGATAAAAAAAATGATTAGATAAGATAAATTGGCTTTTACATTTTTGTCCATTTACCTTAAATATGAAACCAAAGAATCAGGAAAAATTGCTGGTCCAAAGCCAATTGGAAGCTGATTCAATGGATAATGAACACACCGAATTGTGATATAGACTATAGCAATTAAGCAATTATCTCACCTGGTCAAATTCCCGATTCGCACACATTTTTTCGATACCTAATTTTCAAATGTGTGCAAAACGGGAACAAACCTAAGATTCTTGACCGTGATTTAATGATGAGATGTGCAATTAAATGCGCGGACATATGAAAATGTATTGGATTATTTCCATAACTGTTTCCATTGGATAATATAAAACGTCTGTAAAATGTACACATGTAAATAATAGATCTAGTGCTTTTAACTGCCTTAACAAATATGTTTTACTATTTTTCTAACCTGAATAAAAGCTTTTAATAAAGGAGGCCTCCACGTAGCAAGAGCTGGGCAACGGTATTTCAATATATAAGTGATATACCGGCTAACATCCTTTACAGAATCATCATGCGGAATTGTATATACTACCCCTGTTGGGTTTTCGGTTTTACGTTTTCTTTTCTGTTTATGTCCCGCAAAGAAATGTGTAAACAATTTATTCAACTTAGGGATTGCGAAAGACTTAATAATTATGTTTATATTATAAAACAATATTTGATATTCAAATACAGTATATAAACGTATAAAAATATGTATATTTAATGTATAAACAAATGCAAAAAAAAAACCGGAAATCGAAAAACATAGTCCATTTCTTGGGACTACATTTACACTTTCAGCGAGGTAAAATTGGCGAATTTAACTTTATTAGTGGTTTTTAAGAAGCAGAAAGAATACAATCGACTTGAATTAAGATGCCATTTGATATCTGATTAATGGTCTTAGAGAAAAGTAACTGGAAAATAAGTTAGAGGCGAAATAGAAAATTGGGACATCGCGGGACATATGTCCCGGACTACTTTAACACCATCCCGGGTACCTTCACCTTTCTAGAAAACGAAATAACACATTTTATTGTTAAAGGGGCATGGTCTCAATTTTGGTCAAATTCTATTTCTTAAGGTCTTCCGTTTCCAACAGAAGACCTTATAGTGATTGTAATTAAGGTCTTCTGTTTCCAACGGAAGACCTTATAGTGATTGTAGTGTTTTTTGTTCCTCCTTTTTTGTCGGCAGAATTTCTCAGATATGTCTTAGGGAGCTCTTTTAAAACAACTTTGTTCCCACCAGAACTCGATAAAGTATAAGTGATTAGGACACTAAAATTTCATGGATAACAGACATTTATATGAAGACATGTTCAACCGGTTTCATTTTGTCGACCATCACTTCCGGTCCTCACTGAAAGAGTTAAAACAAATCAAACTGAGTATGAGTTTAACTGCTATTCTTTGACAGTTTTATTTAGCTTGATAAACAATGGTGTATGTTATGCAAATATAAAAGAAATACTAACTTTTATTTTCATTGAGCATTTCCGTTTGTCCGTTTCCTGTCCCATGACAATAAAACTTTGTGTCCATGAGATCTCAAAAACAGTAAAAACTTGAACATCCAAACTTTGTGGGATGATAGACCTATGTATCTAGATGTGTTTACACTACATTGTTTTATTCGGCGTAACTCCCGGTCGTCACAGGAAGCACTTCAAAAATTATTATTTTTACGTATTCAATTCCTTTTCCATATAATAAATATTTAAGTATAAATCTATACACATGTTATCTATGCGATGTTAAATCAACAAAAAATGCTACTTCCGGTGAGATATCTCAATTATCTCAGGTAGCTTTTTTGAAACACATTTTGTACCCGCGAGATCTCAATAACCATAAGTGATCAAGGCACGAAATTTTCATGGATGTTAGACATTTGATTGAAGATGTGTTTAACCGGTTTCATTTTGTCTTCCGTTACTTCCGGTCCACACCGAAAGAGTTCAAACAAATCGAGCTTTTTATCAGTTGAACTGTTTTCCTTTGATATTTTTAGTTAGTTAAATGCACAATAATGTACAATAGGCAAGTATACAAAAAATGTTTAATATAATTTACATTGAGCACTTCTGATTGTTTGTTTCCTCTCCAAAGATAAAAAACCTTATTTCTACGAAATCTCAAAAACATTAACGACTTGATCAACCAAACCTATGTATGTACATATGTTAACAATTTTGTTTTATCTATTTTGTTTTTTCCGGTCGTTGTATTGTCTTTCATCGAGACAACGTTTAACAGACGACCAACACCGCCATGTGTCTTTTCTAGAATGCTCTTTTATTGTCACACTATACACAAAAACATGCATGGTCGACCCGACCAATTCCGGATAACACAAATTACATCACATCCCCCCTCTTTACTTACTATGAAAATCACACACATTTAAGTTTTAGAGTTTCTTAAAATTCAAAATTGTTTCTTCAAAATTATAATCAATTGGATTTCATAAGTAATATTTTTTTACAAACGAATAGTAGACGTACAAACATGAACACAAGTACATCAAATTTCACATATTCTGATAGGTAGGCGGGTGGTCTCGAGATTCTTCCTGATCTTGTTACCGAGGGTTTGCTGTTTGCCACGGGATTTTCCTGACTTGAATGTGGGGTATTAACATTGGACACATCACCAGAATTTTTACTTTCACTTGGTACAGATTCACTCAATTGTGGTTCAACTTCTGGGGGTAACATCTGGAAGTTGGTTTCCCGCGATTTCAATATCTGGCTACGGTTTCTCCGAAGAGCTCTTCCATGTTGGTTCAATATGCTGTATGAACGGTTTCCAAGGTTCTGTTGAATGACTCCTGGTTCCCAATTTCGATTTTCTGGATTCTGCATACGAATGATCTCTCTCTCTCTTCAATGTGCGGTAGTTTAGAACAGGTTCGGTCATGAAAATATTTCTGTTTCATCTGACGAAGTTGAAGTTTGGAGAGTTGAGATTCCAAAGGTTTTGGCTCCAACCATGTTTGAGTTGTAGGAATCTTTGAACGAAGACTTCTGTTCATCAACAGCTGTGCGGGTGATTTTCCAATTCCATCAATAGGTGTATTTCTGTACTCTAAGAGAGCAATATTTGGATCACCGTTGCTCTCTTCTGCCTTTTTGAGCAAGTTTTTAATGGTCTGGATGCAGCGCTCTGCCTGACCATTCGAACGTGGATAACGAGGGCTTGATGTTCTGTGTGCAAATTCCCAATCCGATGCAAAACACTTAAACTCATGGCAACTAAATTGCGGTCCATTGTCTGAAAATAGTTCTAGTGGTATGCCATTTCTAGCGTTTACTGTTTTGCATGCTGCAATGGTAGATCGGGCTCGTAAATCTGGAAGTGGTATGATGTCTGGGTATTTCGAGTAATAATCCACCAATAACAAATAGTCTTTGCCCTTGAAATGAAAAATGTCTGCTCCAACCTTTGTCCAAGGAGTATTCGGTATTTCATGTGGAATTAGAGGTTGTTTGATGTTTGATTTTCGGAACGAGTTGCACACTCCACAAGACTGAATTAACTGTTCTATGTCAAAGTTCATGTTCGGCCAAAATATTATGTTCCTGGCTCTCTGCTTAGTTTTCACGATACCAAGGTGAGGTTCATGCAGTTTGGTAAGCATCTGGCGCTGCAGTGATGATGGTATCATTACAGACTGTCCCTTGTACAATAGTCCATTCAGGACGGTAATTTCACAACGGTAGTTCCAGAACATCCTGACACAAGTTGGAACTTGTTCACGAGTCTCAGGCCATCCTACTCTAACAATGTCCGCTAATGTTTGAAACTGTTCATCGGCTTCTGTGGTATCCTTCAATTCTTGAAGCTTTTTCTCTGTCATTGGAAGTTCTTGTTCAATAAAGTTCACATCAATGTCCTCATCTACTATTGTCTCTTTGCACTCTTTCAAGAATGCTCTACTCAAAGCATCGGATATAAACATTTCTTTTCCAGGTACATATTTCAATTGTACATCATAGCGCTGTAAACGCATCAGCATTCTCTGTAGTCTTGGAGTAGCTTGGTATAATGGTTTGCGATGAATTGCTAACAACGGTTTGTGATCTGTTTCTATGGTAATCGAACGACCGTAAATATAATGGTGAAACTTTTCACATCCATATATAACTGCCAGCATCTCGCGTTCTATTTGTGCGTACCTCTGTTGAGTTTCAGTAAGAGCTCGTGAGGCATAAGCGACTGGTTGCCCATTTTGTAACAATACAGCACCCAATCCTTTGCAGCTAGCATCAACGGAAATTGTGACGTCCTTCTCAAGGTCATATATCTTTAGCACAGGGGCTTGTGTCAGTATTTCTTTTAATCTAGCAAAACTGTCAACTTGTTCCTTTTCCCAGTGCCATACAACATCATTTTTGGTAAGTATCCGGAGTGGTTCCGAAACATCTGCTAAGTTTGGAATGAATTTGGACACATACTGCACTAGTCCCAGGAATCTGCGGACACCTTGTATGTCTGTTGGTTCCGGCATATTCACAATGGCCCGTACTTTCTCCGGATCCACCTTGAGTCCATCTTTCCCAATAATGTGACCGACGTACTTTACTTCAGGAACTCTAAGTTCAACTTTGTCCCTGTTGAGTTTGAGTCCTACTTTACGACAGCGTTCCAGCATACGAATAAGGTTTTCATCATGTTCCGCGTTGTTTTCTCCATGTACCAGTATATCGTCCACTAAACACTCAACACCAGGTAAGTCTGAAAATAGTTCCTGTACACGTTCTGAAAACACTTCTGAAGCTGACGAGATTCCGAAAGGAAGTCTCAGGTACCGGTATCTACCGAATGGTGTATTGAAGGTAAGTGCTTTAGAACTTTCCTCATCGAGCTGAATATGCCAAAAGCCATGTGTGGCATCAAATCTTGAGAAGACTTTGGCATTAGGCAGTCGTTCAATAATTTCTTCTACGGTCACTAGATGATAATGTTCTCTTTTAATGTGCTGATTCAAATCTTTTGGATCCACACATATGCGAATTTTTCCTGGTTTGCGTACTGTCACCATACTGTTGACCCAATCTGTTGGACCATCTTGTTTCGTTATCACGCCCAGATCTTCCATTCGCTTTAATTCATCTTGTACAGGTTTAAGTAACGCTGCGGGTATTTTCCTTGGTGGGTGAACCACTGGGTTTGCACTTTTGTCTATTTCAATGTGGTACTTTCCTGGTAGTTTTCCTAAACCACTAAAAATATCTGCATACTGTTCGATTAATTTGTCTTTTGACATAAACACGTCCTTGTCTATTGACTCTGCTGGTATGTGTTGTATTAATCCCAAACGAGCACATGTTTCTTTAGAAAGGATAGGAGTGCTTCCCTTGTTTGTGACATAAAACGGAAGTGTATGTTCCACTTTACGAATGCGGCATCTAATGTCAACTTTTCCATCTGGTTTCATGACGTCACCATTGTAGGTAATCAGGTTCACGTTCACACTCTGTAAGTGTTTCCGAGAAATCTGTAGCGAGTTGAATACATTTCGCGGTATTATGTTTGCTTGAGCCCCTGTATCCAGCTTGAATGTAACTGGTACATTGTTAATAGTCACAGATTCTGTCCACGGTAGCTCTTCATGAATACTGTCCACACTCACTGTGCCAAGGTATAGGTCCTCTTCCGTTTCCTCTAGCGAATGTACACTTGACTTAGATCCAGTCTTGCAATATTTAGCATAATGATTTGGGCTTTTACACTTGTAACAGAGTTTGTTGTATGCAAAGCGTTTTCCCTTCTGATGTTGTCTACCACATCTTCCACATGGTTTGCCTGTGTGCGTACTTTGGACTTTGGCTTTCTGTTTTCTGTGAGTCTCACTACTATTGTGCTGTTTTTCATGGTTATGCTTCTTGGATACAGCGTGAGCGGATACAGCTGCCACTGGTTCTTGGTGTAAGGTCTTCAACTGATGTTCTGATAATTCAGATGCTCTGCATATGTCTATACATTTAACGAGTGTTAAATCTGCTTCTCGCAAGAGTCTCGCTCTGCATGCTTCATTCGATATACCACATACTATTCTGTCCCGAATTAGCGACTCTTTCAAATCCCCGAATTCACACTGTAATGCTTTGTTTTTCAAGTCTGTGACATAGTTATCAATAGTCTCATGAGTTTCTTGTTTACGTGTGAAAAATATGTGACGTACATATGTCAAATTCTTACGTGGTTCGACGTAGTCCTGGAAGCATTGAATCAATACATCTAATTTATCTACATCCTCCTCCGGAATGTTGAATGTATTATAAATGCGTCTCGCTTCAACACCAGCAACATGTAAAAACGTAGCAACTTGTACCTTGCCTGCTTTCTCGTCGATTCCTGACGCGATCAAGTATAGGCGAAATCCTTGCAGCCATTCTTTCCAATTTTCGGCCAAGTTCACTTCAAAACTTAGGTGCGACGGAGGTTTTAACTGCTCCATAACTCAGTGACTGTTCACTTCTGACACCATGTATTGTCTTTCATCGAGACAACGTTTAACAGACGACCAACACCGCCATGTGTCTTTTCTAGAATGCTCTTTTATTGTCACACTATACACAAAAACATGCATGGTCGACCCGACCAATTCCGGATAACACAAATTACATCACAGTCGTCACAGGATGTACACCAAAATTTGATTTTATAAAAGTATTTTGGTTTTTTAGCACGGAAGTAATTATTTAGCAATTGAAATACAAAAAAAATCTATTTCCGGTGAGACATCTCGAATATCTCAGGTAGCCTTCTTTTATAAAAAAAAACAACAAAATACCCACAAGATCTCAGAAACTGTGAGAGATCAAGACACAAAACTTATATGGATAATGGACATTTGATTGAACATTTAACAGGTTTCATCTGGTCGTACGTCACTTCCGGTTCTAACTCGAAGCGTTCAAGCAATAGAAGTTTTTTTTTAACTTTAGATTTTTTTTAACATTTTACTCAGTGTGATGAACAGTAACGTACCGTAGGTTAATGTACTAAATTATCTACTTTCAATTTCTTAAATCACTTCCGTTTGTTCGTTTCCGGTCCCGAGACAAAAACCTTTTCTCAACGAGATATTATAACTAACAAAAACTGGAACATCCAAACTTTGAGGAAAGACAAAACAATGTATGAAGATATGTTTCCTATGTTCTGTATGATCCGGGGTTACTTCCGGTAGTCAAAGAAAGTACTCAAAAATTGATATTTAGTCTTTTTGTTCTGTTTACCTCTTGGTAATTTCTTTACAGAATACCATATATTCATTTACTGTTTACAAGAGAAATGGATTTTATATACAGATTAATACATGAGGAACGGAAGACCTTTTTGTTGCTATAGCAACAAGAGTCTAGTTATTATTAATTTTTTTGATTTGTTAGGAATGCATTCCAAATGATCATATGAAATTTGAGAGTCAGTCGTAGAGATATAAGCAAGATACAGGGCTTACCATTCTTTGTCATATAAACAAGGCTCGTGCCCTCTTTTTGTTTACATAAGTTTGATATACCAGTAAAAAATTCTTTTTCTAGTTGATTTGTCTATATTCCTTTTCCTTTTATGCATAAATAAACAGTTCTTAACGTCTAACACATTTATTTTAGCTCTAAAACTGAAATTTTCACTTCAACATTCAAAATGTAAACAAAAACTTTGTTTACAGAAACAAGAATTGTAGGCTCTGTAACTCGCCTATAACTCAACAAAAGACTCTCCAATTATGGTTGCTTATTAAAAATGCCTTAATGAGGCATTGTAAAATGAAAAATAATTTTTGACGAAAATTGTGACCATGCCCCTTTAAGATAAAACCCCGTTACTCTGAATGTGTCCTTTTTACATTTCAAGAGACTGATTTTTATTTTTAAATTGGTCATTTCTGAAGGTCGTGAAATGTTACGACTTTGGACATAGGTCATTTAAAAGAGGTCAAGGTCAAACAAAATGTATGAATTTTAAATACGAACTTTTCAATCCGTAAAATACATCGTACTTAGGTAAAAAAATAACTTTGATAGTTGTCGAGTTTTCTTCCAAAGGCCAGCAAATCCAACATTGCTAATGTCTATCTGTAATTAATATGAATTATCATGTTTGATTTTTATATTTAATTACAGAAATTATCAAGAACTATTATGATAAAAGACGTGAAAGGAAAAGAAGTCCCTGCACTAGACCTGTTTGCCCATGTCATAAGATATCTTAAAGATAACCTGCTTAGTGCCCTGGAATCGCGTAAAACCAGTATAATACACAGGGACATCCACTGGGTTTTGACAGTGCCAGATTTATGGTGGAAAAATTCAGCCAAGCAGTTCATGAGAGAAGCTGCCATAAAGGTTTATATAATATAACACATGGATGCATGATTGAATATATTCTTTTATTTCCTAAGTAGCTTGTAACACGAGATTTGATTGGCTAACAAGCCGGGTGTAAATTTCCGTACACCCGACTTAAGGTGTAATATCTTTGCTATTAATTTCACCACATGTGGAAAAAAATAATAAGAAGAAATCGTACGAAAACTATAAGGTCTTCCGTTGGAAACGAAAGACCTTGATAAGCAATATTCATTGGTGAATGAATTGTCAATCGAAGAATGACACATGCATATATTTTTATGGGAAAAGACAAGGGAGGCAGGTAACGTAGGAATATGAATACTTCTTATTTACATTTCTAGGGGAAAGTGGTTTTTAAAAAAAAAAATCATTTTACGTTAGTTTTGTTTCCTTCTACGTAATACATCAACATCGATATTCTAAACCTTTGTTGTAATGTTATATCTGTGATCATGAATAGACTTTATTCTATTAGAGCAAGTGTGTGAAGAGTACATGACTATAGTACATCTTAAATAGATAACAAACACTGTTCGATTATACCAAGAAGAGATTGTTTCTAAAAGCGTTGATAAAGGGTTCGGGCCCATGTTGGGGGTTTATATCCCCCTTGGTTTTGATCACACGATCTTTATTGTATCCAAAGTTATCAATACTCATACAAACTATTGATGCATTAATCATCTTGATATTAACTAAAGTATGCCGATGATAAAGTAAAATATATATATTTCTGTTCGAGTACTCTTAGTACTTTGACGATTTTCCTTATCGGCCGTTAACTTCTACTGGCGTAATGGCTGCTGTCAGTGGCTGCTAACTTCAGCTTGGTTATAATGCCCAACAGTGGTGTAAAGTTTTCATAATTTTGATATTTCATCATGAATTCCGCATGATGCACTTGCATACACAGCAGTTTGTAGTTGGGAAAATCGTCAATGCAAGTATAATTCATGAATAATATAAATATCGACGCCAATAAACATAATTTTGTTTTATAGTGTCTTGTATCTCGAAATAATTTTAATGTGTTGTCACTCGTAATAATGAGATACATATGATGTTCCGATGGGGCCACTTCGACCTTCGCACTTTCGCCTATAGGGCGAAGATGAGAGAGTGCGAAGTTGTATCATGCACGTTGCAAATAACTGATCTTTGTCTGAAGTTACGTACACAACACAGTTCTACAGGTCTCAATAGCGGATACTAGTTTTACCCAGCTCTTCGATTAGATGGGTTTCACGTGGTGTTTTTCATATGCAGAAAAGGATTAGTTAACAATATAGGTAAGCATAATACTTGTAGTAGCACAATATTATGAGACACCGGTATGCACATAAGTATTACTTTCACTTTCTAAATAAGTGATATCCCTTTGCTAGCTTACTGTATCATCATCTTTTAATATCTAAATAAGCTTATCATGGTTACCTATCCTATCGCATTTGTAATGTTTCTGTCATTTTAATTGCAAAAGTTATTTTTTCATTTGTCAGACTTACACTATTGAGTTGACCCCATATTGACCCTGTAACAATTTCATATTAAATTTGTGTATTACATGTATAAGTAAGTGTAGAGACTTATCACTTTTATATGAGTAATAATAGGAAGGAAGGGGTCTTTCTTTCTTAATGTATTATAATGCATCAAATATAATGTAGGCCATGACCCTATGGGATTGTTCTGATGAAATAGTTTTACTTTCTCAAACTGCTATTACATCTTATAAACCAGCAAACTGAACTCTTGGAGTTTGATTTGGGGTGTCATGTTGTTTTGTAAAAAGCTAGGGTTTCAAACATTCTCTGGTAATCCTGGGGGTCAAATAATTGGTAAAAAAATGAAATTTTTTCACAAAAAACCTTCTTCCTCGAACTCCTCCTACATTTTCAACGGTAGACAAATCATCCCTTGGAATATGTTTTAGGGTATCCTATATATGCGGAATAAGGTTTCGGACTTTTCAATTTTGTCCCGGGGGTCATTTAATGGCTGAAAAATGACGGGTTTTTTTAACCAAAAAAAATGGTTTCAAAAACGTCATTTTTTTTGGCAGTAGCCAAATGATCTTCTAGAATATTATTAGGGGTGTCATATTGAAGTGTGATCAGGTTCCAGAATTTTTTTTATTAAGGGGATCAGTGGGCAACAAAAAATGACGTTATTTTGCAAAAAAGTATGGTTCCCAGAACTCCTCTTACAACTTTTGGAGTAGCTATGTCATCTCTTGAGATATAATGGAGGCTGTCCTATAGATGTGCAATAAGGTTTTAAAAATTTTAATTTCATCCAGGGAGTCGAGAAGTAGCAGAAAATTGGCGTTAATCATTTAAAAAAAACCATAGATCCCAGAACACCTCTTATGATTTAATGGATAGACACATCATATCTTGGGATATGATAGGGACGGTTCTGTAGATATGTAGTATGGTTTTATGTATCAGAATCTATTATCCCTGAAAATTTCAGACAATTCAGTGCAGTTATCTCGGAGATATTCCGCTTGACAAAAAAGAGGGGAAAGAAGAAAAACAAGATTCGTACCAAAATATCGTGCCTCGTTGAGCTCCAAGAAATAGCGCCACTGAGATAAAATTTAATAGGGCCCAATTTCAAGCTATTGTGTACATATCCTGAAAATTTCATAGTCATATGTTTAATAATTTCTAAGATCACCTCTGCACAAAATAGATCGTAAAAATGTACAAAACAGCTGATACGTCAGTACCAGAAGTGACGACGGAAAAAATATAAAAAAAGTATTAAGTTTATATTAAGTTTCATCATCTGTGAAAAAATGGTCGAAATCGGTCGAATAGTTTTGGAGAAATCGCGTGCACCTTTGTGGGGGAAAAATTAATAGATCTCGTTACAAGTAACGAGTAGGTCTTCCGTCCGATTTTGTTTTATGTGTTACGATGAAATATCGATACTCTCTGCCAAATCTGAGATCCTGGTGAAACTAGGTTTTTTTGTCTCAAGACCGGAAACGGACAAACGAAAGTGATTAATGAAAATAAAAGCTAGTAGTTCTTGTACATTTGCATAGCGTACATCACTGGTTTATCATGCTAGATGAAACAGCCATGAAAATCTGTTTCACTTGTTAAAAACAGGAATTGTTTGAACCCTTCCGGCGTGTACCGGAAATGACGGTTGACAAAATAAAACCCTGTAAACACATCTTCAATCAATTGCCTCTCATTCATAAAATTTTTCTGTCTCAATCACTTACAGTGACTAAAATCTCGCGGGTATCAAATTTGTAAAAAGGATAGGTACCTAAGATATTTGATATATCTCACCAAATGTAGACTATGTTCGCTTATTTAACATAGTTAACATATATTAGATTGTGTACTGATATATTCATTTCATGGGTAAAACGTTTACATGTATTAAAAAAGGCTATCTGAGACATTTGATATATCTCACGGGAAATAGATTTTTTTGTTTATTAACATCGGATAGATGGCATATGTAAGGATTAATACTTGTATTTCAATTCTATATGAAAAAAAATTATATGCAAAAAAAAATGATTTTTGAAGTGCTTCCGGTGACGACCGGAAGTTATGACAAACAAAACAACAAACAACATAGTTTAAAAACATCTACAAGTACATGTCTATAACCCTACAAAGTCTGAATGCACAAGTCCTTATCATTTTTGAGATCTCAATGTAACAAGCTTTTTGTCGCGGAAAAGGAAACGGACAACAGGAAATGAACTTTGGAAAATATGAAAAAAATCCTCGAGATATAAACTTTTCTATCACTCCTGAAAATTTCAAGAAAATCTATTGAACCATCTCTGAGAAATCTTGTGGACAAAAAATGGGAATAAAATTCGTACCCAATTTTCGAGCTATAGTGAGCTCTTAGGAATGGCGCCACTGACGTAAAACAAAAACAATAGGCTCAACTTCATACTATGGTCTACCTATCCTGAAAATTTCAAATTCATATCTCTGATAGTTTTTGAGAAGAAGCGTGCACAAAATGGGTCGCAAAAGCTACAAAATCGGTACCGGAAGTGACAACGGCAAAAATATTAAAAACGAAATAAATTCAGATCACTTCCAATCATCTGTGAAAAAATGGCTCAAATTGGTTGCATAGTTTCTGAGAAATCGCGTGCACAAAATTTGTGAAAGAAGAAGGAAAAGTACGAAAACTATTAGATCTTCCGTTGGAAACGGAAGACCTTAATGATAATAAGTGTACGAAAACTATAAGGTCTTCCGTTGGAAACGGAAGACCTTAATAAACAGTACGAAAACAACGGAAGACCTTCATAACTACCCCCCCCCCCCCCCCACAAACACACTTACACACAAACACTTTTCTCTCAATAATTTCTCTCTTTCATCTTATTTTTACTGGCTAACTTCCTTTTTCAAGTAGTGTACAGGTATATCTGTAAATGAGTTACATGTATATGTGTAATGTACAGTATATATATGCGATTTAGGCCTACATTATATTCTTATACTTTAAGAGACAAGCTGTTACATTGTGAGATTTGTGAACTTGTATCCTTTGTATCCTTCTCTACAGTCTTTGTCAATAAAATTTTCCAAAAAAAAAATTTCATTGTAAAAAATGATGGATTATTAGAAACATGTATTCAGCATACTAGTATTTTCCATGCATATAACAGCAAAATATAATATACAGACATTTCTTTATATTTTATATTGATAAAAATGTACTGAATTCAGCTTCCTTTATATATATATATATATATATATATATATATATATATATATATATATATATATATATATATATATATATATATATATATATATATATATATATATATATATATATATACTTAGTAATAAATACAGGTTTTTTGCATATGTGATACAGATGAATTCACAACTACCGTATTAGCCTCCAGGGCTGATATGGATCCGTATCACACCTCTTGTGGAACTCCTCTGCCTTTTTTCATTTCGGCATTTGTGCATGTTTACAGACGAAAAATAAAACATTTGTTACAGTTGACATTTTTGAATTGAAAACTTCAAATGCTAGTAAATGTTTTGGAGCAGTTAACTAGTTCTCATATTTTTATTTAATATTTATACAGACTTCTTTAAAACAATATTTAAAATCAATTTGTTCAAGTTGATGTTTTTAATTTTATTACTAAGTATTTAATAAGTATAATAATAGATACCCTTTTTAGCTCACCAAGACGAAGTCAGGGGGGGCTTATGCTATACCCCTGGCGTCAGCGTCGGCGTCCGGGCCTAGTTAAATTTTTGTTGCAGGTCCTGTATCTAAGCTATTACTTGTCCTATCTTCACCAAACTTGCATGGATGATGCAGCTGGACCTAATTATGGACTTGAAAGACTTGGATGCTGAATATGGGTGCTAAATTTCAGATGTTGGAGGAGGTTAAGGTTTTTGGAGCAGGTTAAAGTTTTTGTTGCAGGTGCCCTTTGATAGCAATATCTAAGTTACTGCTGGTCCTTACTTCACCAAACTTGCATGGATGGTGTGTCTTATGATACTGATGCACCAGACAGGCTTGAATGCTGAAGCATAGGTATAGGTTTCAGATGCTTGAGGATGTTAAAGTTTTTAGAGCTGGTTAAAGTTTTTTGAGCTGGTGCCCTCTGATGAATATATCTTAGTTACTACTGGCCCTAACTTCACCAAACTTGCAGGGATGGTGCGTCTTATGATGCTAATGCACATGCCAGGCTTGAATGCTGAATCTAAGCCATAGGTTTCGGATGCTGGATAAGCTTAATTTTTTGGAACAGGTCACATGTTTTTAGATAATAGTACTATTTCAAACTTGTATAATTGATTAAACTATAATATGAATAAATCACAGAGGTAGCTTCAGATGCAGAGCTTGGTCTTCATTATCAAGGATGCTAAAAAATATATCTTAGTTACTACTGGTCCTAACTTTATCAAACTTGAATGGATGGTGTGTCTTGTGATGCAGATGCACCTGACAGGCATGGATGCTGAATCTGAGCCATAGGTTTCGGATGCTGGAGGAGGTTAACGTTTTAATTGCTGGTTAAAGTTTTTGAAACAGGTGCCCTCTGATGAAGATATCTTAGTTATTACTGATCCTAACTTCACCAAACTTGCATGGATGATGCGTCTTATGATACTTATGCACCTGAGTGGCTTGAATGCGGAATCTGAGCCATAGGTTTCGGATGCTGGACGAGGTTTAGTTTTTTGGAACAGATGACAAGTTTTAAAGATAATAGCTTGCATACTTGAATTAACTATATTATAAATGAAATGCAGAGGTGGCTTCAGATGTGGCTGTTGTTCCTAATAATGATCAAGCCCAGGGTATGACCACGGACATGAGTGGCTCCTTTCACATACTGCGATAAGCCATGATCCTCCAGAATTCTGTGAAACCTACGAGCATTGATGTTGATTTGGTCATCTAAATGGAAGTTAAAATCATAAGTGATCAGCAATTCCTCAGGAAGGATAATAATAAGATTGTTAAGACTAGACACGATCTCGTTGCGAGCAACGAGGAGGTCTTCCGTCCGATTTTTAGAATATGGAATGACCTTACTCTTGACCTTCATCAGCGATACGTATCCGGAAAAGGAGGCGGGATCTATGAGTAATGGGTGAAAGGCTATCTATCCCTCTGGTGTCCCTTATTTGAGGGATCAGCTCCTATTCATTAATTTTAATCAAAAGGTATTTTTGTGTACCACTAATAAGTATTTAGAAATTGGTTACCGTTTTTGAGATATCTGGGAAAAATCGTTTTGATATCCGGTCCTTATACTCCTTTTAGGGTCCAGATAAAAACAATATATGGTTGTACATTGTTAAGCTAAATATTTTTAGCATCTTTTGTTAAATATTGCTTTCCAAAGTTTTCCTCCATTTTGAGATATTGAGCATCAAAGCCTTAGACTTCTGGCCCCTTAAAATCCCTAATTACGTAACATAAGAGTAAATGATTGCCATGTACAGGTACATTACATTAGAATGAACATAATTGCTTCTATAACGTATCACAAAATATTTAACAGTAAAACGTTATCATTAAAATACTTTAGAGCCCCCTCAGCCCCTTATTAGAAGGGCCAGCACCTTTTTCATGATTTCAAATGAAAGCTCTTGTCAATTCAAACACTTTTTGTTCAACAAGTAATTACAAATTTTGTACGTTCTTGAGATATTTTGAGAGGGTTGTGTTAGGGGCCAACCCTGTAACTCCTTTTAGGGACCGCATAACAAAGAAATTATAGTTGATTATTGTTAAGCTCAATATTTTGAGCATCTTTTGTTCAATATTGCTTATCCAAATGTTTCTTCATTTTGAGATATTAAGCATTAAAGTTTTGGACTTCTGGCCCCTTAAAATCCCTAATTACGTAACATAGGAGTAAATGATTGCCATGTATAGGTAACTAACCTTAGAATGAACATAATTGCTTCTATAACGCATCAAAAAATATTTCACGGTAAAAGGTTATCATTCAAAGACTTTAGAGCCCCCTCAGCCCCTAATTTGAAGGGCCAGCCCCTTTTTTATGATTTCAAATGAAAGCTCTTGTCAATTCAAACACATTTTGTTCAAAAAGTGTTTACAAATTTTGTACCGTTCTCGAGATATCTGGAGAGGGTCGTTTTAGGGGCCGACCCTGTAACTCCTTTTAGGGACCATATAACAAGGAAATTATGGTTTCAGATTGTTAAGCTCAATATTTTGAGCATCTTCTGTTCAATATTGCTTATCCAAATGTTTCTTTATTTTGAGATATTGAACATCAAAGTTTTGGACTTCTGGCCCCTTAAAATCCCTAATTACGTAAC
Organism: Magallana gigas; assembly: GCF_963853765.1. Classification (NCBI taxonomy): domain Eukaryota; kingdom Metazoa; phylum Mollusca; class Bivalvia; order Ostreida; family Ostreidae; genus Magallana; species Magallana gigas. The sequence goes on from NC_088857.1 coordinate 16,377,839, forward strand.
ATAGGAGTAAATGATTGCCATGATTAGGTTAATAACCTAAGAATAAACATAATTGCTTCTATAACGCATCACAAATTATTTCACGGTAAAAAGTTATCATTAAAAGACTTTAGAGCCCCCTCAGCCCCTAATTTGAAGGGCCAGCCCCTTTTTCATGATCTGAAATGAAAGCTCTTGATTTAATTAAGTTTTTTTGTTATACATGTTTTAACAAAATGCTTTCAAGAAAAGAGATATTTAAAGAAAACAAAGAAAAATCATGACGCTTTTTTATCTTAATTTTCAAGCTCGGGCGAGCTTCGGCGCTCTTTGAGATAAAGATGATTAATGACCATTAGACACTATTTCAGTCTTTCGTCTATCAGCCCTGAAAAGTTCAAAATCATATCTTTAATAGTAAAAGAGGAGTTCTCCACACAAAATACCCATATAAAAACTGATAAATCCACGATATCTCAAGACAGGAAGTGACGTCATCAACAAAAAAAATTTCCAACAAGGTTCAGACCAATACCTATCAGAACTGAAAATTTGATGTAAATCGGTTGAGCCGTTTCCGAGAAATCGCGTGCACAAAATCGGTAAGAAAAAAAATAATAATAATAATAACTAGATACGATCTCGTTACGAGTAACGAGTAGGTCTTCCTTGTGATTTCTGTTTTTAATCATACCATGAATAATCGATATAATTTTAGAATTACCCCCCCCCTCCCCCCCCCACACACACACACTTTCAGATAATGTATACAAATCCTTAATTACGTAATAAATGGGTGTTGCAATGAGTTTTCCAGATAGATATTGCTACAAATAACAACTTTGCTTTTATAATGTATTACGAAATCTTAATCGTTTTTATGTAATTTGTAATAGACTCTAAGAGTTTCTTGCCACCCCCCCCCCCCCAAAAAAAAGGGGCCAGCCCCCTTTTTCTTGATTTCGTTGGAAAGAACTTATGATTATCTACTACTTTTGTTATACATGTCTTAACAAAATATCAACTCATAAAAAGATACAGATCAAAACGTATGAAAATTTTGAATAGAAATTTGTACCCAATTTTCGAGCCCAGGCGAGCTCCAAGAAATGGCGCCACTGGCGTAAAACAATATAATAGTGCACAACTTCAAACTATACACTACCTATCCTGAAAATTTCGTATTCATATCTTTAATAGTTTCTGAGATCAGCTCTGCACAAAATAGGTCGTAAAAAGATAGAAATTCCGCCGTAACTCGGTACCGGAAGTGACGATTTCAAAATTTCAAAAAACGTCTAGAATTATGACCTCTGGCAATCATCTGTGAAAAAATTGTCAAAATCGGCTGAATAGTTTCTGAGAAATCGCGTGCACAAAATTTGTGGAAAAAAATAATAATAAGAAACAGTACGAAAACAATAAGGTCTTCCGTTGGAAACGGAAGACCTTAATAACTAGACACGATCTCGTTGCGAGCAACGAGGAGGTCTTCCGTCTGATTTTAGAATTTGAGATATATGTTAGATCTTGATATTGCTAAACATGATTTAGAATAGAAAAACGGGGTCTACATTCTAAGGGCTGGATACTATTTTCTTTCAGGGATAAGAGCTTTGTTCAACAAGTGTTTAGAAATTCGTCACCGTTCTTGAGATATCTGAGAAAAAAAAGTTTTAGGGGCGAGTCCCTTACCTCCTTATTGGAGCCGCTGAACCAAATTTTGAAGGTTGCATTTTGTAAAGTACATCATTTTGAGTATCTTTTCTTCTACACTGCATTTCAAAACATTTTCCTTTTTGAGATATAGCTGGTCATAGTTTATGGACCCTTGACCCCTAAAAAATCCTTATTCCATAACACATGAAAATATCATTACATTACTTGGATACAGAACTGTAAGATAAACATATTTGCTTCTATAGCCTTTCATTAAATTTCCCTCAGTAAAGAGCTACAGATGAAACATTTTAGAGCCCTTTAGTTTCCTAATTTTAGGGGCCAGCCCCTTTTTTGATATCAAATAAAAGGTCAATTGAATCTCAACACATTTTGTTCAACAACTGTTTAGAAATTCGTTACCGTTCATGAGATATATGGGAAAGAACGTTTGAGGGGCTGATCCCTTAACTCCTTATAGGGGCCATTTAACGAAATTTTGAAAATTGCATCTTATTAAGTACATCTTTCTGAGTATCTTTTCTTTACTGCATTTAAAAATATTTTTCCTTTCTGAGATATTGGTGATCAAAATTCTATAATTTTGGCCCCTAAAAAACCCTTATTATGTAACACATGATAAAATCATTACATTGCTTGGATACATAACTGTAAGATAAACATATTTGCTTCTATAACCGTTCACAAAATATCCCTCAGTAAAGGGCTACAGATTAAAGACTTTAGAGGCCTTTGGTCCCCTAATTGAAGGGGCCAGCCCCTTTTTCTTGGTATCAAATAAAAGGTCATTTAATTCTACACAAATTTTGTTCAACAAGTGTTTAAAATATCGTTACCGTTTTGGAGATATATGAGAAAGAAGGTTTTAGGGGCCGGTCCCTTAACTCCTAAAAGGGGCCGTTTAACTAAATTTTGACGGTTGCATTTTGCTGAGAACATCATTTTGAATAATTTTTCGTCTGTACTGCATTACAAAATATTTTCCTTTCTGAGATATGGGTGATCAAAATTTTAGACTTTTGGCCCCTAAAACCCCTTAATTACGTAACACATGATAACATCATTTCGTTGCTTGAATACATAACTATAAAATAAACACATTTGCTTCTACATCATTTCACAAAATATCTCTCAATAAAGGGCTACAGATTAAAGACTTTAGAGGCCTTTGGATCCCTAATTTAAGGGGCCAGCCCCTTTTTCTTGGTATCAAATAAAAGGTCATTTAATTCTACACAAATTTTGTTCAACAAGTGTTTAAAATATCGTTACCGTTTTGGAGATATATGAGAAAGAAGGTTTTAGGGGCCGGTCCCTTAACTCCTTTTAGGGGCCGTTTAACGAAATTTTGAAGGTTGCATTTTGTTAGGAACATCATTTGAAACAACTTCTCTTCTGTATTGCATTACAAAATATTTTTTCTTTCTGAGATATGGGTGATCAAAATTTTAGACTTTTGGCCCTTCAAAACCCTTAATTACGTAATATATGATAAAATCATTACATTACTTGGATACATTACTGTAAGATAAACATATTTGCTTCTATAACATTTCACAAAAAAATTCTCAGTAAAGGGCTACAGATAAAAGACTTTAAAGCCCTTTGGTCCCCTAATTTGAGGGGCCAGCCCCTTTTTCTTGATATCAAATGAAAGGTCCTGTAAATATTCACCTTTCTTACATTACATGTCTTAACAAAATATTTTTCAGAAAAGAGATAAACAAAGAAAACAAGAAAAAAATACGACATTTTTTTAAACTAAATTTTCGGGTCCTGGCGAGCTCCGGCGCCTTTCAATCCAGTTCAAAATGAAAATAAAATTGCAAATCTACAATCTGTTGTCTACCATTCCATGAAAGTTTGAACTCAATATCTCTTATAGTTTAGGAGGAGTTAGAGGAACAAGCCACCCCTCTAAAAATCGCTAAAACGTCAAAATTTCAAAAACGGAAGTGACGTCATCAATATCATAAAAAACCTATAAGGTTTAGATCACTATCTATCATATCTGAAAGTTTCATGAAAATCGGTCGAGCCGTTTCTGAGAAATCGCGTGCACAAAATTTGTAAGAAAAAAAAAGAAAAATAATAATAATAATAATAGGGAAAAAGAAACCGAACGAAAACAATAAGGTCTTCCGTTGGAAACGGAAGACCTTAATAATAGGGAAAAAGAAACCTAAGAAAAACAATAAGGTCTTCCGTTGGAAACGGAAGACCTTAATAACATGACCACTCCTAAAAAAAACACAGAGTTTCGGAATACATTAGCTTTAGATGCTGGTGGACGGTTAACTACACAGAGTCTTACATGTACAATGTTGTTAGCTCACCTGAGCTGAAAGCTCAAGTGAGCTTATCTGATCACTTTTTGTCCGGCGTCCGTCTGTCTGTCCGTCTGTAAACTTTTTACATTTTCGACTTCTCAAGAACCACTGGGCCAATTTCAACCAAACTTGGCACAAAGCAACCATAGGTGAAGGGTATTCAAGTTTGTTAAACTTAAGGGCCACGCCCTCTTTCAAAGGGAGATAATTAAGAATTATTAAAAATGTGTATGTATCTTTAAAAAATCTTCTTCTCAAATATCAATTTGCCAGTCTGAGAAAAGCTGTATTTTGCATGGAATCATCTTTCAAGTAGTGTAGATTCAAATTTGTTCAAATCATGATCCCCGGGGGTACGGTGGGGCCACAATTGGGGGTCGAATTTTTACATAGGAAAATATAGAGAAAATTCTTTAAAAATCTTCTACTCAAGAACCAATTGGCCAGAAAAGCTGTAACATTTGGAAGCATCCTCAGGTATTGTGGATTCCAGTTTATTCAAATCATGATCCCCGGGTGTACGGTGGGGCCCCAATTGATGTAGGTTTTTATTTTCATGAACAGTTGTTTAAGATCATTTTGAAAATAGAAATAGTCAATATTTGATGTAACAGTTACAAAAGGTGCCCAACATAAAAACATCTGGAGAAAATTTTGATTTTTTTTAAAAACAGGATAAATTTTACTCATTCTTTGCCCCGATATTTTGGATATGACGTCATAAAGTTGATTTTTATTATGTCTAGTGTTGCTCAGGTGAGCGATGTAGCCCATGGGCCTCTTGTTTAATGAACTAACCATACATTCCAAATGTTCAAAATGAGTGAAATGAACATCGGTAGAAATTGGTTTGATGTTGCATGTTATATGTCTTTTGTGGATTACTGCTAGTCTACCACCTCGGTGATCTTTCCTGGGTTTTTGTAAAACTCAATAACTCTCTGGTGTAAGTTCGGAAAAGATGACATTGTCTGTTCCAAGCCATGTTTCCGTAAGGACTAAAAAGTCAATATCATTTGAAACAATGTAATCGTTGATTGCAACAGTTTTGTTTACTGCATATCTGCAATTCAAAGTAACAATTACAGGCTATCTTTTAACTATGCAAACCCAGCTTACATCCCAACAATACGTACGTCATTTGAATTTATTGTACTGTACATTACATAATACTTTCATGATCAGTGCGAAGCTATAATATAATAATAAGTATTTCTGATTTGATAATTTACTGATGATGTTTGTGGTATATTGGAGAATAATATCCGTGGCAACTTTTTGATCTCGACAATAACTGTAGTTACAGCGAAGTACATTGAAGCGTTTGATAGGCGTTAATTCCAGAAAAGTTGTTACGTAATGTTTTGACTGACCTTTGTCCAATCAGATCGTAGAAGGCGGAATTGAGACATTACCGCTCCTGACCTATAATTTGAGAGAGAGAGAGAGAGAGAGAGAGAGAGAGAGAGAGTGGAGTAAATCATAGATGACGCAGATGAGCGAACTATCTATCAATAGTTATAAAGTGACAAATCAAGGTCTAGTATATCTTATAAATTTATGTAACTTTGAAGTGTTTTGAAATTCTTTAACCGGGGAACAACGATGTCTATATGTAGATAATGGGATGAGGTAATGTCAAACATCGAAGACTGTACGAATATTTAAGTATTACCGGTAGTACTCTAATCAAAGTATACCGAATCTTCCTGGAATTAAATGTAGGTTGTAAATTTGCTTTGTATAAAAACTTTCTTCATGGTTACTCAGTGTGAAACATTCTTTACCTAAGGACGAATTTGTCTGTCATTATTTTATTTTTCCACTAAGCATTCGCCTGCGATGCCTTTCCTTTTCACTACATCTAAATGATAAATTATCATTCGTTCGCATTTCAAAATAGTCAATGCCCGTATTCTCGGACACCATGCCAGGAAATTACAGCAAACTACATTGAAGCGTTAATAGGGGTTAACTCCAAAACAGTTTCTACGTAATGTTTTGACTGACCTTTGTCCAATCAGATTGTAGCTGGGCGGAGTTAAGACATTGTCGCTCGTGACTTGAATGAGAGAGAGAGAGAGAGAGAGAGAGAGAGACAGAGAGAGAGAGAGAGAATTGAGTTAATTATAAGTGGTGCCGATGAAAAAATTATCATTAGTTATTTACTTGCAAACAAATTAATTAAAATCTGAATATAAAAATTACATGTATATCCTATATTGGTATAACGTTAACGCGTTTTAAAGAACGATTGTGAAAATTACTTTGGCCGCGCGCCGTTCACAATAATGTCTCAACTCCGCCCAGCTACGATCTGATTGGACAAAGGTCAGTCAAAACATTACGTAGAAACTTTTCTGGAGTAAGCCCCTATTAAACGCTTCAATGTAGTTTGCTGTAAGTTGGTTAGTTACGTCATTCGTATAAAAGGACACACTGTTGTCGACGGCCAAAGAAATTTTCACATTCGTTCTTTAAAACGCTTTAAAGTTATACCAATATAGGATATACATGTAATTTTTATATCGATATTTCTTCATCGGCAACACTTATTATTTACTCAACTCTCTCTCTAACTCTCTCTCTCTCTCTCTCTCTCTCTCTCTCATTCAAGTCACGAGCGGCAATGTCTTAACTCCGCCTATTCTCTTTTAAGAAGTGGACAGGCATAGCCTACATCTACATTATGGATCTGATTGGACAAAGGTCAGTCAAAACATTACGTAGAAACCTTTCTGGAGTTCACCCCTATTAATTATATAAACGCTTCAATGTACTTCGCTATAATTGTGAATAAAATATACTTAATTAAGCCATGTATCTTGCTTGTTCCTTGACTCCTGACATTCGATTTTGGTTAAGCATTTGAAATGCCCATCTTACCTGTTTTAGACATAAAAAATGGAAAAGTAAAATGTTCAATTGCTGAGCTAAATTTGTGTCGATATGCCCCTTTTAGTTTAAATCGGACTTATCATACTCAGTACTTTATACAAAACAAATACTAGTTATAATTCAACATGTGTAGATACATTGACGATTTTGTGTTTGTCTTCTTTAAGGCTGGTATCTTGACAGAATATTTAACCATATGCCTTGAGCCAGAGGCAGCCCTCACGTACTGTCAGCGCCTACCTGCAACCGCATTTATTGGTAACCCTGGCACTCAGTCCTTTCTGTCATCTAGCTCAGAAACCAAGTTCATGATCATTAATTTAGGAGGTAAATAATGAATTTATGTACCTTGTTTGATTTCAGCTATTATACATTTTATTGTGTTCAGGATGTGAAGTATAAATAAGTTTTTATTAATTTGTAGGATGTAAACTTTGTGGGTTTTTTGGTTTTATTTTAAAGGTACCACAGCTAGTATTAACATCAACCAGAAACAGTCAAATGGGACATTTTATGAATTGCACATACCCACCGGGGGGCCGTGGGGAGGCAACAAAGTCAATGAAGCTTTGGAACGAATGATAATCAAGATAGTTGGAGCAAGTTGCTTCCAAATCTTTAAAGATGACCACAAGACGGAATATATAGAAATGCAAAGAAGATTGGAAATTAAAAAGGGGACAGTTAAACCAGACTCAATCTCAAAAATAACAATTAGAATTTCGAGCATTATACACACACTGTTTAAGGAAGAAACAGGTGAAAATATAAAGGATGTGATCCAGCAAATGCAACTTTCTAAGAAAATAACCTGGTTGGGAGACTTTCTTAGAATTGATTCAGACCTGTTTAAAGACTTGTTTAGAGAACCAGTTAACATGCTTGTGGAACACATACAACAACTGATGACAGAAGACAATCTCTCCGATGTATCAACTCTTCTGATGGTAGGCGGATTTTCGGAGTCTCCTATTGTATTGGATGCCATTATGAAAGCTTTTCCAGATAAGAGGGTCATAGTTCCAGAGGAAGCAAGGTTGGCTGTGTTACAAGGAGCCGTATTGTTTGGACACGAGTCAGATGCTGATTTGGGATCAAACCCCCCAGGTCTTTTGTGAAGGATGATCATTCTCCAACAAGAAAGGTTTTAAAACTGTTCCGCTTCACATATTTCTTACCCCTGTATACTAGATGGATCAAGGAAACCCCTCATAAATAAAAGTATGCTTGATAATAATATCTGACATAACAAGTTAATGAAGATAATTATCTAAATAAATGTTCATATCCGAATTTCATCATTAATCTTATAAACTACTCAAGTTTCATAAATGATGTTAAGGTATGGACTACAATTGAATAAAAAAAACAGAAAATTACATTACGATTCAAAACCCAACAGTTTTTCTAAAGATACAAAAATCGATGATTTTAGTTTCAGAACCTTCTTACATGTAAGACCAATTTAAAAGAATACTATGGCAAGTTATAATGGAATAGATTTGGAAATACTTATTGATTTGATGAAAAAGAAGCAATAACCACATACTGTATATTGTGTCATTTAGATAAGGAAACACTGAATTGTATTATGGAAATGATATCATATTCAGGTTTTTTTTAATCAGATTGAACAAAACACATGCGGCTAATATTGGGACCAAAAAGCTCGGACTAAAAAATATCCATATCAGAGAAATATTCAAAGTTCTATATTATAGGCCTAATTATTTTTTTTTCAAATGATTTGATTATCTGATTCAATACTTAATCAGATACGTGCTCAATGTTTGCATGTACTTAAGAAATAAACAACGTTATTTAGTGAACATGGCGTTATGAATAGCAATTGCTCTGTTGGCATATTCCATGATGCGCGCTTGGCTAAAAACAACCCTTTACTAAATAAAACCAAATATTATGGCGCGGATGTAAAAGTATCAACATTTTGCCAAATTTTGATGGCGCAGGGGCTCATAGGTAGATCACTTAAATAACTTATGCTATCTATAATTCCATTCAAAATCCTACACTTTTAGTATCGTATTTACCTTCAGTAGAAAGACAATTAATTTTTTAAAAAGCTGAAAATTGTTTTAAAAATTTCGAGAACCAACCAAATTATGATATCATTGACCAAAATTGGTCATACCAATGTTTTTTCATACTAGCTTGCTTTCATGTCAATTTCATGTAAATATCACCCTCTAATAATTAACGACTTCTCCCTAAACCTTTGAGTGTAAAGGTAAAGGCATAAATGAACATTTCGATTTATACCACATTTTCTTTATATGTAAACATCCTTGTTTTACTTAAGCATTGAATCCTTATATTTTAAAAGATATAGTCTCAATACTGCAACGGTATGTGCATACAAATTGAGTAACGCGCGTTAGCGCGTTAAGAAAATTTGGATTTAATGCTTATACATGTATTTACATTTTTTTTTAACTTCTTGCCTTGTCTGCAAATGTGATTTATAAGTTCATATGAATGGAAGAGCCACTGTAACAGCCATAAGCGTGTACTTTGATTTTTGCTTGTGACGTTGCATTTTACAGCGCTCAACGTTTGTGACTTCGTAATAAAACTCGACATCTAACCTATCAGTACCCTGTGTTATAACTGCAGTAGCTCTCCACACACTTTATATGCAAAACATATATGGAATGTAAATATTGTGTTATGTTTGCAATGCAGTAGACTAAATGGAATATTGATATGATTCATATTAATATACATGTATTGAACCAATCAAGAACAATAAAGCATCCATGATTTGCAAGATCATCCATTATATGAGCCTATAAGTACCACATTTTTAACATTTTTTTTTTTTGCCTTTGTAACTTGCATCACATTGTGAATTTGATGTGTAAAGTTGTATGATATGTTGTTGTATCAAATGTTTTTTCTATATATTACATTTATCTATTTTAATTGATATACCAAGAATTTTATTTGATTATTTCAAGCACATTGTAAAATTGTAGAATCGTCCATTATTTTTCTGTTTGTTGTACGTATTATGCACCTATCAGCCACATAGCTCTTTTTGGTCAAGAAAGAAGGAAGATTAAAGTCGTCGAAATAAAGAGATAATTAGGGCCCCGCAAGGATTTGCGGGTGCCCTATAGTAATCACTCTGTCTGCCCTTCTGTCTGTCCGTCTGTCACTCTTCCGTCCACAAATTTTCTGTTTTTTTCTAATAACTTTTTTTATGGTTGCCCAATCAGGTTCAAATTTGGTATAGTAGTTCAGTAGGTAGAAATACATATTTTGATGCTAAATTTGGTTCTCTATGTCTTCTGGTTTGGAGCTGGGGTGGTGGGGTAGATTCCTTAACTATGCATAAGAATGAATGGGCAAAGAGAGATAACTGCTGAGAATGTTACCATTGTATACTAGGAAGGTTGTGCAATATAATTGTCCTTTGGGATTAATTAACCTTCCACAGGAAGAAAATCCTAAGCTTTTTCTCTATCTGTCACATTGAGATTAATTACTGCACTGCCTGTGTCTGCAAATTAACTTTGTTTTGAAGTTAAGGTCAATTTTGAATGATGTGTAGTATTGTGTACATTCTTTGAAGTATGGATTTAAAATATAATATTCATACTTTATTTTGGTTAAAATACCGTACACAATGATTTATGATAATTTTATTGAATTCTAAAATCAAGATATATATTAAGATATCCTTTTTCACTATTTTATTTTTAAATTATTTATTTTATTTTTTTTTCTGCCTTAATGCTGTTAATTTTAACAGGTAATCAAATAATAACCCCATTCTATCGTTTCTGAAAAAAAATCTTATTGTAGATTTAGAAGAAAAGGATGAGAGAGCAGAACAATTAACCCCCTGGGATTAATTATCTTGCCCGCTGTAGAAAATTTAGAGGCTTATCTCTATCTGTCATATGAAGATTAATGAACACCTTTGTCTGCAACTGATGTTTGTTTTGAAGTTGAGGTCAACCCTGGGTGATACAATGTTTATGTATTCACTGAAGGCTTGCATTTTATAAAACACCTGTTTAAATCTTTTTTAAATACACATTTAATTTAGTTTTTTTATAAGACATGAGGTTATCCCTGTTTTATGCAGATACAAGGTTACTATTTAGAGTTTTTGGACATTCAGGAATTATCTTGAAATTTTAAAAATACAGTTGTTACTAGCAGCATATACCGTGATATAGAGGTGGAGGTATAGGCGATGACGTAATTATTAGGGTCTCCAAAGGGTTTTTTTTAGAAAAGGTAGCAATATAGAGGTCGTTTCTGATTGGCTGTTTTAGAGTGGTTGTATTATAGAGGTGATTTTTCATCACTATTTTTAGAAAAGGTAGCAATATAGAGGTCGTGTTTTCATTGGAGGATTGAATATAGAGGTGGTGACGAAGTTACTATTGAGGCCATATAGAGGGGTACTTTTTAGAACAGTAAATTTATAGAGTGTTTTGGAGTGCATTGAAAAAAGATGAGAAAAATCCCAAAACGTGGACATTGAATGAGAGTCGTTGGTTTGACAATAAGAAAGTTTGTATTAAAGATTTTAGAGAAGTGACCCGAAACGGCTACGATTTTGCTGACAGCTGGGGAACTAAAGATATTTTATTAAAACGTAGAGTTATGCCCCAGTGAACGCCTGATATGAAACACGATGAATGCAAGACAGACAAAGTTATCAATGAAAAAAGTTCAGTTTGACAATAAGGTCCACACTCTGTTAGTTCCATACGAAGATAGGAAAGGTGAATGGATGAAATATACCATCGATAGAGCTCATTTTAGGAGAAGAATTCAACAGACAGAAATGATATTGTTACCGATTATGAATAAGATAACAAAGTTATCAAAGGGCAAGTGAACTTAGACGATGTACTGTTTGGTTTTTTAAATTAGTGAATGAAACATTTTGACTGTTACATATAAATCTGAGTTTTTTTATGAGGGTCAATGTTATTGTTCCCGCTAAGGAGACCCAAGAGGGTGGCACTACCGCCGCCGCCGCCAGTCCCACCAAAGGCACCCACCTACCGCTACCGCCAGTCCCACCAAGGGCACCCAGGAGGGTGACACTACCGCCGCCGCCGCCAGTCCCACCAAAGGCACCCACCTACCGCCACCGCCAGTCCCACCAAGGGGCACCCAGGAGGGTGACACTACCGCCGCCGCTAGCACCACCAAAGGCACCCACCGCCACCACTAGTCCCCAAAAGAGCGCCCAGGAGGGTGGCACCACCACCACCGCCAGTCCTTTGTCTGGCCCTATATGGATCCTCTATTACGTTCAAGAAGTGGGAATTTGAAAAAACGTATTCCTGATGTTGAAAAGATTTGAGATCTACTTTAAGACTAAATCAAAAGTTCTGCGAGGATTGCGAAAGTCATCAGAATCAAACGGGCTTTTTGCAATGTTTACGATGTGAAATCTGAAAGGCTGGATGGCATATCAGAATGTGAAAAAACAGATAGTCATTGTGTTCAAAAAACACTTCAAGTGTTCAATAACTTTGTTATTTAACTATTTTAAGTTTTTTAAAATAAATTTATCTTTATTGACTTTTTAAAATTTTTATTAAGTTATAAGAAAGAAGTGTGTATTTAAAAGACACTTTTTAACTTTCGTAATCTCTTTTCATTATGGATTGTTAAAAAGTGCAGTACAAATGATAGCATAGAATGCAATAAAAAAAAAGGATGAGAAACACCCCAAAACGTTGACTTGAATGAGAATCGTTGGTTTGACAATAAGAAAGTTTGTATTAAAGATTTTAGAGAAGTGACCCGAAACGGTTACGATTTTGCTGACAGCTGGGGAACGAAAGAAATTTCATTAAAACGTAGAGTTATGACCCAGTGAGCGCCTGATATGAAACACGAAGATAGGAAAGGTGAATGGATGAATTATGCCATTGATAGAGCCCATTTTAGGAAAAGAGTTCAACAGAAAAATATTTTTTTTTTTACCGATATTAAATTAAGTTATTAAAGGTCAACTGAACTTAGATAAAAAAAAATGTTTATTTTAGTGAAACTTTTCGACTGTAAAATCTGACGCGTATTGATTTGATATATAAAGTTTACTTTGACTCTTTTTTTCAAGAGAGGATGGAAGAATATAAAAAGTGAGTGTAGACTAAAAAATATTTTTAAACAATTTACGAACTTTTTCGAAAAGATGTTTTTCTGTTACATCGATATGAAAGTGTAACCTTTTACTTTGATAGATTAAAAAAATAATTAAGAACAATTATTTAACGATGTACATTTTGCTAAAAAAAATTATTTATAAGAAAGTTTTTGGAGGGTTTACAATAATGTGACGGTATAATAGGTGCATAGATATTTTTCGGTTAAGAATAGTATTTTTGTTGTTGTTTTTTTAAATACAAAATCATCTTTTTTCATTACTTTTTAAAGGTTTCATATAAATACTTTGCTTGAAATATCATTAATGACATAAAAATACTTTTAAGTAAGTAAAAAGATCAAAATAAGTCTCTACATTATGGAAAATTTTCTATGAACTAAAAAAAAAAATTTTGATAAATACATTCAATAAATTTCAGTTGAAAGATTTTTAAAATAAACTTTATTTAATGTCTTTAGTTTTTTTTTACTCAAGTGTATTGAAAAAATAGTTATTTTTATCTTACAGATGTATAATAATGTATTTTTGTTGTTGTTTTTTTTTTAAATAAAAAGTCATCTTTTTTCATTAGTTTTTAAAGTTTTCATATAAATATTTTGCTTGAAATATCATTAATGACATAAAAACATGTATATTTTATTGTTTCAAATGGCGTTTTTGGAATTGTATATATAAACGATGATTTTTTTTTCACACTAGTTTTTTTCTACATTGGCCTTTAATAAAGAAAAAGTAAAATTTATAAGTGTTATTCTTTTCTTTCAGTAATGAATTATTTTCATACACATTTCATATATTAGGTTGTTGGACATGAAAAAAGATAAAGGTTGTAGAACATGAAAATAGATAAATATATTGGTCTGGTTTATCAACTTTTAATGTACACGCTTTGTTAAAACTTGAGCCACTTTATGTTTGTTTTAGTCACTGTTTTTTTCTTTGGAGGTTGATAGTTAGGAGGCGCTCCGTTTGTTTGTTTTTTAACCACATATCCACTACCGGTCTGTTCTTCGGAACGTTTCATCATTTCCTTATTGTGGATGAAAGATGTTGGAGTTTGAATGTCCATCAATGCTTGATAAAATTGTCGATATCCGGTAGGAGTTCCTTTTGAATAAGGGGTCAGCGCATGTTTCAGCAAATCGGTGATATGCGAGCCTTCGATGACGCTGTCTTTGTAAATTAAATTTCCATTGTCTTTCCAAGACAATACGTCACCGCCGTACTGAGATAAGAATTTAAGAAATCCTTTGGCTTTATTTTGATATTTAATTGGAATAACGTGTTCCAAGATTTCGAGAACGTGCATCTGAGTGGGAATATCTTTGTCAGTGAGTGCGTCCTTCTCCGTCTCCAAGATTGTCTCTATACTCTTCGGGGGATGATCCTCCCGTTGAATCAGTTTTTGGTATTTTTCTTTTGGAACGAGTATTAGTTCTTGAGCCATTTTGAAAAAGATGTAGTGCAGGTTTGATCAGACGAGGTATGATGCTCTGATGCTTTAACAAAAGCTTTTTACGTTGAGACTTGTTCACTGTTCTGCTCACAAGGGTACTTATGACATTTTTGTACGGATACAGAGTTTTTATGTACTGCTTAGAGACCGGAATGGTCCCCTTGTAAACGTTAAACATCACCTCACACAAAGTCTGCATTTGAGAGGGTGTCATGGTCGACAACAGTGCTCGTCGCTGTTTCGTGCTCGTAGTGTATAACAGATCCAGAAAGGACAGATGCGTTTTAACTGTTCGGTTCATAACGATAAAATAGTTAAAAATAAGAAAGAAAAGGATTTTATTTCGGTAGATAGACAATGGTATCTTCGTTAGGTAAGATGCGCGTGCGCAATCTATAACTGTCCTCAGTACTGGGACTCATGTCCACAACTAGATATCCAAACGGTCTGGATGTGGCCTTGTCGTAAGCCTCCTTGAAATATTTTAACTTTAAAGGAAATACTTGAGATCCAAAAGTAAGCACCTGTCTAGAATCGCGTACATTACGAAAAAGAATGACATAATGACAATTTAAAGATATAGTTCTGGCAAACTTTCCGGGCATGTATAGATTCTGGGCCAACATGAACACACTGATTCGACGATGGTGTGCCGTCACGCAAAATAAATTGAGAGATTCCTCGCTCTTGGCAACTTGCATCATCATATCGTCTAGCACCAAAACAATGTGTTGTACACCCTCACTCCAATCTTCGATCTGTTCCTTAGAAGGTAGCCCTTGATGTAAAACCAATCTATCGATGTTTTTCTCCATTTCTTCGAACAAAGGTTGATATTCGGTATATGCAATTACTATTCGCTCGGGTGGCGTTTGAAACATACCATCGGCATGTTTTAATATTTCGTAAATAAGAGAAGTTTTACCACTCATAGTGGGTCCCACGATCATAGCTGTGGCGGGTGAATGAAAGGGTAAAAGTGATCTCTCTTTCCACCAAGCTTCCATGTTCATTAATTCCTCAGTTAAGACTGATTTTATTGTTAGAATACATACTATTTTTATAGAATAAAAAAAATTACATCAATTTTTATTCACAAAGCGTATGCATATATATGGTAAGTACAAAGGTTAGATGCAGTCCATTTGTTGAGATATAGTTCGATACACAAAAACATCAGGATTATCCTGCATTTTAAGAATATGTACAATGTCATTCATTGTATAATTTTGACATTTCATCAGTAAATAAAATAGTACATGATAACCACATGTCAAGGCATTTTTTTTCTGAATTGGAATTTCATTACAAATCATTTTTTCCGAATTATGATTTAAAAATTTTTTGATTCGTACATCGTAATGGTCAGGTAGTCGACCAAAACTGTCAAAAAATTCCGCTTTTCGAAAGCCATCTATCCAGATAACAATCCAGTGGGTCCCCGGGAGATGTGAAGGATCCGTATTACAAACGTAGGCCGAAGGGTAAACGTGGACGCTTTGTGGTAAGGTATCTGGTGAAAATACGCCTCTGACAAAGTTCCTAAGCAGTTTATGTCCCTTAACAATGCATAGGATGTCGGATGAATTCATACTTTAGTGTATTTGATGTCCCGTGATTGGTCCACTTCCAAGAGGGCCGGAAATTCTGCGTAGGCCAGACAGTTCAAGGTTTCCGTTGTATTGGTAGCAAATTTGACTTCGAGTCGAACGTTTCCTTGTCTCACCAGGTTTATATACTCTTCACCTAGGTCACTAGGGGCCAGGCTAAAAGTGTATATGGTATATCCTTTGCCAAACTGACTTCTTGTTATTTCCAATCCTGCATCTTTGTTCCATTTTTCTGCCGCTTCAAATAAATTGACAAAGAGTGTGACGTAATTTTGATTAGTTCCTACGTCGATTTTCATGGGGCGGGTAGGCATGCTTTCCCCGTTCACGTAAAGTGCAATCTCTTCCACAAGGTTCTGGAAGTTGAATGGGTTCTTCTCGTAATGACCATTGACAGCTTTTTGAGATATGAAACAGAATGCGGCTTTGGTCGGTAAGGTGTTAGACCAAACGTTCTGCCAGATAAACGATCCAGAACCTTGAGTACAGGTGCTCATTTTTACTTCGGTTCTAGTCAGGGGGTATTTAGCCGTCTTGTCTTTCAAGATTTCAGCATGGTTGATCAAAATTCCACTGTCCACCTTAATCATGCATGCTTTAAAGGACACGTCTAGCAACTGCAACTTGTAGCTAGGGGAGGCTTCTTTGCTCATCAAGACAAAGGCAGCGGGGTTTCTAAACAGTTTCAAGTGTAAATCCACCCCATTGATCAAGTATTTATCAATTCTAAATATATCTTCGTACAATGGACCTTCTAAATCGAATATTTGGCTGTTTTGAGTAAATGCATAGCGATTGTTAAGGCCCCCATTGTTGCCTCCGTATGCGTCCGGATTGTCCATGTCGTCGTCGTCTGGATAGTACAGTTGGGACTGTAACTGGGATTGAGAGACATCACTACCGCTCGAAAGGAGAAGTTTTAGGTAGGCTTTCCAAGCATAGTAGCTAGTATTGAGGGACACAAGTTTTCCGTTCATATAAGTGTCTATCTGAGACCACATGGTTTGCAGTGGCAAATTAATGATCCCCGTTTTTTCCTGTGATGCCAAGGCTGCACCGTCGGTTTTAACAATCTTACATTTTACGTACAGGCGGCTTCTTCTTAAGTCTTTGTACTCGTTACCCTGCCCAGGCACCGATATCTCGATCGGAGCGTCCTCCGTATCGAAGGAACTTACAGGTCTGCATTCACTAAAATAAATTTTATCCACAGCTACTTGATTGGGTGGAACGGTAAATAGAGCCAATTCTGCTGGAAGTCCAATGTCTGTTATTTTGTCACTTAAGAAAGCCATTCTTATTGATGTTTGACTTTTTTCTCAGCTCCGCTAAAAATACTGTCTCCTGTGTCTCGTTTTCTCTTCAGTCCTTTCTGAGGTGTTTTCTTTTTGAGTGTTGGTTTGGATTTGACGGTACGTTGTCTTATCTGTGTTTTTATAGTCTTCTCTGGTACGTGAGGAATATTTTCTTTGATGGCCTCTTTTATTTCCGCTTTGGCTCTCTCTTCTACGGCCGCCATAGGTGTCACTTGTTTCCCCACTACTTGATCTGTACTCTCCTTAGAGAACATGTGTGGGTTGACCGATATCATGTAAGGTTTTTTGGAAAACATACCTCCTAATCCCCCTCCTGTCTGTTTGCCTCTGTATTTACCAGGTCGAAAATGTCCATCAAACATCCTTTGATAAAATGTTTTCCACACACGTGGGTCTGATACGTAGGTTGAACCCATCATTGTATTTCAAACAAGCGTTTTTTCAAGAGTATGGTAACGGTAGTTATACCTTTCAAAAATGAAGCGGGTTGATTATTGACGTCTCTTATATACACTCTCACGTCTTGCAATTCACCCAATCGCAAAGGTACTTCGTATGGGTAATTATAAATGATGTTTCCCGATTTTTTACAGTTCACTAATCTCAAGAGAGGTAGTTCTCTGTCCCCCACTATAGAATCCTGACATAAATTACTACAAACGTACAATTCTGGTTGAGTGGATGTTGTGGACAAATTGAATTCCAAAAGTGAAACTGTCCAGTGCCCCTGTAGGTACAGTGGTTTGGGTAAATGAACAAAAAAGTCGTAAGGAGTGTTACCGATATAAATCTGTTGACTATCAGTAGATCTTAGAACCAATCTGATGCTCATTTTTGGAGATAATGACGTACAAAAAAGCAGCCTTCCTATTTAAACATTTTGCATGTCAGATTTCTTTATCCAAGAGTTAAATTTAGCAGGCCATTGATGCCAAGACACCAGGATCTCTACCGTTCCTTTTCTTTTTCTTTCTTTTAAAATCTTATCGATTTTCCAGATAGAATTGTCACTTGTGCGTACTTTCTGAAGTTCCTGTGAATAAAAAGTACCAGTTATAGGCTCTTCAGCAAAGTCTTTTAATTTGTAGACGGGCAAACCCTGACTTCGGTATCTCCGACTAACCTTAAAAATTTCTCCCGTCCATTTTTGGTCGTATTCTCTCTGAAATGTTCGTCGCAAATGAGATATTCTAACTTTATCACCTACTTTGAATTTATAAGGTTTTTTTTTTTCTGCTATTTTAGAGTTTTTAATTTTTTTTAACACAACACCGGGCCTTTTGTTCCTTTGTAAATAAGCTCTATAACGAACCTCCTCTTCATTCTCTTTAGTCACAGATGCAGGAGTAATTCCCCCTAAAGGACGGGAAGGAGTGTTATTAATGCTATCAGTAACTGCCTGTAGCTTACTCAAAAATTCGTAAGATTGATTATGAGTAAACATGCGCTGCAATCTGTTTTCCAAATTTTGAATGCTCCTTTCTGCAAAATTACTTTTTGTTTCATTTTCCGTAAAAGTTTGGTGTACGCCTTCTTTTTCCAAAAAAGAGGACACCCACCGATTTTTAAATTCACTTCCTTTATCGGTTCTAAATACTTTGGGTTTTCTTCCATTAGCAAAAATCCCTTTTAAAGCTTCTATTACATACGACGCCGTTTTTTGTTTCAAAGGAGCTGTAAATATATATCTTGAAAATATGTCTTGCAAAACCATAATATACTGTACGCCTTCATTTTCCTTGGATATGTTACGCATATCTTGTAAATCACCATCCCATATGGTGTCTATAGAATCGGTTAAAACGTGACGTCTAGGAAACTTTCTCTGAACTCTCTTTTGAAGTGAATACGGTTCTAAATTTGACAAAAAGTCTCTTATACCCTTTAAACCAATTTTGTGTTTCCCTTCTTTTTTCACAATTTGATACAATTTGTAAGGGCCTGCAAAAGAGGCAGCATGTTTCACGTCAGTCCATATGTTTTCCAAGTACCGTCGTTGTTCCTCAGTCAGCACCATCTTGATTTATGAACCAAACACAGTTTAACGTCTCTTTTTAAATTCACATAATATTTTAAAAAAATTATAAAAATAATCCATGGTAAAACATTTTTTTTATTATAGTACAACATGTATGATTAAGATAGCAATACCATCATAATGATACAAAAAAGAAGTTTTGTACATGATCTAATAGAATATTTCTTTCATTAACTTTACATGTATAAAAAAAACTTATAGCATATTACATACATAAGTAACAAATATAATTACATAAATCTATCACTGAACACGAAGGGTACTTTGAACACAATGAAATGTTTTTTGTTTTCACAAACTAATAGTTAATAAAGTCATTTGGATTGCAACGTGGACATTGCAAAAAACCCATCTGATTCTGGTGACTTTTCATAACACAATGTAATATAACATTTTTTCCTTTGTTAAAAATTATATCATATACTTAATTTAGCCCCCTTACATACTGTTTTTCTGCAAAATCATTTTTTTATATGCTTTCACCATCGTTGTGCAATATCTACTTTCACCATGTTAAACAATATTTTGTTTTCAACATGTTGTGCAATATCAGCACTTTTAAATAAAAAAATCTCTCCATTTGCATTTTTTTTTCACCTGGGCTATGCTTGGTTACACTCCAATAATTTTATTTTCTTATTCAATATAGGCAACAAAATCATCTCTGTCTGTTGAATTCTTCTCCTAAAATGGGCTCTATCAATGGCATAATTCATCCATTCACCTTTCCTATCTTCGTATGGAACTAACAGAGTGTGAACGTTATCGTTAAACTGAACTTTTTTCATTGATAACTTTGTCTGTCTTGCATTCATCGTGTTTCATATCAGGCGCTCACTGGGGCATAACTCTACGTTTTAATAAAATTTCTTTAGTTCCCCAGCTGTCTGCAAAATCGTAACCGTTTCGGGTCACTTCTCTAAAATCTTTTATACAAGCTGTCTTATTGTCAAACCAACGACTCTCATTCAATGTCCACGTTTTGGGATTTTTCTCATCTTTTTTCAATGCACTCCAAGCTATAATTTTCCATTTGTACTGTACTCCTCGACAATCCATAATGAAATGATTGTTTTTACATAAATGAATAACTAAAAATCATTTTTTTTGCGCATGCTCATTATCTGGTATAGTAATTAACTCTATAATGAATATGTTTCTATGCGAACTCTATAATGATACCTTTCTAAATATAATGGTGACGAACAAGCTCTGTACAGAACCTTTTCTATAAATAGCTATGCCATCACCTCTATATTCAATCCTCCAATGAGAACACGACCTCTATAAATTTACTGCTCTAAAAAGTCCCCCTCTATAGGGCCTCAATAGTAACTACGTCATCACCTCTATATACAGTCCACCAATGAGAACACGACCTCTATATTGCTACCTTTTCTAAAAATACCCTCTAGGTGGCCCTAATAATTACGTCATCGCCTATACCTCCACCTCTATATCACGGTATATGCTGCTGTTACTTATAATTTTCATATTTTTTTTTTAAAATGTAATCAAATTAAACTCTTATTTCATGAGCTGCACCCTTATATTTTTACCCCTCAGTTTAACACTTTAATTGCTGGATGAAAATCATATCCAACTACAAATCATGAGATCCTATATTATGCAGTTCTTTACATCTTATGCCGGGCATTTATTTTTCATCATTCTTAATATAAAGAGGATGGATTTCAAAGTTTTTTAGCTCACCTGAGCTGAAAGCTCAAGTGAGCTTTTCTGATCACCCGTTGTCCGTCGTCCGTCTGTCCGTCCGTCCGTCCGTCAGTCCGTCCGTCTGTCTGTCCGTCTGTAAACTTTTAACATTTTGATGTAAACCACTTGGTTAAATTTAACCAAATTTGGCACAAATCATCCTTATAAGAAGGCGAATATGAATTGCAAAAATAAAAGGCCAGATTGTATTCAAAGCGGAGAAAACCTCGAAACTGTAAAAAAGGGGGGTGCATTTTAAAAAATCTTCTTCTTAAGAACTACTGAGTTAATCTTAACGTAATTTAGCATAAATCATCCTTACGGAAAGGAAAATATAAATTGCAAAAATTATAGTCGAACTCTGTTCCAAATTTGAGATATTTGCGAAAATACTAATAAAGAATGGCTCGTTATTCCATATACGTAGACTGGCAATTCATTGTGATAGACTGGTCTTATGACAGGCATCGCCAGTCTACCGCATCTCGAAAACGAGGTTCTTTGTTTGAAGCTGGCAGTTTGTTGTGCAACAGTTCACATGCGAATATAATCTATGAAACATGGAAATAACATTGGTGCCGATTATTGTGAAGTAAATTGAGGTTAAATATTTCAACGCGTTGTCATTTTCACTTGTGAGGGTGGTTTTAGCTTGTTTTGAATTTTTCGTTTCATTTTGCTTTTTAACTTGGGAAACAATCGCCTTGTATTTGGAACATTAACTTCGGTAAATAGGCAGTTGATTGTTTACCTGCGAAAATGATAAAATCTGATGCATTAACAACGTACTAAAGTGCATTTCCCTTTGTTTTTATTGTTTATTAATTTCTAATTGTGTCAACAAGGATCAAACAAGGGAGCGACTTTGATTGAAATAATCGATTTTTGATCGGTAACTTCGCCGGAATTTTCTCCGAAAGAGAATTTGAAGTAGCCATGAATTCCGAGTTTATAATCGTGTAATTTAAATCCAAAGACAATAAAAAGATGTTTATGAATCTGAAAAGACGTTTTCACAGCCTCAGTTAACTGGTTAAACCCTGTTGTGATTAATCACCCGCGACTGTCTTATCTTTAGAGGTTATAAATACGGGTGATGCAAACACATATACCGTGCATTGAAAATTACAATCGATAATCATTACATTTCTTGTTGATACTACAATTAGAAGGTAACTTGTAATTATTTAATAACTCTGCCAAATTAATGCAAAACCGTTTGTTTACAGTTATCTTCAAAACTAAAAACTGTTGTAATTGGGTCATAGGGTAGGACTAATTTCTCCAAAATACACAGTGCATAAACTGATTTTGTGTCACCTGGCTAGCTCAATTACAAAACATTTTATCTATATAATGTATGAATGCATTAAATAAAATGAAATTTAACAAATTGAATAAGTTTTTTAAAGTTGCCTATCATTCTACGACTGACGCTGAAATGTTTGTTGATGATTGGAATTGTCTTGCTAAACATTATATACTTGTGTACAGAAAAATCAAAAGGATGATGTGCTATAACTACTTTCTGGGGTCCTCTCTCATTTGATAAATTATTTGTAATCTGCAACAATTTTGGTATTTTTCAAACGAGTAAATAAAAACTTCTTTTTAACAGTTCTGACACATTATAATTATGAGGATATCCGTGCATTATCATTATTTTAAAGAAAATATTGCAGCAGAAAATCATCTTGGTTTGTAGCCGTTTGTTGTTTTTGAGGGAATATGAAATAATTAATGGGCCTTAGTACAAAACTGATACCTGTATGCCTGACAATATATTAAATTATATAGCTTTTTAACACATCATGTGACAACATTTTCCAGTCAAATGTTTTCATCGATCAAGTGAGTAAGGATATTAAACGTCACACAAGTTTACATCAGGTAAACAATTATTTAAGGGAAGACCAATTAAGTTTTTTACTGTAGCCTTAGCAACTTTTGCCACAGAGTTCAAACACTGCGTACTGCCTTCCAGACTAGCTGGCGATTCTCTGTCCGTCAATCTTTCAGTGTTAACTTTCACATATGAGACATCAGCTGTGATAATGAAATGTATCTCATCTGCATGGTATATTCATAGAGCTTGGCATCTTAAATAAACACACCAAAAATATTCACTTAGATGTGGAAAATGATAATTACACTAATTTAAGTTCGATATTTTTTTTCATAAATATCAATTTATCAAACAAGAAATATTGCAGGTAAATGGTAACTACCTTTTCCAGTATTTTCATCATATAAAATAAATATGCATTGCATGGCCTCTAAGACAACATATTAATGAAATAAAATGTTGGCATCCTTTAATTGTGTAGATTCAAAATGTTCAAATTATGATTACACACAATGGGTGCTGATTTTTTAACTGATATACGTCTTAGGAAATGTATGATTTTTTTTTTATCTTAAATGAGCTAATACTGTTCACATATGTGCAAAAACTGTAGGAAATAATATGCCGGTGTTATATATAATTAATATATCACAATATATTTTCACCCCTACCCCTTTATAAAATATTGAGTTTTAGGTCAGAAAATTATCATGGTACTTAACTTTGCTAAATATTAAATTTTACTGTTCGTAATTATTTAAGGACACACGAGACGTTCCTCAATTTTATATAATTTTCCTTGATAAATTATTCCTTATTTATTAACATTTAAACCTGTTAATTCCCAAAAATTCAAGGTTTATTACCAGGCTATTTTTAGAGCTATAATATTTAGAATTTTCCTTAAAATAGCATGCAAAATGCATTTGAATGCTTATAAATAAAGTCAAAGTATATATTTTCAATTGAACACTTTATATCTAAATAAAAAAAGTATCATATAACAGGAAAATATAATTATGGAATTACTTGGTGGAAATCTTCACATTGTGGAGATAGGAAAAAATAGAAAAAAATGGAACTCAAGATAGGTCGCGTCTGACCGTTAAGTGTGTTAAGTCAATGTACTTCGCCATTGTTGCTGAGGTGAGCGATGTGGCCCATGGGCCTCTTGTTTCACTTCTGTATATTAATTGTCATAGCGGGGCCCTTCCTGACTGGTCAGATTTCTAGTTGTATTGATATTATGAGCTCTTATTTTGAAATTACATGATTTTTAGCTCCATAGGCCATAGTATGATTTTCTGATAAAGATTTGTCCGTTGTCTGTCGATGTCGTCGTTGTCGTTGTAAACTTTTCACATTTTCATCTTTTTCTCCAGAACCACTGGGCCGATTTCAACCAAACTTGTCATAAAGCATCATTAAGTAAACGGGGTTTAAGTTTCTTCAAATGAAGAGCCGCACCCTTTTTTTAAGGAGATATAATTAAGAATTATTGAATATAATTTGGTATTTTTAAAAATCTTTTCAGAAACTAATCAGCCAGGAAAACTGAAACTGTGGAAGCTCCCCCAGGTAGTGTAGATTCAAATTTATTCAAATCATGATCCCCGGGGGGAAGAGTGGTTCACGATGGTGGGATCAAGTTTTACAATGGAATACATAGTAAAAATCTTTAAAAATCAAAAAAAATGTAAGGCCAGAAATGCTCAAATTTGTAAAGAAGCATCTTCGAATAATTTAATTTCATACACATTGAAGCTTTTGATTGGATTAGCCAGTCACATGACAGTGTTTTATATTTTATAAAGAATGTTGCCCTTGGGGCCACGCCCCCTTGACAACAATGAGCCGGAACTACTTTTTCCATTACTTCCTGTTTACATTAGAGATCATATAATACATATATTATATACAATCTTAAACCTTGAAAAATAAATATCATTAAAAAATTGTTTGTATTGTTCATTTAAACAATTAAGACAAAGTTTATACCAAATATATTATTGAGACAAAATTTAGATGCAACTATAGTAACTATAACTGTGCCGGATAAGTATGCCAGTGCCAAGGTGGCATTTTTGCACCCGCTTAAGATGCAGTTTCGGAAAAATCTATATATACCAAATGATAGACAATTGTCTAGAGAGTATATAACCACTTTTGTTTTAAGTGTTTCACCTGACAGGTGAGATATTTACCTTTAAAAATTAATATCCCATAGGAAAATGATAATTTCCATAGGAGAATTGATTCTCCTACAGGAAATATTGACAATCCTTCAGGATTTTTAAAAAGTCCTATAGGAATTATATTTCCCATAGGAGAATGGTATTTCCTGTAGGAATTTGATTCAGACTTGTAGTTTTCCTACAGGATATTAAGTTTTCCTATCGGATTTTATCAAATACTATCGAAATTGAAATTCCTATAGGAAGTTCTTGTATTCCGATAAGAAATTTCAAATTTCCTATAGGAATACTGTTTTTCCTGTGGGAAAAATTATTTTCCTATAGGAATTTGTTTTTAAAAGGTAAATATCTCACCTGACAGGTGAGATACAATGACAACAAAGGTGGTTTTTTGCTATTTAAACAATGGTCTATCATATGGCATATTTAAATTTTTCGATTTATGCAGCTTAGACGGGTACAAAAATGCCACCTTGGCACTGGCATACGGTAATTATCCGGCACAGTGTTAGTTGTTTGGTTTGTTGTCGTCTGCTATAAACAACATGGCAGATTTTGAGATGCTAGGTGTAGGGGAGACTGTAGAGATTATAGAAATTGATTGGGACACACTGCACCAATTACTGGATGGTGAATTTGATGTCTCAACATCAACAAATGAAACAGAGGAGGAGCTTGAGAGGGTTTTAAGCCCAATAAAAACAGAAGAAACAATGCTGCAAGAGCCATCCTATAGCAAGAGATTTAAATCTGTCAGTGATGCAGAAATTCAGGATCTTAAAGAAAGAAGACAGTCAAAAGCCACAAAATCTAACACTAAGTGGGGATTAAATTTGTTTCAAGGTAAATTTATGATTTATATATTTAATGAAGTGCTCAAATTGAAAATATTAAGTCATCATCACTTAAATTTTGTACATCCAGATTGGGACTTGAACCCAAATTCCCCACACAAAATGCATGGTTGTTTTAACATTAAGCTATCTGGATTTATAAACATGTAAATAAGCATGATAAATAATTTGATATGTTCAAAACAAAAATTTCAAATTTCATTACAGAATGGAGTGTTGAGGCTCTTAGGCAGCCAACCAACTTTCATTCAATTTCTGCACCTGAGCTCCATAGCCATCTTGAAAAGTTCTATGCAGAGGCTGCACTAAGGCCAAATGAAAAAAGGTCTCAATCTACGACCAAACAACAAGCGTCTGAATATCATAACAATACATTCAAAAGCATATAAAGGTCAGCATTAAACCGTCACATTCATGATGTTGGACGACAATTTGATATTGTATGTGACCGAGAAAAACCTACAAGATGGCCTCTCACGACCAATCAAACACAAAGAAATCATTCCTAAACAGGACACCTAGACAAAATTTCTGCCTATGTTTTCGGGGAACCAACACCAATCTCTTTAAGATTCCGAATCTGGTTACTTATTGCAATTCAATTTATCAGAAGGGGGTTAGAATTAAATGAACAACTACAAACTGATTCATTTGAATTTCATGTTGATGAAAATAAACAGGAATATGTTGCTTTGTCACATGAAACGAAACAGAAAAATTGGCAAGAAGGAATTGATGCAAATGAAAACCCGAAAGAGAAAAGAATGTATGAGGTACCTTCTGCTGGGGCAAGATGTCCAGTCGCCTCTTTGAAACACTACCTCTCGAAGTTGGACCCTAAGGCAACATTTTTATTTAACAGATGTTCAAAGGAAGCGCTTAAATCTCCAACAACTGAGGAAATTTGGTACACAGATGTTCCGATAAAAAAATACCAATTCACGCGGTTCATGGCCGACATTTGTAAAAATGCAAAATGCAGTAAAACTTACACTGCACATAGCCTACAGTGTACGCGCACCCTCAATTCAAGTATTGAACGACGCAGGTTTTGAGGTTCGACACATTATGCATATGAGTGGCCATAAAAATGAATCATCTGTGAGAAGTTATAGTAGAGATTCATTGTTCTATTTACCAGAAGGTTTATAAAGCGTAAACTGCCCCAAACCATTTTATATCGTATAAAACTAATAAATTTTAAACTCATTCCTTAAGTATTGTACATGTAGATTTAAGTTTGTTCAAATCATGGTCCCCGGAGTTAGGATGGGGCCACAATAGGGGATGAGTTTTTACATTGGAATACATAGAGAAAATCTTTGCAAATCTTCTTCTCAAAAACCAATAGGTCAGAAAAGCTCAAATTTGTGTGGAAGCATCCTGAGACAGGAAGTGTACATTCAAGTTTGTCATCTCCCGGGTATAGTGGGGAAACAATGGTGGGGAGTGTTAAATTTTTACTTGGGAATAAATAGAGGAAAATCTTTAAAAAAATCTTCTGGAAAAGCATTCTGCCAAAAAAAAGTGAAACTTGTGTGGAAGTACAGATTGTGCAGATTGAAGTTTGATCATGATTCCCTGGAGAAAAGTGGCGCCACAATTGGGGGGGGGGGGTTGTTAAATAGTGTAGCAGTCTCATATTCTATGATTTAATTACAAGTACATGTATAGTACATATGCATCATTTCATTTTGATATTTTCATGATTTTTTGAATGCATATATATTGGATTCTATAATTATTAAATTGATCTTAAAATATATTAGTGTGCATTCATTCATGACAACTTAATTTGTAGAAAGGTCCAGAGTTGCCTTTAGGGCAGTAATTATAGTTTGGTCAAAGTTAAGTTGTGTCTTTTAATCTCACTGGTGTTTTAGTTTGTTTCTTGTTTGTCTAATTGGTTGGTCAATTTCCCTCCAAAAGTTCTTTGGGTTTTAGTTTAATCTTTGTCAAGGGTTTGAAGAGAGCAGACTGTAATAAAAGTGTACAGACGTTTTTGACAAATTACATCTCTTCTTGGTAAGTTAATCTAATATCACTAATATTAATATCATTTATAATATTTCTACTAAATGTCAAATCAGTATTTAATCATATTTATAATTCTTTTGCACTTTCTCTGATTGAATGAATAGTGAGAGAGAAACTTTTGAAATAATAAGATAAAGTTAAAAGTATAGTTATAACTGAAGTTTCCCTAAAAGTGTTTTAATTAAAACTACTTTTATGATAGTGTAATAGTTACATAATTAATTACAGAATGCACATATACCTTGCAATTGAGTCGTATTGATCTTGGTTCAACTTGTACATAGGGCCTATTCCCATAGAATGCTATTTGTATGTTCATATGCCTAGAATATCATATTAATGTATTATATGCATTACATAATTATAGCAATAGTTTAATAACTGAAACGTAAATGCATGTAAATTGATATAAAGGAGATACTATGTATATTGTAGTTTACTTATATGAGTTATCTCCCTTTATAAAGTTAAATTACTTCAATATATTGATTGTACATCAATACGTAATTACTTGAAGTTTATGTGTTTTATGCCGTATATTCATATTTGTTATATTGTTTTTACAGGGTCAAATCTATTTATATAACTGGTGATAATAAAAGCCCGTTAATCGAACCCTAACAGGAGTGTTGATTTCTTCTATACATCAACGGATAAACCTGTTACAATAGGAATATAAAACAATCTAAAGCAACAAACGGGTTTTGGTAAATTGTGGATAAAAATCGGCATATTTCTTTAATATAACTCTTTATGTTAGATCCACTGTACTGAATTGTCAAGATATTTTGAATTTTTAAAATTCTTAGTTCTTACAATGTATTTATGTACCATATTAAATATAACAATGTTTTCAACATCAGAAACATAATTAAGGAATAAGGAATCATACTTTTAGTTTTATGAGGTGATAATTTCGGTCGGGGCGTGGTCAAATCCAAAAAAGCCCGAAGGGCTTTGTGATAGATTTGACCATGCTCCGACCGAAATTATCACCTCATGATATTCAAAGAATGATTCCTTATTACTTATATTCATATTATTTCCAAATTTTACACTTTAAAACAACATTATTTTAGAACCACTATTTCTTCATGTAGCAAATGCTATGTATTACTACGCGGCGCAGCCAATATTTTTTCTTGGTAATGCTATAAGACACGCCCATTTTGTGTCACTCATGTTTTATGAATTTTTCAGGTTTTACGGTTCAAAATTGATTCGCAGACAAAGACAGATGAAAATGTAAATATTAACATATAACTATTTTGATACGGATCAACCGTTGACCAAAGAGAGCATTTCATATGAATTTTTTGGAAATCAAAGTACTGAAGTACTGACGGGAGTTGATTTTATCGATTATTATTTATTTTAAAATCAACTTATCTTGCAAGGCAATTAGTTTCTAGTCTGTAGTTGAATTTTGCACTTTTTTATAATATGGAGTTTTAGACTTTTCTGACAAGAATTTCGAGAAACACCATATGAATCATGTTGTGTAATATTTAAAGATGGATTTTAAACTATGTATTAGTAATCGAAACAATTCTAAAAGATTTATGGATCCAAGCACTATTGATGTCGAACTTTCGTCTCGTTCAACCAGACGTTCGGCTGTCTCCGTTAATCTCCGACAAGCAAGAGAGCCTCTTTGCTTGTCGGAGATTTACGGAGACAGTCGAGCGTTTGGTTGAACGAGACTATATTAAACTCTGGCGTAGGAATACATGAGACTACAATAATATCTAACTTGTTCGTATTATATAAAATCTGACTATTTTCAAAGTGGTTATAGATACGTTTCCTTGAAAAACAATGCTTAAGCATACATTACATCGAATTTTCTATTATTTTCAAGAACTAAGTCTTGTCAGCGGTGGTGATTTGTGCTTAGGTCCAAACACTGTTTCACTTTCGGTTTGCCAGAGTAACTGCATTAGAGAGTTGATTAAAATCAACTCCCAAAAATACAAAATAAAAGGACATTTTTGAAAGATTTGATTATTGAAATTATTAAAACTACATTGATAAATAATTATCGTGCTCTTATCTTTAAAAAAACATTGACCAAAAAGGCATCGGCCAAATCACTCATCTTTTCTTTTTTTTTTATCTGAAAAGCTTTATGAAATCAAAAATAATATGAACAAACAGCTTGTACGTGTTATTTTGCTTCCATTTTGATTTTAAACAAATTATTTATAGGCTCTACAGAAGATGACGTCTTTATTAATTTTAACCCCAATTAAGATCCCGTTCAATTGTCTGAATTTATCATATTTCATACTTTAAGTTAATCAAAATTTTAACAGAAACAACCTGAACTGTTTAAGGATTTTATTATATATTTTCCTACATAGATTAGACCGTATCCCCTCCACACGCACTCAACAAACGGTGACCCTCTCTTGCCTCATATTGGTTTGAAACAAAATAAAACATATTTCTTTTTGCTTATTTTCATTTCAACTCTCAAGTAATAGCATCCGAATTCATTGATAGATTAGCACACAAGAGGCAAAGTTTTAAGATAGAAAATATATTTCATTCATCTTTTCTACAATACCGCTTTGTCAAGTTCAACCACACTTGGTTCAGGGCATCTTTGAGTAAAGTGCTTTCACGTTTATTTAAATCCAGACCCAGATGCCCTAGGGAGAATAATTAAGAAAATAAAAATAGGGTAGTTTGTTTATAAATCCTTTTCGCGAGGACCATATAACCCTAATGGGGTCATTGTAAAATAATCTGAAAACGTTTTTATATTACCTTTCTTTCATTTAAATTTTACATAGTATTTCTTTTTTTCTTTTTTTTGGAAAAAATAGGGTTATTTTTTAATATCTAATTAAATGTAAATAAAATTGCCGCCCCCCCCCCCCAAATTATGACTTTTTACTATTTCGATATTACGAATTATTATGATTTTTTTTAAAATCACCAGATAAATATTAAATTTATTCAGATAGTAGTATTTAACTTATGTACGAGTTTTTTTCTGGATATTTCAAATAATTTTTTTCTGCTGATACAGTATTGATAATCACAACAAAGACCTTTCTACAATAGTCAATAATTTATTCAGATAATAACTATAGAAGATTGGTCATTAAGTAGAAAACATTTGTTCATGTGCAAGGATAAAAACAATAAAAATATCACATAAGCTCAGCACTCACAACCCATTTACCGGGAATAATATAATTGAAAACTATACTTGGCTGATTGTAAATTATTGGAATATTGATTTACATTGAAAAATATGCTTCAGATTGGTTTTCCACTGCACTTTTTGGAATGACAATATTGAGAGATGTATAGATAATCTATATAAATATAATAAATATCATTTCATTCAATTATTTCAATAGACATTTGTACTAAACAGAATTAAGCTTTAATTTACATATATTTGCTTAAATGAAAAAAATATATCTGTACATTTAAAGCAATAAAAAGTATAAAATTTTTCGAAAATCTGTTTATTCTTTCCTAATACATTTTTTCACTTTGTAGAAATTTTAACACAAGATCATGTTAAATGTAGATGCATCTTTCTGTACATGTATAAACATAACTTTTAATATATTGTTTTACTAACAGAGCACAATGACTTGTACATGTGAAATGTCAAAAACTTTTATAATGAAAACGAAAATGAAAAACTCTTTCTTTTTCATAACAAAGATTGAAAAAATATGCTGATTTAACAATAAAAGGAATACCATACTAATCTATTCTCCATATATTGTGAACCTGATTAAGGATTTGTGAGTGGGCATGCATATTATTCATTACCACCCAGACTGTTAAAATTATTATTATGAATAACTGCTCCCATATATTCACTACAGAATAACCATTCAACAATCACAACAATTAAAAAAACTGTGTGTATTCTCACCACAACCAATCAATGTAAATAAATTAAATGCAATACTAACTGTACTTCTCAATGCAAACTTGTTTAAACGTGAAAGAGGGAATAAATCAAGTTACTGTACCTTTTTAAAGATGCTTCCCGATACAGAGATGTAAATTGCAAAATTTTAAGTCATATTTACTAAAATGTATAATTAAATGCAAAAATAAGAGTATGTTATGCAAACTTGTAAAAATGTGATAGAAAGAATACAGTTAAATATATAACACTTGCAGATATTTCTGAGAAGAGATATGTCAGTCAAGAAATGTCGAGTCATTTCACAAAAAATACATGAAAGTTTGTGTTAAGTTCATGTAAAATATGATTAAATTACTATATGAAGTCAATAATGTACATTCCTCTGCAAGCACCTAACTACAATGTTTAATTTACAACAATAACAATTGTTATTCAATACATGTATTACAAATCTACAGAATATGTAAAAGGAATATTTTCCACTGTACAATATGCAATTCGAAATAAAACAAACAAATATATCAAAAAAGATTTTCCTATTCTATTGATACAATGATAAATAAAAAAAACAATTTTACACGATCCGTTCAATTAAGCTTCCAATACTGACAATATATCACATTTCTGTTGATCCTTGATGCTGTAAAGACATTTACCACCAATGTTATATGAATGGTGTTTACTACATTGGTCAAGCACTCTAGAATACTAGCTGTGCCCTCTCATGCTATATCTGCCATCCCCCCTGAAGATGAGCCCATCCACCCCCCTGAATTCACGGTCACCACTGTGGGGTGAACAATGTTCTGTAGCTCGTTTCTTACAGCAGTTATCGTGTTTTCAGGGGTTTCCCCTGAGTGAATGTTCTTTGACACAATGTCTGTCATGTCTTCCCCTCGGGGGTGCGTATAAATGGTTTCTGATGCTGGATTGGTGGCTTCTGGGATAGATCCCCATTGGCCGACTTCACTCTACCTGAGTCATTTTGACTAATGGAGCTAGATTTCAGTTTGTCAATGTCTGACTCATCACGAGAACCGAACCCATTTTGAAGGTAAGGTTTGGGGTCTGACGAGCGTTTGGATGAGTAGGACTTTTCTGTGGTGAAGTTCCTCAATATGATTGGTTTGGGGGGCTCGGTTGTATAGGAAGCCTTTGGCACAGGTTCAGGGAGGTTCACAGCGGGGCGCTTGGAATGATGACTTTTTATCTCCATATCATCCTCAGGAACCTTAAAAATTTGGGAAATAAATTTACTGGTTTACCAAAAAATGGGTGGAATCATATTTTTCTAAACTAGCTGTTGTTGAACTTATGTTAAGTTGGTAGGTTTATTTTTTTTTGTAGGAAAGAAGGTACCCATATTTTAGGGCAAACAATGATAACTAATTAAACCAAGAACTTTTACTGAATTACTACATTATTCTAGCTAAGTACACTATAAATATTTTGTAATTTGGTTAGGGTTTGAATGGAAAAATCATGAACATTTCAAGCACCATATTTGACATATTATTTTTGGGTTTTATTTAAATTAAAAATTGTAGACTGATTTCTCTTAAGATTTATCCTTTATTTTTTGTTTTAAATAACCCACTTTTGTCAAAGACCTTTGCTATTTTCAAATAGTATAATTAGTTTTGACAGTTCCTATGTAAGTCACATGTACCCAAAGATTTTTTTTATAATATAAAGACAAAATTTAATAAGAAACTCAAAACTAATATACATGTGGAATTCTGAAGAATATTAACAGACCAATATAATTAATGCATTCATCAGAAAAAATTGTTAAATCCGATGGAATCAATCTTTTATCCACCTGGTGATCTGGAAATAGTCTTTAATATAGCAAACTAAACTGAGGAACTTTGAAAATAACAGCAGGAACTTCATGCATCTTGAAAGTGAAGGAACAATTTATCTTATTCAATATCAGTGATTCTAGAGTGAAAACAACAGGCCTGGACTCACTTCCTTGTCTGAACCCCTCCTCATGGGTTTTACCAACTGTTCATTGCCGTAAAAAATACCCTTATATGTTAGACATGTCAAACTTTATCCTTTAATATTTACATTTTCGAATTTCCAGTGTCTTTATCTGAGATAAAACCATGAATGGATTTTGTAATGTATAATCCAATACATTTCATCAATTACTATATTAATATTTAATCGTACAATTGCTGAAAATTATGTCAATATCAAAAATAAGGAATCACTCTTTGAATATTATCGGGTGATCAAATACAGTCGGGCATGATCAAATCTATTTTGAAGCTCTTCAGGCTTTATTAAGATCTGATCATTCCCGACTGTATTTGATCACTTCATAATACTCAAAGAATGATTCTTTGTTCCTTAATTAATTTAAACACTTTACAAAAAGATGGTGAATTTTGCCAATTTTTCATTGCATTGTCTAAAGAAATTGCACTCATAATAAAAAGTAGTTTCTTACCACAGTCTTTGGCATGGAGATTAGTGTCACTTCGTCGGCGGCTCTGTATGGACTTCAGGTAGTTAGCCCTTCCCGCTTGGAGCCCTGGTAACTGGGGTTTATGAACATTGGTTCATGTTTCTTCTCTGTAACCAAAAAAATAAATATAAGCAAGCAAGTTTTGTTTACTTTATATCAAGAAACAGATTTATAAAGATATCAAATTACTCATGAACATTTACTGATAAACTTAAAATAAATATCAGCTGCATACAAGTCTTTAAAATTTTTACTGTCTTTTTTGCATAACTACATACTTTTACTTTATTATCTTTTCACATGGTTTTGAACTTTAAATCATTATAATATATCAGAATCATGCACTGATAACATTTTCACACAAGTTTTACAAAATTGATTGAGTGTGATGTCCCTTTCTGTTATAAAGCTGACACCAGTAAATTAATGCATAAATTTTTTTGGCAATTTTAACAAAGCCAATGTTAGCAGTGATATAGATGATGTTTACAATCTTCCTTATTTAAATTAACAATTCTACTTCAGTAACTCTAGTCAAGGTCACAAGGTACATGCGTACTCTCCCACCCCTTATCATTTTTCTCCATAGCTCTCGCTGACACTTACCTGGGGTCTGTTCTTCCTCATTCTTCCTGCAAAAATAAATTACCAACCCATTTATAATCCAAAATAATATATGATTCTGTTATTAAACATGCAGGCACTCCATTTATGTGAAGTATATGATTCATTTCAATTTTACAAACTGATATTTTGATAACCTTGTGCAAATGAATTTATGAAAGTGTGCATGGTATGTGACAATAATTTAGAAAAAGTACACATATGTTCAGAAAGTTGATAATTACCAAGGAAGAGAAATTTCTTCTTCAGGGAAAACCTTATTTCTGCTCACAAGAACAGTCATGTCAATAGAAGGTATGAAAATTGAAGGTTATCATTCACAACACATGTTGCTTGCATTCTATTTCCTTTACACACATAAATTTCAGTTCATTGATTTTTTGCTTGAGATATCAGAATTAACAACATGCCAGAAGAAAAGTGGACTAAAGCATTCATAAATTTTTAGTGTTTGAAACGGCCTAGAGAGGTGTGACCATGAAGTAAAATTTGTTGCTTCTCAATGAAAGATCAAAATTATCAACATGCTAAAAGAAAGGAGGCTAGAGCATACAAAACTTAATATTTTAATAGTGTTTAAAACGGACTAGAGGGCTGTGACCATGAAGTAAAAATATGCATTTGTAACATCCCAATATCTTATTATTTTAAACAAGGAGTACACAACAAATAGAGCAAGGATGTATGTGAATGTGCACATTCAGAAATAATTTCATCATGACTTTACATCTAGTATCAAATAGCATTTCATTTGCTTTTAATTAAGATGAAAACATGCCTGGATGCTGGCTGCTATAAATTATTACAGTTTATATGTACAAGGAAAGCATAATTCATGCTACACAATGGTCTTATACATAAATACAGTTGAAATATGTGCAATAATGTTCATTTTCAGGAAGGGCTGTGTTTAAAGATATTTTTGCTGTGACGTTTCACCATGCATTGCTTGTACTACACCGAGATACCTCTCTCTTAACAGTGACGCTGGGGACTTATTTCCAGGGCCAGCTGACTGAGGGACTTAACAGAACAAAAACTTTGTTCTTATATGATTATTTAAGTGATATTGACAAACACATCTAAAAAAGAGATATTTGTAAAGATATGCACCAGTAGCTGACGATATTAGGGGAGATATCTGAGTAAAATCATGTGGATGACCTAATAGAATGTTGAAATTAACAACACTTGTAGATATCTTCTATCTTTATGTACAGCTACTTGAATTACATTGACAAAAGCATATAAAAATAGAGATATTTGTAACAAAATGCGCTAGTAAATGACCAGATAAAGAGAGATGTATGTTTAGAAATAGAGATATTTCATACGAAATACATTAGCTTAACAGTAGCTGACGAGATTAAAGGAGATATCTTAGTAATTGTGTCATAATATCATGAGGAATAGCTAAAAGAATGTAAAAATTATACACCATTAGCACTTGAGACATACGGAGAAAACTGTCTAGAAATGGAGACATTTGTATCAAAATGTGCTAGTCAGATAATGAGAGAAATCTGAGTTACTGTGTCATAATATGATTTGGATGATCTATAGATAGAATGTTTTAGAGTTTATTTCTTGGAATATTCAAGTTTCATACAAGCTGTAAAGGCATGGATCACAATGGAATGAAAAATATTTAAAATATTTAATAAGACTGAAAGGATACACAGATTAGTGGTTTACAATATTCTTGATAGTTTTAACAAAAATTCCGAAGAATCTGATAGAAGGTTACAATGGAATGAAGAATTAATTCGACAAATTGGACCGGTATTGTATTATACTTTTTTTTAACGAATAAGTCTTCAGAAGTTATAAACAAAAGACCTGGGAAAAAGCAACTGATTGATACAACATTTGTATTATAAAATTGATTTTAAAATTCGATTAGTATACTGTAAATTCCTAATTAAACGCGAGGAATTAATATTCGCGTAAAATCGCGAGAAGCATCCCTCGCGGATTTTAAAATCTCGCCATTATTTTCTGAGAGTTGAAAACTATGAGAAATAAGGAGAAAAGTTAAACGGTCGCGATTTTAAATTCTCGCGATTTGACACAAACCAGCGGGGTCGCGGAATTAAGTACTCGCGTAATATAAGGAATTTACAGTATACATGCATTTGTAAATCATTTTAAAATATTTTAGTTCTTCCAATGTATTTTTGTACAAAATTAAATATGGAAATAATTTCAACATCAGAAACATTATAACATATAACTATTTTGATACGGGTCAACCGTTGACCAACTAGAGCATAACATGATTTATTTTGGGAAAGAAATACAAAATAAAAAGACATTTTTAAAATCTTTGTTTATTGCAATGTTTTAAAACTAAATCGATAATTGAATATTATGTTCTAATCTTTAAAATAAAATAACAAAAAACGACAAGGGCCAAATCACTCACCTTTACCTTTTATCGTTTCTTAGCTTTAAGAATCTATAAACAATAAACATGAACATGTAAACAAAAAGCTTGTATAACTTTGCTTCAATTTTGATTCTAAAACAAATTAATTGTTTATAGGTTCTACAGAACACGATTTTAACTTCAAGTGTTATAGACCCGTTTGATCGTGGTCTGCATTTATTGTATTTCATATTTTTAATTAAAACTGACCGAATTTAAATATTTTCCATACATATATTAGACCGTATCCCCTCCACATGCACTCAACCAATGGTGTCCCTCTCTTGCCTCATATTGGTTTAAAACAAATAAAACATTTTATTTGCTTATTTTCATTTCAACTCTCAAGTTATAGCATCCAAATTCATTGATAGATTACCACACATGAAGCAAAGTTTTAAGATAGAAAATATATTTCATTCATCTTTCCTACAATGCCGCTTTGTCAATTTCAACCATACTTGGTTCAGGGCATCTTTGAGTAAAGTGCGTTCACGTTTATTCAAATCAAGACCCAGATGCCCTGATGAGAACAATTAAGAAAATGAAAATAGCGTAGTTTGTTTATAAATCCTTTTCTCGAGAACCACCCATATAGCCCGAAATATCTTTGACTAATGGGGTCATAGTAAATTAATCTGAAACCCTTTTATATTACCTTTAATTTCAATTTTACATAGTATTTTTTTTTTTTGAAAAATGTTTTTTTTTATATATATATCTAATTAAATGTAAATAAAATTCCGCCCCTCCTAAATTATTACTTTTTACTGACCTTTTGAGTGTGTATATATGGGTAAATGAACTTTTACAATTAGATGATTATTGGTATTACGAAATCTGTTCTTGAGATGCATAATATTTTATTTCTGACTAGACTTTGACCCGTGCGTGCACGGGTTGACATTGCATATCGGACATTTACGAAATAGGTTCATCGACACACCTTGTTATTGACATTTACATAACAAAGCTATAGGCCTACAATAATGCTATTAATTTCACTACACTTTCCTTACTTTGAATAATCTAACTGTATCTCGGGAAAGGCCCTCACCACAGTTAGAATGCCTCCCTTATACCCGTAATGTAGCAGAAAATTGCAGAACCGCTGCGGAACGATTTTGGAGAAAGTTAATGAAGTCGCCTCGAAAATAACAGTCAAATTCATCACAACAAACCTTTTTGAGACTGCAAATACCTTTCAACTAAAAATTCTAATCCATAGAATGGAAGAATTCAACACCTTTTCACCAACGTACACGTATTTTCTTTGTAAAACTGTGTCCGTAGGACGTTATTCATTTTTACGATAAAACATATTCTATCTTCACTCTCCTAACAAATATAATGTAACTTTTTTGCATGTTATCAAATATTTTTCGTTATCACGAAGACAAAAGTAAGTACTTAGTTGAAATGTATAATTGATATTTTATACTTTCTTTCATAAGAAATGATTAATATTTAATTATGAACAGAATATATGGCAAAAGTCCAATGAAAATTTACCCGTATTTGTATTATCATTTCTGAGTTTATTCATGCAGATGTGATATTGTGGAAACATAAACTAAAGATCCTGTTAGCGTGGATGTATTGCACAAGCGCAAGATTGTAAAATCCAAAAAATCCAGGTGATTTCCGGGATTTTTTTTAGGAATTTTCGCTTATTATTAATTAGCGAAGCTTAACTGAGAAAAAAAAAATTGGTAATCTTCAAGTACCAATGATGTTTAAAATATATAAAACAAAAGACAGTATTCTTCCGATTTCTCGGTATTAAAGACCAAAAATTCGAGTTTATTATTTTAATATAGTAGTATAGATGCATGCTATTTTTTGTTATTACGAATTATTATGAATTTTTTAAAAACATCAGATAAATATTAAATTTATTCAGATTGTATTTTTTAACTTATGTACGAGTTTTTTTTCTGGATATTTCAGATTTTATTTTCTGCCGATACAGTACTGATAATCACAACAAAGACTTTTCTACAATAGTCAATAATTTATTCAGATAATAACTATAGAAGATTGGTCATTAAGTAGAAAACATTTGTTCATGTGCAAGGATAAAAACAATAAAAATATCACATAAGCTCAGCACTCACAACCCATTTACCGGGAATAATATCATTGAAAACCATATTTGGCTGATTGTAAAATATTGGAATGTTGATTTACATTGAAAAATATCATGCTTCAGAGTGGTTTTCTACTGCACTTTTTGGAATGACAATATTGATAGATGTATAGATAATCTATATAAATATAATAAATATCATTTCATTCAATTATTTCAATAGACATTTGTACTAAACAGAATTAAGCTTTAATTTACATATATTTGCTTCAATGAAAAAAATATATCTGTACATTTAAAGCAATAAAAAGTATTAAAAAAAATCGAAAGTCTGTTTATTCTATCCTCATACATTTTCTTACTTTGTAGAAATTTTAACACTAGATCATGTCAAAATGTAGATGCATCTTTCTGTAAATGTATAAACATAACTATTAATATACTGTTTTACTGACAAAGCACAATGACTTCTACATGTGAAATGTCACATACTTCTATAATCAAGGTGAGAATTAAGAAAACTCTTTCTTTTTCATAACAAAGATTAAAATAATATGCTGATTTAACAATAAAAAGAATACCATACTATTAAACTATTCTCCATATATTGTGAACCTGGTTAAGGATTTGTGAGTGGGCATGCATTTTATTCATTACACCCAGATTGTTTAAACTATAATTATAAATAACTGTTCCTATCCAATATAGAATAGAATACCATACAACAATCACAACAATTCAACAAACTGTGTGAACTCTCACCACAACCAATCAATGTAAATAATTTAAATTAAATGCAATAGAAAGTGTACCTCTATAAAGGGAATAAATAAAGTTAATCTACCTTTTTTGTAGATGTTTCCGTAATACAGAGATGTAAATCACAAAATTTTAAGTCATATTTACAAAAATTGATAAATTAAATGCAATAATTAGAGTATGTTATGCAAACTTGTAAAATTGTGAAAGAAAGAATAAAGTTAATCATAACATTTGCAGATCTTTCTCAACAGAGATATGTCAGTCAAGAAATGTCGAGTCATTTCACAAAAAATACATGAAAGTTTGAGTTTAGTTCATGTGAAATATGATTAAATCACTAAATGAATTCAACAATGTACATCCCTCGGCAATCACCTAACTACAAGGTTTAATTTACTGCAGTAACAATTGTTATACAATACATGTATGACAAATCTACAAAATATGTAAAAGGAATGTTTTCCACTGTACAATATGCAATTCGAAATAAAACAAACAAATATATCAAAGAAGATTTTCCTATTCTATTGATACAACGATAAATTGAAAAAAACAATTTTACACGATCCGTTCAATTAAGCTTCCAATACTGACAGTATATCACATTTCTGTTGATCCTTGATGCTTTTTAACATTTATTACATGAATGGTGTACACTACCTTGGTCAAGCACTCTAGTACTAGCCGTGCCCTCTCATGCTATATCTGCCATCCCCCCTGAAGATGAGCCCATCCACCCCCCTGATTTCACGGTCACCACTGTGGGGTGAACAATGTTCTGTAGCTCGTTCCGTACAGCAGTTATTGTGTTTTCAGGGGTTTCCCCTGTGTGAATGTTCTTTGACACAATGTCTGTCATGTCTTCCCCCTCAGGGGTGCGTTTGAATGGTTTCTGATGCTGGATTGGTGGCTTCTGGGATAGATCCCCATTGGCTGACTTCACTCTACCTGAGTCACTTTGACTAATGGAGCTAGATTTCAGTTTGTCAATGTCTGACTCTTCACGAGAACCGAACCCATTTTGAAGGTAGGGTTTGGAGTCTGACGAGCGTTTGGATGAGTAGGATTTTCCTGTGGTGAAGTTCCTCAATATGATTGGTTTGGGGGGCTCTGTTGTATAGGAAGCCTTTGGCACAGGTTCAGGGAGGTTCACAGCGGGGCGCTTGGAATGATGACTTTTTCTCTCCATATCATCCTCAGGAACCTTAAATATTTGGGAAATTTTACTGGTTAACCAAAAAATGTATGGAATCATATTTTTCTAAACTATTGTTGAACTTATGTTAAGTTGGCGGGTATTATTTTTCCATAGGAAAGAAGGTACTCATATTATAGGGCAAACAATGGCAACTAATTAAACCAAGAACTTTTACTGGATAACTACATTATTCTAGCTAAGTGAACTATAAATATTTTGTAATTTGGTTAGGGTTTGAATGGGAAAATCATGAACATTTCAATCACCATATTTGACATATTTTTGGGGGGGTT
This sequence comes from Magallana gigas, assembly GCF_963853765.1. NCBI lineage: Eukaryota > Metazoa > Mollusca > Bivalvia > Ostreida > Ostreidae > Magallana > Magallana gigas. The sequence goes on from NC_088857.1 coordinate 16,419,740, forward strand.
TTATTTAAATTAAAAATTGTAGACTGATTTCTCTTAAGATTTATTCTTTATTTTTTTGTTTTAAATAACCAACTTTTGTCAAAGACCTTTGCTATTTTCAAATAGCATAATCAGTTTTGACAGTTCCTATGTAAGTCACATGTACCCAAAATTTTTTTTATAATATAAAGACACAATTTAATAAGAAACTCAAAACTAAAATACATGTGGACTTCTGAAAAATATTAACAGACCAATATAATTAATGCATGCATCAGAAAAATTTGTTAAATCCGATGGAATCAATCTTTTATCCACCTGATGATCTGGAAATAGGCTTTTAATAATATAGCAAACTAAAATAAGGAACTTTGAAAATAACAACAGGAACTTCATGCATCTTGAAAGTGAAGGAACAATTTATCTTATTCAATATCAGTGATTCTAGAGTGAAAACAACAGGCCTGGACTCACTTCCTTGGCTGAACCCCTCCTCATGGGTTTTACCAACTGTTCATTGCAGTAAAATAATACCCTTTTATATTAGACATGTCAAACTTTACTCTATAATATTAACATTTTCGAATTTCCAGTGTCTTTGTCCGAGATAATCAAATAAAACTATGAATTGATTTTGTAATGCATAATCCAATACATTTCATCAGTGACTTTATTAATATTTAATCATATAATTGCTGAAAAATATGTCAATATCAGTAATAATTTAAGGAATCATTCTTTGAATATTACAAGGTGATCAAATACAGTTGGGCGTGATCAAATCTATCATAAAGCCCTTCAGTCTTTACTACCATTTGATCACTCCCGGCTGTATTTGATCACTTCATAATACTCAAAGTATGATTCTTTGTCCTTAATTGATTTAAACACTTTACAAAAAGATGGTGAATTTTGCCAATTTTTTATTGCATTGTCTAAAGAAATTGCATTCATAATAAAAAGTAGTTTCTTACCACAGTTTTTGGCATGGAGATAAGTGTCACCTCGTCTGCGGCTCTGTATGGACTCCAGGTAGTTAGCCCTTCCCGCCTGGAGCCCTGGTAACTGGGGTTTATGAACATTGGTTCATGTTTCTTCTCTGTAACCAAAAAAAAAAATATAAGCAAGCAAGTTTTTTATTTTATATCAAGAAACAGATTTATAAGGATATCAAATTACTGATGAACATTTACTGATAAATTTAAAATAAATATCAGCTGCATACAAGTCTTTAAAATTTTTACTGTCTTTTTTGCATAACTACATACTTTTACTTTATTACCTTTTCAGTTTGCAACACATGGGGTTGAACTTTAAATCATTACAATATATCAGAATCACTGATAACATTTTCACACAAGTTTTACAAAATTGATTGAACGTGATGTCCCTTTCTGTTATATAGCTGACACCAGTAAACTAATGCAAATTTTTGTTGTTGCATTTTTAACAAAGCCAATGTTAGCAGTGACATAGATGATGTACTTTACAATCTTCCTTATTTAAATTAGCAATTCTACTTTGATATGTTGACTTCAGTTAACTCTAGTCAAGGCCACAAAGTACATGCACTCTCCCACCCCTTATCATTTTTCTCCATAGCTCTCACTGACACTTACCTGGGGTCTGTTCTTCCTCATTCTTCCTGCAAAAATAAATTACCAACCCATTTATAATCCAAAATAATATATGATTCTGTTATTAAACATGCAGGCACTCCATTTATGTGAAGTACATGATTCATTTCAATTTTACAAACTGATATTTTGATAACCTTGTGCAAATGAATTAATGAAAGTGTGCATGGTATGTGACAATATTTTAGAAAAAGTACACATATGTTCAGGAAGTTGATAATTACCAAGGAAGAGAAATTTCTTCTTCAGGGAAAACCTTATTTCTGCTCACAAGAACAGTCATGTCAATAGAAGGTATGAAAGTTGAAGGTTATCATTCACAACACATGTTGCTTGCATTTTATTTACTTTACATACATAAATTTTAGTTCATTGATTTTTTTGCTTGAGATATCAGCATAAACAACATGCAAGAAGAAAGGGGGCTAGAGCATTCATAAATTTTTAGTGTTTGAAATGGCCTAGAGAGGTGTGACCATGAAGTAAAAATTTTTTGCTTGTCAACGAAAGATCAAAATTATTAGCATGCCAAAAGAAAGGGGGCTAGAGCATACTAAACTTAATTTTTTTTATAGTGTTTAAAACGGACTACAGAGCTGTGACCATGAAGTAAAAATATGCATTTGGTATATCCCAGTAGCTTATTATTTTAAACAGGGAGGAAGGGTGCAGAGTAGCGAGAGTGCACAACAAATAGAGCAAGGATGTATGTGAATATGCTCATTCAGAAATAATTTTATCATGACATTACATCTTGTATCAAATAGCATTTTACCCGGTATTTGCTTTTGATTAACATGAAAACATGCCTGGATGCTGGCTGCTATAAATTACTACAGTTTATATATACAAGGAAAGCATAATCATGCTACACAATGGTCATATACATACATGTATATATAAATACAGTTGATATATGTGTAATAATGTTCATTTTTAGGAAGGGCTGTGTTTACAGATATTTTTGCTGTGATGTTTCTGACACCATGCATTGCTTGTACTACACCGAGATACCTCTCTCTGAACAGTGACGCCGGGGACTTATTTCCAGGGCTAGCCGAAGGAGAGGGCCCCCGACTGAGAGACTTAACAGAACAAGAACTTTGTTCTGGAGGGAGTGCATGTCTATCGTCCGGTAAACTAAGCTTGTCCTCAGAACCTTCTGAGGAAGTTCTATGAAAAAACACAATAAATGTCTCCATGTTTTGTTATACATATTCAGATCTTAATTTATTTTGTACAAAGTGTCTTTCACATTCCAATATATCCATGTAGTACCATTTTCATACACTTCCAGGAACACATGTAAATTACCAGTAGAATTTCCAATACAGTCATGATAGATAACAAATAGAGTAAGATTTTTCTTCAAAATTGGTATTTTTTATTGATACCCTAAAACGCTGTTTACTTTTTTTTTTTGCCCAAAAAGTAAAATCTAAATGATGGCTATCCCTTTATTGCCTTAAATGTTTGATTTTATTCTTTTCATATAAAATATTTGAAAACATACTCATCAAGTTTTGGAGTTATCAGTGCAAAGGCATCATCCAAAAGCTTGTGCATCCTCTTCTTAGCATCAGTAAGGTTCTCTGGCTCGTAGCCTTCATTCTGCATAAAATAATATTACCTCCGTACAAAATTGCATGCAGAAAAAATAAATTGTTTGGCTGTTTTAGGGTTAAAAGCTTCTGTAAATGTAAAATACCACTGTATGTAATAATGTATTAAAGATCCATTCATTCTTTAGTTAGGCAATGAAAATTAGATCCAATGGCATTATAAAGTATTCACCATCTGTAGTCCACTGCACACACAACTTAGCTTATACATGTATCAATTACTTGAATTCAAGGGCAGTGTATAAAAATTATTTGATTTCCATAGTACATATTATACACCAACTGGCATAAGTAGAAATAACAGTATATATATTCTGTAAATAGTAGACATGTCCAATTTGATTTCATTGAAGTTCCAATTACCTTTTCTCCATCTCCTTTTCTCCTTCGCTTTTTCTTTGAACTTTAAAAAACAAATTGAGTGAGAATTCAGTTTAAACCCAGGAGTTAATTATAACAAATCAATGAAAAAACCCTCTTAGTTACTCTTTAAGTCAAAATTCAAAAAATCTGTATTGAAAGGGTTTCCACTTAGCAACCCAATTGCATCATAAATCACAAGAATGTGTAGAAATCTCCCCTCTTGAAAGCCAGATCTGTTTGCAGACTTTGACCTGTGAAATGAGAGAGCTCATGGCTGTTCCTTTGAAGACAGGAATAGTTACCCTTTTGAAGTGCTGCTCTTGAAGACCTCTGGAATCTCCCCCTCTTGTGGAGGGGCTTCAAGTACGTTGTCTATTTCTTCCTGAACAGCTAGATATTCCTTCATCATGTCCTCAGTGTCTGGAATGAACAGATTGTTTAAATATTCAGAGATTCAATGTCAGAAAGAATCATTTGGAAATGTTGCTACCATGCAGAGTTGAAAAAGTTACCAATATCATGTTATAGGCTATAAAAATTGTGATTTCTCACCTTTTTAACAACTGAAAAAATGATGAATTATCAATTTCATTTGATTTTCAAACAAAGGAGTACCTTCTTTTTTCTGTCCCTCTCTCCTTCTCTTTTCTCTCAATCTTTTCTTGTTTTTCCTTCTTTCCTCTGCAACTTTTCTCTGATACTCTGTTTCATCCTTTAAAAAATTCATTAACAAAATTTTCAATATTAGACCTATTTCAACGGCAAACATCAACATTGAAATTTCTTCTCTGTCTAATCATATAAGGATATAAAGTTTGCTTCTACCTCCACTGACAATGACTTGGGTTCCCGGACCGGATGGGGTGGGGCTGATGAACCCAAATAAGATTCCTTCTCTATATTATCAAACTCTTCTGTATAATAAAACAAACTGACATGATAAGCACAAAAAAATACAATCCTTGTTGCTGACAGTGACTCCGGCTTCTTCCCACACCAATGACCCCCCTCGCGCTAACATCCATGCAAACGAGAGATATTAATATAAGTTGTGGAACTTGTTTATCAATCATTGTAAAATAAATAAAAGTTCAGTTTGACAGCAATATCATTTAGGGTTATCATTCTGTACCTGAAGCTGGTTTCTTTTTCTTTTTACGTCGGCCCTTTTTACTTGGAGATGGTAGAAGCCCTGTGTCATCTGAAGCTAATGTAGCAGAATCTCCAGCTGTGGAATCTTCCATCTTTTTGCTTTCAAAATATTTGAAAATTCTAGTTTTGAACAGTTTGTTAAAAGGACAGTCTTTAACATGAGTTAATAGGTAAAGGATAAACACACAATTGTCTAGAATTCATGCAAGATGCAGACATTGCACATGTAGTTCTGGAAATGGTGATCACCCTTTTTTTTTAGAACCTATAACTGTGAACATAACATGTATTAGTTGCCTAGACTCTTGCTAAATAATGCCTTTTGGTTACCCCAATACTCTGACAACTGAAACTTGAAAATGGGTGCTTGATCATGAGGGAGAAATGTTCATTTAAAGCATCTTACCCTGGTTTTTTGACAACAGCATATGTAGGGTCTTCCAAATCTGCCTCATTTGTGACTTCATAAGACTGCCTCTTTTTGAGATTGTGGGTTGAGTTGCTAGGTGATTGGACCATTTCCACTGATTCATCACTCTTGAAACACAATATTAACCATTGTTTGCTTCAAATTGCATTAGCAAAATTTGTTTGTCCATAGAGCAGTTAGAATTTTTTTTTTCTTTAATGTTTTTTTATCCACAGAGATGAAATATCTTTTAACAGTAATACCTTATTTCCGCCTTTCATTCTTAACAGATGCGGTGGCTCTCCATCCTTTTCACTCTCTGGGCCCCTCTTTTTAATGATGAAGCAGAAAATCACCCAGATGACTATGATGACAATGACAACAGCAGCGACTGCCACACCCACAATCCAGAGATTACTGGTCTCCTCAGGAACAGAGCTAGCACTGTTCCTTCCATAATAAGCTAAACAGAAAAAGGACAATACACAAATGTAGAAACTTCCTAATTTAGACATATTAGAAAATTTCTTACTCTTTGGTAAACTTACAAATACTGCAGTCTCAGTTTTGCATTACGATGAAATTTTGATTTTTCTATGTATAAAGACATATAAGGTATGATCTGCTGCTATTAACTTCTCTTGATTTGGTCTGTAAACTTGTAAAGGATGAATCAAGAAATCAATATAATTCCAATCAGAATTTTCTGGGGGGTTTTGGAGGGGGTTCTGTATATAGATATTGCATGAATACATGGCAGTCCTAATGAATTTCTCCACATTTTTTTTTCAAAACTGCTTAAATTACTTTTTCACAATTACTACGGTAACCATTAATTTAAATCAAGAATTGTGTGTTTTATACCAAATCAAAGTCTTTTTTTTTTATGTAAGAACATTTCGATATCTTGAAGCATTTTCAAACTTTTTTTAAGATCTATGATCTTGTAAACTTGTAAACTCACTGCTTGCTTTCTCTGCCACCACGTATCCGAGCGTCAAGGCCATTTCCTGATCACTGAGCAACCCAAGTGTCCTGACAGCTTCCTCTGAGCGGACTTCTGTTCCATTCTTTGTAATGTTGTAAACAAAGGTCACGTTTCCTGTTCCTAGTGTTCTTGTAGCATTCACTATCTGTTAAAGAGAAGGAAACATTCTATTGACATCAACTAAATGAGTCACAGAATTACAAATTAGTTCAAATGCTTGGATCATTTCATCTGTCACAATCTTATCACAATGGTTCTCTTATATACAGTACACAAGGAAATTTTTGTCTCAAAATATTGTTGTAAAAGACTTCATCCCATTTTTTTGTCTAACAAAGTTGTTGTTTAAAAGGAGTAATTTGCAGTTTACAATTGGACCCTTTTAAAATTTGCCCATTGTCAATGAGGGCCAGCAAATTGGACAGAAATAATCATTAAAAAAAATATGATGACAATTTTTCTTCATACAGTAGCTCATAATACATTGTACAGGAAAAGACACTCAATTTGAAAATATTACTACTGGTACTCTGACAGTATCTAAAAGAAGGAGTGTATAAAAAAAATAAGTTGAAAATTGGCTCCAGAAGCTTCTTCACTGAAAAATTCATCATATTTAGCAATCAACCATAGCAAACCATAACTGAATGTGCGTTGTGACCAATCAATTTTACAAATGATAACCAAGGTTACTTACATTTACAACAGTGTCCTGCACCTGGGCTGCCCTTCTACGTCGCAGTGGTTCAAACGTCCCTTCTGCAATCTGTTTTTGTCTCTCAAAGGCCATTACATAGGCTGTGGCTAACTTCAGTTCTATGGATGCAATGAATGTCTGGTTGTTCACATCTACAGATAAGGGTACCTTCAAAACTGTAATAAAAATAACCAATAAATTAGACATACTTCTATTTTTAAGCATTATATTGTATAGAAAGGTTCTGTATTTACTGTATTCAGACATCTTACCTGTAACAACCCAGTAAACTCTCACAACATTGACACTTATTGTTGGTGTAGGTGTTGTTGTTGTTGGTCTGGGTGTTGTTGTTGTTGTAGTTGTTGAGGTTGTTGTCGTTGTTACTGTAGAAGAGGACACTGCTGCTGTGGTTGAGTTCTCTGTGTTATTGCCAGGTACTGATGATGGTGTAGTTTCTATGTCTACTGATGATGTCGTCACAGAACTCTCTGTCGTGTTGTCAGTAACAGTTGATGGTGTTGTGTCTATGACTGATGTTGTTGTTGTTGTTTCAGATGTTGAAGGCTCTGGGGTGGTTGATGTCACTGGTACAGAGGGACTTGGGTTCTGGGTTGTAACTGTGCTGCTTACTGCTGATACAACACTAGAAATGCTTGATGTCACAGTCTCAGAGGTAGAAACTTCAACAGAACTACTCTGCAACACTGTTGAAACAGGTAGAGAACTTGAAGCTGGTGATGGCATTATCCTTGAACTTTCCATAGAGAGACTTGTTACTGCTGCTGTCAATATCTGACTTGTTGAGGCTAGTGATGAGGACATGCTAGGGGTTAATAATGAAGTTTCTAAGCCTGGTTCTGTTGATGCAGGACTGCTCGTGACATTGGAGGAAGATAGGGTGGGACTGATTTCTGAAGATGGTGTTACAGAAGTTACTTCTTGTACAGATGAAGATAGCTGCGCAATCTGTGTGGAACTTGATGCTTCTACTACAGAACTGACTGGTATTTCAGTAGTTACAGGAACTGATGAAAATAATGTAGTTGTCTTAGTATCTGGAATAGCAGTAAGAGTACTCTGAATGTTTGTTGACAAGTCTGGAGTTGAACTTGGAAGAGCTGAAGACAAAATAACTGTTGAGGCATCAGTTGTTAATCCCTCTGAACTTATTGATATAGATGGTGTTGTTAGTATTGAAGTGATGCTAGAAGTTTCTGAGCTGATTATATTGGTAGTCTGTGGGATTGAACTTTCTACTTCAGTGGAAATGGAAGATACACTTGTTATCAAAGGTGAAGAAGATTCATCCATGACCGATCTAGATAACACTGGTGGCAGGCCATTCGTGCTGAGTGTCTCCACCACAGATGTGACTGGTGTGCTCAAAATGTCTGTGCTTGTTAGTAATTCACTTAACGAAGAAGAATACACTGACATACTTGATATAGGTGCAGTCGTTGTCGACATTGTTAGTACTGGTGAAGATACTGTGGATATATTCAAGTTCAGAGATGTGGATGAGCTTTCACTATCCACCATTGAAGACATAATCACAGAGGTTATCAACGAACTATTTGCAGTAGAATTTGGCATGCTTGTAGTAACTAATTGCTCTATATAAGTGGTTGCTGGTGTACTAGATATATTAAGTTCTGTTGAAACTACAGATGTAATTGATTGTGAGGTTGATAAAGAACTTAAAAAGTTTGACACAACAATTGGTGACACTAATTCAGTTGTTGTTTGGAGTGTTTGGTTTCCTTCTATCACCACTGTTGTCATGTTATATTCATGCACTGATGTGGACAACAACAGATCACTACCTTGGCTGCTCCATGATGCCACAGAAGACTGCAAAGATCCTGATAAAGAAGGCATCACAGTGGACTGTTCACTCGTTGTTGGTACTGACAGGGTTGAAAGAGAAACACTGCTCGCATTTGCTGATAAAGATACAGAAACAGATTGATTGGTAACCAGTTCTGAAGAGAACGTGCTGGATATCATGCTCACTGTATTATTCTCCAAATCTGTAGCAAAGCCTGCTGAAGATGTCACTACTAGCAAACTAGCATTAAACGAGCTACTCATAAGCGGTGTTGTTGTTATTATTGTTTCTGAAAGATTTCCAGTTGAAATTATCTGCGTTGATAATGAAATGATGTCTGTTGATGGAAAATTTGTCCAAGTTGAAGCATTTTCCATTCCTGGCAATAAAGATTCTGTTGAATAAATGGCAGAAGTTGAAGATATATTAACAGTTGGTAACACTGATGTCTGGTCAACCATAGTTACATTTACAGAACTGTATGTTGTTGTTGCAAAATCTGTTTGTGATGCCAAAGTTGAAGAAATCGGAAATGATGAAACTGTGGCCTGTTCAATGAATGAAGAGAAGTTTGACACCAATGATGAAAATTCGGAAATCACAGGTGTTGAGAAATTTGCCATCACTGATGAAAATAGTACAGTGGTCCCTATCACGCTTGTAGTTTCAGTGTCATTTTGTAGTGATGTTAAAAGTGCAGAAGACACTTCAACTGGTGAAGTAATATTCTTTGTTGTTAGTGTTATTTCACTGGTTGGAGTACCTGTACTGAAGATCGTTTCACTTGAAGATACAGTAAAGTTGATAATAGGAGTAGTCACTATTGAACCGTCAGTTGTTTGGACAACAAAACTGTCTGTCATTCCAACAGGTGTTGATGTCAAGTTAAAAACTGGAGATGTCACAATAGAGCTATCAGAGCTAGTGATGTTAAAGCTTTCAGACATTGCTTGTGATGTAATAATCACTGAATTCTCAAATGATATTGTACTTGGTGTAGAAATTTGAGTTGTGGTTATCGGCTGAGAGGAAAAAGACTGGGTTGTGGAATTATTTGCTGGCCCACTGGATTCTATCATAGTGCTAACTGCATCCATCATGGAACTGGTTTGCACTGTGGTTGGTGTAGAAGTTGCATTTGCCAAAAATCCAAATGTGCTAGAAATGGTTTCCAAGAGCATGGTAGAAGACCCTGTAGCAGGAGTGGTGAACACATCTGAACTTGATGATCCTGAAAAGAAGGATTTTGAAACAAAATCACTTGATGGTGAAAGAGAACCATTAGTTGTACTGGTTATAGATTCAGTTGACGTCACAGAATCAGTTGATAATGTTGGGGATCCACTTGTTGAGGAACTTATTACTGATGTCTGTGATAACAATCCACTGGTAAAGGAAAGGCTGGAGGTTGAATCTGTGTTAGTGGTAGGTGTTAAATTACCACTTTCAGTAGGTGAAATCGTTGATGAGTTTTCAAACAAGGAAATCAATGACGAATCAATTGCAGAACCTGTGGATAAACTTGGTGTTGGGTTAACACTCACACTTCTACTAGCACTAAACACTTCACTAACACTAGTCTCTAATGGTGGTGAGGTTGTCACAGCACCCAGGTCACTAGACACACTGCTATTAAAGTCAGAGCTAATTAAACTCATTAGAATGGTTGACGATGTTTGCGATGGCATCAGTGATGTTAAAGATGAATCTGCTGATGAAGACAAAATATTAGAATTATCTTGACTAGGTGTTATCACACTTTGGGATGTTGTTACTGATGTTGTTGAAACCATAGAACTTGGATTAATACTTGTGTTGCTGAGTGATTCCATGTATGAACTGGGCATCAAAGTTGAAGCTGCAGAATTTTGAGATGTTGTTGGATTTAATGAGGATACCTTTAGGTCTGTAGTCAAGGACAATGATGTTACCATTGAGGCAGTTGTTAATGACGTTGAAATTAACACTGATGTTGTTGCAGTAGATGGTGATGCTGTTGTTAAGAATGCTGAATTCAAGGATGTTGTCATGGATGGTGATGTTGTTAAGGATGTTAAATCTAAAACTAAGGTTGTTGTTATGGATGGTGATGACAACATTGGGACTGTTGTCAAGGATGGTGATGATAATATTGAGGTTGTTGTCAAGGAATCTGAGGACATTGTTATGGATCCCACAGTCATGTCTACAGATGGTGTCACCATTGAAGACATTGTCAAGTCTGCTGAATATGCTGACTGGCGCATCGAAGACATCAGTGAGGACACTGAGGATGACTCTGAAGATGTTTTCAATGCTGAAGAGGACAAGAATTCTGAACTTGTCAAAGAGACTGGGGACAATGTCACTGATGTGGAAGTTGCAATGTCAGTACTTGGTATGTTTGAAGATGCTACAGCATTCGCAGAGGTGGTTTCCTGTAATGGAAGTACTGTTGAGGACATCACTGAAGATGGGGAAGGTAGGGGTGTCTGCAAAATGGAGCTGGTGATTCCTAATTCTGCTGTTGAAATTATTGCTGCTGGGTTTGAAGTTGGTGACACATTTGAATAAGCTGACTCATATGATGTAGCCAAGTTGGAATCTGTGGACACTATGCTAACTCCATTATCTGATGAAGTGGATATTAAAGATGAGGACAAAGGTAATGTTGTTAACTGAGTTGTTCCAGACATCACTGTTATTTGTGGTGTCACTGACAGTGACGTTATAGAAGTTGTTTCCAAAGACTGCATGGAAGAAGTTATCAAAGTAACATGGGTTGCAGAAGACAATACTTCATTCAATGAAGTTGTGAGCACTGTGGACTTGGCCAGTAAAGTGGACACTGTTTCACTCAGATCACTTGACAACATCTGACTAGAAGTCTCACTGTTAGATGATGATTGGGAAATATGATTAAGAGAAAATTGCTGACTAATTTCAGAACTGGATAGAGGCAAGGTAGCAGTACTCGGTTGAATTGGCACTGATGAACTTGTTGAGGTAACAACTGATTGTCCTTGTTCACTTGTTAAGGATGCTTGCTCTGTCTGTAAGTTTGGAAGAACTGATTGAGTTGAATAGCTGTTTGTCGGTTCAATCAATGATATGCTAGGACTCTCAAGGGAAGTTCTAGTCACTGTGTTAGTATTTATGGAAATAGCACTTGCAATCGTGGATAAGGAGGTTACATGGGAAACTATACTACTTTGCAATGATGATAAAGTCATTGAGCTGGTTTCCAATGCTGCTGTTGATGCCATATTAGAGTCAGCCATTTTATTTGTCTCTTTGTTAGTTTCTAAGGTCACTGTAGACACTACACTAGGTTCTGATAATATATTAGACACTATGTTAGTTTCCATGGTTACACTTCCTGTGGTTGCTAAGGTTAGTACATTCTCACCTACACAAAGAAAAAGAAGCATGGGATAAAGCCACTGCAAACTCACAGCAATCCACACAAATACGTGTAATTCTTCAATATCATGTAATAATGATTCATATTAAATATTCATAAATACATGTAACATATATAAATATATAGCTTACAATTCAAATATGCCCAATTAATATTTTGCTGAAAAAAAAGCATTACTTGAACAAATTGACATACTCCTTCAACTTTTGAAATGGCTTGCGATTTGTCTACGGACTGCCAGCTTTATGAAACAAATATTGACTTCCTTAATATATTCTTATGAGGTACATGTATATACAATTTGAATTTCAGTGGATACAAATTCATACTAATTAGAGATAAATAAGGCTTGATTTATTAATAACTTGTCCTTTGGGGCTTGAGAAGTCATAATTGTCTCCTTTAATAATTAATTTCATTCCTATGTGCACATCTCTTTGATTATTTAGACTTTCATGCATATCAACCATTCAAAAGGACATCAACCTTGAATGCTGATGAAGCATCAATGAACTGACTTTCTATTACAGTAACAAAAGATTACAAAGGAATCATAAATCTCAAAATGGACAATACTTGGGCAACTCCAGTGTGTGTGCCTCTGTGAAAAGGAATGCCTTATTTGATATTTGAAGTCAAACTGACAGTTATATGAACACTCAATAACTACAATAGTTATTAACAATATCTTATAAGGGCTTGAGCACTACACTCACACTGGTACAATCTCTATTATAGCCTTTCATGGTTCGAGATAACCTGAGATAATAGTTCTAATACACATCAATTTGAAATTGCCAAATTTATGAATTCAAGTTTATACCAACCCTGGCTATGATTATGGTGGCTACTTTATCTTAATTTGTATCCATTTTTCATTTCATCTTACTAATAGAGTTTCCATTTTCAAGATTTTCTACCCTTAGTATACATAATTTATGAGAATTAAATCTTAATATAACTTGCAATTTTCAAGTGCAGATTATCAGTTTGAAGATTATTTGAAGTTCAAATTTTTAATTTACAACTACTGATATAAATTTAAAGCCATAATCATATTTTACTATAGCAAATCTTACTACGATATAAAATAAAACAAAAAATGGTTTAAAACATGTATTTGCTATAGAAAAAATATTTGAAACCAAATCATGGAATGATAAAAACTGCATCAAGTTAAAAATAATCAAGGACATCAAATGACATCTACTGCGCAGTTTTCAGATGATGTGATATGTGGTTAGCAGTTTTTGGACAACTTCTTGGAGGCTGAACTGTGCAGCTGATATCGATTTAAAAGAACAAGACCGAAAGATGTCAATGTGCAAGGGGGGAAGCTTAGCACATAAAATGGATGGAGAAGAACAGCCTTGAGTCCCTGCAAAACTTCTCCTAAAGCTGTAAATCACACTAGATAATGTGCATTCTTAGAGGAAAATCAATAGATATGCAAGACAATTGAATAAACTTTTCTGCCAACTGCAAATAATTTGTGACAATTGTCAAAAAATAAATGTGGCTAGGATTTTGCTGGAAAAATAAAAAAAATTCTATGCGATATTGATCTCAACACTGCAATGTAAATAAGATACTGCAACCCTTAGAGGCAATTGTCAAGAGAGCCTTTAGACTATAGATAGGTATCACATTGTGACTAAATGTCAGATTAAGTAAAGCCCAAACAATTGATTTCATATGCTGTTTCTGTCACTGGATTCCTCATACCTATCATAATTGATATTTTTCTCATATGAAACAAAGGCCAAGTACAATAACCAAATCTGGAAGCATCGAAAGCGTCAAGTATACAGTGACCTTAATGTACAACACCTGAACTTTCAGCATGAATTTCTTTTTGTTTTCACCCCTGCGCTTTGATCTGATCAAATAAATCATGACAAAACTGTTGACAAATCGGGAGTGCACGTAACAACAGCTGTGGCCATACCTCCCACAAACAATACACACCGATTCATTTACTGTATCCAAAATCAATGGACCATGCCAGACAATTTAACATTCAACAACGTACATCTTTTGACTGCTTATCTGCTGCTTGGTAATCACTGGGACATGCATACCCAAATGATAAGAAGCTCATTTCAAAAACATTATCTGTGACCACACATCTTTTCATGCTGAAAAATATGATAGCTCGATCTATATGCTTTCTCTTACAATCTGTACCTAGTTGTTGCTGCATATTTTTTTGTTGTGTTTTGTTTTTTTGCATGATTAACATGATCGATGCAACTGCATGACTTTTAGGACACCTTAGTTCAGCCGGAGCAAAGCATAAAAGATTAATTTTAAATGCGGGATCTTTTCATTAACCTTAGTTGCCCTAGTTGATTTTCCAAGCTCATCCATGTTTGATAAGGGACAGTAAAACTCTTGGATTCACTCCTGACGGCCACATAAAAGACCTTTTTACAACTTCCAGTTATCTTATGTTTTAAGAGCTTTTAGCAGCCTGGCTACAATAGCACTATAATTGTCAAATTATCCCTGTCACAATCAAAATGCCATCCCTCCTACTCAAAGAAACTTAACAAAGATAGAAAGTATATCATTAGCTAGTGTAATGCTTAACCAAAAAATATATTTCACAGATAAGGTTTATTTGCTTAGGTATCACTTTATGTTAAAAGATTATCCTCTTTTCTTTGTTTTAAATGATAACAAATAGTAAACCAACATATTTAAAACAAATGTGAGAAGGACTAAAAATCCGCCCACTCATAATGATCAGGGAATTTAGGGAGCAAAATAAACCTGGAAACTGCAGAGGAGTAAAATTTTACATTTTACAGTGAGAAAATATGATCGGTAGATGAATCAAGACATAATCTATTGCACAATTTTCAATTGTTACAGTACTACAAGTGATCGTGTGTAGAGGTAAATGTTTGTATAAACTTGGACATAAAGCTGCGGCCCAGTAATCCATAAGTTTGTGCACTCCTAGGTTTTGATGAGCTAATGGTGGGATCAGACAAAGGTATATACACCCATCACCCTACTCACGCCCCTTAACATTTCAAAACCAGAAGAATTCTACCCTAAATGGCTTGCCTATCCTCCCCCATCTTAAGGATGTTTGCTGACTCAGATATGTTTGTTTTTAATCACAAGTTACATCTTATGGCCCCAAATATGTGAAAAAGATTGTAACTCATTAGCATAGTTATCTGCGCCTTTCATTGTGCTTAGTCTTTTACGTTCTTCATCTTGAGCGGATCATAATGAGGATCAGGTCTGATAAAACATATCTGGAAAAAATGTCGCCTCACCCAAATTAAATGTAGTTGTAGATAATGTATAATATTTTAATGCTAGAAGATTGTAGACATATCAAGATGCCATAAAAAAATGAATATTGGGTTACATGTAACAAGATCGATTCTCATCTACTTTTATGTCATTCAAGCAGAAATAATGAAATCCTTGATCCTTTCCTTTTGAAATGATTTTTTTTTTTATAATGCTGGCGCCAAAAAAACTTTTATATCCTTTTCTGGGAACACTTTTACAAATTAATCAAATTATCTTTTCAATGTAAATTAAATTTATGCATAAACATAAAGTCTCATTGTAAAAATCATTCTATTAGCTACCAGTGGCTAATTCAATTATTAGCTCGAAAAACTCCGGTAATTTTAAATACATTTTAACAGTTTTTCAATTGGTGTTTATAAACTAGTAAGAGGATCATGACCAAATGTCATCTACACTGCTGCAATTTTTAATCAAATTTTATCACCTCTATTAACAAAACAGTAAAAGCGAAAAGCCATTTAGAGCAATATACAATCATATTGTATTTGGTGACATTTAATCTGAAGTTTGTACAACTTCAATAACAGAAAGATTAAAACAGCCACTCGTTAAAATGCCTCCCATTTTTGAAAATAAAACAGTCGTAGGAGTTTATTTTTCTATCATCCTTTAATAAATAAAAAATCTGGGTGGAGACCCCAATTCATTTTTCATTGGAGGAACAAAAAGCTTCTGAAAATATTAAGACAAGGTGATTCATGACTGAAATTCCTGTGTTTGACAAATTCCATCAGGCACACGTACACCCCTTAGAAAAAACACTTAGGTGATGTCAGACAGAGAGAGTTTATAGAAACAGAAGCAAGTCTCTGCTATGCACCTGTATAAACCTATTCATTGCTCAAAGGCCAAAGCATCACAAGCCTTTGTCAAATATTGTCACGACCCAATTTAAACCTCATCAGAATTAACACTTTCAAATCAGGCCAAATCTTAAATATTACATCTTTTTAAGGAATATAACTTAGGCCAAGTTAAATAAATAGCCTGTTTCCTGTTAGAATTACTTGAAATCAAATAACCTGCCAATTGATAGGAAAACATTTTCTGATGTTATAACATTTTATTGTTGTTCTCAACATTTCTCAACTTTTTTCTCAATTAAATTTTAATATATTTATTGTTTCTCAATACTTACATGTACTAGAAGAGACCAAAAAAGTAATCTTTGAAAGTGAAATTTCAATAATATTACTTTCCTAAAATATGTGCGTAAAATACCTATGGTCAGTATATATACCAGGTAATTTAGGGCCTGTTGGTGAACCAAAATACTGGGGTACACTATATATATTGCATGCGCGGATCTAGAGGGGGGGTCGGGGGGGTCCCGACCCCCCCTGGAAAATGAAAATTTATTAAATTTACATAGTAAAATTATCGCGAAAATATGCCTCGGACCCCCCCTGGCAAACACAATTATCCTTCGGACCCCCCCTGGAAAAATTTTCTGGATCCGCGCATGTATTGGCCTTGTAGCTTCTGATTTTTATTCCACCCATCCTAACCGAATTCATAGATTTCGTCCTGAAGAAATTTAGGATACGATATGAGAGCTTAAAGAATACTACATAAAAAGCTACATTAAATGCTTCTATTAAAAAAATCTGACATCAATAAACAAAGATTATGAGTAAATAGGATCTGGGATAATACCCACAAGTTAATCAACTAGGGGTAAACTAATCTGCTTGACAGAATACCAGGGTATCTATGCATGTGCAGGGTCTTATGAAGCTTCTCAAAAACATTTTGTGCAAAAGAATTTTTCTACAGCATTTATTTTTTATCTTTCAAATCTCTCTCTCTCTCTCTCTCTCTCTCTCTCTCTCTCTCTCTCTCTCTCTCTCTCTCTCTCTCTCTCTCTCAAATTCAATTCAGATTCAGAAAACAGTTTTTCTCCAGGAGCACTGCCTTTACCATAAAGAGTGGTGCCTGTTATACCTAGAATGAATCTTTTTTAAGCATTGTAGAGAAAAATCATTTTGAGTACCGTAAGAGTACTGTACAGATATATTCCTAATCAAACAATTAAACGCGAGGAATTAATAAAATAGCGAAAAGTACATCTCGCAGATTTTGAAATCGTTTTTATTTTTCGGACACATGTAAACAAAATGGCACTTTTATAAAAATTCAGCATTTGTGATTTTATGTTCTCGCAATTTTAATGCAAAACTGTTGAATTGTGAAATTGAGTACTCTGGTAAAATAAGGAATTTACAGTAACTATGCTCATGTATTTTCTTTTCTTTTCAAGGATAACCAGAAAAAATCCTATAAATGCTGAGGAACTCCCTCTTTGTGATACTCTGGCACGTTTAAGAGAAAAAAGACCTTTTACTCGATCAAGTTCAATTTTAGATCCTGATGTTAAAATGCTGCTGAGATTTTTCAAACAAGTTGCATTTCTGGACTCAGACAATTAAAATCTTTGTATCCTCAAAGGAAATCCCAAATTAATCAAAGCTTTTAATCTTCATTAGGAATTTAAATAGTTTTCTCTCAAGACTGCAATTGAAATTGAAATTAACTTTATCAATAAAGTCTCATTTAATTGCTATATCCTTTCTTCATAGTTGCAACGATGTAAATTACAATAATTTAAATAAGATTGTATCATCATGATTATATACAAATATACTTGTTTCATCCAAAAAGATTTTTCAAAGGGTACATTTCACAAAAGCATGGTAGCACAAAAGTTTGTCAAGATGGACTAATTTTACGTTTTGGAATATTCAATTCCAGAAGTTTGGAAATGCAACAAAAGCCATTCCAGCAAGGAGTATCAAGATATAAATTTAAGCATTCTAAATTTCATCATGAATTTCAACAATGTTCATCATGGCTCATTAAAATACCGGTATACAAGCACTTATTTAATGTTTTGTAGATGCCTAGGAGAAAGACTCTTTTTTAAAGATTGACTTTGCTGGTGCCTAATAAGTTCAAAGAGATGTACATAGCTCAACAATCCCCCAAAACAGGAAAATATGGCATCTGATTGGCCTTCCCTTCACCCGCGAGTTTAATCTCTGCAAATAGTAACATAAAAGTTTGTCAACAGCCCAAATGATTGTGTCTGCCAGAGTTGGACAAACATGGGCTATCTTCCTGTCTGTATAAACTAAGGCCATGCTGCCCAAATCTTGGTCACTGGGTCTATCCATTCTTCTCAGGTCTTTGAAGTTTAGGATAAAGTGCAGATAAAAATACAGTTTTGGGGGGAAGGAGGGAATTTTCCCTGACCGTGCTTGAGACAAATTTGATATGGCCTAGTATCCAGGATGTTCAAGTTTGATTAGCTTGACATAAGGTGATGACTTTCACAGGAGGATTTCATAAAATGATGTTACTTTGTTGATAATATAAACCAACCCCTCCCCCTACTATTTTACCTGACAATTTTAAGTTTACACATCTCCAAAGATTAAATGATACACAAATTAAAGGCTTTATTCAATAGACGACTATCCTTCAAACGTAATAGGATGACAGATGGCCTGGGTAATAAATCGCTATATCCTTCTCTCCCGAAGAAAAATATAACAATTCACACATAGCCAGTAATAAGCAATAAATATCCACTGTAACCAGTCCGGGGATCAATTTAAGAAATCAAGAAGAAGAAGACCTTTAATGCAATTGCTCTTCTTTTCCATAATTAATAACATTGCATTGTTTAGCTTTCTTTAGCAACCACTCTGCCTTTACATCAAATCTAGACTCTATAAGGTGCCCATGGCAACAGCTGTCAAAATTGTCTCCCAATGGCCAGTGTGCAACACGTTTCCTTCCCCTCAAAATCATAAGTTTTCCCTTTCTATAATTGATTTCGAGAGAAGAAAGGATTAGTTGCATGACAAGAGGAGGTAGCATCTGAAGGATGCGATGTTCTGGTTATGTAATATTCATGGACTTCCGACAGAAAAGGAAAGAAGTTCCACGCGTCAGCGCTGGATACTAGTTTAACAGGTGTCACAGGACTGCTAACTGATAGCGTAAACTTGGAGGGATTTTTAAGATGGTGTCATAATCTTATCTTAACAAAAAGAAAATGCCAATTAAACAAATCTGCTAATTTGCAAACAACCATAATTTAAAAGAAAAAGTAAATCTTCATATTAAGAGGAATGGTAGAATTTACTCAATAAAATACATAATCAAGCACAATCATTCTTTATTACAAAACTTTTTTGCTCATTCTAATATGAATATTGGCTGTCTATGTGAAACCCTTACAGGTAGTGGCAGTATACTATATATAGCTATATTCAGTTGTTTGTGAAGTAATGGTAATTGTTAGGCTTATATCGAGATATTAGTTCCTGAATTATTAATCGTATGGATGGGTGGGGATTTATGGTATGTCCAATATTTATCATCTTTATAGCCTAACAATAAACAAGCAAATAAAGGTATCTACCTGTAACACAGGAATCTGACATGACCTTTTATGTTACTATTTGCAATTTGTTTACATTTATCATAAATTCATAAACTTGTATGGTTTTTTACAAACTCAAAAAGTATTAATTACATCAAATTCTTTCATGCTATCTTTTTCTTTTTTTTAAATTTGGGATTTTTTTCCTCAATGTTTTTCATTTTTCTCAGACAATATCTTTTTCAGAAGTCTTATTGTCAAATGAAATAAATTTTGTAAATTGAATTTAATATTTTCATCCAAAACCTGTTGAACTTAATTAGATAACAATTACCAGTACACTTGCAAATAAATAAAAGACAGATATGTTATATTGATATGGTTATTTGTAAATTAAAAATTTAAATCACAAAATTTCAACATTTATTCAACTGAAACAATATGAAATAAATTTGATTTATGAATTAGTTTCTAAACTTGTACTGATTATAAGTACATGTACTGTACATTCTTGCTTAATTTAATATGTATATTTTCCATTTATAATGATCAACATGCTCAATGCAGTAATGAAAAATGAATTGGAGATTTTTTTCTAAATTGTATTAATTTAGAAAAAGCTTTTGATTAAATTGATAAAAAACAAACCAGAATTAATTATAATGTACATGTTTGTTCAAGGATTAAAAAATGAAACCTGAACATAAAAAATTAAAATATTCCTTTAAAGCAAGTTTGATAACAAAAACCCATTTATTTAAAAGTAAATAAATACACTCCTTAGTATGTCATGTAAGTTTTTGTCAATTACATTAATTTCCATTTGATTTAAAGGCCAGTTTAAAATGTGTGACAATATTATAAGAATCTCTCTTTCTTTCTCTCTCTCTCTCTCTCTCTCTCTCTCTCTCTCTCTCTCACAAACATAACCTACCCGTTGTGGAACCACTTGTCGACTGTGGATTTGAACCCCCAATCAGTGATGTAAACACCAGCATCACACACAGCACCAAGAAATTCCTATCCATCGTTATTGTAAATTCAGAACTCACGGGAAAAATGAATTTTAAATCACATTTCTGTCAAAAACTGATTTTCAAATCTGCAAAAGTTCACAACATAACAAAGTTTACTGACTTTTTCCTTTTGAATTTTCGCGTGTGTGAACCTGTTCATGGCTCAATGTAAAATCGATGTGCATGCATAACAGCAGACAGAAAAACTTTCTTCTTCTTCAGTTCATCCCATTTTTGTAGACTACGTCATGATGGCACATCCCATTCAAAGTTCGGCAACAGCGGCATGTCTGTAGACCACTCACTTTCTTTCGTGTCGGAGTCCGTTGTTTACATGCGGTGGTAAGGATGTTAAATGAGACTCCACGGTATGAAAACCTAACAAGGGGAATAACTCTCACCCAGCTTGTGACAGATCACTGGTGTCAGATGACATTTACATGTAGTTTATCTGCTGTGCAAACATAAAATTTACGGTATTGCATTAATTGGGAACCTTTTAATTAAATCTTGTTTGTACTTTCATACAAATTTTCATTATGCTACACTGTACTAATGTTAAATAATTTTCTAGAATCAATGTACTGTTTTTAAACTACAAGAAAAAGTGTGTGTGTAGGGGGGGGGGGGCATCTCCATACTACGTGTCGCAAATTTAAAAAATATATTTGAAACATAATGGGATAAACCATATTGAAATCCATAAAAAACGATCATTAAACGTTACACACATTTTGATTTTTCAAAAGACTGAAATAGTGTTTAAACTCAAGTTAGAACCATTTTAAATAGCGCTTGGACTTTGGGTAGTTGTGTCAAACAGCAATGTGACGTTGGCTCGTCTATTTCATTGCTGGCCACTCAGCCATGGCTCTTTGAAATTAACAAGGTTTGTCTGGCTTTTGAGCCCCTCCCCAAATCAACCTCCCCAAACCCGCCATCGACATCTTTTTATTCAAAGTATAAATACTGAAATTCTCTCTTCTTTTTTACACACATTTTGATACCATTCTGATTTTTATGTATTTGGAGCATCAAATTGATCTCCACTCGTATAATCGGTGCTTAATCATTAATTATTCGTTGATATCGATTTTAAACTAGAGTTGCGCTAACTTTTACAGACCCCATTTAATCTTATCACGAATCTGGCATTACATGTATTAGTTGTCTTTTGAAAAAAAACGAAATAAAATCTCGTAATTAAGAAAAAAAGACCTCGTTAAATTACGAGAAAAGACCTGTATAAAATGGTGCGTTTCATTGCTCTACATGTACTCCCGGAGTCTCTATTTTATGTAAAATGAATGAACATTTATTTAGAAATTCTTTACGTTAGTGAAAACAATTTCAGAAGAATGAGCAAAACAGATTAATTAATAAATTGATTAACCAATCTATACATATGAAGGAAAATTTGTTTTCAGACTCCAAAATGTAAATATATACAAAAACAATTATTTTCATTGTAGGTTTGTAATAATATATAAATAATCTGAGGTTAATCCCTTATATATCCACGACTGAAATTATTAGTTATCTGTAGCGAATATAGAATTGTGTTTTTATGACTAGGACTTACGTCTACCTGACATTTAGATAGGAATGGGATCGTAATACTAGCGTACGTTGAAAAATAAAATTACACGAAGTTCTTTCCACTTACATATACATATGTATAAGATAAAATGTCAAATCCGATTATTTTATGTAGAAATCAATAAATGAAATGATCGTTGTTATTTAAAAAAATAATCGAAATTGAAATAACGTTTCTGGAAAGAAAAAGAAATAGACTAAAAAGGTGAATCAATCGACTTTGAGATATGGATCTGATGATGTTCGTCGTATGTTCTCCAGTTTAGCTTATAAGTGAGGGGTGGGGGTCTTGCATTTTTCGACTGTAATTGCCTTTTCAAGACATTTACATACATTTTCAAAAGTGTGAAGGGGCAAGTTTGCTTTCAAAGATAAGACATCCATATGTAAATATGAAAACAAGATCAGTTGGCCTGTAAACGGTAAGTGTGTTGGGCGAGGGAGGGGGGGAGGTCTGGTGGTGGTGGTGAGTGTTTCATCGTGCCTCAATTTGATATCACTAGATCTAATCAAAATTAGATATTCCATCCGCTCTTCGGTTTTCGATATGTCGCATCTCTCGGCACATCTCCGAAATTGGGCCGAGGTTCATATACACATGTATATTATGCATATATGTTGAGTCATTGCAAAACTGAAGATCGAGTGTCCGGTTCTGCTATTAAAACGAGGAGCGTTGATCAAATATAAAACCAAAATCCAAGTTAAACTGATTTTATAAAGATAAACATGGTTTATAATCAAAGTATTGAAGTTCTGTCGGGGGTTGATTTTATTGATTATTATCAATTTTGTTATTTTGCCTGGCAAGTAGTTTCTAATCTGTATTTGAATTTCGCACATTTTTATAATATGAATTCTCGAACTTTTCCGACAAGAATTTCGAGAAAACCCCGTATGAATCATGTTGTGTAATATCTAAAGATAGAATTAATTCCATCAAACTGTTTATCAGTAATCGAAATGTTTCTAAAAATTGTACACGTCTGGATCCAAGCAATACTGAACTCTAGTCTCATTCAACCAGACGCTCGGCTGTCTCCGTTAATATCCGACAACCAAGAGAGACTCTCTGCTTGTCGGAGATTTACGGAGACGGCCGAGTGTCTGGTTGAACGAGACTATATTTAACTCTGGCGTAGGAATACATGCAACTACAAAAAAAAACACAATTAAATTGTTCGTTCTATATAAAAATCTGACTATTTTCAAGGTATTTATAAATACGTTTCTTTTGAAAAACAATGGTACAGCAAACAGTACACCGAATGTATCTATTATTTTTCAAGATCTACGTCTTGTCATCGGTGATGATTTGTGCTTAGGTCCAAACACTGTTTCACTTTCGGTTTGCCAGAGTAACTGCATAGGAGAGTTGATTAAAATCAACTCCCAAAAACGGAAATATGAAAAGAAGTAGTAAAAAGAGTAAAAATGAAGGCACATATTGACATGATAAAACGATAATGAAATGAAATATGTGCACACATCCAAAGTACCTTTGTTACTTGTACTTGCAGTTGTATATTACACGTTCGGTCAGTTTGGTTGATTCTGGGGTTTTAAAGGGAATTGGACACGATTTGACTTAAACTTTTCAAATTTTATTTTTCCATTTTCAATGTTTATACTGATGAATATAGAAGTTTATAATGCTATGTCAAAATTTGAAACTCGAATATCAAGTTATAAGCAAGATACAGAGTTCATAATTCTTTGTTTTGTAAACATAGCTCGAATATTGTCATTTATTTTTTACATATCAATCATTTTTTTTAATCAAATGTAACTTTCTTTTGTTGATAATAGTATTTATGAAGAGATTGCACGTGTCAGTGGTCAAAAATAAGAACCACCAAACAATAAAACGATTAATCATTACTTCGATTATGTGCACAGTTTACTTGTTGTACATAAATTCTTGCTTGTGCTTTTTAAAAAATTTCTTTCATGCACTTCGACGGTGAAAAAAATAACTTCTTTTACTTTGTGAAACATGTAGTTAAATGACGGAGAATGAGTTTAGTTCCAGAGCATGCTACAAATTGCGTTTCATGCATAGTTAATTGGGCTGTACTTAATCACTGAAAAATATTCAGGTGTCATGCATGCAGTGATGTGTACATTGATGAAGTTATGGCATTGTGACAGATATGTTGATTAGGCTTTTTGGGAGGCCAGGGGGGAATCATTAGAATTTAAATCTTTAATCTTTTCACCACGAAAAAGGCGTTTCTGGTATGTTGTTTTTTGAAAATTTCTCTTACTATAACTTAAAGTCTTATTTGCCATAAAACAGTATTTTTTATGCATATACATTTTGATATACTGATAGGACTGTGACGATTGTGGTGGAGCTCATTTGAGTGAGAGAGAGAGAGAGAGAGAGAGAGAGAGAGAGAGAGAGAGAGAGAGAGAGAGAGAGAGAGAGAGAGAGTGTTTAAATTATGCATTATGTGCATCAACCTGGAACAAACTTTGATGTAAATTTTTATGATAAATTTCATTTATGTTTAGTATTAAGATTATAAGATTGTTTATAAACCTTGTTTGATACTGTTTTGTAAATGTTATTATTCCGGATTTTTATTGTTTGGATGACTTTTTTCCCCCTGCTACTTGCGCGTGTATACTTCCTTGAAAACATCGCTCCAGCAAAACAGGCTGAAAAGCTGGGAAAGAAATTCAACGTTATCAGATTAAAAGGCCTTTGGAATTCTTTGATTCGGTAATATCATAATTATATAATACTATATATGATCTGACATGTTGATAAATATAACTGAGATGTCGCAAAAATGAACATTTTGCGGAAAGAATGATAGTCAAATCAACAATGCTGAAAATGGAAATTCAGTACTAGACCTGTTAATTAGCCCCAAACTAGCGCACTTTTTTGTGCACGATAAATAATTTTTTTTTAGTTGGTGACACTGTAGCTCCCAGGTCATTCATCCAAATTTTTTCAGCTAGTCTCATTAAAATTTGCATGATCCTGTTAAAAGTGTTTTAAGAATGATGTTAATTTTCCATTGATCAGTGTTGAGTCGTTGTCTAATAAAATGAGAATGAAATCGGTGATCTTAAGTGATATACGATGAAAGCTCAATTTAGGTATGGAGGCCCAATCGTACATGACTTCAGTAAAATTCCGTGACAAAAGTAAAGTCAGATTATGAAAATAATATCGAAAGTACATGGTAATAAGTCATTATTTATGTTATAAGAAAACAAATTTCGTTAGTTAAAATTTTAAGTAAGTTTTACTGAGAAATTAAAAATAGCGCGATTGGGCTTGCATACCTAAATTAGCTTCTGACACGCACTTAAAGATCATTGTTTTGATTGGCTGCAATTGTTTTTCACTTGCCCGGATGATAGAAATCGAAAGTAAAGAGTTCAAGGAATGAGGCCATGTCGTACTTTGATTAAAGTCGATCTATTAGAAGACATAAACACTATGTTTATACGCGACTTCGGGGCAGCATTTCATCTCGGCCTTTTTTTAAACACATGTGCGGAAAAATCGACACATAAATTTTTTTAAACGAATGTTTAATTATGAAGCAAACATGTCAGAGTACTTGCCCCGCTAATTAATAAACATGATGCGCCTTTCCTCCAGAAAAACGTAATCCGAATTGAACGAAAAATGAGTCCCATTTCGTAGGTAAAATAGGTATACCGTTCAGGCATTTAACCACCAAATGGGACTCCAACCACCAAACGGGGGTTGGTGCCCAACCTGTTGAAATCATTAAAAGGGAATATATCCAAGATATCTTTATTGAACAATTATCCCTTTTCACTCATAAAAATTCACAGGAACGAAAACAGATTCCTTACGGAGATTTATAATGGGGAATGTTTACATCTTTTCTCCATTCGGAATACACTCGGAATACATCGCGCAATTTTTTTTACGTTATCATCCGGGCTTATTAATGGCTGTTACAATGCAAAATCTCTGTAGACTTTCAATTTCGGGATGTGTATTGAAACCTGAAGCGGTAGAGGGGGGCGTTTCAAAACAGATAATCTGGACATTTTTTATATTAGTGGATGAACGTAGTTTGAGCACAAAGGTATTTACTATTATTGAAATATCATGCAAAAAGTGGTGGAAGCAAAACTCGGGACAGAGTTTAGTAAGTAATTGACTTACTACTATTGGACAGTGATTAGTTCGAGTGAACCTATCTTTTCTACAAATTCGATAGCTATATATTTTTTATAGACAACTTGTTTATGGGAGCAGCCATATTGCTAGAGTTTTTTCTGGTTGGTGAGAAAATGAGGTCACAAAAGTTAATTAGAAATTGTACTTTCACTAGATTGTGCAGTTGTAAAGCTGAATGTATATCTTTTGTCTGTTCAGTCAAGAGTTTGTCAATGAGTTGTGGAACAAATAAGAAGCCCTTAACTTCCGAAGATGGAGCGACCTGGGAGCTACAGTGCCTCCCATAGTTAAAAACTTTAATTTATGGCGCACAAAAAATTACGCTAGTTTTAGACTGACAATTCTTATTTCTGAACACAAATTCTTCACAGATTATCAATTTGTTAAAACAGATAAGTAATTTGTTATAACAAATATCTATTTGGAAAAAAAAGTACCATTAAATTCTTCAGGCACTTAACTACTGATATTGTCACTTTACTTGCTCAGACTTTCTCCCAAACATGCTAACTAACTTATTTCGGAAAATGAAGTGTATTAAATTCAAGTCAATGTCAAGAGTCCCATTTTTAACATGTAAACAAACTGCACCACTTCACTTTGCTGGTGGTGACGGTGTTTTAAAGAATATCAGAGTCAAGTGAAATGAGGATATCTGTAGTAAA
This sequence comes from Magallana gigas, assembly GCF_963853765.1. Classification (NCBI taxonomy): domain Eukaryota; kingdom Metazoa; phylum Mollusca; class Bivalvia; order Ostreida; family Ostreidae; genus Magallana; species Magallana gigas. Next base: position 16,447,010 of record NC_088857.1, read on the forward strand.
TTGTCCAATAATTTTTTGGGATCAAATATTTGTACAGTATGTATGCAGGAAGAAGAATATCTGTTTCTATGCTCACGAAACTCAGTGGTAGGATTTTGTCTGTGTCTCATTTATTTATAAAATTGCCAACTCCTGTAGACTTTTTTGATCTAGAATAATTGAATTAAAGCTGTAATTTTATCTATTGCAATTTACTCATAAGGCCAAAAAAAAAAATATGTGTGTTTCCTATTTCATCAAATTTTAAAATAGGGTAGGTAGGTCGGCTTTTTTTTTTTTTTTTTTTTTTTGAAAATGAGCTTTTAAGTTTTCCCCTTTCCAAGCATATGATTTTTCTATACAATAAGAAAATGTATTTTACAGGTGGAGCAATCGTGGATAGTGTCAACTGTTACAGAATTAAAGCTTTCTTAAATCTAAGGTTTATTTGGAATGTATACGAAGATTTTATTTTCATGTAAATAGAAAATACAAATATGACAGCTAGCCGCTATAAATTAACAGAGTATAATACTCATTACCACAAATATATCATATATTGGTTATTAGTTCTATTTTCCTGGTCAACTGACATAACAGTAAACATTAATATCGTAACTGTAAGTGTTGAATTCAGAAACAGAGGAAATTCTGGTTGATCAGACGAGAGCCTTAGAATTAAATCTTTTTAATAATTCCCCCCCCCCCCCCCAAAAAAAAATGAATACATAATTAATGGTTTAAGACTAATTTTAAAAATTTCATTTGCAATTGAACTGCAGCATTTTAAAATCATATTTATAATGTGAATAAGTGTTGGGCCTATTCAAATTAACGTTAGACTTACGATGTCTGCAGTCTCCACACCCAGAAATATAAAAAAAAACTTTGCCTTTGCTTTTTTCTTGTACATTTTTATATCAATTTTTAACACATCACTGCCGTATGAAACTATTTATTGCATTGATAATTTAGCTAAAATAAGTTAAATAACCAAGGATAACTTTCATCCATACTGTCAATCTGCACTTAGAAATCTTTAAAACGCTTTGATAAGTGGTGTTTTCTATTGAATTGTTACAAGCGTTTTTTTAACTCTGATTTGTAAAAACCAGTTATTGGTAATCTGGATTTGGAATAAAAAGTGTTAGGGTCGGCGCATAAAAAAAAGGGTCGGTCGGGAAACCGGAAACACACATATTTTTTTTTTTGGCCTAATCAATAAAATATCTTTTAAGGTTGAATAACACACCTGGAAAAAGTCACTCAAATTAACAGGAAATGTTTTGATATTAATGAAAGATATAATGAAAATAAACTGTGCAAATGTCAAATAAGTGAAAAATTTGCAGTTTGGGGATAAAAAATGAATATCTAAAATAATTATTCCAGAAAGTAACAACAAAAGCCCCTGCGGGATTCGAACTCGGGATGTACGGATCACAAGTCCGACACTTTATCCACTCAGCTATGGAGAAAGTTACATGTTTCAGTGCATATAATCTTTTAATAAAACGAAATGTCGTTTCGATCAGCGGTCAGCCATTTTGTGATGATGTGTTATTCCACCTTATAAATAGGCCAAGTAGCTAATTATATACTGCGTAAAGGGAAATATTCACCCTGCTTTATTTTTGCCCCTTTGTAAGAAGTTAAACATTCAATCATTTTACGGTAACTAAGAATTAGAAGGTTATAAAATTGATATGTCCTGAAAACAAAATTAACTTATTAACATAATATTATACAATGTTGTATTATATACAGAGGGGATACTGTATGATTTTTTTCAAAATGTTTGTTAAAATTAATTTTGTGCTATGAATGTATACCCTAGATTAAAAATGTGCCATGAAAGGATAACTTTAAGAAAAATGAGTAAAGTCCCAGGGTCTAGATACTTAGGGGTGGGAGATGGAGGGGAAGGGGATTGGTCCTGTTCTCAAGCACCGGTGTAACAAATTATCTTTTTTAATTAAAAAAAAATTCACAGGAAATAAAACAGATTTTTTTTAGTCAAATTCCAGTACTGAATCTTAAATTGCATTTGCTAAATTTCACCGTCTTTCTCTTGGAATGACTTTTTCCTAGCTGATACAGAATATTTACACCAAAAAAAAAATCAATAAAAAAACCCCACTTGAAATGTTATATATATATATATGGATAGATGTGATTTCCAGTAGAGCTTGAAAAAATTATGGCCTCATGGTCTTAGATCAGAGCATTACGGAATTTGTTAGCATATTGTGAAGAGCTAGCGCTCACCTTTTGGAGCTGTTTAACTTGATCGAGAGTAACCATGAACATTCTCTCAAATTGCCCAGTAAAATTATAGATATCAGTAGAAATCTCAAGAGAGCAGTGAAGGATCATTACCATTATATTTCTAGTCTTGTTACTTACCAAGTCATTTATATTAATGTCAGAGTTATGTAAAAATTTAATATCATACGTGGTAGAATTATTGCTATTAGGTATGCTTCAAAACACCTTGATATGGAACATGAAGTTTGTCTCTGGGTCTTTATTCCTTTGATAATGATCATGTTCAAAATTAGGGAATTCTGGAAATGACAAAATGAAATACATTAGAGAAGAATTTGGTAATACATGTAAATTAAGAAATAAAGTACCGGTATGAGTTTTTTGAATTTTGCAATGAGAAATGTTGTTTTGAAATATAAAAGCAGAACAACATTTTGAGTATGTAGGGGTTATTCTAGATCTGCAACATTCATGATAACAATACTTTATTTATATTTTACTAACAGCTCAGGCCTAACAAAAAAATGGTTTGTTTCCGCTTTCATGCTGAAAAAAAGTAGGGTTGGTCGGTCGGAATTTTTTTTTTTTTTTTTTCAAATATTTTTTTTCCCTTTAATATTGCAGTATCCATACATGCCGGTTAGATACTGACACTGCTGAATGGTATAAAATGAGAAATACTTTTAATATCATTCCTGACTATTAAGGTGGTCTTAAGAAATATCAGATACTTCCTCTGCCAACGATGAGAGCATTATTAAATTCTACAACACATGGAAACATACAGCCATTTTGAAACAAAACGTTTGAGTTACACTGATTTGAGAAGAGTAACTGCTTCAAGCGTATTTGTGACCAAAATTTGGAGTAATTTTTTTTCCAAATCGGATAAAAACGAAAATAAACAATTTTCCATCAAAAATCCTTAAAAAAAGTTTTGAGTCGGGGGGTAAAAGCTAGGGTCGGTCGGGAAAGCGGAAACAAGCACTTTTTTTCCTTAGGCCTCACTATTTCTTTTGATTGTTTTTCCTATAGGGAGGTTTTTTTTTAGGTTTTTTGGTAATAGTTTACTAGGTGTATCAATCACAGGCTCCTGATTGGAATCACATACAGTCGACATCTTTTCTCATTAAATATTTTTAAATACACTTCACTTATTTATGATATGAAATTGATAAGATTTTAAAACTTTTTACATTCAATGACATTCACGGTATATATTTGAGAGTAATGGATGAAGCATTTCTTCGATCTCGGCAATAACTGTAGTACTGTGGTTTCATTAATATTCAAGGGTATCAAATTTCGTGGATAAAGTGAAAATCACAGTTTCAAGGATATGTAAATTCATGGCCAATGACCCTATCAATACAAAATGTTAATAAAAATTGCACTTCAATGAACACTTAATTTCGTGGATCAACTTAAAAACAAAATCCATGAAAATTGGTATTCATCGAATATTGATAAAACCACAGTAGAAGGTGTACTAACTTTGGTGTTCATGGAAATAATGATTTATTGCAAATTGATTTACATGAAGCATTACAAAATAAAATTGTTAATGTCAACTGTTTAGCCTTATACTAATATTCCCTGTCACTACTGTGGGACTTATTGCAAATATAGTAAGGTAGTGTACATGCATATAAACACATGTAAAACCATGTGATTTTTCTCTAACCACCATCCTTGCACGTGGCTTGAGTGCAATAAGAGCTTAGAGGTGAGATAACTGTCTACTCTTTATGTTCATTAATTAAGAACATTGACATGTAACTGGGGCAAATTCATTATTGATAAACAATATCCCAACCAATGGATGTCCTCCTTTCAAATTAGCATCAGCAGTAAAAAGTGTTCTTGAAAAATCTCACATGGCATATCACGAGTCTTCTAAACAATATTTAGAAACGTGTATTGATTATTTTTACAGAAGCATTATGCATAGGTTATCTTGTGTATTCTGTGTATAGGTTAGGAGCCGCTGCTGAGGAAAGGTGTCGGAGACGATGATGTAGAAACCACTGACAGTATTAGTTGAGGTATTTGTATTACATGTTTAACATCACTGTCAGTGTAAAAAAGTCTGCATGCTTCTTGAATTTAGTTTGTACATGTGATCTATTCTCACTATTAAATGATCAAATAAATCAAGATGACATTTGAAGATCCTGATCTGTTGATGAATGCTTTGAAATTGGTTTTTGTTTTAACATTGAAATGAAACCAATGTTCATTGAAGAGAGGTAAATGTAGTGGTTTCTACACTAGGACATTTTAGATCATAGATTAATCTGTCAATTTTCAAATCTTGAAAATCTTGAATATCAGTTTTACACATGTATATATATTATATGTGGATAATGAGCAACTTTTGCCTTCATCAAAGAATAGCTAAGATCGGTTACCATATATTAATATGAAACTTTACTCTAATTAGTAGACTAGTCTACTGTCGAATCATTGGTGTTTGTGGGGGACCAGTGTTTGTGGCTTTGTGTCCAGGAATTTACATCCCCATTAGCCTATACTTAATCATTTTTTTTAATACATGTGTATTTATTAAAATTATCCTGATTACACTACCAACGAGATTATGTCCCCACGAACCAGGAAAATTTTGGCCATCAAATGATTCCACACTACTTGTTTGTACAATGTGTGTCAACATCTTTGGAGTCATGTTTTTACTTCTGCATACACAACAATTATTAAGAGGATTTAAAATATATTTATTTCATTTACAAAATAGAAATTGACGAAAGAAAAGAATGAACACCAATCGAGAGGAAGTTGTGGTCCATTGGTTTCGACATGGATTACGTCTCCATGACAACCCGTCCTTGATAGATGGACTCTCCGAGTGCGATAGATTTTATCCAGTATTCATTTTCGATGGCGAAGTTGCAGGTAACTTGCTTTTCTTTTTTGAGAAAAGTGTCGAGGTACACTTGTAATGGTTTGAAATAAGATTCATTGCAGAATTTAACTTCTAAGGCCGATTTTTTTTTCTGCTTTTCCAAAATAATTGTGATCAAGGTTCAATATGAATTGTCTTCAATATGACCAATGACCTCAAAGTATGATTTGCATACAGGTATTGTAATGACTTTGCTTCGTTAAGAGATTGTTGTCTCTCTTTCAGGAACTAAGACAGCAGGTTACAATCGTTTCCGATTCCTGTTGGAATGTCTGCAGGATCTGGACAAGAATCTAAAGGCAGCTGGGACCAGACTGTACTGTTTCCAGGGCCAACCCACTGACATACTGGAGAGACTGATTGAGGTCAGATTTCTTTGGGTTTTTTAGGGTTGAGAACAGTAACTTTGACTGACGGAAAGACTTTGAAATTTATCAGAGGCAAAATCTGACCATTTCTGTTTCATGAGTAAAATGACTCATTCCTGCAAGATGGTAACACACTTGACTCAATTTTGTTTTCAAGTAATTCAGTCTGTCAGTCAAAAAAAAATCCTTATTGAAGAGGTACCCTAGTGTATGTCATGTATACCTACTTATCCACACAGGAATGGGGAGTGACCAAAGTGACCTTTGAGGCGGACCCTGAACCCATCTGGCAGGAGCGGGACCGATTGGTGAGAGAACTACTGGACAAGAAGAATGTGCAGTGTGTGGAGAAGGTGTCCCACACTCTCTGGGATCCTTACGAGTAAGTTGTTTGTACAGAAAGTGTCCTAAACTCTCTGGGATATCTTAATGAGTAACTTATTTGTGGAGAAGATGTCCCAACCTCTTTGGGATCTTTACAAGTTAGTCATGCAGACATTTACAAGGAACATGAAACAGTTAGACTCTTGCATTTTGTTTTAGTTCAAAGTTCAAATGCAGTAAAAACAAAAATCAAAATGGAAAAACTAAACAATTTGTAAACTTCTTTATCTCTTTTTAATTGCTTAACAGTCATTGTGAATAAAACCTTTAAGCAACCATTTTACTTTAAACCAACCTTTAAGAAGTTGGTTCAAAGTATTTACTTTTAAAAGGTATTCACAATAAATAAAAATGAGAAAATCAGCCATTCATTTTATGATTTACAGAATAATTGAGAACAATGGAGGTAGCCCACCTTTGACCTTTTCCCTCTTTAACCTTGTGACCTCAACTATAGGACCCCCTCCAAGACCAGTTGAGGACCCAGATTTCACAGACATAAGTCTCCCTGTCAGTCAGAATCATGACAAACAGTTTGGAATTCCCAGTTTGGAGGATTTGAGTGAGCCTTTTTTTTCAGTGTTTGAGAAATCATAGCAATAATTAATAATTTTATTAATGTTATACAATTTTTCCAAAAGCTAGATTTTCCTGAGAAATAAATGATTTCATGTCTCAGTGTCTGTTGTTTAAAGTGAGTGCCTGCTGATACATGTGCAAAATGTTAGATCCATGAACAAGAAAAATAGCCCCATCTTAGATGCTAAGATAAAATGTTACCAAGCAATTCTTTGCTGTTGCATTTAAAAAAAAAAACAGAAGGGAAGTTTTACTGTAAAAATGGTTACTTTTTCACAACAGTATAGAGATACTTGTGAACAATCTTTCATTCTGTCTGTAGATGTGAGACCAGAATGTGAAGAGCAGAATAAGAGGCTTGTGGAATGGCTTGGAGGGGAATCAAAGGCCTTGGAATTACTGGCCATACGAATGAAACATGAAGAAAAGGTATTTTAAAATCCTAAGTAATTTTTTCTCTTATATCATGTTATTTTGATAAAACTCTTTTACTTTTCATGCAGTTTCAGTGGGAATTGCATTTAACTTTTTAGATTTTAAAAAATTTTTTGGTCTAGCTGTTCTTAGAATCCTGATCAGAATTAAATTTATGTTAAAATAATGAAGAATTAATTTACATGTACATATATGATTTCATGTGAAAGGTGAAACTACATGTACTTACGGTTACATTTAGTGTTTAGTGTTTATTTCCCCTAATGTTTGCATTTGAAATCTGCGACTTTCCTAAGAATACACTTTGCTAGATTAAATGAAACATTCAACCTTACTCAACCAATTTGATATATACTTTTGAAAACAGTATCTACTCATTAAAAAAAAGGTTTTTCTCTACAAAACTTCTGCCACTATATTTTTAGTCGCCAAAGCGAACTAAATAACAGGTTAATATGGCTGTTCAATGTATCTTTAATATCTCTGACTAAGAGCATACAGTGGCTTTACACGACGATACACATACATTTCATACAAATAGACATCAAAATGAATATGAATATAAGCATTGAATGCTTATTTTTGTATGTCGTTGGTCCTCTAACACACCATGTATCTTTCATATCTCTGACTAAGAGCATACAATGGCTTTACACGACGATACACATACATTTCATACAAACAGACATCAATATGAATATGAATATAAGCATTGAATGCTTATTTTTGTATGTCGTCGGTCCTCTAACACACCATGCGTGCGCGGTATTAAATTTGTCTGCACCGCTTGGTGTGTTATAGGACCGACGACATCCAAAAGTAAGCATTCAATGCTTAAGTATTTTTTTTTGTATATTCATGAGCTAAATGTTGTTTTCTACTGAAACTGATTAACTTGGAATTTCAGGCCTATGAGAATGGTTACGTGATGCCCAATCAGTATCACCCAGACCTCCTGTCCCCACCCCTCAGTCTCAGCGCCCATCTACGCTTTGGCTGTCTGTCTGTCCGCAAGTTCTACTGGAGCATTCACGACAAATTTGAAGAGGTACCGGTACTTTTAAACATTTATGAACTGAAAGAAATGATTATTGAATTATCAAAATTTTGGGGTTTTTTTTTGGTACTGTATGTTTGTATAACCAAAATATCTTCAATAGAAAGTATTCATTTGTATTAATTGATTTAATATTGAAACAATTATGAAAAATGAAAGTGTATTCAGGGCAGCAGCACTACAAGTTTGACAGCACATAGTATCAGAGTTTCTCTTTAAATTTTTTGTGAAGAATAACTGCAAGGTTAAGTATCACAGGTAAAATGTATATTGAAAAAAGCAGCGCTCATAAAAGCAATATCATCTCTATGTGTCACTTGTGCGTCTCTGCATGGATATTGTGATGTCTCAAGTGTTAATCTTGCAGAGTAGAACAAACGATTTGGTCACATTTTACAAACATTTTTCAGCAAAATACAAGATCCACTGCATTGCATTTTAAGGTGAAGCCTTCGATGGGGGCACCTGTTTCCCTGTCGGCTCAGCTGATGTGGAGGGAGTACTTCTACACAATGGCTATCAACAACATCAACTATGACAAGATGGAGACCAACCCAATCTGTCTCAACATTCCCTGGTATGATAACCCAGAGCATGAGGAAAAATGGACCCAGGTACTTGTTGATATATACATATATATATTGATGTATATTTATTTTTCTAATGAGGCCGAATTTTTTGTCTGCTATTTCAAACAAAGGAAAACAGAAAAAAAAATGGGTACTGAAATAATTAAAATTTCATTGTAATAATTAAAATGAAGATTTATTGTGATACAATGGCACAGTAGGTGTGTTTGTTAAGTGATCACCCATCTCTGATTTTCTATTGATAGGGTGAGACTGGGTATCCGTGGATTGATGCCATCATGAAGCAGCTCAGATACGAGGGGTGGGTCCACCATGTTGCTCGCCATGCTGTGTCCTGTTTCCTGACCAGAGGTGACCTTTGGTTGAACTGGGAGGTTGGGCTAAAGGTAACCAGATATGAAAATGTGTGATCAATGGGTGCTTAATTCTGAAATTCTATGGAAAATCATATAGATAATTATTAAAATAAAGCATGCATAAATCCTCCTACCACAGGTGAAATATGTGCTTCCTTATAGGGAATATTTGTATGCATCCTTTTTAAGGTGTTGCATTGTTTTTTTGACAGGTGTTCTATAAATATTTACTGGATGCGGATTGGTCAGTTTGTGCCGGCAATTGGATGTGGGTGTCTAGTTCTGCTTTTGAGAAGGTCCTCCAATGCCCTAACTGTTTTTGTCCTGTCAGATATGGGAAGCGCATGGATCCCTCTGGGGAATATGTTCGGTTTGTTTTAATTTCTTGAATCAGACCCATGACTATCAAACTAAATTGAATATAAAATAGCAAATGCAATTACATGTACTACACCACCAGCTGGATTTTCTTAATGTGCATGTACCGGTACATGTATATATCGTTGTACATGTACATGTATTTGTGAAGATTTATTTAGACTGTCATATTCTAAATGGATCTGAGAGGTATCTTTTATGTACATGAACAATTTGTATACCATAAACAAATACATGCTGATTTTTTTCATGCTTCATTATGCTCTGTGAGGTTCCATATTTTATCACATCTGTCTACAAGTGTCTAAATACAACCAATTTTCGTTGTTAAAGGCGATATTTACCAGTTTTAAAAGACATGCCATTGAGGTACTTGTTTGAGCCATGGAAAGCTCCACTTCCTGTGCAGCAGAAAGCAAAGTGCATTGTGGGTGTTGATTATCCTAAGCCAATGGTTGACCACCAAAAGGCATCAAAAGAATGCATACAAAACATGAAAGCTGTCAAAGATGCACTGATGGGGAAAGGTAAGAATTCACTGATGCATGCTACATGCATGTACATTCATTTATTTACATGTACATCAGATTATTAGTGTTAAGGAAAAAAGTTTATTTACCAAATGATCTAATATTTCTGGTGTTATAAAATGAATATCAATGCATATGCATGTATATTGTATCATGAACAAGGCATTGAAAAAAAATGATGATAATAAATATGCCTAAGTATTGTTTGTAAGCAAGGAATTTTTTTACTCCCAGTTTATTTTCCCTCAAAATGTCTTCAGTGTCACCGGGCATACTAGTATTCGAAACGGTGTTTACATTATATCGGTATATATGTACCGGTAATGTATATGAAGATGAATTTTTAGTGAAATCTTTTAAAAGGGTATAATAAAAGAACCAATCATACAGTTAATGCAAAGAAGATACACACCCTGTGGTGTGCTGGTAACACATTTCTCCCTTTAAGGACTAAAATACAGATGCTAAGCTCGCTTCATTATCACACACAACTTGTTGTGAAATGAGTTTCATTGTACATGTTTATTCAATCTTTTAATTGCAGAAATCCCTCACTGTGCCCCATCAGAGGAAATTGAAGCCAGACGTTTTTCTTGGTTACCTGATCACACGCCATCTGGGGGGCATTGTACTGCAAACTTCCTGTGTGATGGCCTGAAGGATATGAACTGAGATGATCTGGGAATTCTTGCGAAGTTTAAATCTTCATAAAGTTCTCGCTCTCTGTCCCAGAAACACTGTTAATTAATTGTTTGTAGTCATGTATGTTTAAGTATCTCTGTTTTTGGAGTCAAACATATTTTGTTATTGATGGAGCTATGTTGTCCAACGTTTATACAGTCTGATACGAATTGATGATCATATATTTCATGGGTGACAATTGATATTTTATACATAGTGTCTTAATTCCTCTCCCAAAATTGCTGGATGCATCGAAGTATTTTATCAGGTTTTCTGTATCATCCTTATTTTCTGAAGGCCAGTATTAGTAATCAAATGATAAAAATACATTCTATTTTGTACAAGAACATGTATTTACATTTGCAAAGGTATTAGCAATAAATATAGTACCCCCGGTACATGTATCTCTACATCGATACGAATTTAAAGCTGAAAAAGAAACATGCACACAGTGTATGTTTATTTATTTTTATGTTGTGATATTATTGAGGTTTTGACAAAACTTGACCACATCGATCATTCTAATAGTATGGTTACTCTCAGCTTTTCATGTCTATCAAACTCGGATTCTCATATAAGATGGCTGTTCCTTTTATCTTATGTATTGATATACATTAACAATCATAATGTCGTGACTTTTACTTTCTCTTTAAGATTAATTTATTACTTTGTTAAAATGATGTAAGTACAAACAATAAAAGGCTTTATTTGATCATTCATTCAGGTTATGAAGGTAGTGATCATTGCAGAAAAAATACATATTAAACTGGTAGTCCTATGTAAATGTTTAAATATTTTTTTCTGCAATGTTGCTTCCTTCTTATACTGCAAGAATTACCAAAGAAAGCATTTTATTGTTCAGAAAATCCAAAGCTCAACATGTTCATCTATATTTCATTTTTAGTGTTAGACCTTTTTGACTTCTCTGGGTTTTTTTGGTGTAGCTGAGTATTGTAACAATATTTAAGAGCCTGTTTTTTTTAAATAGATGTAAATATTCACCTTGTTACAATGTGCAGTGTTTTTTTTTCTTTTATGTGAGACATTTGTTTAAACAAAAAAATATCTTGTGACATGCTACCTCTAAAGACAAAATTATAGAATATAAATTTTTAAAATTTTTTTTAGCTGTATATTAATTAATTACACTAAAAGAAGAAATACCACATATGTCTGGTTTTTTTTTTTTGCATTTCACAAAATTTGCAAAAATGTGTAGCATTTTTAATTTGTGCCAGTCATTTTTTGCGATTTAAAAAGTTTCTAATAGAAAATAATACAGAATATTATTTCTGCATATTCAATAATTTGTGATTCAAAAGACATATTGCAAATAAAGCGAAAATTAGATCATCACGAAAATTGAATTGGATTGCAATAATAATTAAAGGGTATATATAAACTTGTTCCGGTAAATGGTAAACTTCTTTTTAAAAAAGCTTTTGGTGTAATAATGTTTTTATAGAAGGCTTCATCAGAATGACCAACAAGCTCAAGAAATTCTGCCTTTAGCTTCCCCTATGAACTATTTATGATGTAGTACGTACATTCTGTTGTGAGTTTTCAGTTTGATTCTGGATTTGTTTATGTGCAATATGATAATTTACAATAATATACCAAGATTATTAGTTCACCATTGTTTTTGTATTGTAATGGTAATCTGTAATTAAAATGATGAACAAAATATGTAATTTTGTTGTAATTTTGATTATAATACAACACATACATTTTGCATCTACGTATCGATATCAATTATATTTATATGGATAATTTGGAGCCAAAAATTTAATGAACATCTTTATTTAAAAGCAATGTGCATGATATTTGCTTCTAGATATAAATCTTACAAAAACTCACAAATTCAGCAGAGAAACCATAAAATTATTTTTATTTAATTTCATAGAATAGGAGGAATGACCACAGCTAGGCTCGAACGCAGGGTTCCTCAGTTAAAAACACCAACACTCTTCTGACTGAGCTAAAGGGATAACTCACTAGCTAGTGCTAGTAGGACTGTGGCAGCTAGTACTCAGCCTGTTATATATGTGTACCTAATTTATACACACACTATAACAAAATAAAGCATAGACAAATAAATAGTTTGTAGTCCTAATGCAGTCTGTGATTACAAAGAGGAAGGATTGTTATAACGGACCCATACTGCTATAAAGAGCACCTGGTAATTAAGAGATTCAGGAGGCTTGAGTTGGAATCCCAGTCTGGTCCATCATTATTTTCCCCATCCATATACATTTGGTGTTATGACCAACCACTGGAACTGATAGGTGAACTCTTGCATATAGAGAAAGAACTCGGAAGATCATTTAATGGGGAGGAATGTGACTGGTTTGATCAATATAAGTGCAAGATAGCCCAGTTGGCAGAACACCTGAGATTCAGGAGGCCAGGGTTAGAATCTTTGACTTGTCTGTCATTATTTCTCTCATCTCTGTGATACATTATCAACTATTATCCTATAAAGTCAAACATCTACCGGTAAAAAATACTGAAAAAAATAATCATTTCATCATCCAAGTTATTAAATTAAACGTGCATAATCTGTGGGGGGGAATAGCTACATGTATTATGACAGCTGATTACCAAAAATGGGTCGTGACCTTTGTGCAAGGTCATTTAGGTTAAATGTCAAGGTTAGATTAAGTTCTTGATGAAATTTTAAAAAATGACAGCGACTGTAATATGATTATACAAACATCATATATTTATTTAAAAAGGAATCACAGAATGGGTCTATTGCAAAATCAAGAACTGAACAAGGTAAACAGAAAGCGGAAGTCATCTGTGGATCATGTGACATTTTCACAGTGTAAACAATGGCGGACGTAGAACCTCCCCCACCAGAAACGTCTCAGACAACATCAACTGCTGCCTCGGTAATTATATTTTTAGATCACATAATTCATAATTATGTGTCCGGTAATCAACATATGCTCTCCATTTAAAGCTGACATTTTTTTCTCTCTCTAATTGACAGTGTCGCACATTTATTTATGGAAGATGCTAGTTTCGAATTTCCTCTAAATTAATGTCGAAATGTTTCAACCGAGTAAAACACAGAAGTTTAGTGTGGGCTTCAATAGTCAACTAATAAATCACTCTGTTGTTTTCAATTTATGTTTTCAGACTTCAACAGAAGGCAGCAGACCGTGGGAGAGACCATGGAGCGTGGAGGAGATGAGAAAGGAGGCCAACAATTGGTCATTATCAGGAGATGCTGGGGTGAGACTTCAATATATTTTTCCTTGTTAGGAGGTTTAGAATGATCATTGGGCGGCTTGAAAAAAGGAATCAATATCAATTTAATCCCCCCAATTAACCTTCACCCAGATTTGTGTCCGGTTTGAAACACATTTTTTTGGTGTACCTACTGTGCATGGGTTTAATATTTTTGGCATTCATTAGAGTAAAACACGCTTGTATCGAACACACTTATAATGATTTATGGCTCATAGTGAAGTGATAATCATTTATTCCAGTTGATTTTCATTTTTGAATATATTCTGAAGGTAATGGATATAATGAATTACGTATATAACAATATCGAAGCAAAATTGCAGGTCCCTGGTACTTCATTATATATATATAAGCTTGTTTTACTGTATTTTTAAGTCAAATTCAGGTTTTATGGATTAATTCAAATTGAAATTGAAGGATAATTAAATAAAGGACAATGGTCTCTTGATATGTATGACTTGAGCGCTACAGATGTTGTTTGTTATTGAATAAATAAATTTGAAATGTCTTAACTTACTATGATGAGATGATCAATTGATAATCAGTTGATTAACAGTATTGTAATCCGTTTAATTACCATGTATATCAGAGGTACATTCATTATGAAAATGATGGTTATGCATGAATATAGATTTACATTTATGAAATTATTCTAAGAATGTTTATTACGTTATTTTCTTTTATTTCAGTTGCTATTATACTTGAAAGATTTTTCCCAAAAGATGATCTCCCGTGTTCATGAAATTGAGAAAGAAGTGGATGGTTTAATGCATGATTCTAAGGTAATAAAATGTTGTTATCGTTATAAAAAAAGAGGTGTTATATATAAGATTAAAATTCAACATGTATTGAAGTATTGTCATGCACTTCTATATTTATTTAAGTACAGAAACTTTTATCGTACATTACATTCTTGGATATATCGGCATATTATTTTATTTTAATTACTTTATTTTTCAGATGACTGGTGTAAGGGTAAACAATGTCTTCAATGATTTCATCATGCTAGCCAATACTCAGTTTGTAGAAAATGTAAGTATCTCGTAGTAATATGAGAAAAAATATCAACATGAAAAGATAAGCATAACTGCTCAAAATACTGGGGAGAAGGCATATCCTAGAAAAGGAGCATAAATATCATTTAATCGAATAAAAGTAGATCATAATACTTTTTGAGAACAATTCCTATTTCTAATGCAGTATATTATTTATTCATTGTGTTGGGTGTTTAACAGAGAGTTTATGATGAAGATGTCAGCCAAGAAGACTCGGCAAAAGCAGCGGAAGGAAACGAGGAGAAGGAGAAAACGCGGGAACAGCGGGAGGCGGAGCTTATTCCCAAAGTGAAGGAAGCCCTGGGGCTGGGAATCAATGTGATTGACCAGGCGTTCGAGCAGCTGGACAGTCACGTAGCGGACTCGGACTCTGAGGAGGAGGAGACAGGGTATAGGACAGACCCACTCCTGGAAGCCAAGGTCAGTATTGTTACCTCTTCATTTGTTCATTAATCAAGAAACTAGGAGTAATGTGGTAGGAGTGAAAGTTGAGGAGGTGATTTCATGTTTCCTCTCTGCTTTCATTGCAGTACTTAGGTCTAAAATTTGGCTCTGCATGCTTTTCTTAGTATGGAAACCTGTTGGTTGCTTCCAAGTGAAAAACTGTGTATCAGGTTTTGATTAGATAACAGTTTTAATGTTATTTTTTTTTATTTGAGGGGGAGGGGGGTGGTGAGGGATGTTATGTGTAAATTTATCAGTAAAGACAAGTGGCTGTAGATAATTTGAAATCTGATCGTTTTATTAAACTTTTTTACACATTTCTCTCTAATTACTAACGTGTATGCCCTCCAGGCCAAAAATTTGAAAAAAACTATGAATTATGAATTGTATATTAAAATAATTAAATTATTAATTACTGGTATTGAACTTTAGTTGATTAGCCCTAATCTTCTCAAGGTTTGTACATTTTTTGATGTTTAATAGTTGAACATTAATTTCAGTGATTATGAATTTTATTTCAGCCAATGTTGTTTGTGTTTAATGGAGGTCAGACCATAAAATCTTTATAAGGGATTATAAGTTTAAAAAAAAAACAACCCAAAAACATACGCTCTCTCTTACAATGGAAATAAATCTAGGTCTTTGTTTTAATATTCTTAGGTAAGTCAAAAACACAAGCCTTGTTAAAATTAGTAACATTACTGTTTTAAAAACCAGTTAATTTAACTTTATTATTCATGTCAAGGGTCATGGCCACTCAGTAAGGTCAACTTCATATCAGTTGGACTTCTATAATCAGGGAAAGGGAATGACTCTTAAAAACTTGTTAATGTTAAAATAGAAAAAAAAGTCTATGTTCTGTAATCCTTGACCTTAGTGGTTTATGAGATTAGACTATTACATTACGAGGAAGTGTGTGGCGTCTATTTACATGTACTTATGAGATAAGAGAAATGTAATCAACTTCATTTTCATCTATCTCTGTGTTACACAGGATCCTTACATTAATCGACTTCTCCCCCTGCTGATTGGAACCCCGAAATTCATGGAGGACGATTGTGTCGGTCTGGCCGAGGAAGAGTCGGGTACTGTAGTATTTTGTTTTAGATATATTGTATTCACAACATACACTCAATTAGGTACAAGTTCTTAGACTTATTTTTGTCCTCTTCCCTATTGTATTAGTTCAGAGTCACTCAAAGCACCATAAAGTTTTTCTTATTAAATCTGTTAGCCCTGTTTGCCACAGAAGAAAATTGATATTATTTTTAAAATAATTCAGTTTATCAGCAGTTAGGTGTTAGTATGTTTTTATTTTACATTATGTATCAAATATTTTCAAAAACATTAATGACATGGATAGCATTTATCTCACACCCTACAGTTTTGTCATTATAGTGCAAGATAAACCCTGCATATTTTACTGGGAAAGATTCTCATAATTATATCAATAAGTAGTCATGGGGGCCTCTATACTAGGGCAACAAGCTTAAATTTGATAGACATGAATAATAGGTAAATTAGAGTATGTTTTCAAACCTAGTTTACAGAACATAAAGGATATAAAATTTTAAGGTAGTATTGGTAAAAGACAAAATTAAAAGAATCACACGTCTGATACAATGGTGTGAAATAGTTTGAATTTTGTGGGTCAATATCATGGTTTATAAATAGCTAACCATGATGCTGTTTTTTGTAGAAGAAGATGAGAGTGACCATGGCAGTCTGAGTGAGAGTGAGTCAGAGAAAGAAGAAGAGGAGGAAGAAGATAGAAAGAAAGGACAGACAATGGAGTCCTCTGATGAGGTGAGTAAGCAAGTGATATAAACAGTTGTTATATAAACAAGTGAACCAAAGATGGAGTTTGTGGCAGTGAGTGGGAGGTCAGAAAGACTATGAAGATCAACCACCAGTACTATCTTCTATGAGTAATGTAGACTTTGAGACATGATATCCAGTGAAGTTGTTTATTCAACTTGTCTTGTTCTGAAGAATGAACCAATTTTGAAAAAAAAGTTACTTAGTACATAGCTGAAGCATTCTTGTTACTTTAAAAATTAAAGAAATGTGAAAATGAATTCAAAAAATTGAAGACAGTGAAAGTTTTGAGATTCATTAGATGCTACATGCCGGACAGTTTGCTGAATTGGTTTGTGTGAAATGATGAGAAAAAAACCCCAAAGAATTAAATGTTAATGAAGAATATCATGTAAGATGTATTCTTTTTTTAAAACACCAGTGGTGTCATGTCAGAGGATTTCTTCAGAATTTTGAGAATCTTCAAAAATGATCTCAGTTCAATTTAGTGATCAGGTTTGAGCTTCAGATACAGGGAAGAAAAAAGAAATTATATCAGTGACAATACATTTTTGAATCACTGTGGCTAGAAATAATAATGTAGCAGTAAATTTTCAACAACAGGAAGGAGACAGAGTAATAAACATGTAATCACTGAATAAACGAATCTTCTATAACAATGAAGCTGTCAATAATAATCTGTAACAAAGTTATAACAAAACTTCTATATCTATGTAATAATGGGATATTATGCTGGAGACACACGATTGTCTAGCCCAGCATAACTGTCATGAGTCATAATCTGTATACCAGTAGATAAAGGATTATAGGTGTTTAAAAAACCCACTGTGTGACAGTATTTTATTTGAATCTAATGGTAATAGCTTTTCAATATCTGAGTTTTCAGCTTTATAATTTGACACTATAGGTGTCTGTGCATCATATGATCTGCTTGTGATTTGCATAAACTAGTACATGTATAACTACATGTTGAATTTTAGTATTCAGACAGTGAGGAGGAGTCTGATTCTGATAAACCTGTCAAAACGATCAAAACTCGACCTGTTGAGGTAACTCCAAAAGTTTACTACCCATGTAGCACTGAAAGCAAAACACTTTTCCACTCCCCACTTTCAACCCTACACCAAGACATGTAAACACCCCCCCCCCCCCCAAAAAAAAAACAAAAACCCCCCAAAAAACAACCTCCCAGTCAATTTTTAATGTTTTTTAAAACATTGCTCTGTTTAAATTACCTTTATTCCAATGCAAATGATTTCACAGTCTAATTCAAGCCATGATATAGATGAATAAACTTATTTCATTTTTTTGAAACAAGATGTTACCAGACAAGATGCAGCATGTGACCAAGAGCTGGTGTTTTAGTTTTATCATCCTGCAAAAAATGCTCTCTAATTACTTCAGTCCATAAAATGCAACACTGATATACAAGGATTGAAATAGATGTACAGATTTATCCATACTTGAAGATTAATACATCATAACATGTACAACCATGTAATAGAATTATTGTATGAATATACCATGCATCCAGTTCAAAGTTCTCTACAGATACTCTTTGTTTTATGAAATGGTTTAAATTTATATAACATCATGGATACAGTTTAGCTAGTCAACTGGTACTTAAATGGTACTTAAAACTATATTTCTGATAGCAGTCAAAACTGAAGGTGTGTCTTTTATTCAGAATCAGGGCACTAAAAATTGCAATTATTTCAAGTGGTTCCTTCTTAAGAGGAAGAACTTATCAGCCATATTGGCCACAGTATATATTTATATACAGCTGATTCAAGTTTGTTCAAACACTTGCACATATCTGCCAAGAGTTATATAATTTGTTATCTCGTTGTGTTGATTATCAAGTGGGGTTTCACCCAAAATAGTTATTCTTTATAGCATAGACTTAAGGAAGAATTTGTGCACTTTTTTAAAGTTTTGTATAATTATAGAAGAAATCACAAAATTTAACATGTTTTTGTTTAATATGTTATTAAAGATTGTAAACCCTGTCATATTTATACAATTGAATATCAACGACAATAATCATGATTTCAAAGCATTGGTTTATCATACGGTATATGTATGATATGTATAATGTGTAAAAAGAGCATTTTTATGAATCTAAAGTTGCTTCTTGATCAGAAATGTTATTATGCATTATTTTGCAGTACTCTGATTCAGAGGGTAGTGATTTGTTTGGGGAGGAAGATGAGGAGAAGAGTAAGTCGGAACTCAGTGAGAGTGAAGAGGAGGAAGAAGAGGAAGAAGAACCTTCTGCAAAGGTAAGCTAGCATGTGTACCGGTATTTATAAGGCAGGGGGAGGTGTGATTTGAAAAGAAATGAGAAATTCTTGAAAAGTGAAATTGTGAGCTCTAGATATTATAAATATTTACATCACAGGTACTTACTTACCTCTCTTCTCCTTCTCCTTGTCCCAGAGGATGCATGAAGCCGCAACATCTTGGCAGTGAAAATTAAATACTTTTACACTTAAGATGATACCTCAAAATTAAACTCCAACGTTAGAAGTTGTGAATAATAGTTGATAATTTCTTTGGTTTCAGAAACCCAGCTCTGCTCCCTTGGACTTTGCCTCCGAATTGGCAAAGAAATTAAAAGGTCCCGGTGCAGCACCAGCAGAGGAAAATGATGAAGAGGAACCAGTCAAAGAAACCAAGGAAACAAAGTCTAAAGGTCGGTACACATGTACCAAAATCACTGTATAGAGTGTATCAGTTAGTTGCCTTTCTAAATCAAAGCCTATTTGTCTATGTTTAGGTTTTTCATAACTACAATAGTCATTGTTTCGTTTATAGTATGAAAATTCTGAATTTTAGCCAAAAGGGATCAAATTGATAAATGTGTATTGTCAAGATTCAAAATGATTGAATCATCTGCATATTTCCCAGACTTTGATTTTTTTTTTTTTTTAATTTACAGATAAGAAGAAACGGGAGAAGAAAGAATCAACAAGTAGCTCCAAAACAAAGTCCAAGAAAAAAGAGAAAATTATTGGTAAAATGGGATTCTGTGTTGAAATCTTTGTATTATTCATGGCATTTCATACCCAAACTCTCTTATCTATTTATTTGCATGGAAATCATGACAAATCATCTTTACTCTAAAAATTTGAATTAAAAATGCACATTATTTCTGAATAGATTTGTGGCAATTATTTTTATGCATACATGTGTAACATAAATAAACACATTTATTTCAGAGGAGGAGCCATTTCCTGCAGATGAGGAGGAAGACTCACCCTTTGGTAACAAAGGCGGGCTGTTCTCTGGGAGTAAAGGACTGTTTGATGACAGTGAGGAGGATGAGGTCAGGGTTAATTACAATAGATAGGGAACTCAAAGTCAATACAGTAAAACACGGTTACCGGTATCGCGAACATGCTTATAATGAAATGACGCTTACAACAAAGTGATTTTCATTCACCGTGACCGTATTTTGTGTTGTTAACTTTATGGGTATGATAAATTGCGCGTATAACAAAGCAAAATCGCCCATCCCTGACACTTAGTTATAAGTGTGTTTTACTGTATTGTTATAATGTGTCTAATCCCCATCTCTTGCTCCCCCATTAGAAATGCCTACATGTAGAATTATATGTATATGACGATAAACGCTGGCACAAAGTTTAAATTCACATATTGTTTAATAGCTAAAACAAAGAGGTCATCTGAAAAATAGGCCTGACCCTGATCAATATTGCTCTTGTATCTAAAATCAGTATCATTCTTCCTTAGTCCCTTATAAAAAAATACCATTTTGCATGTACTTGTATATATATAGAATGTCTGTTTTACACCAAGCTATGGATCATCTGAATTGGAAAAAATGAATTGGTATTGATGAGTGATTTATATAGCTATTAGGTATTTTTACATTTTTTTAATTCCTTTTTTTACAGGGAGACTTATTTTCAGAAAGTGTTTCAGAGAAAAAGTCTTCCAAGAAAAAAGTAGAATCAGAGGAGGAGGAAGAAGAGGAGGGTAGGTCATAACAGCTGAAGTATTACAGTCACTGTAAATCAGCTATTATTTGCGTGTGAAAAAAGCCTCCTGGTTGTGAGTTTTATCACAGCTAAATAATCTTGAATTATCTTTTTAACCTATTTTTTAGATAATCTACATCTTAATCGCAAAAATAAGTGGACCCAAGCGGTTTATCTCTGGTTAATTGCAAAAGTTTTTGGGAAGAAAAGTTGGTTCACACTATCTTTAACATGACAGATTAGCCTGTAAATCTGTGAATTCAATACTAGGCTTTTATAATCATTTGTGACTCTTTTTGGTGACAATTTTTTTCTTTTTGTAAATAGCAGATATTTTATCTATCTTATGTAGTTATATATGCTGATAATCCCATATATTTACTATTGTGCAGAGAAACCTGTGGAAAGAAAGAGAACAAGCAGTAGCAAGAAACCCAAAGGTGGAGTGTCAGTATTTGGATCTGGTGAGAATAGTTTCATTTTCCTTGTAAAGATAAATAGTATAATATAAAAGGATATAATGTCAAGGTTTTGTTTTCAGATCTAATACTTTATATATGTAAATATCTGAATGAATTTCTGCTAGTGTTATAAATAATCTAGTCAACCATCATTTAAGGACATTAGTCATGCTCAGTAATCATGAACAATTTTCAACTGTTTGAATTATCTTTTTGATAGTGTAATCACATTTTGTCAGAAAAAACCCCCAACGTACACCTAATAAATATTAGCAAAATGCTGTAAAAAAAAGTGAAGATTAACATTTGTTAAGACATTCAGGGTTCTGCTTTCATTTTATGTAATTCTTTGAAATATCAAAATATGAGAGTAAGTGTTGTATTTTTTGACTAAAGATGCAGATAATGACATGTTCAGTGAAAAGAAGGCAGAGAAGAAAAAGCCTTCATCCTCAGCTCCATCATCAGGAGGAGGAGGAGGTCTGTTTGATAATGAAGAGGAGGAAGATGATTTGTTTTCCTCTGCAGCTCCTAAAACAACCACTGAAAAACCCAAGAAAAAGGGTAAGAAAATATGGAAACTTGAATATGGTTTATTTGTTCCTTTTCCAATGTTTTACCAGCACTTGTAATCATTTTTGTTTAATATCTATTTGAATTCAGTTTTATGCTCATTATTTCATTTTATTTTCAAATTAAACACATGTATATAAATAAATGTATATAGGAATGAATTCAACACAGTGAAAATAATCACTTGATTAAATGTTACCTGAAGAAATTGCCTGTACACTGTAAAATGTTAGATAAAGATTCTGTGACTGGGTAGTGTATTCAGATCAGAGTAATGTATCAAGGTAAATTTACAGTTACATCAACATTAAATTCTTTGTCTTTTACTTATTTCATACCCTTTTTAATCACCATAGAAACCAGTGGTGCAGGTGGAGGTTTGTTTGATGAAGAGGAAGAGGAGGATTTGTTTGCAGAGAGCAAGAAGGAGGCGCAACAAAAAGAGGAGACAACTCCACCAGCCAAGAAAGAGAACAAGAAAAAGGTAAAATATAAAATAATTGTGAAAAGCTTGCAGAAAGTCAGAGTATTTATTTCAATATAATTTTTTGCATATCATCATATACATGTACTTGTTATTTCATGCATCTTTCCATCTTCAATGACCAGAAAAAAGTTAGATTAAAAATGTGGGTCACCATGAACTTGTGCACATATACATTTAGAAATCTGAAAATTATGATTGATTGTAGACCTGTGTGCAGCTGTACATATTTATTTCTATTTGAAACTGTGTGTTCTCTCTCCAGCTTCCAACAGGAGCAGTGCCCATGTTTGGAGGGGGAGCCAACCCTCTAGCGGCTGCAATAAAGAAACACAGAAAGCAAGAGTCAGATGAGGTAAATAACACTGGTAGTTTATAAAGATGTCAGGGTGAAGATGATCTCTGCATTTCATGTCTGAAAATCCAAGACAAAACACATTCAAGTGCAATTAAAAACTGACAGATTTAGATTTTGGAAAATGAATCCTCAATCTACTTAAACAACTGATAAGAATTTCATCCCAGAAATTTGATACAGTAGGAATATTGTGTACCAAGTTGTATACAAGTGAGTATCGTAATGTCTTTTGTATTTTAAAATTTCATTTACTTCTTTCTTGAAAGGAGGATAATTGGTCAGATGAGGAGAAACCTAGAGCGAGCAGTGTCAAGTCTACCCAATCAGTGACCTCAATTAACTCCCTGTCCAAGTCTTCAGGGGTCAGCAAGGTCACCAACAAGGCCAGTCCCAGCCCGTCCAGTAACAGCCTGTTTGATGATGATGCCGACGATGCATTGTTTGCCGCTCCAGCCAAACCTAGGGCCGATAGGTAAGTGATATTTCTGTTCATCCTCACTCAAGATCAGAGGTCAAGGGCATATTTCTTTTGGTCTGTATTTTGAGCTTTGAAAGTGAAAGACCTCATACATTTATGTCAGTATAGGATTAAGGTCATCATTAAATGTCATGGTCAAACTTAAGTCGATGAGAATCTTGCAGTATGTCTTTTTTTGGTAAATTCACCTGTTCAGCATACGTACCGATAATAGTTCTATTTCTCCAGTAAATCAAAAGCCAAACCCGCAAAGTCCCTGTTTGAGGATGAAGAAGAGGAGGACTTGTTTTCATCTAAATCTGCTAGCAAACCCGCCGCAAAGGTGAGTCAGGTAGATAGACCAAAGCAATGCATTCAGAATCAATCTTAGTTGATAACACATGGAAACATTTCTAGTTTTCAATTCACAACTGTATAAATTTACATGTCTGGTAAATGTGTGCGAAATTCTATTATCATGAAAATATGTGTCTTAAACGTCATCTGTTTAATTTTGAATTTATTTATATATCGCTAATTTTTCTAATGAAACTGAGGACTCTAGTGAAATATTTTCATTATTGAGCAATTTTTCACGGTATATAAAGTGAATTTCACATTTCTTTATAAAGAAACCTCAGCAATCTGCAGCCTTGTTTGATGATGAAGAGGATGGTTTGTTTGCAAAACCAAAAGAAAGGTGATAAAGGAGTTTTTTAATAAAGAAAACAGGCTTTATAAATGTCTGCATGTTCAATTTAAATTTGTAAAGTGTGTTTTAATGAATGAAATTCATTGTCATTAGTGGAAAGAAGAAACCAACAGGAGGAGTATCACTGTTCGGTGATGATGTTTTGCCGAAGAAGGACAAGCCAGCAGAAAAGGTACCTTAAAGTTAAAAGTTGGTTTTGGTTCACATCCAAAGTCTTTTGACATCTTGTTCTTCATTGAAATCTTTATGCTAATACATCTAAAGAAAATCTTCAAATAAAAGAAAAACATATTATGTTTGAATTATGTTTAAAATTGCTCAGAAGCCAGAACCAACAAAAACCAGTAAACCCGCCAAAGCAGCCTTATCTCTGTTTGATGATGAAGAGGAAGAAGAGGAGGGCGACATCTTTGGGGCTCCTGCCACAAAGAAATCACCCGCAAAGCCTACCGCCACAAGCAAGGTAAATATTTAAAATATACTGATGATGATGGGGCCAAAGTTCAAACATTTCTTCTCATTACTAGATTTATAGTGTATCTTTAATAATGGACATTGTGAAATAGATTTGTGTTTACTGGGGGTTTAGATGAAGGGGAAAGATGATCTTCTAAACAATGGACCATTGTAGCCAATATTGGCTTATTGTTACCCATACTGTAAATGGATGCTGATAAAAATATATGACATTGGAATGGTAATGAAGGACTGCAGACAGTGTAATGATAAGAAAAAAGATACAATCAATTAACATTGAAATTGGAGCGTTCAGGTCACTAAATGATCGATCCTGTTAATTTTTGTTGACAGGCCAAGGGATTGTTTGATGATGGAGACGGCATGTTTGGGGAGGAGGATTCCCCTGGTGTGGACATTTTTAATAAACCAAAGGCTGCTCCAAAACAGGTACACAGTGGCATAACATCACGGCTCTTTCTTCTATAACCTGTATTTAACAGTTTTCAACAACCATTCATTGAGTAAGGTAGATATGGAAGAAGACGTACAATTTCAGCATGTTATATTCTGAATTTTTTTCTTGAAGAATGATGCCCCTGTTTCCAAAACCAAAAGCCCGGATGGCCTGTTCGATGGAGAGGAGGATGATCTATTTAGTTCCTCTAAGGTACTCAATCAACAACTTTACATCTAGCACTGATTCAAGCTAGAAGAGATTTGTTTTATTGTACCTTTAATACATGAATGTATGTGTATTGGCAGTCATGTATCAATTACTTTTGTTCAATAAAACTAAAAATTTTAGCCAACAGAATCTTTACCAGTTGGAGGAGTGACAACTGAAGAATCCACAGATGCACCAGAGAAGGTCAGAGCAGACTTTTTAGATTACATTATTAATTATTAATACAATGAATAATTGAATGATTGCTTAGTTAATCAATTATTATGGTGATGATAATAATGACCATTATCATTGAAACAATAACTTTAATCTTTTTGTTAAGGTTGAAGAACCTAAACCCAAAAAGCCAATAGGAGGCGTGTCTATGTTTGGAGGAATGGACCCAATGGCTGCCCTGAGAAACAAAGGGAAGAAGGAAAATGAGGTCAAGGACAAAGAGGTGACCCCACCTCCTACAAAGGCCAAGGACTCTGATGAGGAGGATATCACAGACAAACCTGAACCTCCTCCGATGGAAGCACCCAAAACGGAGAAGAAAACGAAGCCTGGTAAAATTGTTAATCTTTGATTTCTCCCTTTGTTACTACATGTAGTATCATAAGGTCTAATTTAGTTCTTTGTGATTGCTTTCAGATTTTAATATTCATGACTAAATTCTGTCTCTTTCAGCCGATCCTTTGTTTGATGATGATGATGATGAAGAGGATGATATGTTTAGCTCTCCTCCAAAGGTATACTTCTCTTCCATCCCATATTTATACTTTAATTACATTGTAGGTGAGATATAGTGGTAATTAGAAATGTAGGAAAAAGAATAAAAATTTGAAATGCTTTTAGATCATTTAAATGAGGTTCTTTCACATGCTTGTTTATATAACTACCGTAATTATAACCATTGACAACAAGTTCATTAGTTCAAAACTGATAATTAAAATCGAACATTTGAAGCAGGAGGTTGTTGAAGAAAAAGAAGAAATCAAACCCAAAAAGCCAATAGGAGGCGTGTCCATGTTTGGAGGAATGGACCCAATGGCTGCCCTGAGAAACAAAGGGAAAAAGGAAAATGAGGTCAAGGACAAAGAGGTGACCCCACCTCCTACAAAGGTCAAGGACTCTGATGATGAGGACAGACCAGAACCTCCACCTTTGGACTCGCCCACACCCAGTGTAAAGGCTAAAGCAGGTATATGATATGTTATACTGCTACAGGGTCACTAGAGCTGTTAACAAATACTCTAGAACAAATGAATGAAAATATTTGTTAAAAGAAAAAGAAAAGAAAATTAAGCCAAGGGATTTTAAAAAATTTCATTATTAATGATTAATAACATTTTCTTTTTGAATAATATGATAAAAGAAAAATTTACTAGAGAATTGTCTACAGTTTATCTAAAAGAAATTATCTTCTATCCTTCATATAATGGTTTTAATGACAAAGTTACATGTATGTACTATTTATTCATAAAGACTGATTTTTTTATTGTAGCTGATCCATTATTTGGAGATGATGAAGAAGATGACATGTTTTCGGTAGCTCCTATCACAAACCTCAGCACAACTCGTCCATCCAAACCCTCCAAACCTTCCATCACTTCTAAACCCATCCTTCCTTCCAAATCAAGGGTAAAAAGCTGACTCAATTCCTCAGTCAGTTCTCTCAATATTCTCTCACAAACCATCCATGGATACATTGATAAAGTACACTGTACTTGTAAACTATAGAATAGAAAGAAATTACCTGTACTTAATGAAACCCATGTTTTCCTTTCACAACTATATCAATCTTTTAATTCAATTCATTGAAATGTGTAGTGACTTGTAAATCTCACATTTGACATCATAATCAATTTTACACACTTTACATAATGATATGGTAATGGTACAGTACAGATGTTTTATTAATTGAATAGTAAGAAAATTGTTTTTATGCAGTGCTTGATTGAAGGGCATGTTGTTGAATATTCATGTAGATTGACATTTACATGCAACACTTACCTAGGTCAATCTTTCTGGGGTATTTAAACAGTATATATACAAGAAAGATATTACCGGTACATTAAAACTATAGAAGATAAAACAATTTTATTTACCCATTTATCTTAAAGGGCGGAATTGAACTTGCCCTTGCTCAGTAACATTATGTTTAAGTAATAAAATACCGGTACTCTCTTTTTTGAAGCATTCCAAATCAGAAACATCTCAAAAACCAAATTTATTTGGGTCTCCAAAGTCAGACGAGGATGAGGATTTGTTTTCCTCGACTTCCAAACCTTCGAAAAAAGAGCCCCAGTCATCTCCTTCAGGCTCCTCTCCACGTAAACCAGTGGGCGGAGTCTCCATGTTCGGTGGGGTGGATCCATTTGGGTTGGGCAAGAAATCGGAGCCAGTGCCAGGTCAGTGACCATAGCAGCAAAAACCTTGTATTTCTGACACAAATATTACTTTAAATTTTAGCAAAGGATAATGATTTTTATTTTTAAACGGTTCAAATAATGATAGATTTTAATTTCTTAAATCAAGATGTAACTGAAATATCATTTACTTGTGAGTGGATTTTAAGAATTTCTTTAATATTGCTTGCTAAAAATTATATCCAATGCACTTCATATGAGTGGAAAAATAAAAAACTTTTAAATTTCCAGTTAAGTATGATGTACTGGTACATGTGGTAACTAAATGACAGTTAAACAAAATTGCTCTGCAATATTCCACATTTCTAGCATTATTAAAATTGAAGAAGTACATGTATATGCAAGAATATACATGTAACTTGCGATATTTGAATGCTAGATACAAACACCATTTTCCATTGATAGATTCTCCGTTGTCAGGAGGAGATGGGGAGGTAAGCATACTCATTTTTAATGTTTTTCAAACTTATTTTTGCTGTGATTTTTGTGTTCTAGTTTTGCTATACGTGTAATACAGAAGTAATGTATGAGTAACTTAGATCAAACACTACCCATATTCCATTATTTATATTTAAAAATTTTCTTATCTCAGCTATGTGAAGATTTCAATTACGTAATTCCACAATTATGTTCCATGTTACCGGTATATGATATTTTTCTTTTTAAATAAATACTGTATAAGCAGAAATATACATTGAGGATTTAAATCAACGAAATTAAATCCATGACAAATTTTTAACCAAAGTATCAATGAATACATAGGGATTACGATATGACGAAATTAAATGCCAATGGAATTTTATTTGGTTCAGAAACAACGAAATTTTGGCCCAACCAAAAAATATGTGCTTATACAGTAGTTTCAATGGAAAATGTATACTATGACTTTATCTATAAGCACTCAGTTGCATTTTGCATGCTATGATATTGAAAATCAAAATTATTCTTAACTTCAAAAATAGCCTGGTAATGTACCCTGAATTTTGGAGCATTAACATGTTTAAATGCAGATATTAAATAACGAATAATCTTTGAGGGAAAATTATCTAAATTTTAGGAAGGTCTCGTGTCCTTAAGTTGATTCTTGATAAGTTTGCACTTTGTTCAAAAAATTAAATTTTTTTTTAACCCATGCATACCTGTACTGTGGAATCATTTAAATTCGTGTGGGCCAATTTTCGTGGATTACTTAAATTTTACAGGTTTGTGGGGACATAATTTCGTGTACACTCTTATATTGTACAAATGGAAATATGACTTAATAATTCTAATTTATTGATTCGTGGAGGATGTTAAGTGTGGATGAGAGGTACCCACGAATTCCCCGAAAAATGAACCACCACGAAATCTAATGATTCCACAGTGTTTTATGTAACAAGTTTGTTTTGTTTGGATTTTATTTAACCAATGTGTTTTAGAAATTTCATTTTGTTTGCACATCACAAAAAACTATTGGTTCGGAGTAGGCTTTTAGTGGCATGGTTAGTTTTTACACTTAGTGCTTTAATTTGTTATAATTTATGCATGCTTGCATTTGTGTTCTGTAGAAAAAATCTGACTCATCCACACCAGTTTCTGTTGGAAACAAATTGCCTGGTAAAATCGGCAAGTTACAGGTACATGTACATCTAGGCTAATAAAAATGTTCTTGTCAGTCTAATTTTATTGCATTTGCAGATAAATTACTGCCTAAATATAGTGATATGAAGAAAACTACAATTATAATTTTCTTTTTTCATATGTGATGTACAAAATACTTGTATCTAGTTTGTACGTGTCACAAAGGTAGAAAAAAAAATTGGTTAAATATTTGCGCGTCATATTTTACGATTTAAGTTTAATAGCACACAATAACAGACATAAGTTCTGCATGTTTTTGCTTTTGCAATCTTGTAAAAGTGATTCTGAAAAGAGCAAAATCTGTAATTGCAAAAATGACCACAATATTCAATTGACTAAATACCTTTTATTTATAAAATTGGGATAAACAAGTACTTTTGTAAAGAGATGCAGTTTGTTAGAAGTTACTGTTTATAATAAGAGTTGTTTTATAGGCAAACCTTGCAATAAACCCTGCGGCAATGTTACCTGGAGCAGCACCACCTGTCAGAGAGCCACAGGTGGTGCCAGTCGGATTTGATGTCCCCGCCCAGGCCAACACGCTCCACAGTGCCAATAAGGTAAACTTGTGGTTTTTGAAATAGGAGGATATGTTATTTCTACCATACTATATGGAACTAACGCAAGTTTTTCTTTGCCTGTTCTTCTGTTTGTCAGTTTATCGCAGTTGATTTTCCATATCATTTTCTTTCTTTACACCTTTTGAGAACAATTTTAAACTTGCTGAGTAGCTTCACAGAAACAGACTTTCTGATTACATTAAACTTTAAGTTTAAACAGGTGTTAAAAGTACAACAGGTTTTTTGGCTACCTTTTATGTGAAAAAAATTCTTTTACATTTTAAATTTACATTTGTTACAGAGCCGTGCCAAAATTCAGACCAAAAGGCGGCCTCCAAGTCGTAAAGGTCGCCAGGGAGGTGGGCCATCTGTCAGTACAGAGGAAGACTCCATTTCTACTCCATCAGAAGCTCCACCCCCTAAAGTGGAGTCTCCACCCAAAGAGAGTCGAGTACCTAAACCTACTTCTGATTTATTTGGTAATGATGACCTACTGGGTGAGACTGACACTGTGAATGATTTCTTAGCCCCGCCCCCTGTTCCCGATAATTACGTGGAGGAAGAGGAGAATGAGGATTTCTTTTCATCCAGTAAGAAGAAAGAAAAAGTCATGTCTGATGATGATTTGTTCAGCCCTGTTACGGCTCCAAAGGGAGCAGCTTCCAATTCTTCCAAACCTACTAGTGTATTAAATTCAAAGACTGATGAGGAGGATGACCTTTTTGGTTCCAGTTCCACAAAAAATACCTCAAAGTTTGTCAGCAAAAAGAAGGCGGATAGCAACAATGTGAGTGCAATAGTGAATGGAGGTGAGGACGTTTTATCAGAGAAATCAAAGTCCGCAGCATCGGTGGAAAATGAGGACGAGGATTTATTTGCAGAAAAACCCAAGATCAAGAAACAGAGTGATTTTGAAAAAATATTGGATGAGAAATCAGAAACATCTAAAACTGAAAATAAAGTTCCTGCCTTAGATGATGACGATGATCTTTTCGCAAATTCATCTGTGAACAAGAAACCTGGTAAGTGATCCGAATGTACTGATATTGTATCAACACAACAGATACTGGTTATCATGAGTCATAAAGTTCTAAAAATGCATTGTGATGGCCATCCAACATCTAAATACATGTACATTATTACATGGTTTCAAAAGAATATTCCATCCCTTCAAAAATACCCTCTGAAAATAAAGGTTTTTATTCTCAACCTCTGGAAGTAAAGCTGGGCAAGAACTAGTACTTTGGAATCATTGTACCAATCTGTCAGTTCAACTATAATATCAGCTCTATGACTTATTATATCAGGAGAAATATTAGAAGCCCATAGGTGGCCTTTGACCAGAGGGTTACGACCTTGACATGATGTCATTGACAAAAGTCAAGGTCACATTGGTATGACACTGGGGAATGGGGTAATAGCCCTTCTTGAACAGGTATAGTTTCTTATTGTTTTCCTTCAATATTTCAATTAATTTCACATTTGTTGCAGTCAAACAAACAAAAACCACTGCAGAGGAGGAGGATATCTTTGCTGATTCATCTTTGAACAAAAAGCCAGCCTCTACCACAAAAACCAATGACAAAAAACAGGAAGAGGTAAGTTTCTAGACTTTCAGTCCAAATTAATGAAACATCCAGATAAATAAATCACACTATATGTGATAGAATCTCATAAATTATTTTTAAAAGTGGAGGAAGCTCCAATGTAAATTACCGGGTACTTATTTTTACCATTCTAGATGCTTCTTTATAAGAACTATTAAACTGTTTAGGCTTTAAAAATGTTCCAACTTGTACCAATGTATGTAGTGATATTAACTATGGATTGTCAAAAATGTAAATATATTAATGTGAACTATTTTATAATTCACATTAAATTTCTATTTTCAAGGAGGAGGATTTGTTTGGTAAACCAGCTCAAAAAGGCAAGAAGTCCAGCAAAGCTAAATCCAAGACGAAGGACGAGGACCTCTTTAAGGATGACACAGACATTTTTGCGGATGTCCCAGCAGCCAAGCCAAAAGAGAAAAAGAAGAAGAAAACCACAGAGAAGAAAAGCTTATTTAAAGATGATGATGGTGAGTGCATGGGTTCAAAACAACTTCACTCTTCTAAATTGTGCATTCATCAAAATTTGTGGATTTAGTGGAAAGGAACCAGTTACCAATTACCAATAAAGTTTTGATTAAAAAAATTGGATAAACTGTTTGAAATGGAACTAAAATATATAATTTCCCCTCCCCGCCACAAAAAAAGGTGGTCTTGTCTTCTTAATTTACATGTATGTGTTAATTTTGTGTTTGCTTAAAGCTGCATGGTTTTTAGCTCACTGAGACAAAGTCGGGGGGAGCTTATGCAATATCCCCAGCCTCAGCGTTGGTGTCAGGACTTGGTTAAAGTTTTTTTAGTATGTCCTGTATCTACATGTAAGTTATAACTTGTCTAATCTTTGCCTAACTTGCATAGATGATGTACATGTAGCTGGACCTACTTATGGACTTGAAAGACTTGGATGTTGAATCTGGGCTATGAATTTCAGATGCTGGAGGAGGTTAAATTTTTTGGAGTAGGTTATAGTTTCAGAGCAGGTGCCCTTTGATAGCCATTGGTCCGAACTTCACCAAACATGCTTGGATGGTGTGTCAAATGATACTGATGCACCTGACAGGCATGGATGCTGAATCTGAGCCATAGGTTTCAGATGCTGGAGGAGGTTAAGGTTTTCATAGCTGGTTTAAGTTTTGAAACAGGTGCCCTCTGCTGATGATATTCTAGTTATTACTGGTCCTAACTTCACCAAAATTGTTTGCTCCTACTTATGCCGGTCTACATTTTACTGTACA
Organism: Magallana gigas; assembly: GCF_963853765.1. NCBI lineage: Eukaryota > Metazoa > Mollusca > Bivalvia > Ostreida > Ostreidae > Magallana > Magallana gigas. Next base: position 16,479,739 of record NC_088857.1, read on the forward strand.
TCAAAACTTCTGAAAAATAGTGTTAATATTAACCTACACGTACATTTAATTCCTGAATATAATGAATAACTTTATCTTGTTTCTTAAAGATGACATTTTTGCAACAACACCAGCAAGCAAACCGAAAGCCAAGAAAGAGAAGAAGACTGAGGCTCCCAAGAAAGCAACGACGGATGTTACAGATATTTTCAATGATCCCCTGAGTTAACGTTTCTTAGGACTAAATAATAAATCAAAGTATTGAAAGTACTGAGAGATAATTTTGCATCCATATTTATAATGTTACTTATAAAAGTTCTAGGAATTTTAGAATGTTAAAAGTGCTACAACAGGCAGTAATAAGACAGTAAACAATTTTGTTACATCTCCTTATTATTTCACTGTTAATAAAAATTGTTTGGTATACTAGTATTTGCTTTTGTTCAATTTTAGTCCACTTACACATAATCTAAACAAAGCAACAAGTTACAGTATATCTTTAAATCCAGCATGGTCTTTAATTAAATAAAAATGTTGTCAATAACCATGGATAAGGATTGAATTAAAGCAAATTGTATTCATATATGCTTTCATTTCTATTCAATTTGTTGTATATTTTGCAAATTTTATCAAATTGTTAACTTATTTGTATGTAAAAATATATCATTAAACATAAACAAAAGTTACGCTTATGTTTGCTTAAATCAATTTGATGTGCAAGAACTAATTTTTTGTGCATACAGATACAGGCAGTGCAGATGTGAAATCTGCAATATCACTATAAAATGGCTGCAGAGCATAGATTTAATATGAGCCCTCAAAATTTTTGGTAGATATGTATGTTTCTGCTTTGCATCAATTCTCGCTGCCTGCAGGTGATTTGTTTTTCAAACTTAAGGAGAGAAAACAAAGAATCAGACAATGCATGTACATAGACACAAAGTTTTTAATCGAAATGCATAGAAAATTTAATTTTGTGTGTTAACAAGATGTAATAAACATTACAGTTATAGATAATATAGTACAGAGCAAATGTGCGGAATGAATAATTACCGAGATTTTCGTTTTTGAAAATGTTATAACAACTGCAATGTATGTACACCAAAAATATGTGGCAAACTATATAAAGCTATAAGAAGACAGAGGTGGAACCAAATAAAGAAGTCTAATCTAAACACAAATGACATTCATTGTGAATCTTTAATATGCTACTGCAGTATAGTTGTAATTGTTATGCCTTTAACACCAACACTGCATGTGAAGTTGTTCCACTTCTCTGCTTTCTTTCATTAGAGATCGAGTCATCCCCATATATCAATGCCATTACGTGCTTTGCGTACTGCGTACACTAAGTGCTTAAAATGATAGGTGAAATAGCACTGTGTATTTTTATACACACAAAGGAAAGTTCGTGATCAACTGGGTTATTATGAAAAAATAGACTGTAATGGGATGGGGGGTTGGGTACTTAATATGGACGTTTTATTGGCAATCTGAGTTGACATTTGTAGCCGCAGAAGCCGCTACATTTGATGAAGTTTTCATAATATGTCGCATACATGTATAAAGAGACAGAACCACATCATTTTTTAAATAAACTTTTTCTATAATCATAAAATTAAATAATAACATATCCATACTAATGACAAAGAAAACACAGACATGTAGCATTGAAACAGTTTAATGTGGTTTGAATTTGACAATGTATTTATTCACATTGGTAGGTCTTCATGTGATATCATTAAATGTTTCAATAAACAAAAATAAAAAATAATCAAAGCAACAGTAAATAATTAGGCATGCATATAATATACTGTAATTTTGTATCTGCGTTGCAAGTACTTTTTAAAAAAGTTAATATTGATGCAAGTTCACCTGAGCATTTAGAGATTTTATGAATTGGCAGTATTGCACAAAAAATAGTGCTGGGAGATTCTGCATTCAAATGGTTGCCGAGTCCATATCTGAAAATTCTGGTCCTATTGACTAATTTTTCTACAAATCTACTGCAAACACAAAGATTTATTGCTGATAAATTAATTTCACATGTAAAATAAATTGAGTTTCTATCTAGAAATGCTGTTGCTACAGTATATACAAATTCTCATCTAACATCAAAATAAAAATTATTGCCAGTGAACTTGAATGGAAATTTTGTTGGATACATGTATCAGGAAATGAAATTACTTTATAGGAGCCAAATGAAACAAGGATTATAATTTGACAAAAATTCTACAGAATGTGAACATTTTGCTTGATTTTGCCCTAACATCAAGTGGATTTATTTAAATACACAATAACAAAAAATACTTGAAATGCCATTATGTTTTATATCTACAACAGTAATTAATTACAATTTGTAATAATAAATGTTGGTGTTTAAATTACTTTTATCACCAAAAGAAGAGAGAAATAAAATTCACAAAAAAAGAAGCTAAAAAAATGCAAATCCAAGAATATGTATATGTGTATAAACTTTTTGGGCTTAAGAAATAATTGTGGGTTTATATATACATGTGTATTGAATTTCATTTTAAATCTCAAATGGAAAACAAAAGTAAATGGACCTGGTGCCACTACAAATGTACATTTATTTACATAATAAAAAGTTACTGGCAATAGTTTATAAATAGAAAAAAAAAATCAATGGTCAGAGAAATTCTGTTTCATTTGAGACATATTGATTGATATAAACTAGTTTTTCTGAATATCAGAAAAGAAGAAGCAGAGACCATATAATTTTTGTGGACAGGTACAATATTACACAAACATTTGAAATTGGATTTCTGTAAAAAATATATACCTTTATATGCTTTAAAAGCAATTATCAACATTTCTGCTTTTTTTCTTCTAAATTTCAATACTAAAAAACATGTAATTATTAATTGCAGAGAGGTAGATTTTGGATGGTTTTTTGGTTTTCCATTTCATGAAAAGCTCATTATAAAAATCTGAGAGCCTTTAAATCTATAATTGCACAGAAACTGTTGTCATACAGACAAGAAATTTGCTGCCAAACTAAATTTAAGAATCTGCTTGACAAATGTGCTTTAGATAGGGTACATAAAAAATCCACATTAAAATGAAGCCACTCGATTATACAGTTTAGTATAGGCAAAACGCTGTAGAAAAAAGTTCCGTTTGAATAAACAAAAATATATTGAATTTGATTATATATTTGTCTAAATTTTCCCTTCATAACGCTTATTGTTTTAGAAGAGGTTTGATAACAAATGAAGGATTAATACAACATTCGTGTAACATGAAGGGAGGAATGTCATTTCAACACAACCAAGACAATGTTCGATGATAAAAGTTATCGTTCCTTCTTTCAGGAAAAGTACCTTAATTCATAACAGCATCATTCCCACATTGTCTGGCCTATATCATAAACATTCTTCCACTGCATACCTTTATGCATTTTACCTACTTTTGCTGTCTACCTACATTACTATGAAATACATGTACATACACGTCTATTTAACACAGAAAACCATCTAACTAGAAAATACTCGAGAGACAATTTACCCGTTTTACAATCCATACATGTTATTGTATTTTTACTCTTCATTATTTAGCAGCAGTTCCGAGCAATCTGGGATAAAAAAAAATCTATACTCAATTGCTACTTTTAAAACTGCGGCGTCAACCTGTGCTGCAAAACTGCACACTTTGACACACAGAGAGGGGTTAAAAATTGTAGTAACTGTTATAGCTACAAGTACAATCTGGTTCAAGTTACATGTAAGACAGTACATCAAAATTCAAACACAGTGCAAACTAAACCAGGTAATTTTTGGTTTGGGTCAAAACAATTCTACATGACGGTGTTTACACAAAGATGTCAGCTGCAGTAAAAAGAAAAAAAAAATCAACAAGCAGTTTGAACACACACTTTCTTTGGTTTTCAACAATATACAGCAGTGATACAATAACATCCTGAGATAATTTGTTTTTGATTACTTGTCACCAGTTGTGAGTTAAGATAGAGGTATACAGTAAAATTTCTATCTCTTAAATTGCTCGGATTAAAATAAGGAAAACTTTGCAAATTTGATCATGAAAGTACAAAAAAAATTAATGTTTTACTTTGATTTTGATCATAAACTAGATTTCTGAAATAGAGCAATACTACACCATAGGCTGAGCCAATGAATATTTGCCATGTAATCTCATTTACCGTTAAGGGGTAAAAACATGAAACTAGGTACTAACCAAAATTTTTAAAAAGTAAATTCATTCCGGTATTTGACAAAGAGGAAGGACGCAAAGAAAGGACAGAAATCTCTTGTGCAATATTACCAATCTCATATCAACGAACTGAACATACAGTTTGTGTAAATGGAATGTTCCATTTTCTCAGGTCATCTCGGATGACTAAGCAAATTAAACAGCACTATCAAAATAGCTATATATTCATGTATATACATAAAACGTTTCTTGTGTACACAATTCAGCTATATACAAAATTCAATCGTAATACATGGAGACATCTTATAATTGACTAATCACATGGAATAAATGCACTGGGAATGAGAGATAATCACAATAGATTAGTAATATCAATTTACAATGACTCGGTCGTTATTCGTTATATTCATAACACGCATCAACAATAACTTATAACATTGTTTAACTAGATGTAAATAACAAGTTTAAAATTCAACAGAGCACTTCGGATCTTTCATTTTTTTCTTTTTGGAGGGAGTGGAATTGAGTAGTTTTAATTTTAAATCTTAGGGGGGTGGGGTGTTAAAACTATGCTTTTTAATTTATGAGTGATGTATATTTTTCTCCTGATCACGAAAAGTATGTTTCATACTGTACATGTCTACAATCAATGGATAAGGATTTTTTTTTTTAATAAAATGGTATTTTGGCAAATACTATATTTATTGCACTTTACTATTACAGGCTTATATGGATAGAAATGCAAAAACTTTTAAATGTAAACAACTAAAAAGATCATATAACATGATCATAATCATGATAATTTAACATAATCATGATCATATAACAGGTTTTGACAACTTGGATATTTTTTAAGTACAAGAAAATTTAACGTTTGTATTAATAATAAAATAACTCATAGATATCATTATTTAAAAAAAAAAATCATATATAAATCTAAGCAATATTTGAACATCATATTTGAATCTAAACTTTTCCAAAAAATTCTTGGTGAATATCAGAGAAGCTGAGTGCTAGAAACAATATTACAGGTACTGGGGTAATATCTAAACATCCGCAATTAGTTACACAAGTGCAGTCATTTATCATTAAACGTAAAATAAATGAGCAAAAATAGGCCATAAGTACAAAATGTATGAGACATGATTAAGTGAGCAGCACTGATCGGCGCCCATAGTTTAACAAAGTAATGGAGGAGCAAGGAAGACCTTTCAACTTGTTACTATAGTAACCAGTTTTTGCTTTGTGTCCATGGTAACTATCTACTAGCTCAGCTGTTGTCAAGTGTTCATGGCGACAAAGTTTTTGGGGAATACTCCTCGCCTGTGTGGCTCGCCGTCAATTTCTCCTTCCTGTAAGGTATGGAAATGTCAAAACATCACAAATGAAAGTATTAAACACATACAAAATTTTTATACATATTCAGCAACTAGTTTCCCCACCCTTTAATAAAAAAAAAACATCTGTGTTCAACTTCGAACTCAATCTCTGCTTTCATATATATCACCCTTGTTACTGAATCTCTCTGTATGGGATGAGTGGGACACCTTAAATTCTAATTATAGAATGAATGGAATAAGTGGGTATGGATTCTAACATGAAAGAGGTGCCGACTTACCCACTTACCACCTTCTGACATTACTCTGTTACAGACCCTCTCTCTGTGTGGAATGTGTTGGTGTGGACACTAACACGAAGAAGAGATCACTTACCCACCAGTCCTCTTCCTCTTCGCCAGTGATGATGATCATTTCTCCCGCCCTGAACGTCAACTCATCTTCATTATCAGCTTCACAGTCGTAGATTGCCTGGCACTTCTGTCCAATGGGCACCTTCTTCTGAAATGAATGGCACATGGAAAACAATTCTGCCATTTTGAATAAGCAAATGACTACAGCTAGTAAGCTGCAATTGTGAATAATATGTCTGTTTGTCAAAAATAGAGAGAGAGAGATGGGTTTGAAGAATTCTATTTTATTGACTGATTTGGTTGGATGTGATTGCCGTTACCTTCTGTCTAGGAGCTGGTAAGGGAGGAGTCTCATTATTCCCATAGGTTGGGGAGCCAGGTACAACAGGACTACCATCTGAAATGGAAAAAAAATCATCAGATTATAACTTGCTTTTTTAAGTGACAACTTCAGTTAAAATTACAATTCATTCATGATAAAAAAAGATAAATATAAAATCAATAAAAATATGATGAATTAATATGTAAATTAAACTCATTTCCATAAAAGTTTTCCTCCCTCTCTCTCTCTCTCTCTCTCTCTCTCTCTCTCTCTCTCTCTCTCTCTCTCTCTCTCTCTCTCTCTCTCACCTCCTGGTCTTGACTCTGTTGATCCAACTCTTTGCCGACTTGCCCTATAAACAATTTCATGCTAAGCATTAAAAGAAATCACTCAAATCATTCAGAATTTCATGTTGACTGATAATCCAATGATTTATTTTTAGCTTCGCTAATTCATTACTGATTGATGCCCAATTCAAACTATGTATTCTAAAATTAATTCATTAACCCTTCCTTCTGAAAAGTTTAAGAACTAGACAGGTTTCAATTTTCTGGATTTTGCAAAGAACAACTCATTACTGAGCCTAAATGTACTTTTGACTTGTACTGGAATTTTCCCAGTATTTCTGACTACTCCTAGTAGTGAGTCTACTTCTGACTTGCCTGTTGTTATTGTTGTTAGTGATGTCCCCTGCCTGGATTGACCCCCGGGCCCCGGGAATGTGAATGGTCTTTCTGACGTCTGGCGGGGCTGGTCTGGGGGGTGGGTCCGAAGAAGTTCGATGGTGCACAGTAATGGCGCTCCCTTCCGATCTTCAATGATACACAAATGCAAAGTTAGGGTTGTGTTAATTTCAAGCAATGTACATGAACACTTGCTCTGTCCAATTGACCAGGGGCATATTTATTTTGCCTTCTGTAATCTCTATCAAGTACTTTGTTAGAAATATTAAAACCAACAACACTTCCCAGCTTGGTAGAGGGTTGAAAGTTAAGAATTGGCAACAAACTGTTACATTAACCAATACATGTTTGCATTGTAAATCCAAGTCTTACTTGTTTCTGACATGCCCAGGCCTGGGTGCAGAGGAGGGAGGGGGTGGTGGGGGTTTCTTCCTGGGTGGGAGGGGTGGTCCAAAGCCTGGGGGTCCTGGCTGGGCCCCGTTGGCAGCGGCCTGGTTAGATTGTTGCACTGTAAGAGCAGGGAGCGTTGTTTATCCTCACACAATTGTCAAATAAATGCACACAAACACAAACATACAAAACAGTATCTTCTCTAGCCAAGAATTTAAAATCCATTTCTTTTCTTGGCTAGTGAAGATGACAAGACAGCAGCTGACTCATTTTGTTTTATATAACAATTCCAATAAATTTTTTTTTTTGGTAAATATAATTAACAACAAAAAATAGTATATCAGACGTTTTAAAAATGCATAAATACTACATGTTTATCGTTATATATTCAGGTTTAAGCAAGTAGAGAATTGCTGCAACAAGCTAGAATTTTATTTAAATTTTATTTAAATTTTTTTTACTTTTATTTAAAGATATCAGTAAATTTTTTAAAAATATATAAAAAATATATATATTTCACTGAAGTAAAATGGCAAGACATGATAATACACCCTGATAAGAGTTCTCCAATGGATTACATACATCATGCAGTTGTAGAAGTTCACAAATGGCAAAAATAAATCTGATATGATGGTCGATGATAATAAGGACATTTGCATGCGTATCACAAAAATGTATATGTTGATACGAAATAAAAACAAACTTCATATTGCTGCTACAGTATATCGATCTCAAAATGCATCTCGATGCCACATGCAATGTGGTTATGTGGCTTGTACATGTATGCCACACCATACACTTGTGCTGAAATAATGCTAGACTTTGGTTAAAAATAAATAGAATATCACTCCTTAAAATGTTTAAACCAAGCCTCTTTATTTACATCAAATTTTAAATTGAAAACCATCTTAAATTGAAAAAAATTCTGTTTAGATAGCTGTAACACATTTCACTTTTTACTTTACAGTGAGAAATGCAAATTTAATTTAGTGTTTTTATAAATTTGTCCCTCGGGTTCTCACAAGAGTACAACTATTCATTTACAACTACACTCATCTCGGTTACATGTATTTGTTCACTGTGCATGATTCAGAGCACTGAAAGTCAAGAACATATAGCAGAATCGTTAAAATCTTTTCCCACCTAAGAAAAAGAAAAAAATTAAGCAGTGATGCAATAAAAACAAAACCATATCAAAGTAATGTGAATTATAAAAATGCAGGGCAACAAAAAATAAAAATAAGGCATGTGGGGGAGGGAGGGGGGTTGACTTTGGACTGAGAAGTAAGCAGGACAACTGAATCAGCCAGAGACAGAGAAAGACTGAGAGAGAGGCTCTCCATGCACCATGTAAAAATACTCACAACTTCGCAGACTCATTCTCTGCTTGGCACTCCCAAACGGAAGCGATTCTAATGAAAACATAGATGTTTACCTCCCAGTTACACTTACATTTATTATAATAAATGCTCAAGTCCAACTAATTTAAAACATGTATTTCCTTGCTCAAACCCATCAAAAATCAAAATCTAGTTTGCTTCTACTGATACAAAACTGAAAGTTTGAACCTTGACCTTTGAACCTAAGAACTAATAAGGGTCCACTGGGTTCTTTGAGCAAAATGGTTCTATAGATATTGATAAGGCAATTGATCTTTCATAATTGATACTGATCATATTAACTATATACTGACTGTATTATGGGGCATAAGGCAAATTTTATAAATTATCCTTATCAATGAATGCTTTTCTAATCATATCAAAAAGTGTTGAAAACACTTTTGGGCACTTCGTAACTGCATATCCATGCAATGAGCATAACTGTTTATAATAGTGAAATATATATAGTATTACAAAATCATATCATGGCTAGTACATGTGTATCTGTTTCATATTGAATTGTCTCTATTAATATAATATGCATAAAATGCATCTTTTTTTAAAATAAAGGTTGTCATGAATATAATTAGACAAAAAAGAAAAGAAATGTACAGTATACTTTTACTGTATCATATAATAGATAAATGTATCTATAGTTGTCCACCTTGCAATAATGATATGAAAATTATTATGAAATAAAATAACTTCAATACAGAATATACAAGTTCATTCTCCAAAAGAACCTAGGAAAAAATGTACTGTAAATACAACAACTGAAAACAGGCAAGGGCTACGAAGTATACACTTGTTTGATACATGTAAACCATATAGGCCAAGAATTACTGAGTCGTCGCCTGCGCTTTTTCTTGACTGAAACGATCCAAGGAGGCGGCTTTTTCTGCACAACCTGTACTGGGGCCCCATCAGCCGAAGTTATCTGATAAATTTCCCCATACGATGCCTTTCTCTGAACAACACGACTCAGTCTATTTAAAAAGTCCTCTGTAATTTTCAACATAAAATTAACACTTTACAGCTGTTCCTTTGACAGAGATTGGAGGGAAAGGGAATCACAGAAGAATTACAACAAGCTGCTGCTTCATGGGACTCCAAAGATGCTAAGTCAAAATCTGTTTATTTTGTTAATAACATTACACTTATATCTTAACGTAACATAAAAGTAGTTTATTTGATCTTTGTCTTTGTCACTGAAAACATCTACATCACAAAAGAACTGTATCACTCAACCTAAAGTTCACATATTCTGGTTTATCAGAGAGTAAAGAAATGGTGCATTCAGCAGGTTTTTTATTATATGTACTACAAACTACTACAATTTACAGTATGCTTTTTTTCATTAATGAAAACCCACTTCAATTCCAGTTTCTAATTAACTACAGGTAAATTTAAATCAAATACTTCTAGAACAATGCATAGCTGACAAGACAAAAAAGACCTACTTTTCTTAATAGGCTGTAAAGACACATTGCTGTCCGCTCTCTGCCTTATGTCATTGGGTTCTTTGGGAATGGACAGGGTACTAGCAAACTCATTAGCAATTCCTGAACCAGTCAAGCTCTGAGGTCGTGACCCTCTCTTTCTCTCAGGGGTGTTCTGTAATACAAAGAGTTATAATATCAATTCAAGTTATTCTTTTCAATGAAAATAAACCCAAAATCAAAATAAAATCATTAAACAAAGAAAAAAATTCAAACTAATTTTAAAGTTTTGTGAATTAATGAAGGTAAAGTATGTTAGAATTTTGTAGATCCCATACACCAAAGAAATTCTAGATGCATAGAAAATAAAGACAGTAATACATGTATAATAAAAGAATATTTGTTGTGCTTCTTAATTTGCAAATATTTTAGCAAAAATGGAAAGAAACCTTATAACTACCAGTTCCATCTTTTGTTCAATCAATTCTTTTAAATTATTCTATACAGGGAAATATTTGCCCCCTTTTATTTTGCCCCTTTTGCCCTTGTTGTCAGCAGGCGAATTTAAGATAAGGCAATTTTCCAATGTCTCAAATTATCTTTCTTTAAATACAATTGTGTCTGGGCGAATTCCAGTGTAAAGGGGCGAAAATTACAAAGGGCGAAAATAACCCTGTATACAGCATTTCTTCCTAATACCCTTTTAAATACACACCTTTCATTTCTTTAGCCAGAGGATGGGTGAATCACATATTTAACTTTATTTCTTTAAGCTTTTAGAAACTATACTCTCATGATTTAAAAAACCACCCATTTATACATGATGCTTGAAGACTTTTTGATTTCTGATTTCACATTTGCATTTTACATCAATTCAAAATAATAGACAGATGGAATGACAGACATACATGTTTGATAAACTAGCAGTCCTTAATTAGCTCAAAATCCCAGGGAGTTTGGCATTAGTCACATGCATATCTAATCTCAGACAAGAAACAATGCAGTTAAACTGTCACATCTAAGTGGATGCTATAGTTCATTACTCCATAAAATCATGATGCAAAATACATGGAATAGTCTATCTAGCAAATCAAGTTGAGAGCTTGAGGTATTTCCCTCAGTTTTAATCTTTACAACACTAACATTAGTTAAGACACCTAGTTGCACAGTAGTTTTGTTGTGAGGAATTGAAACCAAATGATGAAAAAAAAAAATAGATGAAAAATAAGCCCAGCCAGGTCGGTGTCATAAGTAGAAAAGTCAAGGTCAAGAGAAGAGACAGTGCTAGGCTAGCCACTAGCTGCGGTATTAACAGCTCACCTGGTCGTTAATTTGACAATAAGCGGCCCAAATCTTATCAATAACAACATACTGAAAGAGGACATAAAAATAATGTGTTTAGAAGGAAATTGTAGGGAACCATTTCCCTCCAAAAATCTCAAGCGAAGCCATTTTGGTTATTGCTATGTACCTGTTACTTTATATTTTTTTATTATTTTTTTTTTTACAAAATATCTTTGTCTAAACCACAGCCAAAGTTGGTTATATCATTAATAAATTTTTTTCATAGCAAAACATATCAAATTAACTAGTGTCGACAATTAAGATTATCTGTACATATCAACTTTACTTTTAATTAGGCTGGAAAACAGAAACATTCAACAAAGGCAATCTGAGAATTTCAATACAATTTCAATTGTTTTTTTTAATTTTTACTGAAATTGATAATATGTGCTAAGCCGTAATTTTAGAATGACCTATAAATGTATTTAATTACACATAATTTATGTATTTATCTGAATTCTAGCAATATACCTTAAATATTGGTTAAGAAGGAAATCGCAGTAAAAAGCTACCCGGTATTTTAAAGAAAGCTAGAACAAAGAAGATATCCCTTCTATCATTTTTAAAAAAAAAAAAGAAGTTAACTATACAGGAAATACTTGATTATGTTTCTGCTTAATTTTTAAAGCAAAGGCTAAAATACTGTGTACTTAAGTCCCTCTCTGTTTTCTAGTACACGTACATAAATTTATCATCATTTCATTCATTCAAGTCATAAAAGAAATAGGTACAGTAGTGTAAATCAAACATTCGGCACGTCTCAGCTGCATTCATATTAACAGCATCAGGAGACATTCGGAAGTCCTCTGAAGCATACAAATGGTAGAAAAACAGCAGAAAAAGAGGGAGGCAGTTAATGACATAAGTATTCTTCTTGACCTACCTCTAGATCATCGTCACTGAAGTCCACATCGTGCTCATGGTCATCCTTAAAAAACAAATGAGATTTTTTGTTTGCATAAGGTAGCAGATTCGTTTTGTGAGAATGAGATGGAGAATCAACTGGTTGAAAATTTATCTTTAATTTTTTGGGTGAAATTATAGTTGATAAGTACAGCATTAAACAATCATCAGACTTTTGTCAAATTTTCCTCGGTCATCCTTTTTTCTAACAATTCTCATTAAAAATATAACGAAAAACCCAAGATATAATAGCATGAACATTTATCAAACCCTACTTACAGCTATTAGTTCCCAGTCAATGTTCACATTCTCAAACAAGTCCTTCCTCCCAGTTAATGCTGCATTCAACTGTAACAGAAATGAGTCGTACCCTGTAAGTCACCGACATGTACCGCTACTTTTTTTTTTACAAAGTATCTATACTAAGTCTGTAACCCTGGTGATGCTTATGTGCAACAAATACTGTAGAAGCACATATTTTCATTTGGTCAAAATTTTGTTGTTTTTAAACCAAATAAAATTTTGTTGGCATCTAATTTCGTCATAACCTAATCTCTTTGTATTCATTAAAACTTAGGTTAAAAATTCGTCATGGATTTATTTTCGTTGATATACAGTAACTGTGGAATCATTAGAATTCGTGGTGGTTCAATTTCCGTGGTATTTGTGGGTAGCCCTCCCCCACGAATTTAAATCCTCAAGGAAAACAATTTTAGAAAGAGTTATCTTTGTTGCTGAAAAAGTAACCGGCGCATCCATGAAATTACATCCCCACGAATGAGCAAAAAAGTCATAATCCACGAAAATTGGCCCCCACGAATTTAAATGATTCCACAGTATACTGCCAATGAAAATAACGAAATTATATCCATAACGAATATTTCTGCGATTTTTCATCCAACTTTCAGTTGAATTGTTCAAGTAAGTTGATTGTTGAGATGGTCACACAATATGAATTTACAATCGATTTTCAATTAATAAAACCAATTCAATATAATCATTGTATGGGGAAAAGGCATTGTGACGTCATGGTTCTCACCATAGGGTCAATTGAAAATCAGATGCACTTCAGATTTCAATCAACTTTTAGACTTTGCTTTCGACTTAATAGGTCACAGGGTACAATTTTAGTCTAAAGTGAATCAAATATGAAAATCAGATGGAAAACTGCATCGTGTGATCACACCTTTATATTTTTAAACAACCTCTTCATGCAATTATTTATGTATGCAAACTTGTGGTTGAAAATGACTTAGAAGACAACTAGCAAAGACTGCAAAAAAATATATGATGAAAAATTTTCATTCTGCTTATTTCTGTAGTAGGATATTAGGTTCTCAAAAGAGAGTCCCATAAAAAAAAAAAGTTCTAATATATAAAGTGTACAACAAAGTCTAGAAACACATACCAAGTCAGCACATAACTGATTGTTATTTTCTTTGGCGATATCCAGCGGTGTTTTCCCTTCCGAATTCTCAATCTTGGCGAGTTCTGGGCGAGTTCGCAGCAGTAGTTTCATGCACTCTGTTTTATTTTCTATTGCACACAGATGTAGCGGTGTGTTGCCATCACGGCTTTTGTTTCCTAGACTAGTTCTGTGGGCAAAGATTTATACAATACTGAACAAACATTGTGGGGAGTGAAATGTTCTTTCTACTTCTACATTGTAAACATCAAACACATTATTGATGAAGAAGAGGTTTTATAATGACAAAATTCTGTATAATCAAAGAGTATACAAAGCATCACACATGAGGCAAGCCTTTTCCCCTGTGTTATTCAATTTTTTAAAGAAACGATTATTTTTTTTAATATACAATATGGGTATATCCCTCTAACTATTTTTAGAATCGGTAGGACAACAAAGTAGTGCCTTTAAGCAAAATAGTTCCTATACTTGCAGAGTGTATATACATTTATTGGGACATTTTAAATCAGAACGCTTGACACATGTCAGAAAAGAGGATTTGCAATTTAAAAAACAAGTGTCAAAACTGAATTATCATTTGAAGAAAAGAATTGAAATTGTTTGATGTACACCCTTTCCAAAACTGTGAAATTCCGTGCGAGTTTTTCAATACAGACGCATTTTGCTGGAAAACGAATCTGACTTCACACCACAAAATTTTAACAGGAAAGAGACAATTTGATGAGCTTTTATTCAAGAGGTCCCTCGTTGCTGAACGAAAATTAGGGCCAGAGCTATGAACCCTAACGTTAACATTACCGCCTATGGAAAATGCATTAGTGGACTATACCCATATAAAGATTGTCCTTCTTTCATTGACAATCAATACTTCTGAAATTCTTAAACAGTCACGGATAAACATGTTCTACAATCTTACATGACACTGTTCTGAATGATGAAGTCCACAATGTACAGAGAGTAGCCATCTTCCAACATTATGGCAAGGTGAAGACCTGTCTCACAATTCTCCTGAAATCAAACAGAAAGAAAATCACTTTTTTGGGGTCTGAATCCAAGTGCTTCAAGTAACATACAAAATAGGATATGCCTGTCAAACACTACAGTCTTTTGCATGGCCATATTGAATAGTATCCTGTAAAATTCTAATAATGAACTTGACTTTGAATTTGACAAATAACCTTGAACTTTTCCAGTCATTAAACTTTAATTGGTCATTGGAAAAGAAAAAAAAATTAAGAATTTCACAATAAAAATCACTCCTTTAGAATATCAAAATGCAGAGGACAATTGAGACCAAATTTTCAGTACATAAGCTACCAGTACATTATTTCAAAAGCCAAATCTGCTGTTTCCCTTACCATATCTGGCATGACGCTCATTAGATCCGTCCCCTCCCCGTGGGTCTGTAGCAGGGTCTGGAAGTCCCGCGACTGAATGGCTTGCTTCAGGTCACTCAGGATTTCCTCTTCACTACTATTGGTGTTGATCACAAACTTCTTCTTGTCATACTTGGCAAAGATATAGGACTCTCTTTCATTCCTGTCAAAACATGACATATATGTGTAGATCAAGAACATATGACATGCCTAATTAGTCTATACATATACATTAGATTTAAACTAAACACTCTCTAAGAAGTTCAGAAAGACTTAAAGTCCCCAATTTCTCATTTCATATTATTGAACTAGAAGATGAAAACCTATTACAAACTTGTTTTATTTGTCTTTAGCTTGGTTTCCAAAGGACAACACAATCACTTTCACTTAAAATTTCCAGAGTCCATGACATTTGAAAGGATCACAAACTTGTGCTTGCTATCAGCTGATACTTACATAGGACTAGTGGGTTTAAGTTTGCGGCTTCCATCAGCTTTTACTTCAGAATCATCATCAAATATTTTGCCTTCAAAAACTTCATTGAAACAGTCATTTCCTACGACTCTAGCTAACTGCAAATTACAAACAAAAGCTTTTAATTATCGAATATGGAAGTTCATTAAAATTAAGTTTAAAATACACTTAAACCATCCCTCTAAACAGTTGTTTTGTGACAAGATGATGTTCATTTTTAAATGAAAATAAAACATTCTGAAGAGTGGTATTCAGACAAGAATTTGCTAAATTTCGATGATATATAGACCAAAAAGTACATTTATTTCTGATGATATATACAGTATCCATTAGTTTTGTACTCCAGCAGTACTTACTAGAAGCTGCGAGGTTCCGAGTTCATCAATGACTAAACTCTGAGTTCTGGAGATGTGGACACCTAATTGTCTGTGAATGCCACAACACTCTAGGCAAATCAGTATACCGTAGTTAGTGGACAGCCACTCAGGGTCTGCAACACAAATCAAATAAAAGCATAACAATCAACGACTATTAAAAGGACCCAAAATTAAGCAAGCAGTATAATCAGAAAGAAAACCTTATTTGACTATGGTTGTAATGTGCCATTTTATTGTCTGAAAAATTAGTCTATATTGTTGTGTTACCTTATTAATTTTTTTAGAGCTATTTGCCTCATTTAGTTGAAAATTCCTCTAATAATTCCCAACCATACACTTATATCACTTGCCCTGCCTTTGAACAATTTACACCATTTTATAAATCCAAATTTATAAATTGTACATTATCCTAACTTAGGTTTTATGTGTATAACTTAGAGAACTATTAAATTCATTCTAAAAAAAAAACATCTTTATTTCTTTGAAAAATAAGTCATTTATTGAGAGATTTTGAAATTTTGTCCAAAGTTGATAACAAAAAACTAACCTTTCCCTCCACAGTCACAGCAGACCTCGTTGCCTGGCAACCCTTTGATGCGGTCAATAATACTGGCTCTGAGCTCTCGTACATTCTGGTTTATTGCGGGACAGTTTGTGTTATCTTGGAACGCTTTCAAAAGCACTTCCTCTTTGGCATTATTCAAAACTGAAATCCATCTAAAAAGAAAGCAAAACAAAATTTTTAACTTAAAATTCAACACTCCGTCCCAAACATTATTTTTCTATCTTTGTGTAAATCAAAAAAAAAAGGGGAAAGGTTATATGTATGGTACTTTTAGCTTTTGAAATGCTAAAAGTTTCAAATTATTTATTCACAACTGGTTCCTTTTTCAAAATTGTAGAACATTTTTACTGGCTGTATATAGGTAAATATTAGGGATGGGACGATCCACCGATGCATCGCGGTATTTATTTTGACGATATTTGGATCGATACATTTACCATTAATACAACGATACCTTAATACCGAACTTTTTTTATTTTTCAAAAATATCCGAGCTTCATATATCGGCTATTTTTAGTCCGCGCGCCTAATATGAAAGTACAAAGATGGCGGAAAACCTCGTAAAGTTGTCAAAACTGTTAGGAAGCTAAATATGGAGTGTGGAAAACTTTTGGAGTACTTGTTTATGAAAAACTAGTGTACAAGAGACTAAAGTAATTTGTAAATTGTGCAACGCTCATTATGAATATAACAAAATAACTTTGGACATGCGGTAATACATCGGCAGATTGAATAAATTTTAAACTTTTATTCATGTTTTCATTTAATTGCAATGTATCGTGATATGTATCGTATCGCATCTCATGTATCGTGATATGTACCGAATCGGCTCAGTACAGTATCGTCCCAGCCCTAGTAAATATTCATCAAAACCCTTACTCTTCCATGTCTTGAACATCCTCCCCCTGAAAGTGGTATGTTCTGTTATCTGTAATCATTCAAATTCACAATTATACATTCATTTTGAAAACATTTTGACTGACATTTCAGATTTAAGGGTAGATAGCATTAAAGCTAGATCTCAAATCAAAGTCAAAAGTCTGATATCTTGCATGTGCCAGTATAATACACTTCTGGAACAATTAAGCCTAGGCTTGTTTTTTTGGTATTTCTATATTAACAGTACATTTTCTACTTAGTAAACTTTGCTTTGATGATGAGACTTACTGGAACTGGAGACTAGATCAAAACATTTCTTGCCGACATCATCAGCAACAAGCTGTAATAAAAAAGATTGTTTTGTTATACATAAATTAACACTTAATTTAAACTGAAACTTCTTTATAACAAAGAGGCCAAAACTGAGCAAGTACGTTTTCTCCTCCTATTACGTCTGGGTTTTTACATTATGTTCGAGTTGTGTTCATGTTTGCTACATGTGTTTCTGACAGAGGTAATATAAAGTTATCATTAAAATGAATCAATTTTCATACTGCCAATGGATAAATAATTAGCATGACCTAACCATCTAACCTGTTTATCTACATTTCTTCAAAAATGTTTTCGAAAAATAAGGTTCAGTCTTGGAAAATTTATTATCTATACAATGTACATGTAAATTGATAGTAATTGTGGTGAAAGATGCTATGAGACCAAAGTTATACCATTGTATTTGATATTAATATACCGGTAACTTACCTTAACTTGGCACGTAAGGAGGTTCAATTTTACTGGCTCTTTAGTTTCCTGAAGAGAGTAGAAACACAAACCTTACAAAAAAATCAACTACCTTTCACAAACACTTAGAAAATATCATTACCGGTACGCAAATTTTATGATAATGACGGAAAGATAATTTTAAGCACATGTTTTGAAATATCCTCAGTAGAAATGGTATATCAAAAATAAATGGAATTTCTGACTGCAAATTTAAAAAGTAAAGAATGATATTCAAGATACATTATATACATGTTTATCCAATAGAAGTAAAGAGATTAATGTCCCTTACGTCAGAGTGACTGACTAGCATAATGCCATCGTGGATGATGCACTTCCTGCGCTGCCAGACTTTGCGGACTTTTCCGTCGCTCTTCTTCAGCAGGTAGCCCGTTTTCTGGCTGCCATGCATCTTGTTGCCATGGAGCTGGTGCAGGTTGTAGCCCGCTGGGCTTTTGTTGGCAGACGGCTGGACGAATAGAAGCAGAGATATTGGCAACCTTTCTTCACATTAAAACTTGTATAAATGTACAATTATACCATAGTAAAATGTATATTCAAAATACTCTTATCAGAAGACCACATCAGCTGCAATACAGTTATGTTGATAATAGAGAAATGTGTACCTTGATTAGTTTTTGGAAAATATATGGTCAAGAAATAATATGATCACCAACTAACATTTAATAAAAATGTGGTATACTTTAACTTGAATTTTTATTGCTGTTTTCTTTTCAGGCAATCAAATTTTATTGGGGTAAAACTTGATTGCATATAAACCAAAGAATGAAAGGCATACACCCAGCAAATAAAAATACCAATATCAACACTTATAATCCTCCCAAGGTCAAGAGTGTCTAGGCCTACTCAATAATGCATTACTGTAGTCTTTGTCCATCTGTCTGTCTGTCAGTGCATTAGTACCTGGACCTTTCTGACCAAAGGCTTTTATCGAGGGGCCATATGGAGAATTATCAGATCGAAGTATACTTCAAGCAGATAACTTTGAAAAAGCTACAATTGGTAAATCCCCACATGAATGCCCAACCGATGTAATTTACTTATAGAGACTGATATATTTTGATTCCATAGTATATGTGCATAATTTGTGGGTGAAAGTAAAACACATTTACAACAGATCAATTCACCCTTTGACCAAATCTTAAATAATAATCTCATAAAAGAGGTTATAACTAATAGCTATATATTTTTTAACATAAATCCATTCATCCAATAAAAAATAATGTTTCACACTTATTTTATAGCTTACACACAACATTTATGCATACACATACCGGTAAAACAAAAAATAAAACCCGACAAGAAAAAAAAATTAGAAGAAGCAGGCCACAACATGATTTGATACCTTTGCCCAGCCCCCAAGAATTGAGAGCCTGTTGTTAGTATGCTAGATGGGTGGAAAGAAAAACAGTTAAATGAAAAATTATCACATGTATTCATACCCTCAATGAATGGTAAATACACTGGTTTTCTAGGGAATCCTAGTACATACGAAGATCATTCTTGTAACAAGTTATCAAAAGAAAAAGCTTCAGACTTAAATCATTAGTGTTAAAAGTGTTACGTAAACAAAGGTTGATGTTAAAAAGATCTTTAACTAGCTGCAGCATATCTAATATTCCTACAACTACCAATCAATCATGATCCACAAACTGTCACCAAGAATCAAGCCAGGGACATATTATACACGTCCCTGATCAGACTAGTTAAAATAAGTCATTAGAAATAAAATCAAGCTAGTAAAAGAACTACCGGTAAAAAGGTGGTTAGGATTTTAATTAAGGACTGTTAATCAATTAATCATTAATTAGTTAGGCGTAAGTCTTCTGGTTACCTTCCCGGCTTCCTCTGGGTAATATGTGTTTCTAGATCCCTGTCACAGACAAGCAATGCAGTGTTTACATTCAGCGCTTTACAACATGTAAAAGCCTTCACTGGTGCAAAGTCAATTTCTTTTAGTTTCGTTTTTATCAGTGGGGAAGGGGGGGGGGGGGGGGAAGGGGCGGTCAATATGATTCATTAACTCAAACATTTTCTTTTATTTGACAGTACCGACACATGTGATAGAAAATTATTCCTGCATCATGAATACATGTAAAATATATGGACAATATTATTCAAATATATAACTCTGGGCAGGTATTGAAAGATGTTTCTGGGGGGAAAGTGCATTCTTAACACATATAGTATTTTTTTGAAATCTGATAAAAACATCGAAAGAAAATACATGTATACATCTGCATTTTCTGTAGATAGTTTTCTGCATTATAAAGTTTTTAGGAAATGAAAGTAGGATTAATACAATAATGTGAAAAAAAACATGTTTAAATCTGTCTGAGATAAATTAAAGCTGGTGGAGCTCTCTATATCTGATTTAGTTGTGTGGAAGGGGACACAATTATGATAACTACTTTAAAAGACAGCTGTTTGGTTTTTGTCTTCATGTGTTTTTTGGCGTCAGAAGCTGTGGACTGACCTCTTTGTAGGAGGACATGGAGTTCTTGAGGGCATCCCTCAGCTCCACCAGCTGCTGCCGGTCGGAGTACTGCTTCTGTTTGATGCCCTGGAGCTGGGAAATCAGCGTCTCTATGTAGGACTCAAACTTCCCTATGGACTCTAAGCTCTCTTGATGAAAACTATTAAAGAACAAGTTGAAACATTGTTAAACTTTTAAAAAAAATTTTTTTATATGCACATCTGGTTAAAACATCAAAAAATACAGGTAAAATTTTATGGATGTCTGGATAATTGATAATAGTTTGAAAATTTGATAATAGTTTAATCATGTTTTTGCTCTCTCTCTCTCTCTCTCTCTCTCTCTCTCTCTCTCTCTCTCCACAAATTACTTACACTTGCAATGCTTTGTAATACTCCACTAGATGTAACAGCAGCTCCACGCCCTTCTTTGTCTTGATATCGTTTACTTTAATGAGGTACTGTTAATCAAATAGACACTACAGCTTATCACGTTTGATAAATAATCTCTTTCATAAATTCAAGACCAAACCTTCCAAACTAATAGTTTGGAAATGTGTTTCTTTTAATGAGATCTAAAATTTCAAGGCCCTTTTACCTCGCAAAGTTGTAACTGAAAAACTTTCCGTTCTTTCAACATATCTTCTGCAATCTGAAAAAGTACAAATCTTAATTAACCAGGGAAGCTCTGCTTTATCTAAGACTTGATAAATTTCTTTGTAGTTTCAAGATGGCATTTCATTCTAAAGTTCTCCCCCAAGAGGTTACATGTAATCTGCTATAGAGAAGATGCAGGTGTTGAGCAATGGAAACATGAGAAAAAGACATAATGACTCTGCAATATAATGCTTCATTTAGTAGAAAGCAGAGCTGAAGATCTGAATCTATATATGCTTAAGTAGATGAAATTGAAGGAAATTGTTCCCTCTTTTCCCTTGGTAATGATCATCGTCAGCCACAATCAATATGTCTAGTTTCTGTACCCTGATAAATGCCTGGTCATAACTACCAACACATCTCCCCTACATATTATCAGTGTCCAAATTAGAACAAACTCAGATGAGGAAATTTCATCTTTTTTTAATTCAACACTGTAACCTATATTTTTCTAAACTTTGGTGCAATTAAGGCTGATCAGAGATTTATAGTTCAACCAGGATGTCCTTTT
Source organism: Magallana gigas (assembly GCF_963853765.1). Lineage (NCBI taxonomy): Eukaryota > Metazoa > Mollusca > Bivalvia > Ostreida > Ostreidae > Magallana > Magallana gigas. The sequence continues at coordinate 16,501,600 of NC_088857.1, forward strand.
TTGTATCAGCATTTCAAATTCGTGACAAATCTTTCATTAATTTATCAAATTTAGATCTGTTATTTGATAGCAACACTATAATTCAATTCATGATAATTCCACTCCTTATAATATTATATTGAATAATTTGAATAATGATAATGACTCTGTTTTTCATGATCCAGTGACCCTAACCTTTCCAGATGACCTTGTTTCAGTGACCCAGATGTGCATTACCAGACTACATTAACACTTTCCCTTTTTTATGGACTCTCTCTCTCTCTCTCCATTTTTATATCAATTTTAATCAATCAAAAACTATCAAACAGAAATCATACCCTTATAAGCTATCTATGATGGAAGTTTTGTTGTTTTCTAAGTTTAGTTAATGGGGGGGTGGGGGGGGGGGGGGGTTAAGAAATTTACGTAATATAAAGAGTTATATTAGAAAACACAAAGATATAAAAATGTCCTTCAAAGGACCACACTTACTTCTGACCCATCAACCTCTGTTCTGTTCATCCCAGCATCCTTTGCCTGCTGTTTTTTCTCTTTCTCTATTTTTGAACTGTTAACAAGAAAATCAAATTCTTTTACTAAAACAAATAACAATAATGTTATTTACTACATGTACTGGTAAGTGCCACTGAATCAGAGATGAGTTGATACCACATCAGTTGAAACATAAATACAAATGTACCATAATTTCTCCAACTTTATAATCTCTGTCATTTTTTAATGTTTCAAGAGGTTTCTGAAAATAGACATCCTCTCAATATTTAATCATAAAATGGAAATTCACTGAACACCAGAGACGAAAGAACCACATCTCCTTTTTTAATACTATATATGGACTAGTTGACTAGGACCACCCCCCCCCCCCCCCCCCTACACACACACACACACACACTTACAATTTGGTTTCGTATTCCTTGGTTGCTTTATCAAATGGTTTCTTCATGTCCCCCTTGACTCCTTTCAGGTCACCCTTTAAGAACGCTTCCAATGGATACAGCAGCATGGTGTGGAGTTTGGAGACCTACACAAAGACATTCAAGTGTTCACTTGGTTATGGTACCTTTCATAAGTGGTAATACACAGTATTTAGAAATTTTCGTAAAGAATGAAGGGACTAGATTTGAAAAGGACAAATGTACGCTTAAAGTTTAACATACACATATTTAGTTCGATACATGGATCAACAGATTTTTATTTCAACCATCTAGATATTGGTCTACAGAGCTGAATTCATTACTCTCTGACAAACTGTGAACCAACTTTTATTTGCATGCGAGAAATTTTAGTAAAGTTGGCAAGAGCTTCATTGTTGCAAATATTTCTAGCCATAGACCAGTATTTGCCATATAGTTGTATTAAAAAAACAGGTGTGGATTAGGTTGGTTGCAAAAATAAGTTGCCGAAAACCAGTTCATATCTCAGGCAAATCCCGAAATAAAGTTGTTTCAAATAATAGTTGTTTTACGTACCGGTAAATGTAATAAAAGGATGTTATAACTGTCTTCAAGTACACATACCACATTCACATTTGTCACTGTATGAATATTTACATTATTTTACTAATGGTATTTGAGTAAGCATGCACTGATGTTTCCTGGTAAAAAACAAAACATTCATATTCAAACAAACAACAGGAAAACTAAATTTTGCTCCAAAAATTGTTTTTTGTGATAGATGGTGTTTGTGATGTCATGTCTCTATTGCACACCATATCCTCAAGGATACTTAATTTTTACAGACTTAAATTCTACATAGTTTCAATAATAGTTCAGCATATTTTCAATGCTTTTTTGAAACTCCGATTCCGGACGGAAGAAAATGACAAACCTACTCTAAAAAGTTTGCAAATCATAAATCAATAGCATCTTATTTTTTACCATAAGCATGTGTTTTTTATATTATTTTTAATTTTATTTTATTTTAACAGTTGCAATTATTAAACAACCAGTACATGTCAAGGTAGAAATAAGAATTATTAAAATTTCCTTCAACTGAGAAATTGAAATCTAAAATGTCAATTTATCTTGAAACTTTTCCTCATACAGATAAATAGATATATTTACAATAGATAGTAATGACCAATGATTTTATCAACCTACCATATCATTAAGGGAATTAGACAACTCTTTGGCCAATACAGAAAACTGCTTAAATCCCTCAGCTGAAAGGAAATGCGCCAAGATTGTATTTGCATACATATAAACAAGGCAAAAAAGACATATATAACATTTAAACGAAAACAATGATTTACACAAGATATAGAAACATGGATTTTTAAGATAAAATTCCCTCAAAACATACATATTTCACTTGTACATGCAATGTTTTGAGTTTTGAAAACATTTTATATGATTGTAAACATTCTTCCTGTTGGTCTGACCTTATTGGAGGTCAATGGATGGTGATGGTGGGGGGGGGGGGGGTACTTGGTAAATATATACAGTCATGTATATATTTACCAAGTACCCCTCCCCCCCCCCCCCCACCATCACCATCCATTGACCTCCAATAAGGTCAGACCAACAGGAAGTAAACTTCCCCACTTGGTTTGCTTTAAGAGGATAATATTTCAGTGGCAAGTGCACATACATATCTCTGTAAACAAACAATGATCCTCTCCTAGTTACATATTTGCTGCATCTGTTGGCCACAAAGCATGAATCATTCATTGAGAAGGATTTTGCTACTTTTGTAAGCTACAGTATTGCTTTGTTCTTTTTGTTTTTAAGATGGTGTACAAATGTGGCATTCACAACGGTGTACACATGTGGCATTCACAACGGTGTACACATGATGTGGCATTCACGGCTTTGTTGTCATGATTTCTCACTCAGATTAAGAATCTTTCTGACATTATGTTTTGCACTCAATCCCCGGTGATTTTCATTGTTGCTTCCTATAATCTCTCTCATATGGAATATGTTTTATTGTTATTATTTAGAAATATCTTGTTCAACACTGAACTTTTGTTAATTCTGCTCTTAGTTCTGATCTATAATTTTCCAAAACTGTTTCACATAGAACAAATGTCACCTCCAATGTCACATTCGTTATACCTGGTATTCATTTATATATGAACTTGTCAACAAGCAGTATTAACTTTTTTTAGATAAGTTTTCATACAATGGCTGGGGGGATGCTTATATTCATTGAGAAAGCATATTTCTAATCCTCAGTCACAGATGGATCACAGTAATATAAATGGGTCGGGGATTATGGCAAAATTACTGTGAAAGATCATAATATCTGAAGTCAACTAAATATCAGGTCAACTTTAAGCTGACAAAAAACTATGCTGTCAAAGTACAGTTGAACTTCGATATCTCGAACACTGATACCTCGGATACAATGGATATGTCGAAGTGATTTGTAACAACTTATTTTTTAAACATTTTACCCTCCATATCTCGAATACTCGGATATTTCAAAGTTTTTAAACAGTCCCATTTAGTTCAAGATAACGAAGTTTGACTGTATTCATGACATTTAAAAATAAATCTGGACAATAATTTCCTTTTTTTTCCCCACATGGAACATGTACAGTACTAGTGTGCATCTTATCTCCTGATATTCATATGCTAAAGAAATCATGATATCTGTAGGAAAAATGGATGAATTTTTTAATATATTGAATGCTTATTTTTGGATGTCGTCGGTCCTATGACACACCAAGCGGTGCAGACAAATTGAATACTGCACGTCAGCGCGGTATATTTATATTTTTATACTGAGTTTATTTGAATGAAATATTGTGTATCGCCGTTATACAGCCATTATTTGTGCGCTTAGTCAGGGATATGAAACATACATGGAACAGCCATATTTACACGTTATTTAGTTAGCTTCCGCGACAAAAAATATAGTGCCTGCAGAAACTTTGTGGAGAAAAATCTTTTATTTGATGGAGTACAGTGTAGATATTAGGCAATGAATTGGACTAACTTCACATAAATTTGTGAAGATATTTGGCAATGAAAGGGACTAATTTCACATACATTTGTGAAGATATTTGGCAATGAATGGGACTAACTTCACATTAAGCCTCAGTCTCTTAAATATACATTATGCATGAAGGCTTATCACACTATATGCTTTAGGACTCCAAATTATCTGCATGGTTAATGAATCAATTAAGTAAAACATACAATATTCATGAAACATATTGTGTCAAACATCAAGCCCATGTTGATAATGTTTGTTTCATTTGAGATAACTCAATTATCAATTCCCCCCTCCCCTAAAACAACTCTCTTCTGGATCTTTTTTTTCTGTCCAAATAATGTTTTACTTCCACAAGTACGCCATCTCTGCCTATTGTTTTCCCATAACCCACTGGACCCCTCCCACATCCTGTGTAAGACATATTGTTCTAACCATACAATTATCTGTTCCAGTAAAATCACAAACACAGTGTACCACTCACCTATGTCCGTTTCCTGTTCCATGTTAGTTTTACTGACATTTTCCAGATTCTCTGATACGGTCACCTCACTTTCATAATGTCCTAGGTAAAAACAAGCAAACGCCATATTAATAATACTGTCCAGATCTCACTTTTATAGAGAAAAAGACTGACTATGGTAAAATTAAAAAAATAAAACCTGCAAATTCAAGTTTTACATTCAAAACAAATAAAATTTGGAAGTTTTTAGAATATTGTCCCCTAATCACATTCCTTATTTACAATTCATTCATGCTATAATAATAATGGACTGAAAATTTATCTGGACAAAGTTTTGTTATTTCTGATATCATTATTTATATTTATCTTTTCCTGCTATTTGTCTGAAGTACTTAAACATCTAATATTCATTTATATATGAACTTGTCAACAAACGGTATTAACTTTTTTTAGGTACATTTCATAATGGCCAGGGGGTGGGGTGTGGATGGAGGGTGCTTATATTCATTAAGAAATCCTCAGTCGCGGATGGATCGTTGGATTATAGTAATATAGATGGGCTGGGGATTATGGAAATAAATTGCTTTGAAAAATCATAATATCTGAAATCAACTAAATATTAGGGCAACTTTAGGCCGACAGTGTACTATGCTGTCAGAGTACATCTCTGTTACTCAAGTCAGCTATTTAAAGTATTCAAGACATTTAAATATTCTGATGAGTCTGAGGAGATAAAACACAGAGCCACACAGAAGATTTCAATCTCCATTAGAGATAATACAGGCACCTGACCTCAAACAATCATCCCCCAGGACACCCGGCTATTCAATCAAAATGCAAAAACACAAAAAAACCACATCAAATATCTAGGTCAAATCTAAAAGCCAAGTATACACTGATTAAGCCATTCATTAACATGAAATAGATAGTTCATGTGCATTAAAAGGATCCTGGTTTCTTGTACTATATCCTCCTGAGATAGATACGTGACGGACTATTTCTATAACTTCCCCCCAGGAAGCACTTAAAGCTTGCTTTGCAACGGTCTCAATTATGATATTGTTTTTTTTTGGCTTTGTTTAGCAATAGGTAACTTTGCAATGAATTATGCCATTCACTCTGGTGACCCATTTTTGAGTAAAGTAACTTGTCTTCATAAAAAAGGGGAAAAAAAATCAAATAAAGCATCAAAAAGATTGAAAATCATTCTTGCATCATTAAATTAAGAACATTTCAAAAGAGGATTATATTTTGGCATAACTTAGTCTATTCCCTCTAGAAGACAGATGTATATTATGAGAAAATTTAATTGCTTAAAACTCATCTCTCTCTCTCTCTCTCTCTCTCTCTCTCTCTCTCTCTCTCTCTCTCTCTCTCTCTCTCTCTCTCTCTCTCTCTCTCCTTACCCCCCCCCATTCAAATCAAAATTGAAATTAATTACATAATACAGTTGATAAAATACTCTTAATTATTTCAAGTTACATCACAACAGAACTTAAAATTTAATTGCTTAAAACTCATCTCTCTCTGTCCATCTCTCTCTCTCTCTCTCTCTCTCTCTCTCTCTCTCTCTCTCTCTCTCTCTCTCTCTCTCTCTCTCTCTCTCTCTCTCTCTCTCTCTCCTTACCCCCCCCCCATTCAAATCAAAATTGAAATTAATTACATAATACAGTTGATAAAATACTCTTAATTATTTCAAGTTACATCACAACAGAACTTAATAAATCTAACTTTCCACACTGTTACAGCGCCCAACAGTGAAGTGTTTAACTGAAGGCACTTCATAGCACCATGGGGAAGCTACATAATTACTTGTTAGCTTGCTTCCTTTATCTTCCTAATAAAACCTAAGCACCAATTCTGAAGTTTGCAAAAAATTAACAAATGGTTCTTAGTATGTGGCATATTCTATAAAACTCAACATTTGAAATAAATTGCTTCTTTTTTTATAACTGAAGACAATTATTGAGCAAAGAACCTCTTAATTTTCTTGTTATCACTCTTTGTAAAATCTAGTAGTTTTTGGAAATGATATAATCAGCATTCTCTAGAGCAAGAACTGGCTATAATTGCATTATTACTCATTTGACTGGTGTTTTGTGCATGCATGAGCGTTGGAGAGTTGTAAAAATCATTAACAGATGCTTTTTTCACAGCGGACTTACTTTTTCCTGCATTATACAGGGCTTTGACGGACTTCTTCATTTTAGTTAATCCACTTCGATCACCATCAAGTCTCTGAAAAATATCATTTAAGACAAATAAGAAACTAATATGTATCAAATTTCATTAATATATTTCTGGTAATAGATATTTTGGTGCAAAATGTATTACTTTAATATAATTTTAAGAAGCAAATGCGGCAGTAAATATCATAAAAATTGCTTGGCTTTGAGGGCTACCTATCATGATATTTTCCCCCAGGGGACAGAAAAAGCCCTGGGGATTTATGTCACCCAATGCCTCAAAGTGTTGTGTTGCCATATGTTACACTGGAATCACTGCTTTAACAGGAAAGTGTTATAATTGTTTGGAGAGGCCTGTATAACTGTTACCAGTAAAATACATAACTATTTCCAAGAGGACATTTGTAACTGTTTCCAATGTGATTCAGCAGTTTTCATGGCATATCGTCAAAATCATAACATTTTTTTGTGATTTAACAAGGAAAATAAATAAAAAATATTAAATGTTACTAGTATATTATTCATATATTGACTTGCATCTAGGGCTATACATGTTTGTCAGATCCCAAGACCAAAATGTTGCCAGAGACCATATTAAGGGCAAAGGCAACAATTTGGTCCGAGGGCCATAAAAAACATATTTTGCCTGAGATCCCAGTCAGCCAATGTTTTGCTATTCCTTGGTTGAAAGGAAGCATCAGAGCAGAGCCTTCAATCCTTTATCATTGGACATCACTAAGGGTTATACTTGTGTAAGTTTGGTCTGAAAGGGGGTGGGACATTCTCACAATGTCAGGGGTCCTGAGTGGGATTGTCACGAGTGGACTCAGGACCCCTGACATTGTGAGGATGGAGGGGGGGGGGGGGGGGGGGTGGGACAGTACTGGTACATGTCTATGAATTAATTTGGTTTCACAGTACTGATACCTGAATTAATTTAGTCTCTTGCATACAAAATTACTGATGGATGCCTGTAAGTTAGAACCATTTTAACAAGAGCTTGGACTAGGGGTAGTTGTGTTGAACAGCAATGTGACGTAGGCCTGTCTATTTTATTCTAAGCCACGGCTCTCAGAAATCAACAAGATTTGTCTGGCTTTTGAGCTAAGACTACGCAATCGGTGCACATTTCGCTTGAAAATGCGTCATTTTAAACTTGTTTTGACGCAAGAAATAGATAGCTACATCCAACTGAAAGTCCAAGGTCTTGTTAAAATAGTTCTATCTGCTACTCTCCCTTGTAATTTTATGTATTTTGAATACAAGTTTTAATAACCCCTAATATAGATCTATCAATGAACAACTACAACTTTCAGTCAAACCAGACCCTCCACACAACAGCTTTCATAAACAGCAGGCAGATTAGTGTTGAAGCTTATAGATTTTCTTCATTTATAATATATAGCCATCTGATGTGGAGATTGTAGATATGCTTTGTCAATATATAACAACTACTGACACATTGTGATCCAGTGGGGTCTACTTCCTGGCTAGTTGACATCCTGTTGGAACATATTTTGTGCATGTACTTGCACTGCATCTTTGTCTTTGTGGTAGTTATATATTTAGATTCATATCTGTCATGAACACAACCTGTTTATTTCATTTTTTTTTTATCTTTCTCCGTCTAAGAGTTTTGTAACGTTTAATCACAATTTCATTAAAAACAACATACCTCCAAAAACCTAATATTTTAACATCTTTGAAATAAAAAAAATTTGCTTAATATTTTATCAAATTTCCATAGCCGAATTCAAATACAAATCCTATATATGTAACCTAAAAACATGTATACATAAAAGTCATTGTGGAACACTCACTCATATATGTTATATTGTATGTTATTATATAATTCTTTTAAGGCAACAAATAATTTACATCTCGTTTCCTTCAAGTACTGCAACAAAATTTTAAAGATTTTCTATTCTAAATTGAATAATTTATACTACGTCATCTTTGTTTTAAAGTAAGAAATCCACCATCAATATTAAAAAAAGTGAAACTAACATTGTATACAAATGTAGATGGAAAATTTCATTATATACATGTATGTATATGGTGCATACATGTAGAGTAGTTATGTTGGCATTAATATCTGGGTCCTGCAAAATGATTTGAAGATCAAGCTACACATCCTTGAAGTGTCATGAAATGTCATGAAAAAGGAAATATTTTTTTTTATCAAATTGAAATTTCCTCTCAATTTCTGTCTTCGTTAACTATATAATTAAAACTGATTACGACAAATCAAAGTTTGCCCACGGATGAAGCTTAAAATAAACTAACACAATTTCCCTATAAACCTATATGAATAGTAGTGTACATGTATAAATAAAATGGAGAAAAAGCCAGTCAAAAGGACTTAGTTCCAGGAAGAATTCTCAGTTCTCACAAAATTGAAGGAACTCAACCAATGATGTTTGTTAGATTTCATAATGTGCTTGCTCTTAAGAGTCAAAATCACGCACTGGGTATTGTACATGTATATACAACATAGACATGTAAAACAGTGAAATATTGTTGCTCCCATTGCTCCATTTCCATTTACTCTAATGACAAAACCTAAGGATGAAAGAGCCACATTTTACAACAATATACCCTTTGTGTAAGAAGTTAAAAAAATATTAAAATGAAAAATATCATCACTATAACAAAAGAGAAGCACTCCTCTTTTTAGGGACAATCTCAGAATCAAATAAAAAACAACAGTATGTGTGTTATGCATCCTTATTTGGTAAAGTGTAGGAAAGGAAAAAACATCTGGTCTTAAGTGCAATATTTTTTTCCTGACTTGGAAAAATCTGGAAATGAAATAAAGTTTCTATGCATTATGATGCACTCTTAATGGACAGAATCTGCATTTGCATGTCAGATGAGCATTTGGTAAATGACTCATCCACTTCAGCAGGAAGAAATTGTTACAACCAATTATAGAACCACAGGTAACCCAGTAATATTGAACTCACGATTTTTAGGGGTAAATTTTATCAATAATTTGCAGATGTTTAATGCACTGTTCATAAAACACCTGTCTCCATGTTCATATTTACATGTACATGACGTCTAGTCATATGAATTAATGAGTAATCTTCCTACCACACATGTATTAATGAGGCCTATACAATACACTAAGTTTATCCTAATACTACTCTTTTCTCTTTCCACCTTTGTTTCAGATTGATTCTAATTTTGTGTACACCACCTAATGAGTACTGGTGCTCTGGTTCCATTAAAAACTTCATCATAGTGAAGGCGTATCATATTATGCATGAAGATGAATAACTGAGAAACTCATCACAATATTTTTTTTTTTTCAATTAAAGCTTAACTTTCCTCTCAGTTTTAATTCTAATTATAGAGAATGTTATTACAAAATTGGCAAACATACATCTGGGGCATTTCTTCCTTCTGACTTTGCTTTCAAATTCCAACATTCCGATCGAAAGCAAATATTATTTTTAAGAACAGAATCAGGAGTGGTACTATAATGTACACTGTACAGGTATACCTAGCACACACTAACACCTGAAGAAGCCCGTTATGAGCAATTGCAGAAGCATGAATACTGTCAAAACACATTTGTATGAGTGTGAAATTCTTCACAATGGCTAATACCACTCTTCCATGCAATCTATAATAAGATTAACAGAGGATTCAAATGCTTGATCATTGCTAGTCACATAAATATTTAAATAAGCACTTTAATACAGAAGTTAATCCAATTATCTATCAACCATACACAAAGAGTCAATTAAGTCAGATAAAGAGGTTAAATTTCATTGCAATTTACATCCAACATATTACTGATAGTTTAATTATCAATGGGAATTTTAACACACTAAATCAATTGAAATAATTCAAACATTAGAATTCAAGGCTGTCACTTTTATTGTCTGTCATTATACGACAATGTGCTTTGAATAATAACAAAAAAGTAAAATAAAGGGAAAATAAAAGCTATATAAATAATTTTTTTACTAATATGCAAAGAAAAAGAGGAATGCATCCATGTCAAGCAAAACAAAGGATTATCAAAATTGGTGTTTGCAAAAACTTTAATAATATATACTATACTCATACCTAACAATGCCATGACATTATCAAAATAGAATTCATCTTATAACATGTTATTATTATTAAGAGCATTAATGAATAGAAAAATGGGTCGTATAGTCGAAAAGAAAAATGTGCCCCCCCCCCTTCCCAGTTGGTTTTTATTTTTTTCTAGTCTTTAACAGTGTAAAGATATCTTAAATACTTGAAATTTTTGTTGGAATCAAAGTCGATTTTGTCACCACTGAAGATTACTGAATAAGATATTATAGTATACAACTGTCAGCATGAAAAGTGGGCGTTTTCAGAGCAACGTCTTTCTTTACAATTTTTCATTCAAAAACAAAGAATGTGATAATTCGTTCACTATTAGCCGTATTAACAAGCAGCTACTTTGTTTCACTTAAAAACAAGTTCAGTGCAACTAGAACGGAATTAAATTGTTTACTCACTTCCTCAAGACTAGATACGAAACTTTTATAACTCGACATGTTTTTCGTGAACGATGAGGTCGTTGGGGATTTGAAATCATCCCAAGTGTCCCTCATGAAGTCCGACAAGGCTACCTGTTCCGGCATCTTGCCTCCTTAGATTCCCTGGCCTCAAAAAATTGTCATTTCTATATGAAACAAATAGCGGAAGATTTCCCTCTTCAGACTACAATCGCTCTTTTCAAAATGGCCTCTATTTTGTTTTGGTAATTGTTGTATATCTCGAGCCCGATCGAATTGTTAACGAACTGTGTCAGTGTGACACGAATAGAATGCTCCGCCCACATTTACTTCAAAGTCCAGATTCAAATAGAAAAAAAACATTTCTTCTTTTGTATTGTTGAATTTGCTGAGAAGTTATTTTTCTTTAAACCTTCTAGTGTAGGTTTATTGTGAATTCGGAGTTGCATAGTATAAATACAAATACAAATACAAATATTTTAAATAACGAATAAAGTCCGACATAAACATGAAAAAAAAATCTTTATTTTCTACAAGCATCTCAGAAAAGTCAGATACATAGTAATAATCAGAAATTTTATCTAAAATTTTGAGGGAATTAAACAACTTTAATGAAAAATTTCAATCAACGGGAAACTCAAATTTTATGTTAGTCACAGGTAAAAAGACACATATTTATAATTTACCCCATTGTCTATAGTTAAAAGCATCATTTGCAAACAAAAGTTCGGTAAATATTTTAAAAGCTAGAAGATTTGTTTGTCTTTGAGTAAAATAGATCATTCGACTCAGACTTCATAAGAATAACGATTATACATGTACCAAAATCATTACAAATGTTATCAACAAACTACATGTAGTCATGTATATGCGGAAAAAAGTCCAAAAACTAATAATACGAATATAAATAACGAAGTGTCGGACGGAAATTGAAAACGGTAGACGCCTCAACCATTTCATGGCAGGGCTTGAAGTGAATATCCGCAGCCTTAATTTAGTATTATTCTTGTACACATATTTATCCCATATTGACATATTTGCAGATTTAGATCACAGGAAGGTATTCAATGTATAACGACCACATTTTGTACCTAATACATGAATGGTCCAATATTCTTAATCATTATATCATTTTGAAGGTGTCATCAAACAAAAATACTCCACCAAGGGCCAGGGAATTTTCAAAATTTTGATTATAGTCCAATTATTACACCTTGAATTTTGTATTGAAGTCTATGGGCAACGTATGTTTTATCAAGATATTGTAAAAAGTAACTTAAAATTTGTAAAACTCTCTTGGTTAACACATGCATAAACTTTCTCTTTATTGAAATATGAAATAAAATGAATCATTTACCACAGATATTTTGACGAAATTAAAATTTTCTTTATTCCAACACGCGGAGATAACTCTTAAAAAAATTAAGGTGCAAAATGACCGGCGTTATATATATATATATATATATATATATATATATATATATATATATATATATATATATATATATATATATATATATATATATATATATATAGTCAGTCATGTGACATTGTTATCTAGCAATACATATTTAACTAGTTTAAAATGAGTCAAAATTATTCAGTATCCCCTCATCATACATTGAATACCAATAGTGGGGAGTCGAGTCGAGGGAACAAGCAACGTCAACAAAGAATGTTATGTAAAATTGTAAAAGATTATCCTACCTTATTATTTTTTCAAAATTTTTTGCTTATTATCTGGCTTAATATAGTTTCACAGTTGATCAACGAGGATTATAAACTGTTAATTATAGTTTACTAACCGTTCTATAGTTAAAACGATATTTAACGATTGTAAACTATAGTTACGAATGATAATCTAAGTTTATCTGTCTGTAAATAAACGTTAACAATAGATTTTGCTGATAAATATAGATTCATATTTGTAAACTATAATTTTTATTGAAACTATATTTAATTATCAAAAAAGTAATGTTTTGATATCGCACATGGTTGTTTTTAATGTTAATCAAAGTTCACAATTGATCGCTGCGTAAACTTTGGTATACAGGTGTGAAATATAGATTTACGTCTTGAAGAAAATTTTTAATATAAAGAAATATTTGAGATGTTTAATTTAACAGTAGAACCCCCCCCCCCCCCAAAAAAAAAAGGAAGAGAGCAAAAGAGGACACTAGGGATAATATCGCAAAAGATAGACAAAATAATTCTACGGGAATCTACATTGTACTACATAGTCATTTTTCCAGGGGGGGGGGTGGCTAGAGGGGAAAGGCGCTCTACAATACCTCTACCAAATATAATATTGAATTCACTTCTCTAAAAGAACAAAAATCAACATTCATCTACATATATGATAACGAAGAGTGAGCTTGACACTTGGTTTCAAATATTTTGAAACATTTTATAACGTTTTTACTCTGTTTATGGATTTTTTTCCTTGTTCCCAGTTTTGATATCATCACACGTCCTAAATCATTATAATAAGAATACAAGAGGAGTAACTGTTAAATTCACAGCGGTCTCAAACGAAAAAAACGAACAGCGCGTCATGGTACACAAATAAAACCCTCTTCTTCTGAAGATGTCTTTGTGGTTAAGACTTTCAATGGAAAATGAATAATCATAAATGTAAAAAAACAAATTAAAGTTATTTAATTACGGTTGTCTTGAATCTGGTACCACTTTAAGAAAGAAGCACATCTTCGTTCAAGTAAGCCATTGGTCCTTATTAATGATCTTCAAACTTCCTTATAAAATTCATTATCTTAAGGACAAAAGTGAAATGAACCATCACACAAAGTTTTGCATTTCAAACAACGAATTTATTAAAACGCTTTCACAATGATTAAATTTGTAATGATGAATATAGGTACCTTGAGGCAATAGAAGTTTAAATATAGTTCATTCACTGTAAGTAATTAACATAGATTCTTTTACAAAATTAACTTAATATGCAGTAATGGCGAGAAAACGAGAAGAATTGTTGTTTAAAAGATGTCTGAAATGGTACGAGTATACACATAATATTAAAATGAAAAGCAAATAATCGAAGACCTCATTTTGCTCATTACTATTTTTAAGTGCAATTTTAATGTGTGTGTGTGTGGGTGTGGTGGGGGGTGTATTGTGTTAAATCCTGCAATCAAATTTTTTTTCTAAAGTTTTTTTAAAATCCACACAAACAGAGAGAGAGAGAGAGAGAGAGAGAGAGAGAGAGAGAGAGAGATTAACCAACATTGAAAACAAAAATTTGGGTCAATATGCTTCTTTCGGCATACATTAAAATTACACTTTAAAATAATAATGTATAAAGTAAAATAAGTTCTACAATTATTGCTTTTCATGTTTTAAATATTCTGTGTATTCTCGAACCTTTTCAGACATGATCTTTCTGCACTGACGGCGCAACTTACAGATACATGTAAATCGGTTTTTTTCTCTATTATTTTTAATCGGAATGAATCATGGTACCAGACACAATTTTTCAATTCAGTTTATTCGCTCACACCATGGAATGGTACATGAGGTCAATCATTATATACAGTTCAAAAGTCAGAGGTACATTGTATAAATGAATAGATAAGTAGTAGATAAATAGTAAATAAGCATAAATATACAATATATACAATGAGAATAGGAAAAAGTATAATAATGGAGGACAGACTATTATATCAAACTGTATATTTTGATAATAAAATAACATAATTTTTTCAGGTTTGTATACGTAGCATTAGAACAAGACATAAGATACAAGATACAAACTTATTCTATTTTAAATAGGTAAAATTAACATAATAATAAAAAAAACTTTCCAATTTCATTACCTTATTAACATTTTGATCTTTTTGTTTTAATTAAACGTTGTTATCAAACATTAAATATTCAACATGCAATGTCGTAAATTCTCAAATTATTACAGACTTGACAGAACCATCTTCTATAAATTCAGGAAATAAAATTAAAGAATCGGTAAATAAAATAAGGTTTAAGATTCTATATATATTGCATGATAAAAGCTATATTTAGGCAAACATTTTCTCTCAACTTTTAATCATGCAAGGAATATTTGCTAAATATGACAAACTGTGTCGATAGAAATCATAGGAAAATGTTACATGTAAAATCTGTTTTCTGAACAAAATGAAGATATCACAATGCACAACATAACTAGAAGTTTGAATTGCACTGAAATTAGGAATCTAAAGTTGTAGTGCTCTAATAGTAATTAGTAATTACTAATTAGTAATTGTAGTATTATAATATTGAAAAAAAAATGTTTATCATCATCCTGAAAACCTTTTGCCACAAAATAAAGTTCCTTACTAAACTCTTTAAATATGTAATTTTCCAGTAACACTTTTATCGGTGTACTAGAATTTTTTTATGGGGGGGGGGGGGTTAATTCATAGCATAAATATATTAGTAGGATCAAGAGATGACACTCAAAATGTTTACCAAAAACAGAGGTACGGACCTCTTTGATACAACCAACGGTCAACTTAATTTTTATTACATTTAAATATTTTGTTATATTTTATTTTCTAATTTTCATAAAACATGCACCTCATAATGTTCAAAAATTTATTCCTAATTCCTTCATTTAACTAAATGTTTATTGATTTGAATTGAATAAACTTGCATTCTGTGATATTTTATGTTCTTTGTTTTTTTTATATGAAAATGCCCTGTATATATTTGTTTTGCT
The DNA here is from genome assembly GCF_963853765.1 of Magallana gigas. Taxonomy (NCBI): domain Eukaryota; kingdom Metazoa; phylum Mollusca; class Bivalvia; order Ostreida; family Ostreidae; genus Magallana; species Magallana gigas. Next base: position 16,517,401 of record NC_088857.1, read on the forward strand.
TTATGAAAAATTGAGAGTATTTCTGCACATATAATGAATAAATAAGAAGCAACACGATCTCCCTGTCTACAACCCCTTTGTATGTCAAGTTGTACTGATAAAAGCCACTTTGTAAAATGCAGGCAAGGAGTTGTGTTTGAAATTTTTATTTACTGTATAATGTTTTAGTTTTATATATATATATATATATATATATATATATATATATATATATATATATATATATATATATATATATATATATAAAGCAAACCAAAGAACAACAACAACAACAACAACAAAAAACGACAATAAAACCACCAACAAACCATACACACACAACAACAACCCACACACAAACTAAAAGTACAAAAAGTAAAACTTTAAAGAGTACCGACCATGACACAGTCTGCCTTTTCAAAATTAGGGTGGACCAGAAGATCTGGAATTTAATGTATCTCTGTGTACGACATTTGGTCATAGACAAAGCGAGTATTTTCCCCTATGTATCTACCTTCTATGAAACCAGACTGTGTATTTGAAAGAATAAAAGTTAACTTGTTTGATTCTAAAACTTGGACAACCAAATGTAATCTTGAATAGAGCATTTAAAAGGGTTATTTGTCGCCTATTTTTGTTGTTGTTTTTTGTTTTAGTTTTTTATTTTTAATATTAAACTGTCTTGGTTTGTCCCCTTTTGACAATCACGAATTAATTCCAAGCACTTTGAGGTAGGGAACTCTTTTTTAAAAAGAAAAATGCCCTTACATCATGTAAAGTACCAGTACCCATTAAGTCAATCTTTTTTCATTGTTTTGTTTAATTAGTTCCAAGGCTCTAAATTACAGAAATATTTTGTCGGTTTTTACCCTCCTCGATCCAGCGAGCTCGATGACGTGGCTAATAACTTTACCCTCCGAATGCCATTGCGTTAATTATTTTCATCTAATTTATCGAAATCAGTGGAAGCATCTGATTCAAAATCCATGATTAACTGAAATCGTGTTATATGCTACAACTATTTTTTTAGAGATCTGTAAGACTCATTAAAGGGAACAACATTGTATAAAGAGAGATATAATTTTATATGTCCCAGAATCGATCAAATAATAAGTGATTAACTGAGTTAACTACACAAGATATCGATTTTATTCAGCATTGTTTTTGAAATATGAAACGGGGCCATGCATATTTGATTAAAAAAAACCCAGACATGTAGTTTCGTTTTTGAAGGTAGGGTGTAGTCTCTTTTAAAAACAGTAAAAAAAAAAAAAAATAGCTTCCATTTGTGTTCACTGTTGATTTCCTTATTTTCACATGCTCCCAAAGTGGGGGAGGGGGACAACTCCCTTATACATGTAATTCATTTTTTTTTGTATGTAAATTTAAGAAAAATGACTACTGCGATAAAAATCCCCCCGATGTTGCGTGTCTGAAATAGAAAGCGCTCCTGGGAAAATGATATCACGTTATCTGTCACTGGTGGCCATGGTTACGTTGTATCCTGGCGCCATGGGTCTCCGATAGTCTAACACTAAACGCTTCCCCTAACGATCGTCTCTTACCATTTCACGCAGCATATAACTTTGATAGTAAATATGCATAAAGACGAAAGGAGATTTCGATGTCCAGTGTCCTAAGTAATTAGGAAAAATACGTAATTTTGGAGAAAACTCACGAGACCAAAATAAACTATCGGAAACACATGAATTTCGGAAACGCATGACGGCAAGATACCAGACTAGAAAATTGAGGATATCTAGATAAACACGCCATATTCGATTGAGGTTTGTATTTTTAATAATATTTTGACTTTTACATGAAAATACAGCATGAACTGGCAATTTATGTTTTATTAAATTTCATCAAATATTAAGAGAAAGATTTCGGCTGTAAAAAGTAGGCCAACGGCCTGCTTATGGCCGTGGTTTAGGGGGCCGTTAGGCGAGGGGAGGGGGTGTCTTGAACGCCGTTTTCAGACCAAATATCAAGCCAAACTAAATATCAACCAGAATGAGAATGTACTTAATTTGTTTGGGAAGGAAAGGACGCTGAGTCCTGTAGGAAGACTTTTTCGGTATTTGTATGTAATGTGTTCCTATCGTGCCCTTCCATTTAAATAAGGGGGATGTGCGGTCATCTTGTACATTTGCGAATAAAAATGTAAACATTTCTTGAACTGGCTTGTTTTTTGCCCAAAACTGAATAAAACTGTTGTCAATAGATAGATATGAGGTTCTACATGTTGTTTTGTATGGCAAATTACGCATACAAGAGCATAAAAACGCCCTTTTAAATTTAATAGAACTGCGCAGCTACAAACTTAAGTTCAAGATCTAAACATCTGAAAAAAGTATTAAAAGAGGTCATTAGTGTCCACTCTACAACCATTTGTTAAGGAAGAAGTCTAAACTTGCTTATTTGAGTTGTAACTTTGACTCAAAAGTAGGTACCCTGTTCTTAAAATGGTTCTCAAAAACCATCAATTCGCAAAATCCCTTTTTGGACCCCTATCCTACTTCTAAAATAATTTAATTTGATTTATACTTATAGAACTGGAAAAAAACCCATTGGAACTGTTATAGAAATGTCTGTCGCATTCAACACAAATTGTTTTAAATTGTCATTTAAATTTTGTCTGTGAAAATATAACGTCAATGTGCCTCCATAGAAACAGGAGTTCCAAGTGGATTTTACTTGTTCTAAAAATAAATCCCATGCTGACTGATAAAAAACAGGGTACCCTATTTTGATGCAAAATTACTAAAATGTTGTGCAAAATTCAATCCTTTTCTCAACAAATGGTTTTATCAGATTTTTAAACCTTCAAAAAAAAAAGTCTGCAGCTGTGCAGTTCTACAGCTGTTCTTAGTGATTTAAAAGGCATTGTACTGTTTGTTCTTGTATGCGTAATATGCATACAAAAACAACATGTAGAATCTCATATTTATTAATTATATTATATTAATTAAGTTTTAGTTCGTTTTGGGCAGAAACAAACCAGTTCATGAAATGTTTACATTTTTATTCTCAATTGAACAAGATGTCCACACACCCCCTTTAACTATTAATAATCAATATTGCTTTCAATATTAAGAAAAAGATGGCAAAATAGCTTAGCCCAGTAAATTTTAATAAATATTGACCATGTTACTCCAACCACACACACTATGTGAAAAATCAGGGGTTTTGTGTTCATTTTATATTTTTTATACCTCTACATCCGCTTTGTAGGCAATGTTTGAACAACCTTAACTACTTGTCCAAATCATACAATCTCATAAGTAAAATGTTTAAACATTACAAAAAAGACAGTCACTATATTTATATAATGTACTCTGCACACAAAATGACAGTTTATTGCTTAAAAAATATATACCTAAACGGTTTTAGAAATTTGTTTATTTTTAAGGTTGTTCTACAATAAGTTAAGTGTCTGACCATGGATCCTAGGGCTTGGGTCAAGGATGTGTTCCAGTGTCGTCTCTGCGAGACCCCTGGTTCTCCTATGTATTGTGATATTTGTCACATACATCTGTGTAAAGCCTGTGTAGGGGAACATATCTCTGATCCATCTATAGAACACAAAGTAGTCCCACTTGAGAACCGTGGATTTACTACTTATTATCCTAAATGTCCAAAACATTCTACAAAACAATGTGAACTTCGTTGTGAACAATGTGACATTCCTATTTGTTCACAATGTATATCCTCTGGTGAACATGAACAGCACGGAAAAGTTGACATTTTGGAAAGTATTGAACACAAAAAGTCCATAATACAGAGGGATTTACAAGAACTAGAGAAAACAATATATCCCAAATACCAAGAGATTGCCTATAACTTTCAAATGCAGAAAGCTGATCTAAATAAAAATACACAGAAATTGACAACAGCCATCGACAAACATGGAGAAGCCCTGCACAGAGAAATAGACACCATAATACAGAAGCTGAAATATGATCTCGGTGAAATGGACTCAAAACACCTGGCTGTCCTTAAAAAAGAGGAAGATAAAATCAAACGCACCATTTCTGAAATCACACAGTGCATTACAGCTCTGAAGGAAGTACTAAACTCTAATGATGTCAGCCTTGTCTCTGCCTACAAATCTAGGAATGCACAATTCAGAAGACCGCCTCCTAGACTCACTATTTCATTGCCGAGTTTTACCCCACATAAGTTAAACAAAGAACAGCTTTTTCAACAGTTTGGGTTTATATCAAAAGTACCTTTTAAAACAGAAAAACCTGTCTGCACAATGAATTTTCCAGGTGCCGAGTCCTCCCTTCCAGACAGACCGCTCATTGATGAACCAAGGCTCATCGCCAATATAAACACCAAACAAATAGGATTATGTGGCGTGTCTTGTTTGAGGGATGATAAAATATGGGTTTGTGGTGACGGTGAGAATACAATAAGACTCTATGATCTGGGGGGAAATCTAGCGAAGTCAATCCCAACCAAGTCAGGTAACAAGTCATCAGAAACGCATGTAACAGTTACAATGAGTGGGGATCTAGTTTACACTGATTTCAGTAACAGGACTGTGAACATAGTGAAGAATACACAGATACAGACCCTGATAAGACTACGAGGGTGGAAACCTTACGATGTCTGTAGTACCTCCACTGGTGACCTCCTGGTTGTTATGGAAAGTGATGATATGAGACAAGCAAAAGTTGGGCGTTACTCTGGGTCCACAGCGGTACAAAGTATTCAGTTCAATGACATAGGACAACCTCTCTATTCATCTGGCAGTTCGAATTCTGTTGGCTTTGTCAAAGAAACAGCAATGAGTTACAATTCAAAATACATCAGCGAAAACAGGAACCTAGATGTTTGCGTGTCAGACTTCGGAGCCTGTGCAGTAGTGGTAGTCAATCAGGCCGGGAAATTCCGGTTTACCTACACTGGCTTTCCCACTACTATGAAGGGACAGTTTCGGCCATGTGGCATCACTACAGACAGTCAGAGTCGGATCCTGACAGCAGACTTTCCCAACCAATGCATTCACATCCTGGATCAGGACGGACAATTCCTCCGCTACATTGACAACTGCCATTTACAGCGTCCAAAGGATTTATGTGTGGACACCAGAGACAACCTCTTTATTGCTGAGTTCAAAACAGGGAACGTGAAAATAATTCAATATCTAATGTAAACAAACTATGCACATACCTATATGTATTCAAGTTTGCATTGTGTTTGTAAATTTATAATTGAATTTGGCCTTACAAACTTGTAAACGAGTAATCATTTCTGCTGATTAAGCTTACACTCGTTTTGTAGATTTGGCTACAGTTAAAGTATAAAGAAATCATTTTTGATCAGTTTTGATATCATCATACGTCCTAAATCATTTGAAGAATACAAGAGCAGTAACCCTTTCCTTGTGATTGTTAAATTCATAGAGGTCTGAAACAAACAGCCCGTCTTGGTGAGGTACCTGTAAAGGGCGAAACGAAATAGAAACGAAACGAAATATACCGAAACGAAACGATCCATACCGAAACGAAATCAAAACGAAACCTACCGAAACGACGTTTTAAATTCTGTTGTAAAAGACTTGAACAAAAGAAATAAAGTTGTACGTATTGCCGACAAGTTTGGGTGGGATGTCGTGCAAGAATATCAAGATGACCTTAATACTGATGATGCTGATGATGCTACTAAGCTTAGACAAGCTATTTTTAGAGCAAAGAAAAGAAACAACAACAGGAAGCCTCATGAGCGTAACAACCGTTCGTATTCTGGACAAGATTTGTAGGGCATTCCGGGACTCTTTTTTTGCGTCCGCATGGGCAGGATTTTGGATCAAGTTTCACCAGAGCAGAGTATGGAAGATATCCCTATTATCAGCCGTTCACATCATCTCAGCAATGGTACAGAAAGGCGGCATCATCTTCAAGTGGAAGTAGCGGAGCAGCAGCCCGGAACATCTGCTTCTACTGCAACAAGTTCGGACACTGGGCCAACAAATGTTCGGAAAAGGGAAACGACAGTTTCACAAACACAGCACCAGCAACAGCATCAGGCAGCAAACAATGACTTGGTGAGAGACTGTATTTTGTACAATGTGTTTGAATTTAAAAACTCTACTTCATCCAAAGTTAAAGGCAATTTAAAAATACATTTAGATTTTTGGGAAAGCCAAATACATGCTTCAGATTTTATTATGAATGATATACGGTATGGTTATTTTATTCCATTTGTAACTGAGCCGATAGCAGTGTTGCTGAAGAATAACAAATCTGCATTTCAGCACAGAGATTTTGTTGAGTCTGCTATTAATGAGTAATTGGTTTCAGGAATAGTTGTGGAGCAGACAGATAAACCTTTTGTTGTTAATCCTTTATCTGTAGCTGTTGACTCGGAAGGTTAATGTAGGTTGATTTTAGACCTTAGACACGTTAATCATGTATTGACAAAAGAAAATTTAAAATGGAAGGTATTGTGCATGCATTACAAATGGTTATGAAAAGGGGATTCATGTACAAATTTGACTTAAAGTCTGGGTATCATCAAGTTGATATTCATGAATTACATCAAAAGTATCTAGGATTATCATGGAAGTTTGAAAGCAAAACCAGATATTTTATTTTTACATGTTTACCTTTTGGATTATCAAGTGCTCCATATTAATTTACAAAGTTGCTCAGACCATTGGTCAAATTTTGGAGATGTAAAGGATTTAAATGTATTGTTTATTTAGATGACGGATGAGGTATAGCTGAAGATTATGCTACCTGTGTAAAGGTTGCTATGGAAGTTGAAAAAGACTTACGTTGTGCAGGTTTTGTAGTGAATAAAGAAAAGGGTGAATTTAAACCTAAGCAAGTTATTAAGTGGTTAGGTTTTGTATGGAATACAAACAATGGAACTCTTGCAGTACCAGACGAAAGATATTTAAAATTTCAGGAAGATATTAAATTTGTTGCTCATAACAAAAATTCTATTATAGCAAGACAGTTGGCTAAAGTTACAGGGAAGATTGTTTCATTTTCATTTAGCCTTCGTAATATTTGTTATATTATGTCTAGATACATGCATGTAGCTATAGCAGAATGTTTATCTCAGATTATCTTATTCAATGATAATATAATTTACGAAATTATGATTTGGTTAAACAATTGTAGATTTCTAGCCAGAGTGTGTCATTTTGTAAGTGATAATCCTCCTGAGCAGATTTTATATACAGATGCAAGCAACACGACAGGAGCAGGTTATTCTGTTAAAACTCTGTAAAAATTCTGTAGTTCATTACATGTGGACACCCGAGCAGAGGTGTCAAAGTTCTACATGGAAAAAACTTAAAGCTGTTTAAAGCTGTACAAGTTACATTAGAAAGTCTGAAGAATATGTTAAGTAAAAGGTTACTTAAGTTGTTCACCGATAACCAAAATGTTGTAAGAATTGTAGGGAAAGGCAGTATGAACAAAGAATTACAAAACTTAGCACTGTCAATCTTTACTGTTTGTTTGCAGAACAAAATTAGATTAAAAACAGAATGGATTCCAAGATATGAGAATGAAATTGCCGATGCTTACAGTAAGATTTTTGATTTTGATGACTGGTCTGTGGGTGATCATATTTTTCAATTGTTTAATAGGAAATGGGGTTCTTATGAGTATGATTTATTTGCAGATTGTAATAACAATAAATTGGAAATATTATATTCCAGATTTTGGAATCCAATTACAGCAGGAGTAGATGCTTTTGGGTTTGACTGGTCAGTTGGTAATAACTGGATTGTACCTCCAATTAATTCAATTGCAAGAACAATTAATCATTTGAAATTTTGCAAAGCAAGAGGGACTCTTATTGTTCCAAAGTGGCCGACAGCAACATTTTGGTCTATTTTGGTTTAACCATTTTCTGGAAATTTCAAGATTTGGTTAAAGAATGGGTGGACTATTATAAGCCTCATATGTTTTTTCAGAAAGGGTCTCATGAAGAGAGCGTATTTGCTGAACCACAATTTCAAATGAACGTGTTGGTACTTCGTATCGATTGTACAGATTTCTGAAAAGTTTTTGCCTTTGGTATTCCTAATTTTATCATATTGTGCCTTGATGGAGCAATATGACTAATTTAGCCTTGATGGGCACATGAACTGTTTAGCCTTGATGGGGCATTGTGTTTGATTTAGCCTTTATGGGACACATTGACTTAATAGCCTTGATGGGGCATATACATGATTGATTTAGCCTTGATTGGGCATTGTGTTTGATATAGCCTTGATGGGGCATTGTATTTGATATAGCCTTGATTGGGCATTGTGTTTGATTTAGCCTTAATGGAGAATTGTGTTTGATATAGCCTAGCTTAATGGTGTATTGTGTTTGATATAGCCTTGATGGGGCATTGTATTTGATATTTGATGAGAATTTTCTGTTTTGGCCTTTATTGGGCATTGTAATGTGTATTAAGTGTAATTAAAGAGATTCAAGATCCAAGACTAAAGGAAACAGTGTTTGGAATGGGTAATATAGTACTGAACAGCAGATCTGAAAATACCTATAAAAAGTATAGAACTTATTTTCTGAAATTCAAGGCTTGGTATAAAACATTTGATTTTCAGGATTTACCTGCTTTACCCTCTACAGTCGCAGTTTATTTGATACAGATCAATTCTTCAGCAGCGGTTATTGATGCAGCATACTATAGTATTCAATGGACTCATTGCATAAACCTGGTTAACAATCCGTGCGATAACAGTCTTATGAATTTAATTTTAGAAGGCGGAAAAAGATTAAGGACCTATAGTTAAGAAGAAACCTATTACACCAGAAACTTAAGAAAAAAATATGGATAAGTTTTCAGGTTGAAAATTTGTATCACTCCAGACTTGTTTGCATGGTACTATTGGGTTATGCTGGTTTTCTGAGGTACGATGAACTTGTACATATTAAGATGTGTGTATTAAGTTTCATCAATCTGGTTCACATATTGAAATCAAAATTGAAAAAAGTAAAACAGATGTGTTTAGACAAAGTAACATAGTCGTTATAGCTAAAACAGGAAATAAACTCTGTCCTCTTAGTTATCTTGAAAAATATATATCATACACTGGTCTTTTGTTTCAGTTTGAAGAATTTATTTTCAGAGCAGTCACATTTTTTAAGAAAGAAAATGTTTACAGGTTGAGTAAAATAAACAAGCCTTTGACATATAATAGAGCGAGAGAACTTCTGTTAGATGTTCTTAAAATTGTTGGAGTTGATTTCAAATAATATGGTTTACATCGTTTGAGAAGTGGGGGAGCTACAACAGCAGCTAATAAAAATGTTCCAGACAGGCGCTTTAAAGTACATGGTAGATGGCGTTCAGAAAATGCAAAAGATGGATATGTTTTGGATTATTATTTTGGAGTATTAACGAAAAGTTATCTGTTACTTTGAATCTTGGATTATGATATCTTTAATTTCTTAATTGCATAATTAGTATACCGTTGGTGTCGAACTGGTTGATAGGTCACTCACTCTAACACCTGTGTTGTTGTAATTTATAAAATACGTAGAATAGAAATACTTTATGTTCGGATGAGTGAAACGAAGGAGAACATAAATACATTTCTGTAAGTGGTATTTTTTACGGACTACTTATTTTAGCGCTGTTATACAAGTAGTTGTTTGGTTGTAGTATATATAGAACTGATCAGTTATAGACAGGTCATCGAAGAGCAATCAACCCTTTCGAACACGATTTTTTTTTGTTTATAGGTACTTGTGTGAAATATAATTGAAATGTATTTATATATAATATTTACATTGTATTTTGTAGATATATTTGGAATTATACAATTATTGGGCCTAATTCCAGTTCATCGCTATTAAAGTCGCGTGCTGATTGTAAATTACGGCGAATAAACTGGTTGATAGCTCACTCACTCTTACACCTGTGTTGTTGTTATTTATAAAATACTTAGAATAGAAATACCTTATGTTAGGATGAGTGAAACGAAGGAGAACATATACGATTAAAGGCTAAAAATAAGAGTAAGTCATAATAAAAGAGAAGACTACGCATATTTTCAAATAAGTATTTTGAAATTAAATTGCAGGCACGAGCATATTTGCAGCAGCAGCTAATTTACAGTATGAACGTATAAATAAATTGCGAAGGGAACCTTTATCAGTGTCAAATTTTATATAACAAGTGTTTGAACTATGTAAATTTTATATGAAGTAAAGAATAACCCTTACTTATTATACATATAATTATATACCTTAATGATTTCAAAAATATTCTGATATTTTCGTTTCGGTAGGTTTCGTTTTGTTTTGATTTCGTTTTGTTTTGTTTCGTTTCGGTAGGTTCCTTTTTGTTTCGGTAGATTTCGTTTCGTTTCGGTAAATTTCGTATCATTTCGTTTCTATTTCGTTTCGCACTTTACAGGTACCCGTCTTGGAACGTAAACAAAACCCTCTTCTTTTAATAAAGACGTCTTTGTAGTAAAGATTTTCAATGGAAAATAAATAATCATAAATATTGATAAATGTAAAATAAATCAAGTAATTTGATTACGGTTTTTTGAATCTGGTAGCATTTTCAGAAAAAAACACATCTACGTTCAAATAGACTGGCGGTCAGCCATTGGCCCTTATTAATAATCTTCAAACTTCCTTTCAAAATTCATTATCTTCAGGACGAAAGTGAAATGAACTAACGTTATCGCACAAAGTTTCAAACAACGAATTTATCAAAACGCTTTCACAATGATTAAATTTGTAATGATGAATATAGGTACCTCGAGGCAACAGAAGTTTACCTATAGTTTATTCACCGTATGTAATTTATTTTAATACAGATTCTTCACAAAATTAACTTAATATGCAGTAATGGCGAGAAAACGAGGAAAATTGTAGTTTAAGGACACATGAGACGTTCCTAAATTTAATATAATTTTCCTTGTTATTTAATTGTAAAATTCAGGGTACATTACCAGGCTCTTTTCGGAGCTAGAATATTTCGATTTTTTCTTAAAATAGCATGCAAAATGCATTTGAATGCTTGTAAATAAAGCCATACTATACATTTTCAACTGAACACTTTATATCTAAATAAAAAAAAGAATCATAGTACATAAAAATATAATTATAAAATCACTAAGTGGAAATCTTCACATTGTGGAGAAAGGAAAAAATAGAAAAAATGAAAGATAGGTCGCATCTGACCTTAAAAAGATGTCTGAAATGTACATGTCTTCACAGAATAATAACACAAAAAGCAAATATCGAAGACTTTTAATTATTTTACTCATTATTATTTTAAAGTGCAATTTTAATGTGTGTGTGTGTGTGTGTGTGTGTGTGTGTGTGTGTGTGTGTGTGTGTGTGTGTGTGTGTGTGTGTGTGTTGGTGTGTGTGTGTTGGTGTGTGCGGGGGAGGGGTGGGAGGTGGGGGTGAGGGGTGTATTGTGTTGGATTCTGCAATCAAAAGTTTTTATCTTAAGTATTTTTTTTAAGTCTACACACACACACAGCTTAAGTAACTTGAAAACAAAAATTTGGATCAATATTCTTCTTTCGGCACACATTAAAATTGCATTCTCAATTAATAATGTATAAAGTAAAATAAGTTCTTTGATTAGATTATTTGCTTTTAATGTTAATATTCTGTGTATACTCGTACCCTTTCAGACATGATCTTTCTGCACTGACAGGGCAACTTACAAATAAATCGTTTTTTCCTCTATTATATATAATCGGAATGAACCATGCAGCAGATACAAACTTATTCTATTTTAAAAAGGTAAAATTAAAATAAATATTAAAAAAAAAAAGGTTTCCAATTTCATTACATAATTAACATATTGATCTTTTTGTTTTAATTAAACGTTGTTATCAAACATTAAAGATTCAACCTGCAATGTCGTAAATTCTTAAATTATTTCAGATTTGGCAGAACCGTCTTCTATAAATTCAGAAAATAAAATCAAAAGTATCGGTAAATAAAATAAAGTTTTAGATTCTATATATATGGCATGAAATAAGCTATATTTAAGCAAACATTTTCTCTCGACTTTTAATCAAGTAATATATGCTAAATGTGCCAAACTATGTCGATAGAAATCATAGACAGATGTCAAAATCTGTTTTCTGAACAAAATGAATATATCACAATGCACAATATAACTGGAAGTTTTAATTGCACTGAAATTAGGATGCTAAGTTGAAGTCCTCTAAAACTGTTGTGATAAAAAATGTTTATTTTCATCTTGAAAACCTTTTGCCACAAAATAAAGTTCCTTACTAAACTCTTTAAATATGTCTCTTTTATTGGTATAGTGGAGGTTTTTTTTATTGGGGGGGGGGGGGGGGGGTAATTTATAACATAGATATATTAGAAGGATTAATATATGATGCAGAATTTTCAAAATAGAGGTGACTCAAAATGTTTACTAAAAACAGAGGTACGGACCTCTTTGATTCAACCAACGGTCAACTTAATTTTTATTACATTTAAATATTTTCTTATATTTAATTAGCGGGGTCATGACAATGATACCGTAAAATCTAAATATTTAAATTTTTCAGTGTCTTTGATAATTTTCTATCATAAAACACGCACCTCATTATGTTAAAAAATGATTCCTAATTCCTTAATTTAACTGAATTTTCATTGAATTGAATAAATTTGCATTCTGTGATATTTTATGTTCTTTGTTATTTATGAAAATGTCCTTATATATATATATATATATATATATATATATATATATATATATATATATATATATATATATATATATATATATATATATATATATATATATATATATATATATATTGTTTTGCTTTATAAAACTTGAGAGAATTTCAGCACAAATAATGAATAAAGAAAAGGGAATAGGATCTTCTTGTCTACAACCCCTTTGTATATCAAGTTGTACTGATAAAAATTCACTTTGAAAATCCAGGCATGGCAATTTGTATTTAAATTTTTTTCCCCACTGAATAATATACATGTATAATTTAAAAAAAACAAACGAACACCCCCCTGCCCCTTCCCCTGCCCCCCCCCCCCCCTAAAAAAAAAACAAACACACGCACAAAAAAAAACAACCCACAAACAAACAAAAAGTAAAACTTTAAAGATAAACGACCATGACACAAAGTCGGGCTTTTCAAAATCAGGGAAGACCAGAAGACCTTGGATTTCATTTATCTCTGTGTAGGACATCTGATCATAGACAAAGCGAGTATTTTCCCCTATGTATCTACCTTTCATGAAACCAGACTTTGTATTTGAAAGATTAAAAGTTAACTTGTTTGATTCTAAAACTTAGACAATTAAATATAATCTTGAATAGAACATTTAAAAGGGTTATTGGTCGTCTATTTTTTTTTTAATTTCTTTTATATTTAATATTAAACTACCAATACCCGTTAAGTCAATCTTTTTTCATTGTTTTGTTAAACTAGTTCCAAGGCTCTAAATAACAGAAATATATTGTCGGTTTTTTAACCCTCCTCGATCCAGCGAGCTCGATCACGTTGCCTAATAACTTTACCTTCCGAATGTCATCGCGTTAATTATTTTCATCTAATTTATCGAAATCAATGGAAGCATCTGATTCAAAATCCTTGACTTATTGCAATAGTGTTATATGCTACAACTATTTTGAAGGGAAGTAAATTTATGTATTAAGAGAGATATAACTTTAATCTGTCCCAGAATCGATACAAAAATAAGTAATTAACTGAGTTCTCTGCACAAGAAATCGATTTGTGAGTTGATTTTAATCAATCCTCCTATGCAGTTACACAGACAAACCGAAAGTGAAACAGTGTTTGGACCTCAGCACAAATCATTGCTGCTGACAAGACTTAGTTCTTGTAAATAATTGATAAATTCGATGTAATGTATGCTAAAGCATTGTTTTTCAAGGAATTTATAAATACCTTGAAAATAGTCAGATTTTAAATGGTACGAACAATTAAAATATATTTTTGTAGTCATATGTATTCCTACTCCAGAGTTCAATATAGTCTCGTTCAACTCGACGCTCGGCTATCTCCGTAAATCCTTGTCGGAGATTTACGGTGTCAGCTGAGCGTTTGGTTGAACGAGACTAGAGTTCAATATTGCTTGGATCCATACTTTTTTCGAGAAATATTTCTATTACTGGTACATAGTTTGATTGAATTAATTTTATCCCTATATATTATTTTAACATGATTCATATGGGGGTTTCTCGACATTCTTGTCGAAAAAGTCCAAAAAATTCATATTATAAAAATGTGCGTAATTCAAATTAGAAACTTGTCATGCAAAATAACATATCATTGATTTTAAAATAGATAAATATCGACAAAATCAACTCCCGTCAGTTCTTCAGTACTTTGATTTATATGTGCTGTGCTGTGCCTTAAATTGATAAATTCGTACCACGAGCCTGTTAGTTGGGATCGACTATAGTGGGGAAAAAGAAATCTTAGAAAGGGTCGTATTTTTTTTTACAATATCAAAGTTGATACCACAATATTCAGCATTTTGTTTTTCTGATATTAGTTTTTTTCCTTATCTGCAAACTGATTTACTGATATAAGACCATAAAGACATACCGTATCAAATTTTCACGATTTTGTATTTTCATAAACAATACCAAAATAAAAAATTCAATTAATATTATAGAATATTGCTTCCAACTAGTTGTACTGAAAAATTCAATCCTGAATTTCTTTCATACAGTTGTTATTGTAACAAGTCGAGCGGTCCTTGCCACAAAAGAAAAACACCGTTTTTCTAACACACAATCTATTCAGGATGGCAAAATATCAATATCACAACACAGACTAAGATGCTGACAATTTCAAACAATACAACCTGAAACCCGGGGCTATCACCGTTTTAAAAACTACTCGTCATAAAAATAAAGAAAATGCTACTTGTTCTCGTATCTGCAGGATTTGTCGTTCTCAAGCTCAATATCAACAATACACAGCGTATAAGAATTGTACTGAATAATAAATATTAAAAATGCATAAACTTGCGCCGATCCGGACAGCTAAACTCGACACACGCAGTCTAATTCTATCTTGGTAAAATCACACCCCCACCCCATTTCTACTAAGTATGCTAATTAAGTCCTCATAATTTCCAGTAAACTGTAAATAATCTAGTCAGTCTTATCCGGACACCCGGACAACTCGTTATTAAAATGAATAACCTATCTGAACTTATGAACTAAGAAAATCCGAACAACAATAATGCGGATTCCGAACAATCCGGACAACTCGTAATTCTAAACTTGAAACAGTTCAAATAAATATAACAGTTCCTTTTATAGACCACAACTAATAACTAGAACTATAACACTGGAAAGACTGGTCTACATGGTTGTTATACTATACGGATTCTGTCCGGACGACGAAGTCCTTATAAAAATTAGCATCGTCTACGACCAGGTTCATCTTGGTTATCTACCTTATATGGAGTTCTCAGAGGAGTGCTCAACTGAACGGGATGTGATCGAGTGATCAAGTGATACTGCTGCTGGAACTAGCCTATATTTATAAACTTCTCCAACCAATGAGTACTTGTCCTTTTCTGTCCGGACACTAACAACCAATCAAATATCTGTACGGATTTTGGACATTCCGGACAAGTTTCCTAATTTCCGAACAAGCATATTTAAATAATAAATAAACATTTTATTCCTATACAAAGCCTTGTCCGGATTAATTTAATTACACGGACACATATTTCTAAGTCAAAATACGCATATAGCTTTAATACACATCCTTGCGATATTTTACACTAAAGGAATTTTGAAATTAAGCGCCTTCTGAAGTAGTGCGCGTAGCGATATACTTGAATACGGAAGTTCGCTACGAGGACATAGTTCATCAATCGAGGTGACAGATAAAAGCAATCATCGATCATACTGAGGTAAAAATACGGAAAAATAGTGATCAGCATCTAAATACAATAATACATGATATAATAAGGCATACAACAATGTTGATAACACAAAAATAAGTGTCAGAATTAGTCTCGTTCAACCAGACGCTCGGCTGTCTCCGTAAATCTCCGACGAGCAGAGAGAGAAAAAAAATATCATCAGAAAATTATCGCCTTTGCGCCGTACTGTTCTCTAACCAATGAAAAATGCAAATTTTCACCCCAGAGGGTCACAAAAGAGAGGAAGTGAACAATCCGGAAACAGTAAATTATTTTAACTCTTTATACCAATAAGGAAGACGGTAATAAACACGCCATATTGGATTGAGGTTTGTATTTAATGATATTTTGACTTTAGCAAGAAAAAAAATCAATACTCTCAACGCGTTGTAAATGTAGACCTGTGGCTTTATAGTAGGGCGTTAGGCGAGGGGGATAGTATTTTGGACGCCCTTTTTAGACCAAATATCAAGCCAATCTGAATATCAGCCAAAATGAGGATGTAATTTTTTTTGCTAGGGAGGGGAGGGACGTTGAGTCTTTTTGAGACTTTTTCTGTATCTGCAGGCACGTAGCGCAGGAAAGAATTTTCTTACATTTACATACCAAATATTATTGAATTAGCATGGAGACCCAAGAGAAATTGAATTGACAATAAGGAAATAAACAGTGAAATTGAAGTAAAAATGTATACCCCCCCCCCCCCCCCCCGGTTTAGAATTTTCAGGTCCCCCACCCTTTTTTTTTTTGCTTGTCAAGATTTTTTGGATGAGTCTGCCCCCCCCCCCCACTTTCAAAAACGATGCTACGTGCCGGTGTAATGAAGAATAATGACCCCCGTAGAATAATGACCGGGGGTCATTTTTTGACGTAGAATAATGACCCCCCGGTCATTATTCTACGCAGAAAAATGACCCCCCGGTCATTATTCTACGTCGAAAAATGACCCCTTTGCCTGAAGAATAAGTGTCATTTTCATAAAAATGAGCACACTCCACATGAAGAAAAGTGACCCCTGTAGAATAATGACCCCCTTGTAGATTAAAGTTTTTCAGTATGTTTTTTAGTATTTGTGAAATAGTCTTTACATTATTGTAATTTTTACTGCTGCAGTTTACAGAAAGTAACAGAAATTATAATTCATATTCAAATAAACTTAAAGTGAAAGAAGGGGTATAGCTTAGAAAATAAAAATCCGTCCGTTATAACAAGACATTGACGTATTGCATCGGGGTATGGTTGTCATCTGAAAGGGGCATGGTCACGATTTTAGTCAAAAAAAAATTCCGATCTTAATGTTCACAATGCTTTAGTAAGGCATTTTAATAGGCAACAAATATTTGAGTGTCATTCGTTACATTTTGAATGTTGAAGTAAAATTCTAATTTTAGACCCAATGAATGTGTTAAACGTAAGGAACTGTTTATTTATGCTTAAAATGAAAAAGAAGATAGACAAATCAGCTTGAAAAAGATTTTTAACTGGTATATTGAACCTATGTAAACAACAACAGGGCACGAGCCTTGTTTACATGACAAAGAATTGTGAGCCCTGTATCTTGCTTATAACTTTACAACTGACCCTCAAATTTCATTTGATCAGTAGAAATACTTTCCTTAAGCAATGTAAATAATGAAAACAGAAAAATAGAATTTGACCAAATCGTGACCACGCCCCTTTAACAATTACATTTACATATATCTATGGTGTTCTGATAGGGCCACTCCGACCTTAATATAGGGCGAAGTTGCAAAGGCGATAGTGCGAAGGCGAAGGAGCAAAAGTGCGAAGATGCGACGACGAAGCGCGAAGATGTGATGCCTAAAGTGCGAAGGCGAAGGAGCGATACTACTTTCCCTTCCCAACTTCGCACTCTGGCCTTCGCATCTTCGCCTTCGCCTTTTTTGATTGCATTCAGCAAGTCTCGGTCGATTACATAGAATTTAATGCAGGCACCGTACTCACCAAGGCTTTTCGATTAATCCAGGCTATTATTGGTACGCATGCGTTAGGCCATCGCGCTTACTATGAATGTTTATAATGTGTACATGTGACATATATGTTTATCAGTGCTGGCTATGCCTAATCATTATATACTCCACACAAAATTTAATGTCCACCATAATGTGTACATACATGTATGCTCTTCCAGACTCCTATCACTTACCAGCCGTCTGTTTACCGTGAACCAAACACATGCAGTAACATTCTTATTTCATGATGCGACACTCCTTGCTTATGCATGGATCCAGGGGGGGGGGGGAGAGGGGGCCCGTCCCCCGGGAAAATTCAATATTAATTTTTTCACGCAGTAAAAGAGGAGAGGGGGTCCGGACCCTATCCCCCTGAATAATTTAATTTTATTAATTTTATAAAAATAAAATTTCCAAAATATGCCTCGGAACCCTTAAACGATAGAGAGCTCTGCAATTATAAAACATAGGTAATCAGAGATTACAAAGCTCACCGAGACGAGGCATCACCTTTTTGAGGCATCACCTTTAACCTTTATGAGACCACCTTTATCATATTATATGAAAACCATCCTTTATGATCTTGGATATTCATGGATTCTGTTTTGACATATTATCGTATATCATCTGTTAAAATTTTTTATGATAATCATATGATCAAATGTTAATGATAATCAATACAATTATATAAGATTAAAAATTGCATCCTATCATACCTACAATATATATCATATAATACCATAAAATACCGTACAAAAATTGTGAGACATGATATTGTAAAGTATGATATGACATTTTATTGTGTTATACATTATTGTATTTGATCAAATAATACAATATCATAAAACATAATACAATATAGTATTATATGAAACAATATCATATTGTAATAATACATCATAACATTGAAAACTGTGTTATTATATTGTATAATATAGTATGATATTGTATTGTATGATACTGTTTAATATTTGATAAATAATATGATATTGTATTATATGATACAATATAATTTGATACAACACTGCATCATATCAAAGGATTCAATATCATGGGATAAAATAAAATATTATATATTACAATTATATTGTACATATTGTATCATATGATACAATAATATATATTACAACATCATAAAATACAATTTCATGTAATATGATTATATATCATATTAACGAATATCATATAATACAATATCGTATGATACGATATTCGTTAATATGACAATATCATATATACAATTTCATTTGATATAATTCTATATTACAGAAACCAATATCATAATATACAATACTGTATAATACAATTTCATAGAATATACAATATTATATCATAGGATACAATATTATATATTGCAATATCAGATGTAATAGTTTAATGTGATTTAATTATTAATTAATAAAACAATATAATATTATACAATATTGTATCATAATATACAATACTATACAGAACAATATCATGATACAATATCATATCATAAAATATAAAAAAAAATATACAATATTATATCGTATCATATAACGTTTTACAATATAACATATGGTATTATATTGTATCCTTTTAAACAATAGTGTTTCATATCATACAATACTATATCATAGGAATCATGTTATATCATTTAACAACAACTACATGTATCTATCAAGCAGGTTTGAGTGAGGTAGGAGATTTCTTTAGCGTCCTTGATAATGGAGATCAGGCTCTGCATCTGAAGCAACCTCTGCATTTCATTTATAATATAGTTAAATCAACTATGCAAGCTATCATCTATAAAACATGTGACCTGTTCCAAAAACTAAACCTCATCCAGCATCCGTAACCTTTAGCTCAGATTCAGCATTGAAGCCTGTCAGGTGCATCAGTATCATAAGACACACCATCCATGCAAGTTTGGTGAAGTTAGGACCAGTAATAACTAAGATATCATCATCAGGGGCACCAGCAATTAAAACCTTTACCTCCTCAAGCATCCCCAACCTATGGCTCTGATTCAGCATCCATGCCTGTCAGGTGCATCTGTATCATAAGATTCACCATCCATTCAGGTTAGGTGAAGTAGTAATAGCTTCGATACAGGACATGCACCAAAAACTTTAACCAGCTCCGGACGCCAACGCCGGGAATATAGCATAAGCTCCCCTTGACTTCGTCTCGGTGAGCTAAAAAGGCGAAAGCGCGAAGTTGCAAAGGCAAAGAAGCGATAGTAGTATCACTTCTTCGCCTTCGTAACTTGGCACTTTCGTCTTCGCATCTTCGCGCTTCGCCGTCGCATCTTTTACATTCTTCCTATTGTTCATGAATTATACTTGCATTGAGGATTTCAACTATTTCAAACTGCTGGGTATGCAAGTGCATCACGCGGAATTAATGATAAAACCAAAAATATGAAAAGTTTACTCCAATGTTAGGCATTATAACCAAGCTGAAGTTAGTAGGCACTGACAGCAGCCATTACGCCAGTAGAGGTTAACAGCCAATAAGGAAAATCGTCAAAGTACTGAGAGAACTCGTACAGAAAATACATTTTACTTTATCGTCGGCATACTTTAGTAAGTTTAGTTAATATCAAGATGATTAATGCATCACTAGTTTGTATGAGCATTGGTAACTTTGGATACAATAAAGATCGTGTGATCAAAATCAAGGGGATATAAACCCCGAACATGGGGCCTAACCTCTTATCAACCCTTTTAGAAACAATCTTTTCTTATTATAATCGATCAGTGTTTATTATGTATTAAGATTTACTATAGTCAGGTACTCTTCACACATTTGCTCTAAAAGAATAAAGTCTATTCATGATTACAAATACAACATTACAACGAATGTTTAGAATATTGATGTTCATGTATCAAGTAGAAGAAAATAAAACTAATGCAAAGGATTTTTTAAAAATTACTTTCCTCAAGAAATGTAAATAAGAATAATTCATATTCCCACGTAACTTGTCCCCTTAGTCTTTTTCCATAAAGATATATATATGTATCATTCTAAGATTGACAATTCATTCACCAGTGAATATTGCTTATATTATTACAACAATTATTCTTTCATGATTATTGTTCGTTAATTATCACACAATATCCTCATTGTGTATGAATCTGTCTTTATTTGCGCCATTTCCCGCCGTATTTCGATGAGAGAAGTGACGTAACTGTTAACAATCAATTTGTGGCAATATAAGAGTGTTTTGTGTGTGCCTGCTACGAATATGCAAAACTAATATACAGCGATTTATTTACAAATTCGGTGTTTATAACTTCAAAAGCAGTTGAACAGAGTGAAAAATTAAGTAAATTTCAAAGTCATTTCTTGGATACGGTGTAACCAATTTCTATTCATGTTTACGGGGGGGGGGGGTCATTTTTCTATGGGGGTCATTTTTCTTCGTGTTAAACATGAAGAAAAATAACCCCTGGGTCTTTTTTCTTCAGAAAAATCCAATTATACTTCAACTAGGGGGGTCATTATTCTACGTCGAAAAATGACCCCCGGTCATTATTCTACGGGGGTCATTATTCTTCATTACACCGGATCTGTATGTAATGTGTTCCAATTATGCCCTTCCATTTAACTGTTTCTGATCAAAATTGCTTAAAATATTAAGAAAAAGATAGCAAAATAGTAAATTTTAATCAGACATCTCACTCCAACCATACAAACATTAAGAAAAAATTGGGGGTTTTTTTTGGGGGGGGGGGATATTTACTTAATCGCACTATGTACATTTAGTTTTGTGATTTAGTGTTCATTTTGTATTTTTTCATACCCCCACACCCCGCTTTGTATGCAATGTTTAAACAACCTTAACTACTTGTTCAATCAAACATAATGTAAAATGTTTAAAAATTACAAAACAGACAGTAACTCTGCGTACATGTATATAATGTACTTTGCACAAAAAATGACAGTTTATTGCTTTAAAAATATAAACCTAAACGGTTTTAGAAATTTGTTTATTTTTAAGGTTCTTCTGCAATAAGTAAGGTGTCTGACCATGGATTCTAGAGCTTGGCTTCAAGACGTGTTACGGTGTCGTCTCTGCGAGACCCCTGGTCCTCCTTTGCATTGTGATATTTGTCACATCCATCTGTGTAAAGCCTGTGTGAGGGAACATATCTCTGATCCATCTATAGAACACAAAGTAGTTTCATTTGAGAACCGTGGATTAACTACTTATTATCCTAAATGTCCAAAACATTCCACAAAACAATGTGAACTTCGTTCACAATGTATATCTTCTAGTGAACATGAACAGCACAGAAAATTTGACATTTTGGAAAGTATTGAACACAAAAAATCCATTATACAGAGAGATTTGCAAGAACTAGAGAAAACAATATATCCCAAATACCAAGAGATTGCCTCTACAATTCTAATGCAGAAAGCTGATCTAAATAAAAACACGCAGAAATTGACAACAGCAATCGACAAACATGGAGAAGCCCTGCACAGAGAAATAGACACCATAATACAGAAACTAAAAGTTGATCTCGGTGAAATGGACTCCAAACACCTGGATGTCCTTAAAAAAGAGGAAGATAAAATCAAACGCACCATTTCTGAAATCACGCAGAACATTGCAGATCTGAAGAAATCACTAAACTCTAATGATGCCAGCCTTGTCTCTGCCTACAAATCTAGGAATGCACAATTCAGAAGACCGCCTCCTAGACTCACTATTTCATTGCCGAGTTTTACCCCACAGAAGCTAAACAAAGAACAGCTTTTTCAACAGTTTGGTTTAATATCAAAAGTACCTTTTAAAACAGAGAAACCTGGCTGCACAATGAAT
Source organism: Magallana gigas (assembly GCF_963853765.1). Classification (NCBI taxonomy): domain Eukaryota; kingdom Metazoa; phylum Mollusca; class Bivalvia; order Ostreida; family Ostreidae; genus Magallana; species Magallana gigas. The sequence goes on from NC_088857.1 coordinate 16,540,062, forward strand.
TTTCCAGGTGCCGAGTCCTCCCTTCCAGACAGACCGCTCATTGATGAACCAAGGCTCATCGCCAATATAAACACCGAACAAATAGGATTATGTGGCGTGTCTTGTTTGAGGGATGATAAAATATGGGTTTGTGGTGATGGTGAGAATACAATAAGACTCTATGATCTCGGGGGAAATCTAGCGAAGTCAATCCCAACCAAGTCAGGTTACAAACCATCAGAAACGCATGTAACAGTTACAATGAGTGGGGATCTAGTTTACACTGATTTCAGAAACAGAACTGTGAACATAGTGAAGAATACACAGATACAGACCCTGATAAGACTACGAGGGTGGAAACCTCGCGATGTTTGTAGTACCTCCACTGGTGGCCTCCTGGTTTCTATGGACAGTGATGATTCGAGACAAGCAAAAGTCGGGCGTTACTCTGGCTCCACAGCGGTACAAAGTATTCAGTTCAATGACAAAGGACAACCACTCTTCTCATCTGCACTTGACGGTTCCTTTAGCTTTGACAAAGAAACATTAATATGTAACAACTCCAAATACATCAGCGAAAACAGGAACCTAGATGTCTGCGTCTCAGACTTAGTAGCCTGTGCAGTAGTGGTAGTCAATCAAGCCGGGAAACTTCGGTTTACCTACACTGGTTTTCCCACTACTACTAAGGGACAGTTTAAGCCATGTGGCATCACTACAGACAGCCAGAGTCGGATCCTGACAGCAGACTTTACCAACCAATGCATTCACATTCTGGATCAGGACGGACATTTCCTCCGCTACATTGACAACTGCCATTTACAGCGTCCACAGGATTTATGTGTGGACACCAAAGACAACCTCTTTATTGCTGAGTTCATAACAGGGAATGTGAAAATAATTCAATATCTAATGTAAACAAACTGTGCACATACATGTATGTATTAAAGTTTGCACTGTGTTTATAAATTTATATTTACATGTACCAAGTATAATTTCCTATAGTTCTAGGAAAGTTATAGTTAATTCATGGCTCTATAGAAACAGTCAGACTGAAATCTACACGTCCCATTTATCGATTGGTCGAAATCTACAGCGGCTGAAAGTGACAGGACTGAAATTGACACGCTCTTTTTATCGATTTGTCTGAACCTACAACAACCTAAGTAAAATCACGGACTGCACGAAATAATCATGATGATGCCAGACTCAAAGTCAGACTCACAGGAGAAGAATTTGCTTTTTCTATTAGCTAACGTATTTATGTACATTAACAGTAATTTAATTTATTAATTAGTTAAAGAAAGATTTTTTTTTATTGACATTTGTTCTTAATACAAGAAAGATGTTAATTTATGAAGGTAGCGATCATTGCAGGAAAAATATACAAAACCCGAATTTTAAGTTGATAGGTCTTGAAATAGCGGAGATGTACGTCATTGCAACTTTTAAAATCTTACATCAAACACACGCTACTTACATACAAAATTCCGATAAAATTCCTTAAATACTCCCCATACTGAACTTTTATTCTGCAACCACATTGATTCTGACAGGACCAGCCATTTTCACGTCTTCGACTGATTCTGACTGGACCATTAGGAATATTAACCAATGAAACTAAGTTTAACATTAGCGATCACAATGGCCGGTCTGGTCAGAAGTTGATGTGGCAGCAGAATAAAGGTTCAGTTTGGAGAGAATAATGACGTATATCTCCGCTATTTCAAGACCCATCAACTTAAAATTCGGCACGAGTGTATCTCAGACATTACTTTTCTGAAAAATACATGCATATTGCGATTGTTTTAAATATCAATTGATTTATAAGGCTTTTGAAGAGTTCGACCCCTTTCTTTATTTATGGTTACATTGAAATTAATGTTAAAACGGGCTTGGCCCCTGTGGATTCATATTGTATTCTTATGCAGCTATGTAATCATGTACGTAATTTTGTGTGTGTGTGTGTGTGTGTGTGTGTGTGTGTGTGTGTGTGTGTTATTCCTTTATTGGCGTATGTTCTTTTTACATCTACACTAAAATGATGGACGACTGGCATGTATCGATATCCTCCCTACTTTTTGTTATCACTAATTTTGTGTCATGGTCATGCAAGTAAAGGTGACAAACAATAAGAAATTCCTGAGGGTCAAACAGGTGCAATTACTACGTTTTTCTTCTCATTCTTTTTATTTTCTAGCATAAATGTTTAATTCATGGCTGTATTTCTTTATCAAAACAACAACATAATTGTAATTTCCTTTGAAGTAAATAAACAAATAATTCATCGACAATAATGAATTAAGGTCAATGAACAGGTAACTAAATTATAGGAAAGAGGTTGAAAGTAGAATAGATCTCTCGACAAAACTGATTTATAGAATGCCAGTTTCACGGATTTCCTTGTGTCCACGCCTGCCAGAAATCACTATTGTGTCATCTTCGTTGTTTGTTTGTTCGTTCGGGCAAACTGACGACTCTGAAACAACTTTTGTTTCAAAACATTTTTCTGGATCTTTCATCGGTGACTGCAACTTTTGAGTAGTTGCAGCTTCACTACTGGTGTCAGTTTCTTCGTTTACGTAATCTGAAAACTTTGAAGAACTCTTTTGTTTCTCAGCTGTTTTGGGTTCCTCCTTTTTGCAATAGGAGACATTCACTGAATTGCTGTCGTTCCCATCTTCGTTTTCGTTGATTCCAGGTGTAACATCAACAATGAGCAAATTCTGACGTTCAGACTGTATTTCGAGGTCTTCTGTAGTTTCCATTTCTTTCCTTTCTAGAGAACGGTAGTTTGATAACTCTACCGGAGTTTTTTGGCGACATCTTACTTTGACATTCCTGACTATGCAAACAATGATAGACATTAGTATTACTCCAAGAACACTAACTCCAATGGATATTCCAATGACTTTCGAATGTCCATCTTGGGTAGCTGGCTAAAATAAGTGAAGAATGTAAATTATTAGATACCGTGCCAAACATCTATACAAAGACTAATAAACTATAATGGTAAATTGTAATCAAAAGTACTAGTGATATAATGATACCACAGTTGGAAATGCTCAAGTATCTGCAGTCTAGATATATTGTCATTTTTAACTGTCGATATGGTTTTTTTTATTCCCCCTTCGAAGAAGTAAGGGCATATTGCTATGCTGCTGTCTGTCGGTCGGTGGGTCGATCTGTCAGTCGGTCGTTTGGTCCACCAACAGTTTCCGTTCATTTACTTCGCAAGGGATGCACATATTGAAATGAAATTTGGTATACAGGTTAATCATAATAATATATAAGTCAAGTTCGATTCTGGATACGATCGAGCATTTTTCGACAGAGTTATGCCCCTTGGACGTAGAACAATTCCAACTATTTGAAGTTTCCGTTTATTTTCTTTGCAGAGGATGCACTTATTGAAATGAAATTTAATATATAGTTTTATCATAATAATATCTAGGTCAAGTTTAATTTTGGGTACGTTCAAGCATTTTTTGAAAGAGTTATGTGCCTTAAACGTAGAAAAATTTCAATTATTTGTAGTTTCCGTTAATTTTTTTTGCAGATGTTTCCAAGGGAGGGGGCATAAGTGTTTTCCAAACATCTCTGGTTTTTTTTAGAATTGCTTTGACTAATTACGTTGCCTGTTTAGCAAGTGCTGATACATGTACTTTGAAAAAAAAAATTATATATATATATAATACTGAAATTATCATGATATAAATATCTGCTGTTGCCCTTACGTGTGAAGATGTGATTTCTTTGAGTGTTGTCAGTTCTTCTGTTGTGGTGTGGTATTGCACAATGGTCAGTGGTTGTTTAGAGAGTGTAAAGCTGCATTGGTCGAAAAACCCGTCCTTATCGATGATGGATAAAACGACAGTTTGAATACAGCAATGGCCACTAAAAAAAGTGTGGTGAAGGAGGTATCAATCCATATTGTTTGTAATGTAATAAAACGATAGTTTGAATACAACAATGACTTACGGCAGAATGATTGTAAAATAGGTATCAATAATCCACAGTACTTTTGTTTTTGTTTATTTTCAACATCACGTAATTCATTTGTTTAGGAAGTCTTGCTCAAAAGTTTATAATATTAATATTATTTCAAGTTGTGTACTCTTCTTATAAGTCAAACATTGTGTTTACCTTATCAATATAGGTACAGAGAAGTTTGAGTCTGTTAGATTCATATGATCTAGAATAACATTGTCGGTAGATACTCTAATGAGTGATTCCCTGATGGTCGCCGAGGAAACTTGTACCGACCCGTTCCATTTATAGAAGGTGCAATTTCCTGTATTAAGCGCCTCTGTAGGACAAATCTTTGGATATTCAGTGACAATGCAGTGTGCTGTTCGTGAGTCCATAACCTTTAGAAAAAGAACTGAAGTTAAAACACACGCTCAAGAGAAATAAAATGGTTATTAGGTTGAAAAAAAAAAGTGTTTAGAAAATATTACGTCAACTAAAACAGATGTAAATGTAACTGAATTGATAATAAACTCACAAAATATCGTCTTTTCTCTGTTTGAATAATTCCTGTGTAGTTTTCAAGAGTAACCAAAAAGTCTAATGTTCTGTAATGAATGGATAAGTATCGCAATTTAGAAAAATATCAATATTAACGTATAAAATTAGTATAAAGACACTGACTCTCCAAAAAAACTGTAGCAAAACACGATTGTGTGACTATTACCGGTATGACTCGCTTGCTGTATCAGGTAAAAAAGGGAATATAAACGTTCAGTAAAATTTTCTTGACATACAAGCCAAAAAAAATAACAAAAACAAAACAACGGGTATGTGCACTCAATAATACAGATAGAAGTAAAAGATAAATTATGAATAGATTTATGATCTTACAAAGTTTGTAAGGATGTCGGGGTTATCGTGATTATACCACCATAAACCTTTCCGCCATCTAAACTACCTCGTTGAACACTGATGTCGGAATAGCCATCAGTAATCGTGATGACAAAATCAAGTAGGTCTTCACCGATGTTTGTAAGGGAGAAAGTTATGTTGCTAGCATCATGAAGTCGCAAATCTCCTAAAAGTAATTCATGCAGAATTGTAGTGCATTATGTAAAACGAATGTCATCAATCCAGTAAAATAATTGGGATCTTAAATAAGTTAGATGCAGGCGAAATTTTTCAAATACCTCTCTACTTTGCTCTAGTGCTTACCCAGAAGAGGAGATATATGAAGTTGGACGGATACCGGCAAAATAAATAAAGGTCTTGTTCGCAAAAAATGATTCCCTTGATCATCCGTTCCTCGTATTTGCACATAGCTTGACTAAAATAAAAATACAATTGACATTACAAGATTTATAAACGTTAAAATACGTTAAAAGCACATTCCCATTTTTGATTTTTTAAAAATTAAGAATGTATAGTCAGATTTTCACAAAATTATGATTATTGTAAGTTTTTAACTTTTTATGATGCAGTATATCTCAGTAATTTTTACGTTAGTAAATCTCATCATAAGAGTTTTATCTGACAAGCATATATCGAGATTTTTTTGATAAACCAAGAGAGTCAGACATCCTTGATAGAAAGAAAGACAAATGTTGGTGCCATGTTAATGTTTACCCTATTATATGGAGTGAACTCCCCAATATAGCGAGCAATCTCCATCAAATACATTCTAGAAACAAAAATTTCCGTAACATCATTCCCGTTTTCATCCAATAAAGCCACACTTGTACATGTGGACTTTGTACCCAAGTTTTCAATATCAACAGCAACGGAATAAATTTTGCCTGTAGCAAAAGAAATTGATAATGAAATGGATAAAATTATCAATTTAAGATATGAGAAAAAGGATGAAAATGGTGAAAAATTGTACCTTCAATAGGATTTCCTGATAGGTGATAGGAATTACCATCTGTGCTAGTTTCTAAAATAGTTGCTGTGAAATCCAATGCACTTTGAGCTGTAACGTTTATGACCCAAGAGTAAGCGGATTTTTTCTCCAGTTTCCATTGTCCTGGCTGAGGATTCTTTTGATATGTAATTGTGAAAGTATACAAAGGTATTAAAAATTGGATTATTCATTAATACAATACGGAAGATTGCATATTATCTTTTCTGCTGTTATGTATATGTTTGCTTATATTGCTCACAAATACGCAGATAGTTATAATTGCTAAGTCTCAGTATTGAGAATACATGTACATAAAAACATAACATTGACTATCTTTAGGAAAAGTACACTAAAACGCACTTACCTTTACCGATATCGTCAAGACGTTGTTCGAAAGATCACTTTTTTCATTTTTTAGCGAAAACGAAACATTCGTACCTGAAATTATAATGTTAAATTGAGCTTTGGTTATTATATATTATTCAGCTGGATATAAAATTTCTTTAAAAAAAAACCCCATTACCATTTGGATAATAACACACCAACTCAGACAGGGAGAAGACATTTTTGACCATTATCTCCAGGCTCCTAATGTAATCATCTACTGGTATGAAGATTTTGCCGTCGTGTGTGGACGTTGCTTGTATCTCAAACCATGTAACAAAAGCGTTGGAAGATGGAAATGTGTCCTTAAACATGAATCAAATAATTGTTTGGTTGTTGAATCTTGTAAATACAGTTGCCTTATATATAACAGTGATCATGAACGTCTTTATCAAATGTGGAATTAAGTCCATTTGTGTACCTTTATTTCTTTCTCTACAATTTCTCCAACATTGGCTGTTGTCGTCTCATAAACCTTCCCGCCTGTTGCATTTGCAATCGCTTCAAAAACACTTAAACTCGACCTTCTCACTCGGTGAAACTGAAAACCACCACCACGGTTTACAGACAGGTAATACTGTCCTTAAATATATAGAAATTTACATTTGTCAAAATCGTTAAAAGACAGGATTACTTATTTAAAACAATGTCAGCATAAAATAAAACATAGAACTTTGCGTGGATAATGTGAAATCACTTGTCTTCAATCTGACATAAATTCACATATTCGCATTATCCCCCTTTTATCTCTGACTACTGCCAAATTATTTTTTCAATTTCTATTGTTAGGCATATCAACAGTAATCCAAAATTAAACCGTTAAACATAAAATAATGCTGATTACATGTAATCAATATTATCTTGCGTGAATAATAAATTTTATAACAATCAAAATTGTGTTCAGTTAAAATATATACATGTATATATATAATCCCAGAGTATTCTTACCATCAGCACCCCTTTTTATTCTCCGGGAACAATTATCATTAAGAAAGGCAATAAGTTTTAAACTTTTGGTCTTCAGTCCATTAATAACATCTTGCTTCAAGTAAATATCTTTGGCGTCAGCACCAGTAACGAAGTAAATGTTGGAATTATTGTTAGACATTTCTATGCCTGCAAAACACCCAAAATCCACGTTGCTCAAAATTGTTGATCATCAGATTGATACTGTGACAGACTATTAATTTTTCATGATTCACTTTATTTTTACCTTTCAGTATTCCCGTCATGGCATATTCCGCACAACCATCTCCTCCACTCACAGTGATCTCGTCAAGCCATTTTAACATAATTTGGAAGACAGTTGTGCTTTTCGTGGTCGTCAAATTTGCTGTCGGACATTTGTTTTAAGATATAAGTAAAGAGTTATGTCATGTTTTACATTTTGAAATACATGGGTGGCAGTAAATGCAAAAAATATAGAAGTTATATGAGACTACTTCAAATATGAGTAAGAATGTAAATGGGGAATAATACAAACCTTGGTCTGAAAATGTTACCAAAACGTATTTCCTCGGAAGAAAATTGGAGGCTTTGGCCTCATGCAATATATTCTTAGTAGCAATTTTGACTTTCTCAATGTCGTAGCTGATGGAGCCAGCGACTTCAATAACAAAAGTAAGTGACGTCTTCACTATTTCTTCTCTCGAGTGAATGCCAAATATATCTCGGAAAACATCTGGACCTACTAGCTTCAGAAGTCCTCTATCTAAACTCAAAATAATTTTAACAGGACATTGCAATTTGAAACTTTAAAATTGTCATACTTGCATGTTTTGATTTCAGATTGCTCGTAGTGCACATTTTAAGATCATTTCCATCGAAATTTGAATTTATTTAAATCATGCATTAAACGTATGATATCATTACAGTTGATATTTAACAAATCTCACTATTTGGTAAACTGTGTATTTAAAAAAAAATGTTAATTGAGGTGACATTTATATTATTTGATTAAGCAATTTAACCTGCATCAACTAAGTAGTACACCGTAGCTTTAACTGCTGCTTCTGCTGCGACAATGTGAAGATGGCTGTGAGGTGTCTCGTGTTGGTTAGAGCTTTCTTTAAAGGTACCACCAATAGCTTTCAAATTTCGACTGGCATCTCGTGTTCCATGACTGCATTTACTACCACTTTCATTACTGAGGCTATTAACTAAGATAAAATTAATGGAACATTCATTTGGTTTACAAAAAAAACAAAACTACTAGATTCGATGTCAACCAATATATTAACCCACAAAGTTTTTTTTCAATAATACATGTATCTACGAATAAGACTTTTTTTTCCATTGAAACATTTAAGCCACTGGTTAAATTGTCAATGTATATTTCAATACAAAAGTATTTGGAATTTTAGAAATTGAATAAAATGTAAACAAATCATCAATATGTAATAAATTGGAACCTCACTCGGTTTCGTCACGTTTTGTACCGATCGGTGGCCACTATTCAAGTTTAAACCAACAGTGTTGTTTTCAAAATTTTTCATTCTGTTAAAAAATGAAGAAAAAAGTTACATCGACACATTACTGTGATGAAGAAGTATAAAGTTGCTGTTTATCAAATATCAATCACACTTGAAATATAAGTTTGAAATATAAGTTGTTTTTTTTCCAATAATTTATTTATCAATATTTAATGCCTACAAATATGTAACAATTTTGACAATCCATACAAGTCATTTAACGAACATTTCTTTTGACGTTTCTAACATACCCAAATGGAACCCCTTTTTATATCTTGCTAGCTAGATAATGAAGAGGTTATCAATATTTTCGGTGAAATTATTACCCATTTACATATCTACAGTTAATGCACGTTTTGTCCCTAAGGCCAGCAACTGCAGCCAAGCTAACATTGTCTTGACCTGTAACAACAACGACAATGTTACAAGCGTATGGAACAAGCTGAAAACTTCCTGCAAACTTGTAAGTTAAATAATGCTTTATGTCAGTACGAAATTGATTATAACAAATGAAGAAAAACGAATTTGTAACGCGGTTTACATTGTACAGTTTAAGAACAGCTCTTAACAAAATGTCGATTTCACTTGACACGAATATACCATGTTTATATGTTCCTCTTGTTACGAAAATTTTTTTACAAGAGGCCCACTTCCTTTGCTCATTTGGCTAGTGAAATATTCATTCTAGATAAGTAAAAAAAGAATTGTACACAGTGAACTCTACTATATGTTTAAATAAAAAAGCGAAAAACCACGGCCGATTCAAGATGGAAGTAACAAATGTAATTTCTACCTTGAACTAAGTATTCATATAAGTATTATCCAATCCATTTTAAAAATAAAAATATGATGCAACATTCCTCAAAACAGTCATGTAAACTTTAGATTTTGGAAAAATTCTTTCACAAAGCAAGCAACATTTTATCTAAGATGCATCTTTTTGATAAATTTCGATCAAAAGTAAGTCAGAAACAACTGTTATATCGTGGCAGATTTAATAACCAAGGGATAACAGTCCCTAAGGTTTGAGAGAAAACAATAATCTTTACGGTCAATGAGTATTGAAGTCAAAGTGTTATTGTTTTTACCAAAATCTTTGTAGATTGTGTTTCCATGAAGATCAATCCAGTTTGTATTTCTGTAAAATTCCTGTATAATATACAGAATTGTTGCCACTAGTTCTCGAATGAACGAGATATTGGCTTTCACTATCGTTTTGTTGCGTGATAAATCTTTTATCTTACTTCGTATGTTCTTAATTAAGAAGTGACCTGTAAAGAAAAAAAGCCAAATAGCAGTCAACTCAATCATGCCACCAGCTGTGCCCGTTTATTTTTGTTCACCTTATACATGTAACTACTTTTCTCAGTTCTTTTCATAAGATGTTGGAAACACACTAACAGCATTGCAATAGACCTCATACCTATTTGAATTTGTTCTCCATAGACGTGAAAAAATGATTTATCTGCTTTGTCTCTTTGAACAATGCTTTCGTATCCGCTTATTTCGTGAATAATCTTCGTAAATTGTTGTTTAGATTCTTGATCTAAAACACAAAAATGTATAATTACATATTCAGTAGTATGATGGCATGGACTTTGGCTCTATATATTGACCTAAGTACAATATTTTGCAGAAAATATCTGATTTAATTGGATATAAACAGTATGAAAATACAAACCACTTGCAATTACGCCAGGTTAAAGGACGTTTAGGGAAGTTCTTCCAAGAAAAGCTTGGAAAAGTGTATGTAGGACATTCATGTCCTTTCCATTGTATCATTGGGGCACTGTACATTGAAAAGAAATGTACCCTGTGTCTTCTGTCTCAGATAACAGTAAAATATTTTTTGTATCACATTTGAGAACATATTACTTTGAAATAATTCGTGCATTTCATAGTATGGTGTGTTGTTAAATATAATAAACATTGGTTGTTTATTTGTTATACTCTGTCCCAAGATATTTTGGATTCACGTTTGGTTTAATTGTTTGATATTTATAAATACCTCAGGATTCAAACGACGTTCATTCAAAAGTATGAAAAATTTCCAAGATTTCTCAGTCAAAACGCCCCTGTTAGCTTATCAGGTTTCAATACAATGCTAAAAAATGTGATGTCTACGGAGGTTTTGCATTGCAGCAAGCCCGGATGATAACGTTGAAATATTGTGCGATGTATTCCGAGTGTATTCCGAATGGAGAAAAGATGTAAACATTCCCCATTATAAATCTCCGTAAGGAATCTGTTTTCGTTCCTGTCAATTTTTCCGAGTGAAAGATGATAATGTGTCAATGAAATTATCTTGGAAAATATCTCTTTCAACTATTTCAATTGCACTTCTTTCACAGGTAAGTGTGTTTTTATTAAAAATCGTCCAAATGTGCAGCAGAAATATTTTGGGACAGACTATAGTTTTTTTGTTTAATTGTTTTCAAATTTATGTCATTTAAATGTTTTGTATTCAGTGAAAATGTGTTAGAAAACTCGTCAAAGAAATTTATTTGCGTAAAGACTTAAATAGATTATTCAATTATTCATTTCAATTCAATGAATCATACAGGGTTAAAGTTGATATAACTATAATTACGAAGTTAGATTGCTATCACATCTGTTGCTCATTTAAAACTGATTAGGGTCTTCCGTCTTCAGCGGAAGACCCTAGTTTCTTTTTCACTTTTCTTCTTATTATTAATTTTTCTTACAAATTTTGTGCACGCGAGATCTCGAAAACTACTCAATTGATTTTCATAAAACTTTCAGATCTTATAGATGATGATATGAACTGTATTGCAAATTTTTTTATTGATGACGTCACTTCCGGTTTTGAGATATAGTCGTTTTATCGATTTTCAGAGGGGTATTTTGTCGGCAGTACTCCTCTTAGACTATAGCAGATATAAACTTGAAATTTTCAGCGATGGTAGACGGAAGACTGAAAATGTGCATGAAGGTTTAAATTCATTTCGATCGCAAAAAGCGTCGAAGCTCGCCTGGACCCGAAAATTGAGATTAGACAAACGTCATAATTTTTTCTGGTTTTCTTTAATTATCTCTTTTCTGAAAAATATTTTGTTAAGACATGTAATGTAAAAAAAGTTTCTATTTACAGGACATTTTCTTTGAAATCAAGAAAAAGGGGCTGGTCCCTCAAATAAGGGGACGAAAGGGCTCTAAAGTCTCTAATCTGTAGCCCTTTTCTGAGAGATATTTTTTGAAATGTTAAAGAAGCAAATATGTTTATCTCACAGTTATGTATCCAAGCAATGTAATGATTTTGTCATGTATTACGTAATTAAGGGTTTTTTGGGGGCCAAAAGTCCAAAATTTCGATCTCCCATATCTCAGAAAGGAAAAATATTTTGTAATGCAATACAGAGGAAAAGTAGTTCAAATTAATGTTCTTAACAATATGCAACCTTCAAATTTTGTTAAACGGCCCTTATAAGGAGATAAATGATCCGCTCCTAAAACCTTCTTTCTCATATATCTCCAAAATGGTAACGAATTTCTAAACACTTGTTGAACAAAATTTGTTTAGAATTAAATGACCTTTCATTTAATATGTAGAAAAATGGGCTGGCCCCTCGAATAAGGGGACCAAAGGGCTCTAAGGTCTTTAATCTGTAGCCCTTAACTGAGACACATTTTGTGAAAGTTATAGAAGCTAATATGTTTATCTCACAGTTATGCATCCAAACAATGTAATGATTTCGTAATTAAAGGTTTTTAGGGACAAAAAGTCCCAAATTTTGATCACCCATATCTCAGAAAGGAAAAAATATTTTGAAATGCAATACAGAGGAAAATTTGTTCTTAATCATATGCAACCTTCAAAATTTCGCCAAACGGCCTCTATAAGGAGATAAGGGATCAGCCCCTAAAACCTTCTTTCTCATATATCTCCAGAACGCTAACGAATTTTTAAACACTTGTTTTTGACAAAATGTTTTCAGAATTAAATGTCCTTTCATTTGATTCCAAGAAAAAGGGGCTGTTCCCTTTAATTAGGGGATCAAAGAGCTATAAAATCTTTTATCTATAGCCCTTTAATGAGAGCCATTTTGTGAAAGGTTATGAATGCTAGATTAGGTATAACACGTTTCTATATCCTTACAATATAATGATTTTCTCTTGCGTTACTCAATTTGGGTTTTTAGGGACCAGATGTAAACAAAATTAATCTTTTCAATTTTAATTGGAAGAAATTCAAGCATGTAAAAAAGCAATGTAATAGAACTTATAAAAAGCGTTGCAATAAAGCATTAGTACTTCACTCCTTTTTCCATATCATGTTTTGTTGTCGAAAATCAAAGTAGATGATGTCATATTTTCTTCTAAAAATCGGACGGAAGACCTCCTCGTTGCTCGCAACGAGATTGTGTCTAGTTTTTATTCTTTTTTTGTCTTACAAATTTTGTGCAGGCGATTTCTCGAAGATGGCTCATTCGATTTTCTTCAAATTTTAAGGGTTGATGTGTCGGCATTTGAACTTTGTACCACCGTTTCAATTTTTTGATAACCACTTCCGGTCGGAAGTTATCGTCCGCTTACGATTTTTAAAAGTCAATTTTGTCGGCTAGAGATCCAAAAAATGAATAAAGATATAGGGCTGAAATTTTCAGTGAGGATAAACATCAATTTTACCTGTTGCAACATGGTCATAAAAACGTCCGCCGTCACTTCCGGTCCTCACCGGAAGGAAAGATAAAAAATCGGTTTTTTGAACTTTTTGCTTTTTATGTATTTTTCTAACGGGTTGATAGAGACTCTTTTACTGATTCAGAACATGTTATTTGTTTTATAATCGATTGATGTGTTCCCGAGATATTAAGCATCAAAGACCTGAAGCGAGAGTCTGAGTAGCTCAGTCTTAAGAGTCGTGGACATGTGCCCAGGCGACCCGGGTTCAAGCTTCGGGTGCCGAAATTTTTTCCCCTAATTTTTTGAGTTGATTAACAATTTTGTCTTAAAAGTGAAGGATTTTATCTCATTGACTCAAAAATCGGACGGAAGACCCACTCGTTGCTCGCAACGAGAACGATCTAGTTGAATATATTGTTTCTTTGAAGAAAGGCTGATTAAAGAAATGTGAGCTTGGCAGCAAATGACAGAAAGATGAAAAGAACAATATTGTACATAACTAACAAATTAAAGATATCCAGGCCATTACACAAATATACATACTACGTATACTTTGACATTGAATTTTGACTTACAATTTACCCTTTGGTGTTCTTCCGCGATGAGTGAGCTACATGTGGCAAAGAAAGATTTAAACATAATCAATTCAAGGATTTTGTTTCAAAGATCTGCGACCATGACCTAAAAACTTGGTTTTAGATCACTGCACATTGCACATCCTCTACTCACGAGCACCAGAAATCTAATCCGTTACAAACTCAGAGAATTGATAAGCAACATAAAACATGTGCTGTATCTCCTTAATGTCTAAAGTACATTATGAAACTCTAACGAACTTCAGTCTTAAATACACATGTGCTGATACAAAGGACTTCAGATAGCCTCTGCTTATTAATCATGACCATGCATATTATTTATTATTATTGATTTTCTTTCAATTCTGTCCCATGGTATTTCTGTAATTCAAAATAACATACTGATTATCTGCAAAACGTGAATAAATGGGTTTTTTTCTATTTTAAATCATGCACTAATGACAAAAGGCCATGCTTCTTATGTCAACATTTTTTTTAACCCATATAGTTTAAAAACGGCTAGGTGCAAACTGTCAACAGACGGAGCCATGTTAATTGATTTAGAATAAGCAGTAAACTTGAACAGCGGAAATTGTAAAATTGGAAGGAATGCTGGTAGAATAGATATAATTAACAATTGAAACGAATGAAATATTCCCTTACAGTCTTAAAATAAACTAAACACTTGCAATCCAACTATCGTTAGGTTACTTTTTCAAGTATCACGTTATGTTATCAATTCGTTTCATTATTGACAAGATTCTCATTTCATTTTTACAATTTAGACTGACAGATAATGCGTAAAATTTATCCTATTCTAGTGTCTTACCTGTGCCAAAATATTCAAAAACTTTCAGGCCTGGCGATTTCCTTGTGTCATTGACAAGCTGCATTCTGTCCAGAAAAGTTGCAGTTGTTATGTAAATGGCCTCCAATGTAATGACACCGTGTGACTCAGTTCCAGTGTCCTTTAAAAAGTCATTTGCTGGGAAACTAGACGTAGAAATAACGAAGAGACAAATGATCAAAAAAGAAATTGACATGGCTAGTTCTTTTCCGAGCAAACGAAAAACAAACATATTATGTCGTCTAATCTTGGAGAGGTTTTTTCATCCTTTGATAAAGAGGCTAACGTTTTCAACACAGTGACGCATCGCATACAAGGCGCATTGTAGAGTTATTCAAGCGCTTAAAAGACCTTGTTTCAAGTTTGAAGACCGAATTTTTCTAAATTCCCTATTTTAAAGAAAGGTATAACAGTATAAACTTAAAACAAGAATGACATATTTTTTTTCATTGTTAATTACGTCATGGTAACTATCACAGATACATGTACCAGCCTGTTTCAATCAAAAAATAATACTGACATTAAACTACTAATGATACAGTCTATTACCTAAGGCAAGTGTATGACAGTATGAAAGTTGTTGTGCCGGTGTAATGAAGAATAATGACCCCCGTAGAATAATGACCGGGGGTCATTTCTCTACGTAGAATAATGACCCCCCGGTCATTATTCTACGCCGAAAAATGACTCCCCGGTCATTTTTCTACGTAGAAAAATGACCCCTTTGCCTGAAGAATAAGTGTCATTTTCATAAAAATGAGCACACTCCACATGAAGAAAAGTGACCCCTATAGAATAATGACCCCCTTGTAGATTAAAGTTTTTCAGTATATTTTTTTTATTATTTGTGAAATAGTCTTTACACTATTGTAATTTTTACTGCTGCAGTTTACAGAAAGTAACAGAAATCATAATTCATATTCAAATAAACTTAAAGTGAAAGAAGGGGTATATCTTAGAAAATAAAAATCCTTCCGTTATAACAAGATATTGACGTATTGCATCGGGGTATGGTTGTCATCTTAACAATTACAATCACATATATCTATGGCCATGGTGTTCCGATAGGGCCACTTCGACCTAAGTTGCAAAGGCGATAGTGCGAAGGCGAAGGAGCAAAAGTGCGAAGATGCGACGATGAAGCGCGAAGATGTGATGCCTAAAGTGCGAAGGCGTAGGAGCGATAATACTATCGTTCCTTCCCAACTTGCACTCTGGCCTTCGCATCATCGCACTCTCGCCTTCGCCTTTTTTGATTGCATTCAGCAAGTCTCAGTCGATTACATAGATTTTAATACAGGCACCGTACTCGCAAAGGTTTTCCGATTAATCCATGCTATTATTGGTACGCATGCGCTAGGCCATCGCGCTTTCTATGAATGTTTATAAATATATTAATGTGTATATGTGACATATATGTTTACCAGTGCTGGCTATGTCTAAACATTATCTACTCCACACAAAATTAATTGTCCGCCACAATGAGTACATATGCACTTCTAGACTAATTGTATTTGATCAAATAATAGAATATCATAAAACAATATAGTATTATATGAAACAATATCATATTGCGATAATACATCATAACATTGAAACATATGATATTATATTGTATATTTAAGCATTGAATCATTATTTTTTGAAAGATGTGGTCTCATAACTGCAACGGTGTGCGCATACAAATTGTATAACGGAATGGCCACTGGAACAGCCGAAATATGCTGACAAAAATAGTGCACAGCGATTTAAATTATAATAACACATATTTATTTTTATTTCTGTAATTTAATGTATTTACTCTAAGAAATTAATCAATTGAATTCATTTAAATGTCAAAATATATTTACATCAATGAAATATTTATCAGCGTTAGTATAATATCAGGTCGTTATCTGGTTTGAAGTCGCGAGAAGAGTCAGTTCTTGTTCTTCGAGAAATACTGAAGGAATACTTAATGTATTCATACGCACCAGATTTGGTAATTAGGTCTTCTATGTTGTGCGTAAATATAATTTGATACAACATTGTATCATATAAATGATACAATATCATGGGATAGAGTAAAATATTATATAATACAATCATATTATACATATTGTATCATATGATACAATAATATATATTTGAATATCATAAAATACAATTTCATGTGATATGATAATATATCATATAAACCAATATCATGTTATACAATATCGTATGATATGATTTTTTATAATATTTCAATATCATATATACAATTTCATGTTATATAATTCTATATTACAAAAAACCAATATCATAATATACAATACTGTATGATACAATATCATAGAATATACAATATAGTATCATAGGATGCAATATTATATATTGCAATATCATATGTAATAGTATCATGTGATTAAATAATTGATAAATAATACAATATAATATTATACAATAGTGTATCATAATAATAAATACTATACATAACAATATCATGATACAACATCATACCATAAAATATAAAAAAAAATGATACAATATTTTATCGTATCATATACGTTTTACAATATAACATATTGTATGATATTGTATCATATTTAACAATAGTGTTTCAAATCATGCAATACTTTATCATAGGAATCATGTTTCGTCATTTAACAACAACCACATCTATCTATCAAGCAGGTTTGAGGGAGGTAGGAGATTTCTCTAGCATCCTTGATAATGGAGATCTGGCCCCGCCGCCACCAACATTTTTAAATCATTCAACTCAGTCCTCAACTCAAATCCTTAAAGAAACAGTACATGAATTTGAGGTCAAAACTTACACTTGAGGCTGAGTATTGACTTGAGGAAAGTTGGTGACAGTGGGGCCAGGCTCTGCATCTAAAGCAACCTCTGCGTTTCATTTATAATATAGTTAAATCAACTATGCAAGCTATCATCTACATGTATAAAACATGTGACCTGTTCCAAAAAACTAAACCTCATCAAGAATCATAAACCTATGGCTCTGATTCAGCATTCAAGCCTGTCAGGTGCATCAGTATCATGAGACGCACCATCCATGCAAGATTGGTGAAGTTAAGACCAGTAATAACTAAGATATCATCATCAGAGGGCACCAGCAATTTAAACTTTTACCTCCTCCAGCATCTCCAACCTATCATGGCTCTGATTCAGCATCCATGCCTGTCAGGTGCATCTGTATAATAAGACACACCATCCATTCAGGTTAGGTGAAGTTAGGACCTGAAATAACTAAGATATATATTTTGAGCATCCTTAATAATGGAGATCAAGCTCTGCATCTGAAATTACATCTGTGCTGGAATTATATGAATTCATTCATATTACAGTTTAATCAGCTATGCAAGTTTGAAATAGTACTATTATCTATTAAACATGTTACCTGTTCCCAAAAAACTTAACATTATCAAGCATTCGAAACCTATCGCTCAGACTCAGCATTCAAGCCTGTCAAGTGAATCAGTATCATAAGACGCACCATCTATGGAAGTCTGGTGAAGTTAGGACAAGTAATAACTAAGATATCATCATCAGCGGGCACCTGTTTCAAAAACTTTCACCAGGTCCAAAAACCTTAACCTCCTCCAGGATCCGAAACCTATAGCTCAGATTCCGCACTCAAGCCTGTCTGGTGCATCAGTATCATAAGACACACCATCCATGCAAGTTTGGTGAAGTACGGACCAGAAGTAACTTAGATATCGCTATTAAAGGGCACCTGCAACAAAAACTTCAACCTGCTCCAAAAAAAATTAACCTCCTCCAGCATTTGAAATTAAAGTAAGGACCCAGATTCAGTAGGTCCAGATGCATCATCCGTGTAATTTTGGTGAAGAGAGGACAAGTAATAGCTTAGACACAGGAGCTGCAACTAAAACTTTAACCAGCTCCGGACGCCGACATCAGGGGTATAGCATATGCTTCCATCGACTTCGTCTCGGTGAGCTAAAAAGGCGAAAGCGCAAAGATTCGAAGGGGAGAGTGCGAAGTTGCAAAGGCGAAGAAGCGATAGTAGTATCACTTCTTCGCCTTCGCAACTTAGCACTTTCGTCTTCTCATCTTCGCGCTTCGCCGTCGCATCTTCTATATTCTTCATATTGTTTATGAATTATACTTGCATTGAGGATTTCCACAATACAAACTGCTGGGTATACTAGTTCATAACCCAGAATTAATGATGAAACCAAAATTATGAAAGGTTTACTCCACTATTAGGCATTATAACCAAGCTGAAGTCAATAGGCACTAACAGCAGCCATTACGCCAGTAGAGGTTAATGGCCAATAAGGAAAATCGTCAAAGTACTGAGAGTACTCGTACAGAAAATATATTTTACTTTATCCTCGGCATACTTTAGTAAGTTTAGTTAATATCAAGATGATTAATGCTTCAATAGTTTGTATGAGCATTGGTAACTTTGGATACAATAAAGATCGTGTGATCAAAATCAAGCGGGATATAAACCCCTAACATGCGCCCTAACCTCTTATCAACGCTTTTAGAAACAATTTTTTCTTATTATAATCGATCAGTGTTTATTATCTATTAAGATTTTACTATAGTCAGGTACTCTTCACAAATTTGCTCTAAAAGAATAAAGTATATTCATGATCACAAAACAACATTACAACAAATGTTTAGAATATTGATGTTCATGTATTACGTAGAAGAAAACAAAACTAACGCAGAATGGTTTTTTTAAAATCACTTTCCCCAAGAAATGTAAATAAGAAGTATATATTCATATTCCTACGTTACCTGCCCCTTTAGTCTTTTCCCATAAAGATATATACATGTATCATTCTTCGATTGACAATTCATTCACCAATGAATACTGCTTATATCATTACAACAATTATTCTTTCATGATTTTCGTTCGTTAATTATCAAACAATATCCTAATTGTGTATGAATGTTTCTTTATTTGCGTCATTTCCCACCGTATGTCGACGAGCGAAGTAACATAACTGTTAACAATCAATTTGTGGCAAGTGTTATGTGTTATGCACGTACTTGCTGCGGATATGAAAAACTATATACAGCGATTTATTTACAAGTTCGGTGTTTATAACTTCAAAATCAGTTAAACAGAGTGAAAAATGTGAAAAATTAAGTAATTTTAATGTCATATCTTTGATACGGAGTAACCAATTTCTTTTCATGTTTACGGGGGGGGGGGGGTCATTTTTTTATGAGGGGTCATTTTTCTTCATGTTTAACATGAAGAAAAATAACCCCTGGGTCTTTTTTCTTCAGAAAAATCCAATTATTCTTCAGCTAGGGGGGTCATTATTCTACGTAGAAAAATGACCCCCGGTCATTATTCTACGGGGGTCATTATTCTTCATTACACCGGCCGCTCTGTATGCTTCGTTGTGTTGCAGTCGTTTCCTCCGACGCTGTAGATCGTTAAAAAGTTTCCGTAGATGTGATCCGCTTCCGTTGACAAGCTTTTCAGTGACATCTAAATTTCTGTTCAAGGCCATCCATAGACCACACTAGTGACTTGTCCTTGTCGAATATTTTTACTTTAAAAGATCATAAATGACGGCGTCGACGCCCACTTACACTTTACCAAAGTTCTTGGTTTGTGGGGATGTAATTTCGTTGGTGGCAAGTTCTGGAAAGTTTAATAAATATTAAAAAAATGCTTGTATATAAGTTCGTGGGGATGTCAGTACGTGGGAAAGGTTTTCCCACGAAAGTCACGAACATTGGTCCCCCTCGAACAATTGTGATTTTAGAGTATTTGTCATTGGTGACCTTTTAAAATCGACGTGATTTTCGTCTACATCCTTGTTCACATTTACACAATGAAGTTCAGGAAAACGCGACATAATATCGTTACGACTTTGTTTAAATATTGATCCAAGAAACTATAGGTAAAGTATTGAAAAGATTAAAAAAATGAAGGTTAAGTTTCTCAAAATAAAGAGTCAATGATTTAATTACACGACTCACAAGATGTGTTTCAGCACGTGGACCGAGATGACAGTACAACACAGCGAAACCCTCTGTAACAGGATTTTAAAATACATTCTCCTGAATTTCAGTCTGTTGTAATTTAAATTTCATTATATATATATATATATATATATATATATATATATATATATATATATATATATATATATATATATATATATATATAAAGTGTTCGGTTAAATGAAATACCGGAATGCGATGTAGCATGAATAACACTCTAGTCCTAACATATCAGGTTTGTAGTAAGCGTAAAAAAGAGTTTAAAAACTAAATGACAGTAGTCATAGATTTAAGCGGGTCGTGAATAACGCGTATTTATGAATACATGTCAGCTATTATCATCACGATGGAAGATAATTAAAATGATCAATCAGCCAAGGTGTATGAGTTTCAATATTTCACTCCTCAAAAATCATTCAATTCAATTACAAACTTTGGTGATAATTTAGTATATTCATATACTTCATTCATAAGTAACATTATGAATTTTCATGTATAATTTATGCACCACAGGGACAAAACACAAAACAGTTTCAGCATTTCAATTTTTATCATGGTCAACACAATCGTAGATATTGTATGCCATATTTTTAAACATCCTATTTATGAATTTAATCAAGTAAATAAGAATTTAAGATTGTGTCATATGTATTTTAGGTTACAAAAATGACCCTTATGATTTGACAATATTCTCAGTCAAAACACAGTGTCAAAATTACTTTTCATCTTTATTTTTTTGTTTTCATAAAACAATATCCCATTGAGTATGCTTATTGTTGTTGTTCCATCATTCGTATTCGCAGGATTGGTCAAATTTGTAAACCAGCCCCTATCATCTAGTCAGTCTACTTACTTCTTACCTGGAAGTGGCGTAAAGAACTATTTTTCAGGTATGAAATAAATTTCCACATTGGTCTTTGTCTCTTTAACTTCCTCTAGATCTGTGGCATGGTCATAATGATATTCTGGAATATTCTTGTTTAACATAGCTTTTTCACATTTATTTACTAGAGTTTTTCAACATTGCGTGATATTTGTAAATAGATTTCATTTTTATGTTGTAGACGATGAGAACGTGGATAAATATGATCATGATTCCGAGGAAACTGAATCCAAAAGACGTTATGACATTTGATTTCCCTTGATCGATGATATACTAGAATAAAATAGAGAATACATTACAATGTATTGGAATGTTCATGGACCAAAGTGAAACAATCATTATCAGAATACTAACCTCTTTGTAAATCGTTTGTATTTCTTGTAGTTAAATGATGATCATTATTTATAGTCTGTCCCAAGTTATTTAATAAAAATACACATACCTGTGAAAGAAATACAATTGAAATCGATGAAAGGGAATATATCCAAGATATCTTCATTGAACAATTATCTCTTTTCACTCATAAAATTTCACAGGAACGAAAACAATTTTCTTACGGAGATTTGTAATGGGAAATGTTTACATCTTTTCTCCATTCGGAATACACTCGGAATACATCGCGCAATTTTTTAACATTATCATCCGGGCTTCTTAATGGCTGATGCAATGCAAAATCTCCGTAGAGTTTCAAATTTTGGATGTGTATTGAAACCTGAAGCGGTAGAGGGGGCGTTTCAAAACAGATAATCTGGACATTTTCATATTAGTGGATGAACGTAGTTTGAACACAAAGGTATTTACTATTATTTAAATATCAAGCAAAAAGTGGTGGAAGCAAAAACTCGGGACAGAGTATAGATGATTTTCAGAGAAATAGATACTGCATTGATCGAAAAGTCCGTTCTTGTCGAAAACGGTTAGGACAACAGTTCGAATAAAGCAATTACCACTGATAGAAAAAAAACAATGGTGAAGGCCAAATCAATAAATATCGTTTATTTTTCATATGTACCATCCATTTATTCATATCCATAGACAATTGAATTCTATATTCTGATACCAGTACCAAACATTTTGTTACTTTCATACTTCAGGAAATAAATCTACAATGAATAAAATAATATAGAGTTGATTTTTTCTGTATCGGTAAAGAGAAGTTTTCATCTGCAAAAATCACGTAATCTAACATAACTTCATCGTTTTAATTTTCAATGGTTGACTCCTTGACCGTGGTTGACAACATTTGGACGGATTCATTCCGGTAATAAGTACATTTTTCGGTAGTGCGAGAATCTAAAGGACACGATTTTGGACTTTTGTTAGTTGTGCAGCCTGCTGTATGTGTGTTTGTAACCTATAACACAAATTCAAAAGGAAACCTGTAAGTCATTAGATTTAGATTTTGATTGTTTTTCTATTAATAAACTCACTCATTGTACACATATTCGGTTACCACTAATGCCATGTTGCTTTTTCGTATACTAAATACACATTTTTTTTTTACTAATTGGAACATCTTTTTGTGAATGTATATGGATCGTTAGATAAGGGAAAAAATCACTTACAGAATACTGTATTTTCTCGGTGTGAATGTTGCCAGAATGGTTTTGTAGAGGTACAGACTGGAATGAAATACTATAGAGGAAATGCACATAGCATATTGAACATTTATGTTGGCGTGATAATCAATTAAAAATTTAGCTACAGTGTCAATATAAATCCGGTTTGGGCGGACTGTCTTTAAAACGTATATCAAATGTGGATCGATCTTAATATTAGAAGAAAAAAAATGTAAATACATAACTTCAATATACTATTCTAGTACCTATAATGGTATCAATAGATATTTACACTTACAAAGTTAGTATGGCTTTTGGGATTACCATGACATCTCCGCTATATACTTGTCCACCATTTAAACTAACTCTTCGTACCCTTGGATCAGAATGACCATCCGAAATGGCGATGACAAAATCAAGAAGGTTTTTACCGGTGTTAGTTGTAGTGAAAGAAATTTTGATAGCCTCGTATTGTCGTAGGTTCTCTACAAAATGGTTTTATAGAAGTTTTTTTAGCAGTAAGATGAGCCACTTGATCAAAATATTGGTAATCAAAATAATTTAAATTTTTTCTTATGTCCATCAATTTCGTTTTTAATCAAATTACTTCAGATTGAGAACGTGGAGGAATATTCGGACGATATTGGTCAATTTTTCCATTAATTTCTAAGTACCTAGGCTTCAAGATTCATTCAAATACCATTTATACAATAGTGAAATGTTTTATGACTTTGATTAAAGTTTTTTGCATAGACTAGTGGTATACTTTTATCTTCCAAGTCATTTTTAAAAGAGTGTGCAAATTTTAGCCTAGGAAAAATCTACAAACTTGATTACAAAATGGACCAACACGTAAAACTCGTCTATTCTTCATAATGTGGGACAAATTCATGCAAATAATTTTGTGAAAAAAGAACTTTGCTAATCTAAGGTACCGAATACTGACGTTGATTGCAAGTTATGAAATACGATTTTTAACAATAGAAGAATATCTACCAGACCCAAATTACATGTATTTGGAAACCATGAAAAACGGCGACTGTCCTGTATAATTGACAAGTTGTCTTCTCTCTAAAACTTTTGCAGTTGCTTTGAAGAACGCTTCAAATGAGATGTCACTGTTTGATTTACTTTCACTATCCTTCGGTTTATCATCGGCAGGGAAACTGAACAGCGATAAAACGTAAACACAGAGAATTATCAGGCAAAGCCATCTTGAAATTGATCGCGACATTTTGGGCCTTTTAAATAATCTGTGCGGGTTTTCCGATTTGAAAGACAACTCTCTATGATTTGTAAAAAGATGTTTTTAATATTGACAAACACGCTTCTATTTTAGAATTTTTTTTTTACATAAATAACGGAAGTTTTGTTTTATATGGGTGACATAAAAAGGTAGCAAAGTTCGTCGAAGTTTTGAAAAGTCATAATAGAGTATTACTAACTTATACCTTATTACTTCCCATTTAGATCAAAATGTATCATTGTATAATTTGGGTTTTTTTCTTTTCAGTAAATGTTTTATATAGGATTACAGATTATTTTTTCCTGTATCACATTAAAATGTCCTGTATAAAGAAACATTTTTGGCTGAAATACACAAATTATCATAAGTGAAAAAATTACCATAGAAATTAAGCATTGAAAATACATTCAAATGTAACCTATAAAGTATTTCATAATGACAATTTTCTATGCTTTATCGTATTTTTGAAATATTCACCAATTAACAAATGTGTTGATTTGAAACATGTCATTACAGTATAACGACAAGTTATTTGAATTTACTTTAAAAATTACAATTAGTTAGTACTCAAAAATTTTGGTAGGGTTATTTAATGTCCAATGACTATGGATGACCACCACTATTAGGCCTGAAATATACCATGTTACTGGCTAGTTAGAAGATGTCCATGTATGTAATAAAGGCACCAAAGGTCAACTGCTACAAAGTATCAGAAAATAATTCAAGAAAACAACAACTAAACTCTAATATCTGAATACAAATATACATGTATATTTTGAAATATAAATGGTATCGAAAAAAGGTGGGGGAAACATGTGACGTCATGGCTATGCAAACTAAAGTGTGGCCGTTGCCAGGACAACATTAAATTTCCTTGAAAAGTAAATTAAAATCCCATAATCCAAGATAAATAGCTACATATACCAGTATTTCATTTCGATAAACAAAAATTTTATATGAATATTTTATTAGAACAGAATATAGTAAATAAAATCTTCACTTTATTAGCATGTTTTTCTCTTTATTTATTAGTGCATTTTTCACTTCGAAAATTTTATGTTGATTCCCAATCGAGGTTAATGAAGATATTTTTAGAGGAAGGAAGCCGTTTGTTAGTTTAATAAACACAACATTCTTGGTTACTACTTCATTTCCAATTATATATCAAGCGGTTAATAAGCTCTTTAAAGTTGTGTTATGAATTTAAAAATATAAAAACTATCTAATTATTTAAAGCAAATAAGATGTACATTTAAAAAAAATGCCTTTATAGTTTAACCGTGTGTGCATATTGACTGCATTTATCTGGCCCCATGATCATGAATCGATCATAGACTTCAGTCAAAAATTGTATACTAACTTAGTGGCTCTTGATTGAAAACAATGACAAATCTGAAATGCTGTTAAAAGTGTCTTGATATAACGTTGTTTATTACAAATCAAAATTGTCATTTTATGATAGATATAATCATTTTTACAACTGCTTGAAATTTTGACTCAAGTCTAAATTGCTTCATGATCCCGAGGCCTGTTGTCTATAATACAAAACGACATTTTATTGCACAACATGTTCAATGTAATAATGAAACATTTTTAATTGTTTATCACTTTCATTCACAATTAACACTGTGCAAGAACCACAACTGTTATCTGATGGTGACACTGTGTCTCGCATTTGCTTGTATCGTATTAACATTTTATTGGTGTTTTCCCCTTAGTTGGTTTAAATATTGCAAAAAATGTTTCAATAATCTATCTATTTGCTTCAACAAGGGGATGATTTTCAATATCTGATAAGACTTAATCAGTTTCTTCTCTGCTGCGTTCTTCGGATATAACCTCAGTCCCCTCTTTGTTTTGAAGAACTTGAGAAGTTCGGACACTTATATTGTTTGATGAGCTGCCATTCTCAGGTGGAGATTTCTGATTTTTCATATCGTGTTCTTCACCTGAATTTAGAATTGAAAAATCCGAACAAACATTCAGATTAGTGTTAGAGCTTTCCTTTTGACCAATGCTGCTGACTGACCCCTGAATGGCGTCCTGTTTGGGGATGCCTGTGTGTTCCTGTGCCAAGGATTCCGACACTGATTTTGCTTCAATGATTGTTTCGTTGAGCGACTTGTTTGATGTCAACTTTTCGTCGTCCCTGCCAGTGTCCTTTTCTGCTTTATGATCTGAAGAATCTGCAGTACGGGCTTGGTTATCATTCGTTTTCGATTCTTCTTTTGTGCAATCAGTGGTAATGGTATTGACCACATCAATTTTCTCTTTTGTTTCACTTCCTTGACAATCTGCGACTTCAAATTCTTGTGTGACTTGTTCTCCGTTATGTATGTCGTGATATTTAGACAGGATTTCGTTGACCCCCATATTTATGTCATCTTCCCTTTTAAGAGTGCGATAGTTTGATAATACAACAGGTATTATGTTGTTGGATCGTGATTTCATAGTATAGACTGCAAATATGATTAGTGCTACAAGAGTCAATCCGAGGACACTAAAGCCTACCGACATTCCTATTACTTTTGAATTCCCTTCGTCGGTAATCGCCTACAATAAAACAAGGACATAAATTACCAAAAAATGCAGTAGAGACAAATTTTGGAGAATTACTGAATAATATAAGTTTGTTCTCATAAAAATGTGAAAAAAATATTTCAAAAAGAGTCTAACCTCTTTATCAAGTCCTGTTAATGTGCGTTTTTCTATCGACGTTACATAGACTGTTACTTGTTCCAATGTTGTGGTTTCTGCAACAGGTGTTGTTTCTTCAGCTGCTGTGGTCTCTATAACAGTTGTTGTTTCTTCAGCTGCTGTGGTCTCTATAACAGTAGTTGTTTCTTCAGCGAATGTGGTTTCTTCAAATGTTGTTTGCCTTTCTGTAGTCGTTGGATATTGGACAACAGTTAGAGGGTGCTCAGAGACAACCAAATTGCATTGATCGAAAAACCCGTCCTTGTCTATAATGGTTATCATAACATTTTGAATACAACAATGCCCTCTGAAAAAAAAGTTAGAAAAAAATCATTAGATCAAATGCATAAATCAGCCAATCAAAGTAATGAAATTCACAATAAAATAGAAATCATTGACATCGTATGATAAAAATGCAGTTTTTAATTTCAAGTTCTGCATTTTTTTGCAAACAACATGCGTTTTACCTTATTAATATCGGTACAGAGAAGTTTGACTCCGTTAAATTAATGTGATCTAGAATAACTTCGTCGGTAGATACTCTGATGAGCGAATCCCTGATGGTTGCAGAAGAAACTTCGACTGAGCCCGTCCAGTTATAGGAGGTACAGTTTTCTGTATTTCGCGACTCTGTAGGACACATTTGTGGGTGTTCAGTCACTGTGCAATCTGCAGTTCTTGTGTCCATAACCTTTAGTATGAAATATTTAATGGTTATATGACAAATGCCAGAGTAAAATGAATTTAATTGATTAGTATGCAGTGACCAGATGTAATAGTAAGGTTGGAAGAGCTGGTACTCTGTTGGTAATATAAACTCACAGAATATCGCCTTTTCTCTGCTTGAATGATACCAGTATAGTTTTCTAGAGTTACCGAAAAATGTAAAGTTCTGCAACAGAAAAGGTGAAAAAAGAAATTCAAAAATACATATAAACATTCATTAAGAATAAAAAACTATGTATGAAACACTTCCACATAAAGCCTTTAAATAAATAACAAAGCTGAAATCCCCCTTTATTCCCAATATTTTGTGCAAAGTGGTGATAAAATGGGCGCAAATATTCATAAATAGTTTTACCCAAGGCAAAAGTAAACGCCAGGCATTTTCGTTTCATAGTCAACCGAACCTGTTCAGACATTTGTTCCACTGTTACCAAACTAAATGCGTGTAAACTTGAAAAGCAACACATCACATTTTGATACGCAATGTGATACGAAAGGCCCAGAAATATTTAAGAAAAATCAATGACCCCCCCTCCTCAATCACAAATTTGGTTATTCAATGATATAAAAAAAATATGCATAATTATGATAAAAGAAGAAAAAATCACTTACATAGTTTGTAAAGAGTTTGGGATTACTTCTACTACATCACTATAAACATCGCCGCCATATAAACTATCTTGCTGTATTTTGAGGTCAGTATTGCCATCCGAAATCGTGATGACAAAAACAATTAGGCTTTCTCCAGTGTTTGTTAAGGAGAAAGATATGTTACTTGTCTCATTAAGTCGCAAGTCTCCTTAAAAATGTAAACAATAATTTGGTACTTTCAGTATAGGATATTGACATGTTAACAAACACAAACTGGATACATCTTTACGAACTTGGACTTACCAAGATGAGGAGATATTCGAAGTTGAACTGATACGGGAATAATGGATAAAGATCTTGTCCGTAAGAATGGGTTTCCTTGATCATCTTCTCCTCGTATTTGCACATAACTTGACTATCAATTCAATTTGAATGAATTATTAATAGGAGATTTTCATTAAATATGAAAATAATATACACAATTTAAAAAAAGAGGATAATTGTAATTGGAAAGCAATATGACGTTTACAAAACTCCGTAATATACAACATTACATTTAAAGCAATTTGAAATGTTTGATACAAACAATCACCACTTTAAATAAAAACAAATTGCTACATATTTTGCCTAAAGTTGGTCTTAATAAGAATGTACCTTATTATATGGAACGAAATCTCCGATATATCGAGCAATTCCCATTAATTGCACTCTGGTGACAAAAATTTCAGTTATTTCATTTCCGCTGTCATCCATGAGAACTACGCTTAAACATGTGGAATTTGGATTCAAATTTTGGATATCAACAACAACAGAGTAATTATTACCTGCAGAAAGAAATCGAAAATAAGCTAAATTGGAATAAAAATTTAAACAAAAACCATCGATTCTTTAGAGACATTAATTAAAAAATCACCCTTAATCGGGTTTCCTGATAGCTGATAGGAATTGCCTACGGAGCTAGTTTCTAAAACACTTGTTGAGAAATCCAATGCACTATGAGCTGTGACGTTTATATTCCATGCGCTCGTTTCCATTTTCCGAAGAGTCCACTGCCCCGGTTCTGGGTTCTGTCAAAGTCGACATTTATTATTACCGTATGAAAAAGTTCCATGACTTTCTGCCTTTCAAACAATTCATACCCAAATTATGAAAAGGACTTTAAAAATCCGCATAAATTGGTTTTGTGTCACAAAATTTAAAAAATTCGAATTTGTCTTCGATTAAGTCTTTTTATCGATATTAAAATAATTTGAAAATGATGATTAAAAGCAGCTCACCCTAACCGATATTCTTAGAATATTGCCCAAAAGTTCTCTTTCTTCATTTGGTGATGAAAAGGAAACTACTGTGCCTAAAATCATACTGTTCAGTTAAGAAGAGGGATGCTAATTGAAATTCGATATGTCAATATATCAGAATTTTTTCTATACCGTTTGGATAATAGAAAACAAACTTGTCCAACGACGTTACGGGTTCAACCATGATCTTGAGCGTATTGATATAATCGTCTACCGGAATAGAAATTGTTGAATTGTGGGTGGAGTTCCTAGGCATCACAAACAGTGTAACAAAAACGTTGGAAGAAGGAAATGTTTCCTAGACAAAATAGGTCTTTTAAATTAAAATTACGGATCTTTGCAATTATCTTTACCTAAACACACCAAAAATTCAGTTAACCATTATTTTATCTTCATTTCTATCTCCATATGACCCCAATCTTTTACACGTACCTTAATCTCTTTTTCCACTATTGCCTCAACTTCTGAAGTGCTGGTAACATAGACTTTCCCGCCTGTTTCTGCTGCGATTGACTCAAACACATTTATACTTGATCTTTTCACTCGATGAAACAATAGACCAACTTCATGTTGAAAAATTGTAGAACCATAATTTTTTCCTTTAATGAAAAACATGCGTTGCGAATGCAATTCTTGTGAATTTAAAGCAAAAAGAGGATATTCTGGTAAATTAGTTTTTTCAATTTTTAATTATAAAGCAACAAGAAGTAGTTTAAGATTCATTAAAGGAGAAGAGACGATTACAAATCAAATTAGAAATTGTTAAAATTCAGCACACACAATGTGAAATTCGAACTAAGATTATCCAAAAAAGTAAAACAATTTATACTGTAATTTCATCAATGTTCGTTGATTTCGTAAGTTTATCCTTTAAATTAAATATTCATTGAACTGCAGTTTCTACTAATATTTTGTATCGATAGGGTCATTGGCCACGAATTTACGTATCCTTGAAACTGTGATTTTCACTTTATCCACTAAAATTGAAAACCTTGAATATTGATGAAACCACAGTATCTATGTTTATTAACATTATCCTTATGATACAGTAAGGCGGTCTTAAAAGAG
Source organism: Magallana gigas (assembly GCF_963853765.1). Classification (NCBI taxonomy): domain Eukaryota; kingdom Metazoa; phylum Mollusca; class Bivalvia; order Ostreida; family Ostreidae; genus Magallana; species Magallana gigas. Next base: position 16,570,887 of record NC_088857.1, read on the forward strand.
TGTTCGAGCTCATAATAATTTAAAGTTTTGACAAGTTTTGAAAATTTTGTATGTTTTGTGCAGATATTTTTTTCTAATTTGGAGAGAAATTTTGATCATAACGACTTTGTGTTTTGAGTCAACATTATTTGTTAAGATTTTTTTTGCCAAAAATATTTCTTGTTTCCATCAATTTTGTTGTAAATATAGGCATCTTCACAAACTCTCATTAATCCCGAATTGACAATTAAAACTGTTAATTTTAATTTTCTACATCTCTTTCAACAACAGATCACTGGCATTTGCAAAGCCAAATCATTCAGATAATCGTTCGTAAAAGTTTTAAGGCCAAATATACAGGAATACAACTATGAACTACCAAAGGGTCAGAAAAATATTCTTACCAGTACCGTCTCTTTTTCTTCTTCCAGGACATTTACCAGTAAGTATCATTATGAGTTCCAGATTTTTTGCCTTTAGTCCGTTTGTTACCTCATTTTCTAGATGAGCGTCCTTTGCGTCTGCATCAGTAATGAAGTAAATTTTGGAATTGTTGTTGGACATTTCTATGCCTGAAATTAAGACGGTACTAAGACTTATCATATAACCCATCTATACTATTGCTGCAAATTTTAATTCAAACTAGTTATATACCATTACCTTTTAATATTCCCGACATGGCATATTCCGGACAATCATCCCCTCCAGCCACCCTAATATCATCCAGCCATGTTAACATGGTTTTGAAATCAGTCGTGTTTCTCCCCATTGTCAAACTAGCTGTCAAACATACAAATAACATTTTAATCTATTTTAAATTGTAATAAAAGGCTCATTAGTTTCTTATATAATCATACACACATCTTATGCTTTAATGAAGGTTTGAGGATACATAGTTTGGATTTATTTGTTTTGATTTGATTTTTTTTTCTTTTCTTCTTCGGTAAATAATGAAATTACTTTATTCCTCTGATCATGGAAGGATTTAAAACAAACAACACAATATATAATAAATAACATATAAACTCTATATGAATCATTTTAAAAATAGATAAAAAATATATATAATTACATACCTGGGTCTGAGAATGTAACCAAAATGTATTTTTCTGGTACAAATTGCGAGTCTTTGGCCTCATTTACTATTTTCTTAGTGGCAATTCGTACATTTTCAATGTCGTCGCCCATGGAGCCAGTGACATCAATGACGAAAGTAAGTGACGTTTTCACTATTTCCTCTCTTGAACGAATGCCAAAAATATCTCGGAAAACTTCTGGACCGATAAGCTCAAGAAGTCCTCGATCTATTTTTTTTTTATATAAAAAAATCTCAATTAACAAGAACAAGATTACAATGATTTTAATGTAATTTTGCAGTGCAGTTATTTCATTTTATTGAATAGCAGATTATTTTTAATGAACTACTCTCAAACAGAAAAATAAGCTTGGAGAGCAATTAATGTTTATGGCATGATTCGAAAATAATCATAGATCATGATGATAATGATAATTATTGATAGTACAAAAAAGTTATGAAATTTATTCGAGTGTTTTATTTTACTTTGATCAATTAGATAGTATTCCGTTGCCTTAACCGCTGCTTTCGCTGCTGCACTGTGGAGATAGCTGTGAGGAGCCTCTTTTCGGTTGGATCTTCCTTTATAAATACCACCGGTAGCTATAATATTCCTACTGGTATCATCTGGTGTTCCGTGACTGCATTTACCACTTATAATATCATTGGGACCACCTTCTATGATAAAAATTTTCAAGAATGTATGTAAAACTATTTTTCATAATAAAACATTAAATTTTCACCAGCAATGTGTATAAATAAAATCAGATTTAAAAAGAAAAGACGCTAAGCGATCTATAATTATACCCAAAACGAGTATGAGTTTTTTCCTTCTAGATAAGTATAATATACCAAACTATTTTTCTCCTTACGCATATAAGATATTCATACGTGCCCCTGTAAATCGTTATACTATATTTGTAAACCAAAATACATGTTACCCAAAGGTTATTTCAAAGGCGAAAGAGTATGAAGAATAAGGTGGTCTGGCACACTTCCATGTTGTGACGTATTGTTTATCGAAACAAACAATAAAATCGAGTGTAATTATATAACTAGTTTCTATCTCAAATTTGTCAGATAACAGTGTAGCGCAGTGGTTTATAGGGTTTACTAGGAATCTGTAAGTCATGAGTTCGAATCCTGCTGGGGGTTTACAATTTTTTTTCTCCAAGTATTTTTAAAAGCTATCTGGTAAAATATCGTAAAAATTAAAAATTATAAACCGGTAAAAGTATTTCAGTCATAATGTACTTTAACCCATATTAATATCGACAGATGTCCCATACCACCTGAACGAAAAGAATTAGATAATAACGATGTAACGACATGATAGGTAATTCAACTCACTTGGTTTTCCCACATTTTGTCCCGATCTATAGCCACTGGTCAATTTTGTACCAATAGTATTGTTTTCGCAATGTTCTATTCTGTTAAAGATAACAAAATGCACAACAATGGAATATGTTTAAATAAATAAACAAATCTCTGTGTAATGGGTCATATATACTTATTATCTATTTAACTTGTAATTAATTAATGACGCCATTTCTTACCCATTCACATATTTACAGTTAATACAAGTTTTGTCCTTGAAATCTGCAATTCCAACCAATGTTATGCCATCTTGTCCTGTGAACAAATTTTTTTGACACATTTAAAAAAACCTTGGTGTATTATCAAAGGGACTAAGACACGATTTGAGATCGAAATTTTATTGTTTTTCTTATGTCTAAAATTGTTTACTTCAGCCTTGTGAATGATTGACCAACATTTAAATGTTAGAAGTTAAAAGCGAGATAAAGAGGTAAGAATTTATTATTTTGTAAACAAAGTTTGAGTCTTACATTTGTTTAAAATGTTGCAACGTAAGAAAATTACCATTTCCTTGACAAAATGGCTCTTGGCAAACAAGATAAACTGATCAAATGTGTTCATAAATAATATTATCAACAAAAGAAAGCACCAACTAATTGAAACATATGCCAATACAACAAATATGTAAACGATAACAAGACCTGAACTTTGTTAAAAAAAAAAAAAGTTTCAAACTATATATCTAGCTTGGAACTCAAATTTTGAGGAAGCACTAACAATACTCATATTTACCATTCTAGACTTTAAGGAAAGGAAAAATGAAATTTGAACGCTTTGAGCTCAAATTGTGTCTTAGTCCCCTTAAAGATTTAATATTTCTCATTAAAGTTATTTTAAATTATTTTCGTTTTCGACATATTTTAAAAGAAATTGCTAATTCTATATATGCATATCTACATTTTATCTTAATATGATTTTAGATGGTGACAACATAATTTAAGAAAACAAATTCACCAAAATCTTCGTAGATAGTCAAGCCATGGAGTTCGATCCAGTTGGTATTGCTGTAGAATTCCTGTATAACATACATAAGTGTTGCAACTTGTTCTCGAATTAACGATATATTGGATTTTACTATCGCTGTATTGCTCGAGAGATCCTTTACCTTACTTCTTAAACTCCTAATAAAGAAGTGAGCTGGAAAGTAAGACAAGAAATCATATTGACGCAAGTGTCAAATGGGTCGCAAAAAATATAATTGTTGTATGAATCATTGGTTGTTTACATAAAACACACCACATAGAAGAAAATAAAAGTTGGTTATACTAATTTTTATGGTAAATTCTAATATACTTCAGCAACTTGTTTTGAAGTTTAACATTTTACTATCATCATAAAGAAGTTCATTACTGTAAGCATTTCTAACGGTAATTTTATGGTCATTGCCATAGTATGAAGTAATGGAGAACACATTGATTTGTACATTACTCTAATACAAAGTTCAACTCATCATTTTTCTCTTGGAGATTATGTATTTCAAACCATTTTTTGTTGCACTATATTGAATGAAAACTTAATGCATGAGTTTATATGATTTTAAGGACCACATGATGAAATAGTAATGGATTAGTTCAAATTTTCCAGTCAATTCAAATTTTCATATCTGTCATAATTTTGCGTAAATAATTGATATGGATGTCATTTCATAATAATTTCTACCACATTTTACATGGAAATATAATAAATACACACACAAAGTCATTTCATTTGACACGGCACATAGAAATTCAAATATATCATTTATATAAAATTTAATGACATTCAGGTCTTAGTATTTCAGGTCTATAGTATGTCCCGCATACCGATCTCGATGCGTTGTTTTGAAAAGAATGAAAAACTCCGAAATTTTCCGAATAGATAATAGTCTCGATAAAAACGCGCCAAACACGACAGTCTACTAAGTATGACATATTTTTCATTTACGAGTAAAACAAAAAATATGTGATTTTTCTTAAAAGGCATAAAACATATTTCTACATGCAAATTTACTTTCAATTCATATAAAGAAGCAAAATATTAATTCTATTTAAAAAAAACTATCCCGCAGAGACGCAGTAACACTATTTAAATGTATATCAAACAAGTTTAGCTTTTTTAAAAAAGCTTACCGTCTTTAGAACAAACCCTAAACAGCACTTAGTTATCAAAGACAGTTTAACTCTTTTTATATAAATGTCATTTTCCTCTACATAGCATGGCGAGTGGATTTATCCAAACATTTTTGTGTCATGTGTCGTTTAAGCCTGCGTGTCTAAAATTGAGAACTGCGTACCCGAGCTTGTAAGTTGAGATCGACTATAGGGTGAAAGAAAACTTAGGTAGGGTCGTAGACTCGTATTATTTTGATACAATCAAAATTATACCACTGCATTTATTTATCTAAGGTGCAAATAACTTTACCGATATTAGGCATACCGCATCAATATTTTTTTTTTTTACATTTTTGTATAAATATTTGAATAAACAATTCTAAAAGAAAAACAAATAATTTGAATAGATATTATAGAATGTTACTTTCAACTAGTTGGACCTGAAAACCAAAGGCTGAATTTCATTCATAGCAATTTGTATTGCTTTTTCGTTTTCTCACTTTTTAAGATTTGAAATCTACGAAATTTGTTAAGTCGTACGTGAAAAATATCATCAGAAAATTATCTCCCTTGCGCCGAACAGTATTTCAACCAATGAAATAAATGTAAATTTTCACATCATGTATTTTCAACCAATCACAAAGGAAAGGAAGTGCACAACCAGGAGACTGTAAATAATTTTAACTCTTTATACCGTCTTCCAAGGAAGACGGTAATAACGGACCGCCTTCCGGCGGCCCGTAATAACAATCAAGCAGCCAACCCTAAACCATTTTTGCCTCTTCTATACTTATCAAATTTGTGACTATAAGGAAAAACAGCAATACGGGAACAACAAATACAGCAATATTAAAAATAAAAAAAAGAAGGCGAATTTCCATGATGTCAATAGATAAATTGATTTTCGTTTCCTATTACTTGTTTTCGTGAAAATTGTTATACCCATTTGTATTTGCTCTCCACTGACGTGATAAAAGGATTCATATCCATGGTCTCTTCGAACATTGCCTTCATATCCACTTAGTTCTTGAATTATATTTGTAAATTGTTGTTGGGATTCCTGATCTAAAATATATATTTCATAGATTTTGTTATAATTGCATTGGATTCTGACTTTAATTTGTGATGAAGAAAAAAGCATTCAAACGTCATTAAAACTCGTTTTAATTTGATACTGTTGATACTTTGTCTACATAGGCTTTTGTTCTTGATCAAAAGAGTTTCATAATTAAAAACATACTCTTTTTACAGATAATAAATGCCAAATAATTCTATGATAACCAAAGCAGATTCATAGAAGTTGAAAATGTTAAATTGTTAACGCGCGCTAATGGCGGATTACATTCACAAATATTAAACGCTATATCAAAGGTTATTTAGTTTTCAATATCAAATAGCCTTTAAATTAAAAATTAGTTAAATTTGCATGAAACACTTCACGAGTTTAGGTGATAACCAAGATTATAAAGTATATATAAAGTACCAAAATCTACAAGAACAGACAGTGCAATAGCATTACGCTCCTACTTCAATATTAAATAAAAGCATAAAACATTTCAATCTAATTAGTTTTAACTTCAAAATCAAAAATCGGCGAAGTAAATAAAAGGACACTACATTTTATCATTTCAAATTTTGGTAACATAATGTATTATTTGTAATAGTATTTTAATGTAAGCCAATTTTATAAAATCATAATATTTTCTTAGTACCTGTTCCAAAATAGTTCTTTACTTTAATTTCAGGTGATTGTTCTGTATCACTGACGAGCTGCATTCTGTCCAGAAACGTTGCAGTTGTTTTATAAACGGCTTCCAAGGTAATAGCACTGTGTGACATAGTGTTAGATTCCATTTGTATATCATTTACCGGAAAACTGAAAACACGGTCTACATAATACCAAAGAACAAACAAAGTCAACCACCCAAAATACGACATGTTTGGTCCGCTTAAAAAATTATCAAATGTTTCTCGTAATCTCTTAAAGAATACTTTTAATCCTTTAAGATAAAAAATCTTATGATTAAAATGAAACATGATAAGGGTCCCGCCCAAGGGCGGGTACTGTAAATTGCGTAAAGCAAACTCACATCTAATATTTCATACTTCCCCTTTTTGTGAAATATTTACATGTATTTATTTATTTTTCTTTTCTAAGATGTAAAATGTTTTCAGATAAGATCGTTTTATTTCCTCTTGTCTGACCATTTGAAATGATTTTGGCAGGCGATCAGAATTGGTCAGAAGTTTAAAAAAATTTCCATCGATCAGCAGTTAATATGTTTGTTACAAGACCCCTGCTATTTGATCTAAACATAAGAAATTACACAATATTATACAGATATCTACGCACTAAAGACATATCCTTTTAAGCTTACTGGCTTACTGGCCCAATGTTTAAATAAGATAAAAGGCAAAAGGAAAAAATTATGACAAATACTGAGACAAACAGAACATGAAGATAAAATTGACAAAATAGTTTGAATATTGAATAGAAACTAGAATAATAAACAATACATGTGATTGAAATAAAAAAAGATAACTAGATCGGAAAAAAAATTAATTCAAACTTTTAATTACGAAGCTTTGTTTAATCAAACATAGTGAAGTGAATTGTAGAAAACCAAGTTTGGACAGAATTTCTGACAGCTAGGTAAATGGAAGGACAGAAATACTAAGTATGTATTCCAGTTTTAACAGCACGGTACATTAACTTTTAGAATCGCTTAACTTTGCTTTGTCGAAAACATCACAGTTTCTTTCAGATCAGAATTTCAGGATTCAATACTTTATTTCTACATTCTTAATGTGCTGGGGTTTTCAACAGAGTGCTGGATAAGGAAACACCAAAATATTTGTGTAAAGAGTAAATGTTATAGGGAACAAATGATATTATCTTCTCAGTGTTATATGCACTAAGTATTTTGATATTATGCAATTTGCTTACAAATAAAGCAGATAAACCCCTTGAGGACACCTTTGTGTATGTTTTCTTATTCCCCAGTGGAAAGGACTTCAGCATACACATGAAAATCCACTTTGATTGACGATTGTGATACGGAAGAATAAAATTATATGTAGAAAAAATCGTCACTCTTTTTATACAATTGTTTTCATTACTTTTAGCTGTGAATAAAGGCTGTTTGAAAAATAACTAACTTTCAGTTTTTAATTAGAATGTCATATTTTTTCTTAGATGTGCTGTACATGCATAGATTTTTTTAACAAAATACCTACCTATTATTTATTGTTGTATACCAGACTTTGATTACCTATTAAATTCAACAAAAATTGGTGGGTTTTTTTTTACACAAGAAGGTCTACCGCTTCGTGTACTAATGTGTAATAAGCTTGTCTGAGGATACATCATTGACCCTATAACGAATGAAACGTAATAAGATTAATCTTTTGATTTCAACGTAGTCACAAATAGATTAGAAATAGAAAACTTAAACAGAAGGCGTATAACAGTCGTTTTATACGCAATAAATAACAAATCCAGTATTCGTTTGAATGTACATAATAAAACAAATGACAATAACAAACCGTCAACCATCTCAAAAATCCATAAAAGAATACAAATTCAAAGCAGAGCAACACGAACCTCCAAAAAGATAGAGGTAGAATCGGGTGCCTACGAGGAGTGAGCATCTTCTGCTGACAGTTAACACCCGCCGTGTGCTCTTTGTAATAATCGGAAAAAAATGGAAAAGTCTGTAGACAATTAGGTGATTATGGTCTAACAATTAGTACATCAGTCAGCATGGAGCCCAGTGAAAGATTGTATTTGTGTTTGTATTTATGTATTGTTTACAAGAAACCTCCCCCTCAGCCTGGTAGCCATATTGGGGCACTTAATTTTGATAAAGGTGAGAAATTTTATTGAGACTGGACACATCTCTAGCAGTTGAACAAACAAATGTAAATATGACGTCAAAATCGACATGTGTTTAGTCTTTGAATCGAAACCTCTTTTTTAAACGATAACACGTGTATTAATAGAATTTGATTCACAAAGATCTCTGAAGGTCATTCAACCATATACAATATTATTTAATGTTTAAAATAAACAATGATTTAGGACTCATAATAAAAAAGGTTTGAAATATCGCTCTGCGTTAACAAGCACATTATGTTGGTCTCAAAGCAGAACTATAAATTCCTGTATGGCAAACACTATGAGAAGGATTAAATAACCTTTTGTATTTTTCAAAACGTTTTTACCCAAATTGACTGTGATCTGGCACACGACTAGGGGTCGAGAGGGTTGGAGTCCTATCCCAAAATCTTCAACATATTGACAAGCAAAATGAAAAAAAGGTAAACCAATATAGACAACTCCGATACTCTTTAACAAAAAGACAAAGTAGACCAAGGTCTCATTTATTTTCCTACCTGGTGTTTTTTATATTATGGTACAATGCACATATATATATGCATAAAGTATTATACACAGAGAAACTATTCATAGCTATTTTGCTAAGTGGACAATATTTTATAGCAAAGTCAAAATTATCAGTGTTTCACATTTTAATTGATTATTTATAAGAGAGAAATTATTTTGCTCTTTTAGAGCACATGTGAAGGCGAACTAGGAATATCAAATTATTAGAACATTTTTGATACTTTAAAGATATGCCTTCATAAGTTACCTTATAGTAAGATCTTTATTATCTATTCCTTTGTGTGTGGACTGTAACAAAATCAAGGATGGTAACTATTAAATAGAAGAGAGCAGACCGGGATTCACAAGTTTTGAATATATTAGCCCTTTATATTTTATTTTCAGTAAGATATCGTATAAAATCGATTAACAAGTATGTGTATCATTTAATTGATATTCACATACCTCATTCGTTAAAAAAGGTGCTCCTTTTAAAATTAACAGCAGGGTTTACTCCCTGAATTGCATTAAAATTAATGTTCAATACGAAATTATTAATTTTCAAATTATATTTCTAATAAGGTTGGAAAAAGGGGTCTATAGTGTCTGTTGTTGTCTATGTAGAAACACGTGAGTTTAGTAAATAATCTATGAAAAAATATACAGAAACCAGGACCGTTGCCTATTCCCTTAATAATGACTAAGAATTTGATATATATGGAACGCATGATCTTACGTCCCATCGCATTGGCGCACGTTCAATCGTCCGATCACCTGGTCTCTCGCGTGATCCTTTCGCATTATCTTTCAACGGTCGCTTTCATTGTACAACAGTCGCATATAGACGCATGATATATTGCAAGATTTAATGCGTTTACATCGAACAACGCTCGCTTAGATCGTGCGAATTTCACACGAATACTTTTTTGAAATGCGATCATTTCGGCAACATTTTACGATTTATATCTAATTTTATCGGTCGCACGAATATTCAGTCGCTTCTGCTCTTGCGCCAATTGTGAAAGAGGCTTTAGCTTCGCACGAGCTCTCGCATACGATGCACGAGCTCTGACACACGTTGCACTAGCTCTCGCATTTGTTGCATGCGTTTTAGTTCTCGCATCAAGTCTCCTCAAAATAGTGGACATGGACACTTTTCAGACGCGACCGAATGCGATCTAAATTATCGCAGTGCTAGTACGAACGTTTTACAACGTTTTGTGTACTCGGAAAAGCGATGAACGATTTTTAAAGGTCGTAAGATGAATCGATGTGTTTATGCTTGAATTTTGCTATCATGAGACTGTTGCTCAAAATGTCTCATGTAATCTTGCATCGTTGTACTATCATAGCGTGACTTATCAGCCTCAATATGCCATGCTTTGCCACTATTATATGTACCCAGTATAAGAATCACTGTTTCAGACCAAAATTGACATTGTACATTTATTACAAGATGGTGAGGAAAATATGAAGATTCATTCCCTCAAGAAAAATTATACTAGTACTTCCCGAGGGAATTTTTTTTTCTGGACGAATAAATCTTCATATTCCCTAAACATTAATGCAATAAACGTTTTATTATACCAAACAACACATGATTACACAAAATTAGTTGATTTCTAATAATTGTTTGACTTATTAATAGCAATAACGTCGTGATTATTTAATTTCCTCTGTTACTGTCTCACTTTTCTTTCATAAATCATACATATTTAATATCAAATATTTTTAATTTTATCATATCTGTCTCCATCGTATGCTCATATCGGCTTTTTCATTCCTATGAAACCGCCGTCACGGGACTTTCTCGTCCCATCAGATAAAATAGAAAAGTCATATTGAGGTATAATAATGAATGCTGCTGCATATTTGTTTCTTCTTTGGCGGCATTTTCTCTCGCTTTCAACTATGTCTACTGAAGAGTCAAGGGCGTCGGAAATGGGCGGTATATACACCCCCTCTGACTATGGAACGCCAAATTCACATATATTCAAATATTTGTACCTATCTTCAAATAATTGTACCTATCTTCAATTAATTGTACCTATCTTCAAATCATTTGAAGATAGGTACAATTGAATTAAAGATAGGTACAATTATTTAAAGATAGGTACAATTGAATTGAAGATAGGTGTAAATAATTATACCTATCTCTAAATAATTATACCTAGATACAAATGAATTATACCTAGGTACAAATGAATTATACCTAGGTACAAATGAATTATACCTATCTTCAATTCAATTAAAGATAGGTTCAATTGAATTATACCTATCTCTAATTCATTTGAAGATAGGTAAAATTCATTTAAAGATAGGTACAATTGATTTGAAGATAGGTTCAATTCAGACATATCTACAAAGGATTTGAAGATAGGTACAATTCAATTATACCTAGGTTCAATTCGTTTTGTGTATTGTTGAAAATAATGAACGCTCCCTTGAAGTGACGTAGTTAGGGTAGTGACGTAGTTAGGGTCACTATACACCTAAATAAAAAACTGGCTTCATTTTTTTCCATAATTTTATCAAAGAATGTATAATTCAGTTGATAATCACTCTATTTATTAAAGCGGTAACAATTTTAATAAGTTTTTGTTTGTTTTAAGGCTCAATCTTTCGAAAAGTTGACAAAATCATATTGCCTATTTTATCATCCCGATCCCGATTTTATTTCTAAGTCACCTTTCTTCAATCTTTTTTTTATTTTTATTATTTATAAATATATAAAGGTGTTAAGCAGTAATGTCACCTCTGATTTTTTTTATAGATCTTTAGGACATCCTTTTTACACTAGTGTTTCAGCATTGAAAAATCAGTATAAGCTCTTTAATTATTTTATAAGATTTTTTTTATGCAATTTTCAGAGAAATTAATTTTTTTTTTTTTTTTTTTTTTGTTGTTGCAAATTTGGCATTTTATGGTTTAACATTTGCCGTTAATAAATACTTAATATAAATATTCATTAGAATATGTAAAGAAGGCCCAGATAGACATTTTAATTTTAAATATACAATTATTTATGAAAATAAAACACTATATTTATTAGATTTTTAAATGATGCATTTCATAATAGCAGATTTTTAATTTTAAATCATCTTATTTACAAATGAAACATTTTTTTTTCATTTTTTATGAAAAAAAAATCATAAATAATTAAGACCTGATATTGTCCTTTCAGTGCTGAAGCCATAACTTTATAGGAATATTTAAAGATCTATGAAATAAACATTTGGATGTGGCATCCCTCCTTAATAGTAATACTAGGGCCCATATTTGGATACTAGATGTAGTAGATACATGTACTATATATCTTTTACAACTGTATCTAAAACTGATAAATTTTCGCGCCAGTTGTGACGTAACGGAAATGACGTACTATACAGGGAGTATTCATTATTGCCAATATTTTAGTAATTGAAGATAGGTTTAATTCAATTGTACCTATCTTCAATTCATTGCATTTGTACCTATCTTCAAATCAATTGTACCTATCTTCAAATGAATTAAAGATAGGTATAATTGAATTGTACCTATCTCTAATTCAATTTGAAGATAGGTACAATTTAATTGAAGATAGCTACAATTGAATTGAAGATAGGTACAATTGAATTGAAGATAGGTACAATTATTTGAAGATAGGTACAACTATTTGAATATATGTTAATTTGGCGTTCCATATCTGACTCGCATGAGCATTCGTTTCATGGAGCGCATAATCGCACGTCCAATCGCATTGTCGAACGTTCAATCGTCCGATCACCTGGTCTCTCGCGCGATCCTATCGCAAAATCTTTCAACAGTCGGTTTCACTGTACAACAGTCGCATACAGACGCTAGATATATCGCAAGATTTAATGCGTTTACATCGAACAACGCTCATTTACATCTTGCGAAATTCGTACCAATACTTTTTCATATGCAATTATTTTGGCAACAGTTTACAATTCATATCTAATTTTATCGGTCGCACGAATATTCAGTCGCTTCTGCTCTTGCGCCAATTGTGAAAGGGGCTTTATATGACTGTTGTTACAATTCACTTCTTCCATAAAGAAGCATATTTTGTCCCAAATGCTTTCATACTAATGTTTTATAGAAACAGTTTTTGGAAATATCCAAGTAATTAACATTTAAACTGAATTGAAATAAAATATGTTGAATGATATGAATTTAAACAAAAAGTATTTTCTAAGAAATTGTGTAATGGAATGAAAACACACACTACTATTTTGAATATTTTAATACATTTAAAACTGAGCTGAATGTGCATATGTATCATCAATCATTTGCATAAATTGCATAATCATTGCAAAAACGTATATGACGAAATACATTTGAATGGATCTGCCCCTTTACATTGACTTATTTCGTAAATATATGTATATGTTGGAGAAGCTGTACAAGTTCAATTGTAAATGCAATATAAAAATAAAATATGTCTTTGTAAAAATGCTATAAGATCTTTCATTTTTTTTTAGAAATAAAATAATTTATTATTATTACATTATTCTTATAAACATTTTCTTAACATTGCAAATTCTAATAACTTGTAAACTGAAGCTAAAGCAATAAAGTTAAGCTAAAGGTACCTCAACTTTTCGAGGCTTGCAATAATATTCAAAAGGCAGTGTTAGTCTTCCTAAATGTAATATCATAATTGCCTCTTTTATTTTTTAAAATACAGGTAATATCTTCTTCAAATTTACCATGCAGGTTTGCTGAAAAAGGCCCTAAAAATGAAGTACCTTTGCCCTAAGCGATATATAATTTAAGGTAATGAATGATTTGCGTGTCTACTGTTGAACCCTATCCTTCGTTAATGAAGACATTTCTTTCGGTTGTTGCAAGTAATAACTTTATTCCTAGATTTATATTGATTGCTTAATTACTGTTTTATCCACTTTACAATTGCACTATCAATGTTAAAAACCAACAACTACTTTTATATTAACATTTAAAAGTGATTGGAATTTTGATTTTAAAAATGCCTTTGTTAGGTATTGTTATGATATGCTTGAAAGCTGTTTTATTCAAATGCCCTACTACAATTTCTTAATCATTATTTCCTAGATTGTTTCTTGATATTAGTTCATATTCAAATTTTAATCACAAAATTCATAGGCGAAAGAGCTTAAGGTTGTCCGATCCTCAGTCTCAAAGTATTTTTTTCACCAAAAAATTATTGCAAATTTACCTACGATGGATATAATAAAATATAATAAACAAATTGAGCCTGAAGAAAAGTACCGGTACATAATCAAGTGGCTCGAACTCTTTACCAACATGTAATTAAGTTGTAGTTCTTCGTGAATCCACTACGCTAAGCATGTAGTTGAATTAACACTAGAATACTAATTCAAATTGTTGGTATAAAGTCAGATTAATGGTACGAATAAAAGAAATCCGCATAATTTAGAGTTTTTGAACATCGCTTAGGATCGGAGATCGTCAATGCTTTTTATTCTAGCTTGGCAAATTTTACCATCACCTATTGTATTTAACATTAAGGTTCAGTTTCAAAGACTTATAAAGAACGTTTTAATCTTGGGATTTGATTTCTTCAGCTAGATTTTGGTCTTTGTTATTTACATCTACCAAATCAACTTTTTCTTCATTACGTTCTTTAGAGCTTGCGTCTGTTCCTCCTTTGTCTTTACCAGTTTGTACAACTTCAGTAGCTCGACTGTTTTCATTATTTTCTAACTTATTTGTGGGGCACAAATTATCTTGCGACACTTTCTGACTATCCAAATTGTTTCCTTTTTCTAAGTTAGGATCCTTTAAACCATTTGATTCTGTACTAAGGCATTCTTTTTGTCCAAGGTTGCTAGACAATTCTCGTTTGTTGTCTTCTTTAATTTTGTCTCCATCAATACTATCTGACGATACCGGTCCGGCTGTAGCAGCGTTAATTGTTTCGGAATCTGAGTTGATTGATGTTACCTTTTTATCGTCCTTATTGGTGTCTATTTCTTTGTTTACAGTGCCTGAAGTTTCTGCCTCAGGAGATTTGTTCTCTGATGTTTCCGATTGTTCTTTTGTGAAATCAGTATTAACATAGTTGCTATTGTTTCCATCATTATTTTCTATATTTTCACTTTTCTGTAAACTAGACGAATTTATCTCATTTTCAGTCGTCACATGATCTGCAGTATGCAATTCATGACATTTATCTAACATTTCGTTGACGTCAGGGTCGTTTTCATTTTTAATTTTCAAAGTTTGATAGCTTAAAAACGCAACAGGGTTTTTAGGAAAGGTTTCTTTTTTAATGCAGCAGATTATCCATATAATGATAGCTATAAGAGTTAACCCTAGGAAAGTAAACCCTAACGCCATGGCGATGTTCCTTGTTTCGTTGGTACCAGTCTAAAACATAAAAATAAATCATTAAATATAACTATTTGCAAATGCAATGTAATGTTTTACTTAGCCTAGAAAATTATAACATAATAAAAAATAAATCATAGAACGGATTAAAAGAACATTATACTCTGTCCCAGGCTCTTTTCCCGTCACCTTTTGACTATTTTCATTATAAATACACCTATCTACAATGTATGAATTAAAAAATGTTCGATATCTCTGTTGATATGGTTTCTTTTTCTACCTGAAGGTATTATTACCGGTGAAAACAATTCTGATTTATTTTACTCATTTAGAATTTTGAAGCAATTGTGCATTATTCCAACATAATCATTCCGAAACTTTCCTGAAAAATTTCCGACTTCTTTTTGTTTTCTTTAAACTATATTCTTCGACTTATGGAGATGGATGCGTATCAAAACCAATCAAAACTTAAGACTTTTTTAAACGTAGAAAAGGAATATAGCTTGCAAACCAAGAAAATTCTTTAAATTGACATACCAAAGAAAAAGAAGGTTAAGAGAACCTGTGACAGAGTTTTCTTTTGTATGGTAGATTTTGTTTTAATTGTTGAAGATAACTAATATTAACATTTTTTGTGTAATAAAATGGTGTTTTAATTTTGTATGAATACAGTAATACGATATTTATCAAAACATTACTTACCTCTTCATTAGACCCTGCAACTTTTTGTTCGTTTGTTGTCGTTGCATATTGATAAGATGAAGTTTCTGCAACAGTTGTTTGTTTTTCTATCGTTGCTGTTGTTTGTTTGTTTGTGGTTGTTGTTGTTTGTTTGTCTGTGATTGTTGATAATGATGATGATGATGATGGATATTGGACTATTGTTGCAGGTTGGTCCGAGACAATGAAACTACATTCGTCGAAATTTCCGTTAGAGTCGATGATGGTAAGGACAACAGTTTGAATACAACAATGACCACTGAAAAACATATTACAGTATGTACTAATTGATACATGCAAAGCAAATTGGTTAAAAGATACATTGTATAATTTCAGACCCGACGTTGTGTATAATTTTAACTTGAAGAAAAAAGAAATTCTTTTTTTACCTCAGTAATATTGGCACAGCGGAGTTTGCGTCTTTTAAATCCGTGTGATTTAAAATTACTTCGTTAGAAGATACTTTAATGACTGATTCGTTGATGTTTCCCGATGAAACTTCGACTGATCCTGTCCAGTTATAGGAAGTACAGTTATCTGTATTCAGCGACTCTGTCGGACACGTTCCGGGATATTGTTTGACTATGCAGTTTGCAGATTGCGTGTCCATAACCTTAAAGAAAAATAATAAAAATTAATAAAAAAAAAAAGATTATTTATCATAAATGCAATTATAAGAGACTTAATAAACTGGTAGGATTATGACTTGATTAAAAGTGAGTTTTGTTTGGTTGGTGGGTTTATTTATAATCTAAAGGTAAGTGTGTTATTCTACTGAATCGATAATTAAAATGCTGGTATTCTGATGAATCCATAATAAGAAGGCAAGAATGTTATTAAAATGAATCTATAATTTGGATGGCTAGTTTGTTATTTTAATGAATCCAAAAGTAGAAGGCTAGGATGTTATTTTAGTAAATCAATAATTCAAAAGATATGATGTTATCTCATTAAATCGATGGATGGTAAGATAAAACTTGCAGAATATCGCCTTGTTTTTGTCTGAATGGCACTGGTGAAGTTTCTTCGGGTTATCGAAAAATGTAATATTCTGAAAAAGATGATACAAGAAAATATTATATACAAGACATTAAAACTAATTCATTATTTAATAGTAATATAACCATGGTATTATATATATATATATATATATATATATATATATATATATATATATATATATATATATATACGACCTTTTTGCAACAAGAGATACGAGGACACAGGTCTGAGGGCTATCTTAAAGGGATTTCACTTTATTTGAGTTAATATCTTTTATAATCAAGATTCATTTGATCAATGTTTATGTTGTCATCAATGTATGATTCGACTTACAATGTTTGAAGAGTTACTGGAGTTACCATAACATCATATCTATAAATCTGCTTGCTATCAAAACCAACTTGGTGTACATCAATGTCTTTGTTACCATCCGAAACCGAGATGTCGAAATCATCAAAGTTTTCATCGGTATTATTTAAGGAGAAGGAAATGTTGCTTGTCTTATTAAGTCTCAGATTTCCTGAAAATAAATCAAGGAAAAAATACTTACAAAGATAATGTGTTTTTTTTAAAAGGAAATCTAAAATAATATGTTGTTTTGCAAAGATGTAAAGATTTCAGGCTTACTGCAGAAAAAAAACTTACCAAACAGAGGAGATATGTCAAGTTGAACGGAGACAGGCTTGATATTGAATAATCGTGTCCGCAAGAATGGGTTCCCTTTAGTATCATTACCCCGTATTTGTATATATGAAAGGGACTATAAACAGAAAAATAATGCATTTAATGCATTTAATAACAACTTCTCTTATTTGGAAAATGTATTGACATAGCACAAGAACTCATGTGCTTCTTTAAAAAGAAAAAAAAAATCCCGTTCATTTTTTAATGATAAAAGTTTGAAGATGCTTATTTGATGTTGACAATTCAAAATCAATCAAAGTTATGACAATTACTCCTCTTTCCTTACCTTATTAGATGGAATAAAATCGCCAGTGTATCGAGTAATCCCGTCTAAACGCACTCTAGTAACGTTAAATTCAAAAACGTTCGTTCCGCTGCTACACAATAAAGCAACCTTCGAACATGTGGAAGTTGAGTTCAGATTTGGAATATCAACAACAACCGAATATTGTTTGCCTGAAGAAAAGATAACGTTGATAAAATGCAGAATATTTAGAAAAATAACATGAGGAATAAAACAATTAAAATAAAAGAACCTATTATCGGATTTCCTGTTAACTGATAAGAGTTTCCTCCTGGGCTTTTTTCCAGAATACTAGCTGAGAAATCCATTGCACTTAGAGCAGTGACGTTAACTGTCCAGGAGTCGGTTCCATTTTTCTGAAGCTTCCATTGTCCCGATTCAGGATTCTGTAAATGAATGAAGATGAATATGTGCATTGAAGCGTAAATGTCACTTATTGTATTTTCATGTTAAAAAATCATGCATACACACAATTTTGAAAACTCATTTGTTTTGAAAGACTTGAAACACATGCTTTTGTAATGCTTTTGGCAAGAAACAATTTAGATCTCCTTAATGATTTTTATTTTCTAACACGATCTTAAATTTATTCATTATTTTTGCCAATAAGCTAGTTGTCAGGCGAGATGGTATTTCAAAATTAATTTTGTTATTTTTAACTTAAAAAACAGAATTCTTCATCAAACTTTTTATCAAAGTACCTTAACTATGCTAAAACGTCAAAAAAATTTAATTCCATTTAAAGTAGTCATTCCACTGATGTCTGTCTATCAATCGTTAATAACTAAGATTATCCCGTTTGTCCAAATTAAATTTACTCACCAAAATCGAAATTTTTGAAACATTGTTTAATAGGTTAATTTCTTCATTTTCCGATAATGACACAGCTATACCTGAAATTATAATGTTAAGTCAGTGAAATGGATACAAATTAATAAACTCTCCAAATTTACTTCATAAAATCCATACCATTTGGGTTATATAAAACGACCTCGGACATCGACGTTACAGGTGTAACGGTAATCACCAGGGTCTTGGTGTATTCATCAACAGGTATTGACCTGTTCTGCGTGGTATTTGCTGGCATCTTAAACCATGAGACGAAAACATTCGAAGATGGTAATGTTTCCTTTAAAAAAAACCTTTAATGTTAGCTGTGTAGTCACACTGTCCTTATTTGTTTTCATTTTATCTTTATTAATATTATCTTTTTTAAATCCTAAAAATTATTTCAAATTGAAACATTCTGAGACATTTAAAGAACTTCTAAAGTTTTCTGCTTCTTCCTAATAAAATCAAATTAGTTGATTTTAGATTTAATGAAAAAATGAAAATGAATTAAACAGGAATTTTAGAACCTTGATTTCAGTTTCAATTACTGTCTGAACTTCGGATGTATTCCTCTCAAAAACTTTTCCGCCTGTTTCCTTGGCAATGGCCGCTTTAAATGGACAGTTGTAATTACATTGCAATTAAACTTATCAAATCTCAAAAAGCGAAAAAAAGTACATACATGTACATTTGTAGCACAAATATGTCTATGATATTTTTTTACATTATATATAAACTTGAAAAACCAATAAAAATTTTAATTAAAAAAAAATATCAGAAAAAAATATGTTGTCAAACAAATATCAATGTATTTCACAAATACTTCTGAACTTAAAACAGATATCATTCCAAATTTAAGGAGTGCATGAGATTGCTAGTAGAAAGACACACCAAAATACAAAGAGAGTAAAAAAACAACATAATTATATGTTTACCGTATACGTCCTCTTGTGGTTGTCTGGAACAATTTCCAGTAAGAATATAAATAGGGATTAATTTTTTTGCCTTCAGTCCATATATCACTTCTTCTTTCAATGAAGCGTTCGTTTCCCTTGCATAAGTCAATATGTAAATTTTGGAATTGTTGTTAGACAGTTCTATGCCTGCAATATCAATTGTTACCTATTTACATCTCTTAACCATCGGGTAAAATTGGTCGGTATGTTTTTAATCTAAGAAATTTACCTTTACGTATTCCTATCATGGCATATTCCGCACAGTCACCTCCACTACTACCACTGAAGTTACCAAGAACTGATATCAGAGTCTTCAAGTCGGTTGTATTAATTCCAATCTTCCAGTTTTCTGTCGTATATTGACATTATTTATCATCGCTACGTCACCTTTTATTTCATATACACGCTACAGTTGTCTTCGTACAAAAATGAAATTGGAACATTTATTTTTTTGTTTTTGTTTTTATCTTTTTAATATGAAAATAATTTTAGACACTTTGTGTTATGAAAATTAATTTGAATCTGGAATGAATCAAATCAGAATATGCATAATATAGGTGAATACTTTTAAAAATGATAACATACC
This sequence comes from Magallana gigas, assembly GCF_963853765.1. NCBI lineage: Eukaryota > Metazoa > Mollusca > Bivalvia > Ostreida > Ostreidae > Magallana > Magallana gigas. The sequence goes on from NC_088857.1 coordinate 16,591,211, forward strand.
TGAATCTGAGAATATAACCGTAACGTATCTCTTCGGTAAAAATTTGGAACCTTTGGTCTCGTTTACTATTTTCTCTATTGCCTTTATGATCATTAAAATGTCAGCCTTGGAACTCGCGGCATCAATGACAAATGTTAAGGATGTTTTTGCTGTTTCTTCTCTTGAGCGAATACCAAATATATCTCGGAAAACTTCTGAACCAATAAGCTCAAGAAGTCCCGTAGCTAAATTAAAAGAGTAAATAATTGAATTTCATTCGATTGTGCAGTTTAGCGTTTTGCATGAACATGATTTGTAAAATTTTTCGTCGTGAGTGCATGCTAAATGTACAATTAATAAAAGATATTTTCCCTTTGCGAACATTAATAAATGTGCTAGGATAATAAAACAGAGATAATAAGAATTGTGATAACAATGCTTATAAAAACGTATATAGATTTATTTAATATTTATTCATTTCATGGATGAGATTTAGGAATGGTTTGAAATAATATATCAAAGATATATTGTAACCTTGATCAATTAAGTAGTATTCTGTAGCATTCACCGCCATTTCCGCTGCTGCGCTGTGGAGATAGCTGTGGGGAGCCTCGTTTTGACTTGATCTTCCTTTATAAATACCACCGGTAGCGGTAAAAGTTCTACTGGAATCATCTGGTGTTCCGTGGCTGCATTTACCATTTATTCCATTCAGGTATCTTACTGTAATTAATTCAAAGACAATAAAATAAAAAACTAAAATAAATCATGGTATTTGTAACAACAGAGATGCTTTCAAGTATTGTCAATTCATTTTTCCGTTTTTAATGTTCATATTGCTTTAGTAAGGCATTTCTAATAGTCAACAAAAATTTGAGAGGTAGTCATCATGATAAAAGCAATATAAAGAGCTCATATTTTTTTCATGTAAACAATGCCCATGTCATATTTTTGATGAGCTCTGTATCTTGCATATAACTATACAACTGACACTCAAATTTTAGTTGATCATTAGAAATGCATTACTGATGCATTGTAAACAATAAGAATAGAAAAATTAAACTTGACCAAAATCGCGGGACCATGCCCCTTTAAAGGAAATCCACAAATTTAAAGAAGAATTACACGACCTAATGATACAGAAATACTCGAATCAGTTTGATTCAATACCTCATCTTCGTCCATCTTTGTTAAATATTACAACCTGTACATGTACCTTACAAATTTTACAAACTAAGCACATTTTTGTTGTCCAGATAGCTTCATGAGAAGCTGCTTAGGTATGAATAAATAAATATGAGAAGACTCACCTGGCTTTGTAATTATTTGACCTGATCTGTAGCCACTTGTCAGGTTTGATCCAATTATAATGTTGTTTTCGCACTGTTCTATTCTGTTGAATAAAAGAAAAACAGATGACGTTTATGTACAGATACGCTGATTTTATTTGCATTAAGAAGAGAACCTAACCTACGTTGTATAGACCTATATATCTATTCAAAGTCTTGTAAGCAATGAATGAATGAATGAAAAACCAATACGATATTACAATAATTTCAAGATGGTGATAGAAATCCACTTTATTTTCCTACCCATTCCCACAATTAGTACACGTATCCTCACTTGAGTCAGCAACTGCCTTTAAAATAACCTTGTCTTGTCCTGTAAATAACAATTTAAAGAGTTTAAACATATAAATAACTGTTTATTGAACAACGAAATAAAAAACTCATTGTGATTTTCATTATGGACAGTAATACATTAAGATAATAAATTGTAAAGTTTCTCTAGAAATAAAGTACAATGCAGAGATATCCTTGCTTTCAATGACAAAAACTGTTTTAGCCTTTTTATTTTACCACAGAATATCTGTTCCCAGGCAATGGATTTCTCGGGTTTAAGTTATTTAACGGCTCATCTACTTATTATGCCACTTTATATCAAAAAGTGATAACAAAAAAACACACGCACACGTATTTTTGATTACTTCATCATTATGACTAAAATGAGATAAATGATCGAGTTGTAAGAATTACCAAAATCTTCGTAGATTGTGTCGTTTCCAAATAACTCAATCCAATTAGTATTGCTGTAGAATTCCTGAATAATGTATAAAATAGTAGCTACGTCCTCTCGAATCAATGAAATATTGGATTTCACTTTCGCAGTATTCTTTGAAAAATCCACGATCCTGTTTCTTATTTGCTTAATGAGTATGTGAGCTGCAAAGAAAAAAGTATCAAAATGATCAAGGCATCTAATTTCTTGAACACAACTTCGTTTTACATTATTACAAATCATATACTAATATATCAGTAAACTTTTAATATTGGTAATGACACAAGCCTAAAAAAAATCCAGACTTATAGAATGATTCGTATACCCATTTCAATTTGCTCCCCGTTGACGTGGTATTTTGAATCGATTGCACGCTCTGTTTTAACAAGACTCTCATAGCCGCTTATTTCATGAATTATCTGAATGAACCGTTGAAAGGATTCTTGGTCTACAAAGTAAACAATTAACAATGACAATAATTACAATGTTTAAGAGATATCTATTTTAGCAAAATATTTAGATATGTGACACTATTTTTATTCTCTAGAGATGTTTTAAAATTAATTTTCAAATACTCAAAGACACGCATATTGTAGACTCTTTCGTTGTTGACGTTTAAAAGAGAATAGACGGGATGTCAGTGATTTATATGAGGCGTTTCTTAACGACGTTTACGCTTGCACGCTGGATAAAATTGTTTCACTAACTAAACAACAATATTCTTAAATAACAAAGTACAGTTTAGCGTCTTTAAAAAATACTCATTGCATAATAGAACAATTGCCTTTGCAATAACTAATATCAGTTAACAACAAGATAAAGATTTTGTAGAATTTACAATTGCCAATATGTTTTTTGATTTGAACCTAGAGAGAAATAAAAAAGTTCATTTTCTGTTTGAATTTTTTAACGAGTCTAAAAGTCATAATTTTAACGTCATAATTATCACCGCATGCGCTTATGAATTGACGGTTGCATCATCATGAAAACGTAAAAACATGATTTGCCTTTCTCAAACGGTAATATAAGTAATAAACAGCAATGGTAAAAAGTTCACCAGAATATGAACTTAATTAGAAATTGGCCAAAACCTCTGAGAAGCCATTTCGGCTTCACAGGCTTTGATCACGTGACTAACCAAGTTTATATCCCTGGTGATCTTTTTAATTTGCTGGGTTTTTTTCTTAATCATGTTCAAACACATATTCATATTATTAAAAAAAATAAAGAGACCTCTATGATATGATATTTTCCATTTAGCCATATGATTTAATCTGGTAATAAAATCTTACCTGAACCAAAATAGTTGTAAACTTTAAGAAACGGTGATTGTTCGGTATCATTTACCAGCTGCATCCTATCCAAGAATTTTGCAGTGGTTCTAAAGATGGCGTCCATTGTGATGGCACTATGTGACTTAGTCTCGGTTTCCGTTGGTATCTCATATGCCGGGAAACTGAGAGTAGGCTCGACATTATAACATAGAATAACCAAAACAGTCCACCCATGCATATACATGGTTAGTTAAACGCTGTTGTGTCTTAAGAGAATTTTCCTTGATCTAACGAAGGTAAATGATTTTTCAATAAAGGAAGTTTTATACAAAGTCGGTTAAGATTGGTAAATACTTCATGTCCATATAGGTAATATTTCGTAAATATTGCAACTTATCCTCCAATGATAATAGCGCAAATTTCTAACTTCCCTATTTAATGAAATACATACCTGCAAGTATTTGCTTTTATTTCCCTTAAATGTAAAGTAGGGCTCTTTTGATTTCCCTGATCTAACAAACAATTATGCAAAATGTACACAAGATATTTTGACAGATAACCATACATAGTAAAAAGAGAGAAAAAGTGTTTGGCTGTTATTATAGATGTAATGATACACTTTGTCATGCATACAAAAGTATGCGAATCATAACTAATCCTGAAAGAATACAGAAAATTTTGCTTATGAAATATTTCCTTTTTACAGTTCATCAAATCAACTTCCTTGCAATCCTTAATAAATCCTTAAAATACATGTACTTTATCCTGTATCTATTCAGCATCCTATAATATAACAGACACAAAGGCCAATAATTTGGCAATACTTTAAATCAATCTAAGGAAATCATAGTTAAATTCTTCTATTAAATCATCAGAATATGTAACTTCATAAAAATTTTCGCTGACTTTCAAATACTAGTATAAATTTATCCCTTATTTTGCAAAATAATTATTCATGTTAATAATTAACAACGTTTAATTATTCAAGCATTCCTTGGATCTCAGTCACAAGAAGCATACGCATTTGTATGTGCATATGCAGATCTAGATCTGGACTGAAACCAAACACCCAGGAAGAATACAACTACATGGAAGTAACCTAACCAACACAACGTCATTTACATATCTTGGAAGCATAGTTACATCAGATGGGGGTGCAGACAAGGATATAAAGGCCAGACTAAGTAAAGCTAGGGGTGTTTTCATGAACCTGGAAAACATCTGGAAAACACATGACATCAATAGGAAGACAAAGTTAAGATTCTACATCAGATGCGTCCTGTCTGTCCTACTCTATGGAGCAGAATGCCGGAGAATGACAGAAGGTGACATAAACAGGCTCTCCAGTTTTCACAACGGATGCCTCAGAAAGATCATGAGGTTTTTTTGGCCTAATAAAATATCAAATGTGGAACTTCATAAAAAGGCAAACAGCGAGGACATGACATCTCTGTTAATAAGACGGAGGTGGCAATATAATACTATAGGGAATGTGCTAAGAAAAATTACCGACAACATCACAAGAATAGCACTGCGATGGACACCAGAAGGGAAAAGGAAACCCGGTCGACCCAAGAACACCCGGAGAAGGACCGTGGAAAAAGAAATGAAGGAACACAATAAAGCCCTATATCATCCTTTCATAGCAAACTACCACACTCACAAGAAAATCACTGTATTTGCATCCTAGATAGGGAATCGTAAATCATGAAGATACGGACTTCAGGACATGCATGTGAAACAACAAATAGGTGTTGGTATATTTGATTTTGAACATTTTTTAGCTCACCTGAGCTGAAAGCTCAAGTGAGCTATTCTGATCACATTTTGTCCGTCGTCCGTCTGTCCGTCCGTCTGTCCGTCTGTAAACTTTTTACATTTTGAACTTCTTCTCTAAAACCGCTTATCCAATTTCAACCAAATTTGGCACAAAGCATCCTTATGGGAGGGCGAATATAAATTGCAGAAATAAAAGTTTGATCTGTATTCAAAGCGGAGAAAACCTTGAAACTGTAGAAAAAGGGGGGTGCATTTTTAAAAATCTTCTTCTCAAGAACTACCGAGGCAAATTCAACCTAGTTTAGCATAAATTATCCTTATGGGAAGGAAAATATAAATTGCAAAAATTAAGTGGTAATTCTGTTTCAAATCTGAGTTATTACGAAAATAATAATAAAGGAAAGGCGTGTTTCAATCAGTTTAATAGCTTCGGGTTCGGCATCCGGTAAAATGATTCCATACTTCTAAAACGAGGTTCTTTGTTTAAAGCAGCCATGACATTATACGAAAAAGGGTCGATTTGACTATGATGAATTTGCTTGTTGTGCAACAGTTCGCGTATGAAGGGATATTTTGAAACATACAAAATATATTGGTGCCGATTTTGTGAAGTAAATTGAGGCTAAATATTTCAATGCGTTGGCAGCTTTCACACATGACGTTGGTGTTTGCTTGTTCTGATTTTCGTTTCGTTCTCATTATGCTTTGTAACCTGGAAACTATCGTCTGTATTTCGTGATTTTTACGTATCAAATCAAACAGAGACTTCGGTAAATCAAACAGTTAACTGTTTACCTGCGCAAATTAAGCAAAATCGGATGTAGGGGTACTGAAATACAATTCATTCTATCGGTAACTCGGCATTATCTTTTGCGTAATGGTACATGTAGATTAATGCAATAGGTTTTGTTGAGATGCTCGGCATTTTCTCGAGTTTATTCAGTTTAAATAGAGTTTGATATCGCTGACGGAAATATGTAGGTATATACATGTATATATATGATTCATTTCGAAAAAATAAATTGTGTTCTTTATTTGTTATACATGTAGTGCATGTATCTTGTGTTTAATTGTTTACAATTTCTATTTACTAACCATATTTGAATGTTAAGCTTCGAATTATAAGCAAGATACAGAGATTTGCTCACAATTCTATGTTTGTACACAGATCTTAAAAACTAAAGCTTAAAAAAGTAAAAAATTTGTCAATATCTATTAAGAAAATTTTCAAAATCTGTTCTTCCAGAAACCAACTTTAACAACTTATTGTATTGTAAACTTAACCTTTTTAGCTCACCTGAGGGTGGGGCCACAATGGGGGGTCGAAGTTTAACAAATGAATATATAGAGTAAATCTTTAAAAATCTTCTCCTCAGAAACTAATCAGCCAGGAAAGCTGAAACTTGTGTGAAAGCATCATCAGGTAATGTAGATACAAATTTGTGAAAATCATGATCCCCGGAGGTAGGGTGGGGCCACAATGAAGGATCGAAGTTTTACATAGGAATATATAGAATAAATCTTTAAAAATCTTCTTCTCAGAAACTAATCGGCCAGGAAAGCTGACACTTGTGTGGAAGGATCCTCAGGTAGTGTAGATTCAAAGTTGTGAAAATCATGACCCCCGGGGTACGGTGGGGCCACAATGGGGGATCGAAGTTAAACATAGGAATATATAGAGTAAATCTTTAAAAATCTTCTTCTCAGAAACTAATCAGCCAGGAAAGCTGAAACTTGTGTGAAAGCATCCTCAGGTAGTGTAGATTCATAGTTGTGAAAATCATGACCCCCGGGGGTAGGGTGGGGCCACAATGGGGGATCGAAGTTTAAAATAGGAATATATAGAGTAAATCTTTAAAAATCTTCTTCTCAGAAACTAATCAGCCAGGAAAGTTGATATTTTTGTGGATGCATCCTCAGGTAGTGTAAATTCAAAATTGTGAAAATCATGACCCCCGGGGGTAGGGTGGGGCCACAATGGGGGATCGAAGTTAAACATAGGAATATATAGAGTAAATCTTTAAAAATCATCTTCTCACAAACTAATCAGCCGGCAATGCTGAAACTTCTTCGGAAGCATCCTCAGGTAGTGTTGATTCAAAGTTGTGAAAATAATAACCCCTGGGGGTAGAATGGGGTCACAATGGGGGTTCGAAGTTCATATGATTATATAGAGTAAATCTTTAAAAATCTTCTTCTCAGAAACTAATTAACCAGGAAAGCTGAAACTTGTGTGGAAGCATCTTCAGATAGTGTAGATTCAAATTTGTGAAAATCATAACCCTGGGGTAGGTTTGGGCCACAATGGGAGGTCGATGTTTTACATAGGAATAAACAGAGTAAATCTTTAAAAATCTTCTTCTCAGAAACTAATCAGCCAGGAAAGCTGAAACTTGTGTGAAAGCATCCTCAAGTAGTGTTGATTCATAGTTGTGAAAATCATGATCCCCAGGGATAGGGTGGGGCCACAATGGGGGGGGGTCAAAGATTAACAAAGGAATATATAGGGTAAATCTTTAAAAATCTTCTCAGAAACTAATCAGCCAGATGCATGTTTCTTTATAATTGTAAAGACTTTGGCCCCAGGACAATTCTTTGGCCTCCCGAGAAGGTTCAGACTTTGATGTACGTTTATATCTAATATATAAACTATTGTTAAGGATCATTTTGAGAACTGCAATACTCAACATATGATATGACTATAAAATCATCTTGTTAGAAAAGGGATTAATGATTATAAACATAAGAATATCCAGGGGAAAATGTATTTTATTTATACAGGATCTACATGTATTATTGTACATTGTCCAGATAGTTTGTATTATGACTCCATTAAGCTGATTTTATCATACCTATTGTTCCTCAGGTGAGCGATGTGGCCCATGGGCCTCTTGTTTGTCGGAGATATTTGTTATACGTTACATATTGTATATATTTGTATTAGCTATATCTCTATTTTCAAATCATCATTGTAAATCAAATGTAAAAGTTTTGTTATCAATTAAGTATTAAGCTATTCGTATTTTTCAAAGAATCGTATGCTGTTATACAGTAATTAACTCCATGCTTTATTTGATAAAAACATTGTCAAAAAATTTAAAAGCTTGCTAAAATTTTCAGCAAGGAAGATTATTGTTTTATTTGTTCCGTTTTTTATACAAACTACTGGAGACATTTAATATTTCCCCGTTATATTAATTAAAAAAAATTCAAGGTGAAAAGACTACGCAGATAAATTTAACTTCCGCAATATGTGAATGTTCCTATAAACTTGAAATAAAGGTTGTTTACCTTGAGTGGAAAATGATAAGATTCATCTTTTTTATTAAGTGTTAACAACAATAAGCAGGCAAAAATACTAAAATTGTTACAAGCATTTGTATTTGTCTAACCATTAGCGTTTAACAAACAATGAACAATGGCAACTTCTCATCATTGTGCATTTCTTGCAAGTTTAAGAATAAAAAAGTATTGAATATTGTATTCATTATAAGTGTAACATTTATCAAGTTCTCGAAATTCATTGAATATAAATATATCGATAACAATTGTTTTGAATATATGTGATCATTTTATATGCTCTGAATAATAAAAACTATGTTGTAACACAAAGCTTACTTTTTAAAGACTTTTTTTTTTGGGGGGGGGGGGGGGGGTGTGTTCCTACATAGTTGATGAAAAACAAATTTCACTGTGCCATTGTTCATGATGAGATATTCGGAAAAATATAGATCAACTGACTGGACAAAAAGGTTTTAATTACACGTTTTTAAAAGCATGACAATAAATTATTTGAATCACCATTTTTAAGATTAATGATAAAGGAGCTGATACAGATGAAAGCGTAAGTGGGAATAAAATATCTAACACATCTCCTAATATGGCCATAGAATGTGGTTGGTTAAATGATCGACCTTAAATCAGATATGCATGTTTCCAGTAAGACATTTCAAAACTGCGATGATAATCAATCTTGATCCCCATTTAGCTTTTTATTTAGATTATATTTATTTTAACTGGGTAAATAACGATTTGTTTTTGTCAGTTCCTGCATGAAGATAATCGTAACAGATAGGAAAAACTGAAGAAAACAAAAAAGAATTTAACCAGATATAAACCTTCCTTGTTATTTTTAAAACTGTCTTCAAATGCATTTTTATTACTGCCAAACAGTCCATTTATTTTTTTTTTAATTTATATGCTAATGATAACTAAATTTGAAAATGTTAAATGATTTCTCTTTCAATATTGTCGAGTTGACTTTGAATAGATACTTAAACGTGGGCTCACAAATTTCACGTTTTACACGAGCTGTACAAACTGACACAAGATTTTCAAATAATATTTATTAAGGTAGTGACCATTGCATATAAAGTTAAAATATTTGACTGTCTACACTGAAACTGGTTATGAATGGAAGGGGTCAAGTAAAATTTACATCACATAAAATGTAAGTGTTTATTTGCACAAACGAAAAATGACAATAAGAACAGTCAATCATCTCAAAAATTCAAGCAGAGCAACAGGAACCTTTAAAAAGATAGAACCAGCAGGCATGTTCACGAAGCAATCTTAGGACTATGGTGTGTCCTAACTACATCTTAGGATACGTCTTAGTCTTAAGTCTGTTTCCCGAAGCTCTCCTAAATTTAGGAACGGCCATAACTTTGTCCTAACTTTAGGACATCACTTACTTTGTCCTAAGACCATCCTAAGGCTGTAAAATCACATTTTTTGGGAATATTGGGACTGTTGTGAATATTTTTCTTAAGACCGGTAAAATAAACCAATATTTTCTACAGTTCCAGCATTTCCGACAAACCTCAAATTCCCAATCAGGGAGGGGGGGCATAGTCATTTATTCTATCATGTATGTTCATTTTAACAAAATTAGAGAGAGACCCCAAACTCTCACCCCATTCCCCGTTGCTACATGCCTGCCTTTAAGCATTTTTTTTAACGCAAATACTGTCTCTGTTTGGCGAATGGATATAAAGCACACGAAACCCAAACTTCTCAGAGGCCGAAATCCAAATACTATTAAACGAAGTTGAGAAAAATAGGATCGTGATTTTTTCGAAATTGTCTAATATCGTCACCAACAACCAGAGAAAAAGAGTTTGGGAAAGTATATGTGATAAAGTAAACTCTGTGAATACAAACGCCATGTCAGGACTGTGGAAGAGGTTCGAAAGAAATTCTCAACATATACAAGCGATACAAAAAAAAATAGTGCCATTGTAAAAAAAAAGTTTTAAAGATTAATTGTTGCAAATGAACGAATCATGAGTGCTACCTGGCCATTTGGCAACAATGTTCAAAAATTTCAGTTTAGAATCACATAGTCATTGTACATTGACGGAATGAAAATGTTTCCTGTTAACATAAAGGTGTTCGTCGGTAGTTTGGGCTTTTATTTTGATGTGAGTACCATATATTGCGTCGATTGCGTTGGGGAATCCCTCTTTCTCATGAAACCCACGTTTAATTTCATTCAGGGCACCTTGATTTGTTGGCATAAATATGTAAGTGTTGGCTACTCTTACAAGGCATTCAATTACATCATACGATACACTCTGCCGAGAAATGTTATGAATGTCACCAGCTACAGCCTGAAAACTTCCAGTGGCGAAAAATCTCAATGCTACCATGATTTGTAAAGAAACTGTGAGTGCACATGACCTCAATGTAGGTCGTTGGAGTTTGTGTTCGAACTGTTGACACAGCTGAATGATTATATGTCTCGGCAGCCTATATTTTCTAACAATAGCTTCTTCTGTCTCGTAGTCTAACGGATTGTCTCGGTCTCTGAATATCCTGAATCGCCGTCTACTTCTCTTCAGTTGAAAAAGCCATAAGGCAGCAGCCATTTTTGTTTAGTATTAAACAAAGATATGTCTTAAGTCAAGCCCTTGTTTGTCTTAAATTTAAGATGTTTCTTAAGAAGGCTCTTAAGTTGAGACATCATCGATGGACTGACTTAAGAATAAGACGTTGCTTAAGTTCATCTTAAGATATGTCTTAGTCTTAAGACACCTTCATAAGCATGCCTGCAAGTTTAAAAACATTCAGTGTTCTACTGTTATGGCGTTTTGGTGAACCCGAAAAAAAAAATTATTAAGTCACACACAATTGCAATCTCGTTCATGTTTGTAAAGCACCTTGGTTCATTTATTTTTACTATTTGTGTCTTATTATTTTTATTTTTTATTATCCTTGACTTTTCCAAGAAAATAAGATATCAGGAAGGGTGGATACGATGGGAAATCCGAGATGCACTTCAAAATTCAACAACTATAATCCATCTTTTTTTCTTAACCACTTGATTTATCCTTGAAAGGAAGTTTAACGGAAAGGTGAAAAGTATGGGGCTATGAGAGGCAATACAGACGTGACGTGTCAATGAAACCCTTCCGTTTTAAAAAAAAAAATATATACATTTTACATAAAATCTTTTACTGTGGAATCATTTTATTTGTGGGGGTCAATGTTCAAAATTTTCCTGATTCTTGGGGACTTTATTTAGTTTATAGTGTAATCAGGATAATTTTGATAATTTTGATAAATACTAAACAAATGATTGTGTATATGTTCGTGGGGATGTAAATTCAAGGAATAAGGTTACACACGAAAGCCACGAACATTTGTCCCTAACGAAAAATGAGGATTACACAGTATCTCACAATATTATTCAAAATACATTTTCATACAAACTATCACATGTAGATTAGAAGATTTTAAGATAAATATTTAGATTGGCTTCAGCGAAACAATTAGAGTGAAGTACATATGCCAGGATGAAAACATTCACCCTTCAAAGCTCTATAGGTAAGGCAAGAATACAAGTACAAATCGACCTCCAACTTGTGACTCACGTTATCTAACCTTAACATCAATAAAGTTAAGCTCCGTTTTATATCGGAAGATTTTCGAAGCTTTTTTCCCCATTTACATTTGTAATGATCTTTGAACTAACGATTACATAATGTACATAGAATGAGAATTGAGTTAAATTAATCGAAGAGCATATATGTTTATATTAACATCAACTGAGTATTTTCCACAATTTTTCTTTGAAATTTTACTTCATATGACCCTGAATATAACTAATCACGATCAAATTAAATTGTTAATATGTGCATTCATACTTTTTTTTTCTCTATACGTAAAATTCAATAAAATTTATTCTAAATACAATTCGTTTTGTATGTTCAATGTAAATTCCCTATATCCATCAGTTGTTTTTTTTTAATAAAGAAAAGTTTTATAGACATGCCGCGTACATGAGTATTTTTTAAAAAAAAAAATGAACTTCGTCAAATTTAGAGTTTTTCTTTTGTATAGGACACAGAGGTTCCTGAGTTGTTCTTGTTGCATTTGGTCTTGTAAATGAGCACGACGAGAACAGCTACAAGGGTGATTCCTGCAACAGCCGATGCAACCGCGATACCAATCATCATCCAGTTGACAATAAGAACCTCCGTCTAGAAAACAAAATCTCATAAGATCTTCCATGGTATACAATTAGTGATAAGACTTGTTAGCCAAAGAGTTCGTCTCGTAAAATAGAAAATATTACAGGGATTTCATTCAATGGTGTTTGGAATAGAGTAAGCCATGCGCATCATTGCATTTTTGTGGTTCTAGGGTGATATAACATGTGATGTGAACCCATGTTAAACCCCAGGCAGCGGTAGTCACTACCGCATTTTCTATGGGAGGAGCTTATCAAGATAAGAGAAAGCAGCAAAGTTATATTTAGCATCACTTCTCCTCACCAGCTGATAAGCACATGGTTTATCTGATAACACAGATTACTGACCACTCATTTTCGATAGCCTAAGACTTTACAACCAATGTTTGGAGAGTAAGAAAACAAATTGTTGATGGAAAATTTCATACTGTTTATATGTATATGTTTTAAAGGTAAACAAATCATTATAAATATTAATTTGTGTATAATTTACAGTTTTAATAAAATTGCTTACATTTTATAGACATATAATCCAAGTAAAATGATTTATCACTGAAAAAATTAACCAAGTCACTTTTCATAAAAAGTTTCAATAATTCTGTCCCACAAAGTGAATGCAAATGTGTTTGTTTTCGGTACAAGGTTTTTGTGGCCAGATCGAGATCTTGGTCGCCGTGCATCTTCAAAGTTACTAATAGATGTGTATTCTCGGTCCACATTTTCATTCCAGTCTAGGACAGCCATGTTTGACCTCCGTTTATACTCCTCATCACCAAATTTTATTCTTTTATCATGATAGACGAGAAGGGCATTGTTAAAAGATTCAACATAATGCGTGTCAATACAGTTCACATAATCCTCCGGTGTCTTGTATATTTGTAGTTTATGAATCTCTGTCTTAAGAATTCTTTCTGCCTCAGAATCACTTAGGATGTTCTTTGATGGTTCATAATTTGGGTCTCTTCTGCATCTTGATTCCACAGAACAATTCTGGTGGTTGTTTTTATAGTGCTCAACAATATTATCTAGACATTGTCGCAACTTCACAGGGGAACCTTGGCAATTTTTCATTGCATAATATGTATGCGTTTTAATTGATGCAACCTTATCTGAAAGGTCAGGATGCCAAGTAACACCCATATATTTTTTAGGACCGCTTGCAATTTTTTTCATTTCTTTGGTGACTCCTTTACTTGCATGCCACGTATCATTTGCGTTGGTTACCTGTGGTTGATGTACTGCAAGATATTTGTTAACACTTGCATTTCTGTCATGTCCATGGATGTTGATTGATGTGTCATTTTCATCAAAATGTTGGTACAAATTTTCAACTCCCCTGATTTCATGACGCTGGCTAACAGGATCATCTTGTCTAGTTACCACAGCCAAACCAACAACACGATGATGTGTTTGACCAATAGCAACGACGTCTGATTGGGCTGCATTTCTCCTCCAACCATGGCGGGCATCTGTCATAATGTTTATCCCATAAAAAGGGACATCATTTTCTTCTGCCTTTAAAACTTCAGCTGTTACTTCTTCATTGATGGCATCTTTTATTGACTCCTTAGCCAGGTCTTCTGTCATAGAGCAGTACAAATTATGGTGACTTTCAAATGCACTCTCCGGAACGATACCTATATTAGCAGAGTCACAAATACGCTTGTATTGACTGTAACGAACACCTGTTGCATAAACAGAATGGATCATTCTGAGATTTGCAAGAAATAATCCACCAGGTAAATGCTGGGAGGAATCTGCTGTGACCAGGTGATTGTCTTTACAAGTGAAAGTTACTTTAGCTGTATGACCAAATCTTTGCAATTTTTTAACATCCAAAAGTTCAGTGCATGTTTGATTGTGATGCTGAATTCCGGAGCAAATATTTCTCATTGCTGAATAGGTTGTCAGAAACATATCTTCATCTGTGCTTTTTTTATCACATGGTAAATATGGTTGAAAGTTAAAATTTCTCTCATCATTTGCATCATCAACCAGTCCATTCAATTGCAAGTAAAAGTCAAATACTGCATTCAGCACTTGTTCGTTCGTCACAGAAGACACTTTCTCAGCCATGCATAGTTTGATTTTATCCATTTTGTTGTAAACTGATACTTTATCATCTTCTGATTTAACATAAAATCGAATACATCCTGTAACAAGGGGTTTTTCCTGAAGTTTACGTTTTTCATTCCGTGCTTTCATTTTCTCTCCGCAGTCTGATCTTCGTTTCTTTCTTCCATGTTGTTCTCTATTTTCATCACGAATTCTCTTTGTACTTTCTCCATCCATTTTACTTATTTCTTATTTTACAACTGATGAGTTTGATATGTATGTGTGTTTGTTATTATGCAATTTTTCCCACCTGCTGAGTCTGCAGAGCCATTGGCCAGTGTGGGGTACTCCAGGGTTATAAATAAGTTTTGTTTTCTTTGGGTATAATAATAAATTGAGTTTTTCTGATAGGTATTTTGATTGTTATATGACTTTTTTTTATTGATAATTCATAGCTATTTTTGCTCAATAAAATCTAAAGCTTTAAAGATACGAAAACCAAAACATATGACAAACTGCAGCCCCCCCCCCCCTCCCCCTCAATATGTTACTGCATGGGATTGTTTCTTACTGACCAGTGAGAAACTTTCCCGCCAAACTTCACAGCATGGTCTGTTGGAAGAGTTTATTGTCTTTTGTCAGGGGTATAGTAGTGGCACTAAACTTTAATATGTATAATTAATACGTAATCATTACCATTGAACAATGAATCATTTTCTCATTCTGTTGGATATATATTTTGTTCTTTCTTTTGTTAGTAAAAACAAGTAGTTGCTTTATATTTAAAAATGTAATAAATTAGTCTGGTACCCCTGGTGTAGTGAAATACTCTGTCTTGGAATCAGTCTGGCCATTCTACAGGAAATCATCAGTGAATGTAACACTCTATTTTTTTCTTTGTTCTTTGCTTTACTATGTAAATGTCACAACCAAGAAGGCAAGTTTGTTTGAACATTACAGAAGTTGAATTTCATTCAATCCGAGCTCTATTTTCACACAGTGAATGGGATTTTGACTCGTGTGTTGTTTTTAACAATTGGAAAGAAGAAAATACAGATGAAGAGATAAGAGCTGGTCAGAATGTAAGTGCTACCAGTGATAACAATCCTGACATCAACGAGCAGCAAGCAGCAGGTGGTGATCCTGGACATGGAGGGGATGATGCAATACCAGAGATCAATGACCAGGAATGTATGTATTGTTTTTGCCACCCATGCGTGACCTCAAACCGACAGGAGTGGCTCGGAAATGGTGCACCACCCCATACTAGGAATTCTACTATTAGGAAAACAAAGTATAAAAAGTTTTGGACTATGATGTCACGTAGATATGCATGGAACCATCCCAGATATCAAGCGAAAAAAGCTGCACATTTTAATCGTGATGAAGAAGTAGAAAACATTGTATGGACACAGAGAGAAATAATGCCAGAATGTGTTTTATCTCTAGTGAGGGATTTATACCCTAACCCCCCTGGTCGACCTTACATGGGACACAAGTGGGCTTGATTCGTGGACAAAATAAATGTGCAATATAAATTACAATTAAATTATTTTTTTCAGTAAACACTTCATCATATAACTTTTTAGTGAAACATTTGGATTATAAACATAATATATCATTGCTGCAAGGCATATCAATAAAGTAAGTCACTTATTTCACTTGTTTCTCTGTTCACATGGTTCTATTTGTTGACATTTCTGATGTGGTAATTAGGATTCCGTTTGACCTAGGGTCAAACTTCCTTATGCAGAGCAGTGGAAATTTGAAATCTTATCACTTCAGATGAAAATAGTATGAATTTTGGTATTAAAATAATTTTTCAAAGCTTCATTTTTAATGAATAGATGTATGAGATGGAGAGGTACAACCATGCAAAATTTTATTATATTTAAAAAATTGAACATGATGAAACTTTTCAAAATTTCTCTGCTCTGGTCAACATGTCAAGAAATAAGTGATTTTCAAAATTTAGCTCCTCCCATTTCCTTTTATACTCCTGCCTGGGGTTTAACATACATATTTATCAATAATGATAATACAGCATGTACATTAAACTTGATTAAATAATTACATGATAGTTAAACTCATTAACGATAAGCAAGTAACCTTTGGTTCTACGACGGCTGGAGTTGTAATCTCTATAATAGCGAGTGCCTGGTTGGAGAGTTCAAAACGACATTGGGAGAAATGTCCGTCCTTGTCCAGAATGGAAATCAAAACAGACTGCACACAACAGCTGCCCCTGGTGGGTGTATCATAAACAACAGTGAAATATAATCAGACATACTGTGGTTTCTTTATTACTCGTGGGCGTCAATTGTCGTGGATTTAATAAAAACCACAATTTCAAGGTTACCTACTTTCGTGGCCAATGATTCTTTCAATACAATTTATTACTAGATAACGCACATCTATGAACGCTGAATTTCGTGGAACATGTCCACAATGAAATCCACGATAATTGGTATTCAACGATTACTGATGAAACATAATACATGCTTTATCCTCTTCTAAAATTATAGAGCAACAAGCCATTTCTTTATCATCTTTTCATTTCTATTAAATAAGTATCATTTTACCTTACTGAAATAGGTAACGAAAAATTCGCCAGAGATAGGTTCATATATTCTAGTACAACTTCTTCAGAAGACACGATTATTTCTGACAAGCGGATGGTAGATGAGGAGACCTCGACCAAACCAGTCCAGATGTACTTAGAACAGTTGTAGGTGTTAAGCGACTCCACTGGACATGTCCTTGGATACTCAAGAACGGTACAGTCTGCTGTGCGAGTATCAGTCACCTGTGAAGGTAGGGAATCGCATGGAGAAAAAATATTTTATTAAAGAAAGAGTTATTAATTAAAGCTAGGAATGAATTGACTTATCATAAATATTAATTGTTCTCAAAAGGATTCAATAAATCAAACACTGATATATGGATAACTACAAGTTTGACGATTACATGAACGGTACTTACTGAAAAGCGCCGCGTTTCTGATTGCACGACACCTGTGTAGTTCTTCAGGGAGACAGAGAAACGTAGAACTCTGTGTATCAAAGATTAATTTCTTAAAACAATTCATGTTCAAATTTATATGCATAACACATTAGATGCCAAAAAAATAATAATTGATACACATGTAAATTCTTGAAACTGAGGAAATGAACTTGAATATTATGCATTTCATTTCAAAATCACTTACAAAGTAAAAAAAAAATGATAATAATAAAAGACATGTCATTGATTGTAAAGTTTTTTGTTTTTTTGCTTACACTGATTTTAATGAATCCGGCGTTACCATGACAACCGCTTCATAAATTTGCCCAGCCTGTAAGAAACCCGTTTGAACGTCGATGGTAGTGTCACCGTCTGATATCGTGATAATAAACTCGGCTGTAGAATCCCCGGTGTTTGTCAGGGAAAACGAAATGTTTGTCCCCTCATTCAGTCTTAGGTCACCTATCAATCATAACATTATGATCAAGAACGACAACTCTGGGCAATAACACTGACTATCCATATTGTATGTAACACAAATCCAATTAGATGTGTACAAATTTAGAGTAATAAGTTGGATCCAAAAAAATTATCAAATGAATCATATAGCATGATTTATTAATGTTAATGTTAAACATTTGTTTTAGACACCGCACTTCTTTAAAGAGAATGAAAAAGAGAAGAAAACAATATGAATAAAAAAAACAATAATCAATTAAATTTAACAAAATCAATCGATTGGATATAGTAAATTAAAAACATCCTAGTATAAGGTAAAATAATCAGCATTATAATAGTACTGACCTAGAACCGGTAAAACACGGAGCTTGACGGACGTGGGTAGGATACTAAACATACGGGTTCTTAGATAAGTGTTTCCGAGTTCATCAGTCCCACTGATTTGTACAAAACTTGACTGAAGTAAAGTACGACAGAAATTAAAACGAAGGCATCACATATTTTAACGGCATACATCTATTATGTTTTTTATGGATAAATAAATAGCAAAACCATTGTCCGAAAACTTATAGTTATGCATAGTTTAATGTCATGACACCGTTACTGCACGTGGTACCTTGTTAAATGGTACATAAGGTCCAATACAAGAAGAAATTCCTTGAACCGCCATCTTTGTCAGTGGAATTTCAACCACCTGATTCCAAGTTTCATCGAACAGTAAAGCATAGTCACAGGTAAAATTATAGTTTGCATTCTGAATATCAACGACGACTGAGTAGTTAAATCCTGGGGGGAAAACAAAAACAGATTCATTTTTAAATAGTTTTATGCAACGAAGATATTTTTGTGGTCATACTTATTCTGGCATCACACAAATGGTATTTATTTCACTTTAGCGGGATGGGTGGTCAAAATGTTAACAATCAGATTTATCTTCAATCTTAAGATATGATTATTTTATTTGGCTTTAATATAATTTGTTCAAAATATATGAATGTAAACCCCCTGTTATCTGCAAACTGGACTTTTCTTGGCTACTTGAGATAACATTTCAGCAAAGATTAAGTAATTAGTAGTAGCAGAATCCAAAAATTAACCATCATAATTAAAGTTTCAAGGAAAATTGTCTTTTATAAATATCGTCACGGGTCAAATAAACTTTATATTTTTATATTAGCTTGCTGTCATATCAATTTCACAAGTAGAGCTCGAATCATCAAAGGATTTTATTCAATCTATTTTTACTTGCTCTGAAGAAAACAATTTACAGATATATTGACCTTTTTTAAAATTTTCTTTCCTTTGAAGGGGCTGACTATTTATTCAAGTAAATTTGAAGGATTATTATCTAAACAAACTTTGTGCCAAATTTTGTTGAAAGAGGCTCCACGGCGTTGAAGAAGTCATAAAGTACAAATGTTTATCGTTGATAGACAATCGAACAGTGAGACAGAAAAACAAAAAGAGGCAAAAACATTAACAGAAAAAATAAATGAAGATTTCATCTTAGACAAGCTAAATTATATATTATTTTGTATTTTTGAACTTTTGTCCTATCACTAAACTCATGACATACCCATTATTGGATTTCCTGCAAGGAAGTAGGAGTTTCCATCAGAGCTAGGAGCAAGAATGCTTGTGGAAAAGTCCATCGGACTCTGGGCAGTTACGTTGACTATCCATGCCTTTGAGGTTTTTCTTGTGAGAATCCAAGCACCAGTGGATGGGTTCTAAGGACATTGCATAAAACATCTTGGCATGAATTTGTACAAAGTATGTCAAATTTATACATAATTTTGTATACTGAATAAGGCTACCTAAAATTTAGATAAGTTCACAATACTTTCTTGAATGCATAATATACATACCAGAATGGATATAGTTAATTTGCCTCCTAAAATATTTTTCTGTTCAATGTTAGATGCGAACATTACGTCAGTTCCTGGAATACAAAAATTAAAATTTATTAATTGTTGGCAAATTGTAGATACAAGTGAATATCAATATCTTTTTGGAATATTCATGAACATTCATTTGTAAATTCAGCTATCTTGTTTAAAGATGACATACCATTAGGATATAGTAAGGAAAATTCACTTTCAGCAGAAACGGTTGTTATTTCGATCTTAAGTGTCTCAATATGGTTGTCTACTGGTACCGATATGTTCTCATTTGGCATAGAGTTGGTAGGAAATATCAAATGTGTGACAAAAACATTGGAGGATGGAAAGGTATCCTTCAATAAAAAATAAACTGCCTTGTTGGTATGTTAAAAAATATGTTGGTCATGATTGGATCATATTGGTTAATGTATATTGCGTTTCTTTAAAAGCTGAGATGTTACCACCACGTGACTATAAGAAATCTATCATAAAGTCATTTGGGCTTTTTTTGGATTTGATCACGCCCCAACCAAATGTATCATCTCATAATACTAAAAGAATGACACCTTATTCCTTAAATTAAACTATGTTTACGTCCCTGATAAAATCGAATATAGGAATTACGTTAAAAATCAACTTTAAAATGGTCCTGTTTTACACCAGGTACATGTATACATGTATTTGATTTGTTTGATCTGATGAGCAAGGTTGTTGTTGTATTTCGTAGTTTGCTCTTGTCAGCGCTTTGTATTTTTAGTCGATCAATTCCGCTTAACCTTGTGTTTGCTTCACTAGCATCGCTTCGTTTATTTTAAAACATTTCAAACTTTTTTGGTAAATGATAAAAACACGCAAGAAAAGTCTTTTTATTATTGGGTTTTGTATCAAACAGAAAAACAACAACAAAGTTTGCAATACATAGATAAGTTATATTTTTTATATAATATTATATATTATATAATTGATACATTATCTATTATAATATAATAATATTATCTAATATCTCTTTATAAAGATGTAATATTTTTATAACCCATTGTTTATTTATAAAGCGTAATTTCATGTAATATACATTTGTCTTCTTCCGTATACTTAAAACAGATATAACTTCGATTTTATGGTTTCACTTGTTTGTGTCTCATTATGGGGTTTTTATGCATACCATTCAAACAGATAGAAAAACATCAATAAATTACAAATAACTAACCTGTATCTCTTTCTCCACAATTGCTTCTAGTTCTGCAACTTTTGTTTCATAGACTCGTCCTCCGGTCTCTTCTGCAATTTTCTGGAACACCAGTAAACTGGACCGTTTTACTCTTTGACCACGCGAGCTCTTTTCATTTTGAAAACTCTTCTGAAGTTCGAATTCCTCCGCTATGAACAGAAAATGGCAAACGAATGAAATAAATCGTTTGAATTCTTTACCACACCTTAAAGTCTAATTTTAAGATGTGGATGGCGGTGGCAACTTCCAGACTACATGAATATTCATTTCCTCAAAAAGCGGAACTCTGTATAAAAGCATAGTAAATGACGTATATGTAAAAGTTAAAATATACGGATGTTTTCTTTACTAAATGATAGATAATAACTTAAAAACCAATGATTGAAGTTAATTCTGGTGGGGAGGTTGTTGACAGCCAGCCTCCTTAGAGAAAAATACTTTTGTTCTTAAAACTAGTGTGGTTTGTTTAGATCTGATGAACACTTTCTTTTCAAGATAGAGTCTATGGACAGATATCTACCCCCGCCACTGTTCCTTTTTCTTCTCCTCCTGGAACACTGGCCCGTGAGAAGAAACACGGGGGTCAGCTGCTTGGCTATCAATCCAGCCATCACATCGCCTTGTTTATCTTCATCCTTTGCATCAGCATCCGTGCAGAGATAAATCTTAGACTTTTCGTTGGACATTTCTATTCCTAAATAACGAGTGTGTATAAATAGCATTTGTCTTGTTTTGGAATTTAAGCGTAAAAATTATCTACAGCTCATCTATTAAGTTACAAATAAGATAAACTTTTGTCCCATCTTTTACATTACATTTGAGAAAATATCATAATGAATTCTTCAAATGAATATCGGTTACATAGTTCAATAAAGCTAAATCATCGGGATATCCATACGCTAGAATGCATGTCTTTAGAAAAACGCACGCGCACATCATATGTGTGTCTATGAGCCGTACCTTTTAACATCCCAGACATAGCATATTCAGCACAGTCACCCCCTCCATTGACAGCAATGTTTTGAAGCCACGTGATCATTGTCTGAGGGTTTGTAGTCATTAGTCCCGTCGTTCGACTTTCTGTAAAATCCGATTAAAATTCGCCTTGTAAAATCGCTCCTTTAAGATTCACTATATAGCTTGTTGAGTATTTTAGACCGATTTTACAAGTCTTTTGTGAATTACATTGTGTAAAACTCTACAGTATTTTTTAATTTTTTTTTAAATATACTTTGAACATGAGGCACATGGACCACATCACTCACCTGAGGAACAATAGGTATGATAAAATCAGCTTAATGGAGTCTTAATGTAGTATATTAATACATATAGATCCTAATCAAAGTACCGAAGAACTGACGGGAGTTGATTTTATCGATGTTTATTTATTTCAAAATCAATGATATGTTATTTTGCATGACAAGTACAGGTAGTTTCTAATCTGTATTTGAATTACGCACATTTTTATAATATGAATTTTCGGACTTTTTCGACACAGGAATGTTGATAAAACCCCATATGAATTTGAAGATAAAATAAATTCAATCAAACTTTGTATCAGTGATAGAAATATTTCTGCAAAAATAGATCTAAGCAATACTGAACCCTCGTCTCGTTCAACAAAACGTTCGGCTGTCGCCGTTAATCTCCGACAAGCAAAGAGAGACTCTCTGCTTGTCGGAGATTTACGGAGACAGCCGAGCGTCGAGTTGAACGAGACTATGTTGAACTCTGGCGTAAGAATACATACAACTACAAAAAATATCTAAATTGTTCATACCATTTAAAATCTGACTATTTTTAAGGTATTTATAAATAAGTTTCCTTGAAAAACAATGCTATAGCATACATTATTTCGAATTTATCAATTATTCTCAAGAACTAAGTCTTGTCAGCGGCGATGATTTGTGCTTTGGTTCAAACACTGTTTCACTTTCGGTTTGACAGAGTAACTGCATAGGAGAGTTTATTAAAACTTCCGAAAATTCCTTTTTTTTCGTGGATATTCTTATGTTTAATATCATTTGTCCCTTTTCTAACAAGAAGATTTTATAGTCATATGACATTTTGAGCATTTACTCTATATATTCCTTTGTAAAATTTCTACTCCCCATTGTGGCCCCACCCTACCCCTGGGGGGTCATGATTTGAACAACTTTGAATCTTAACTACCTGTTTCCACATAAGTTTCAGCTTTCCTGACCAAATGGTTCTTGAGAAGATTTTTGATTTTTTTTTCAAAAATGTTCAATGATTCCCAATTATCTCGCCTTGAAAAAGGGTGTGATCCTTAATTTTTACAACTCGAATTACCTTTGACCAAATTTGGCCTAGTTTGGTTGAAATTGGCATAGGAGTTCTTGAGAAGAAGTTGAAAATGTAAAAAGTTTACGGACAGACGGACGGACAGACGGACGGACAGAAAGATGGACAGACAGACAGCAGACAAAATTGATCAGAAAAACTCACTTGAGCTTTCATCTCAGATGAGATAAAAACATAAAAATGATGATAAAAATAAGAACTTTGCTGTTTTGCAAATGTTAGGAAAAAAATTCAAAACGTCATTTAAGATAAGTACCAGTGCCTCAAGTTTCGCTACGTGAACCAGGTAACGGATTTAATAAATACAAAAACTTACGATATAATGTGTTTTAAACTTTCCTTTTATCTTTACTGAAGCATTTGAGATTCAGAAAAGTGAGAATGAAAAGTTATATTTTTGTGAATTGTTTAAAGTTTGCGTTTGACTTAAACTACGATCGCATAGAGAAAATGCATTAAATGGTTTTTTTTTTTTTCAAAATCAAGATGCCAGGTATAGTTTTAGCAAGAATACTGTGAAATTGCATACAATGTCATTATGTGAGGATTTCTTATAAATAATAATAATTTTTCTAAATAATTTTTAAGGGGTGTGGCACTAACTTTGTTTATTGAGATTGAGCATCAGTTTGTTTTTTAAAATCTTGGTGTAGGATTCTTTGCAGAAAGAATGTAACGAAAAATACATATGTAACTGCGAGTTTAAAAACTGAAGATAGTTTTCAATATTTTTACATACTTTGCACATAAAAGCTTGACTGGTGTTGGTGAACCCTATGCTTAGTCTTCTTGTTAATGGCGCAGTTGGACAAAACATGTTAGATTTGCAACGATTCACCATAAACTTTAAGTTCACAAACCTGGATCCGAAAAAGTCACCAGGATATAGTTCTCTGGTACAAAATCAGAGTCCTTTGCCTCGTTAACAATATTCTGCGTGGCAGTTATGACGGCTTTAATGTCGTCACCCATGGATCCGGTGACGTCAATCACAAAGGTTAAAGAAGTCTTAACCACATCTTCCCTAGTCCGAAGACCAAACACATCCCGGAAGGCTTCCGCGCCAATTAGGCTCAAAAGCCCTCTTCCTAAAACAAAGAAACTATATAATTGTAAGTGTATTTTATATATGAATTATATTTAGAGTCTATCAGCGTAGTAACTAATTCTTTGTCATTTAATAAGTTGAAATTACACCTTGGCCAATAAGGAAGTACTCAGTCGCATCCATTGCTGCGTCGGAAGCCGCTCCATGCAGAGAAAAGTGAGGCGCCTCGTCTACAATAGATCTGCCTTTGTAGATCCCTCCTGTTGCGGTGGAAAAACGACTATCGTCATCCGGCGATCCATGACTGCATTTACCAAGAAACCCCGTCCCTTGTTAATCAATGAGTTACAATTAGTCACAAGTGTATACTTTATTATATGTACTTACACTTACAATATGTACTTAAACATGTATGTAATGTTAAAGTATATCAGAAAATTTTTATCATTCGACATCATGTAGAACCTTTATCCGGTTAATTTTACTTATCTTTGATATCTTCTGCGATAATGAAACTAGTTGAGTTGTAGTAAAGAATTATGTTTTTACATACTAATAGGTTTTGTGACGTCTTGGCCTGACTTATATCCACTTGTCAATTTATCCCCTCTGATATTGTTGTCGCAGATTGTAATCCTACAAAATTTGAAATTTACGCTTTAAAAATGCTTAATAAATTATTAATTTATTTATTCAATATTGCAAATTAACAAGAAAATATGAACATTATGTAACGTCAATAACACAGGAGGATTAATAGGTTTGTTATGGGGTGGGGGCGGGGTGTAAGAGGAGTGAGGGTAACAGTACCCTTCTATAAATCCACAGTCAGCGCATGTATTATCCTGCTCATTAGCAATGTCCACCAATGTCACATTATCTTGGCCTTAATTAAATATAAAATAGGTCATACATTATAAAAAACATAAATTTCTTGTTTCGCATTAAATTATTAAACAGTTATTGTCATGGTATTTTTTTGGTCGTCTTTACTTTTATAATAAGACTGTTGAATTGTGGATGAAAACAATTACTTTCAGTTGATTCAAACTAACCGAAATCTTCGTATATCTTGTTTTCCATGAGTTCTATCCAGTTTGTATTGCTGTAGAACTCCTGAATGGTGTACAGAGCCGCACCCACTTTTTCCCGAATTTCCTCCAGGTCGTCCTCGGTGGTAGCAGTGCTTGAGAGGTCAGCTATGGACTGTCGCAGAGTGCGAATGTAATTATGAGCTAGTGTAAAAGATTTATAATTACTGATGACTGTTGACCTGGTTAAAAAACATATTACTATGTCCATACACTACAGAGTATCTTCAACCATTTATAACGTTATAGCTACATAATTTTAAAAAAGACGATCACTTTTGTCTACAGATTACCCAAATCTAGCAGTCAGGCTATCAGATAGGCAAACAGGGACGAACATATTGACAGAAATAAAGAACAATTTAATAACTATGCTGCATATTCGTTAATATTACAGCAATGTACTAAAGTTTTATTGACCATACCAATTTCAATTTGTTCTCCGTTGACATGGTAGAAGGAGATACCAGCATAATCTCTCTGAATGTTGTTTTCGTAACCAATAATCCTTCTGATTATTCCTATATGATTCGAGTATGACTCCTGGTCTGAAAATAACACGGGTCATTATATGTTACGTTATCAAAATGCAATATAATATTTTGGCCATAACAGACTTTTAATGTATTTTAGCATTTCAGCAATGCACGCTAATATGGCTGCGATGTACGAAGTGAAAAAAAAACAACTCAATTTTCCCATAGGCATATTATTTTTCTGAAACTGAGTGAAAACTATGAGCAATGTAAATGTAATGCGGCCCACTCAGAAACAAGTATCATGTGTTTATAAACACAAACAAATCAATTTAATACAAGTTTATGAATCACTTTACGGACACAGAATAATTGGAACCAATATGCTTTTATGTATTTCGCCTTGTTTCTTTAAGGACGATTGCATATATTCGATATTGAATTACCCTATATATAACAGAGCTCATTCGACTTCAAATTGGAGTAAAAAAAAAAAAAAATAATCATTCTGATTGCCCCTTCTAGTATTTCATAATTTGCAATTCTTTACCTGTACCAAAATAAGTCGAAACGTGATGGAAAACGGTTCCAATAGTCATATTGTGTAAACCAGACTCTTCCATGTATTTCGAAGTCGCGCTAAATACAGCATTCATCGTGATACTATCATGAGAAGAAGTCCCAGATTCGCTTACTCGGGGTAATGGCGGAAACGTGACCGCAATATCAAAGAAACAGAATAACAAAACAGCAAAACTTCGATTCTCCATACCTATTTCTACGCAACAAGTTTAATCCAAGTATATATTACCCAGAATGCACGAATTCTACCTGCTACTACTGCAGCACAACAACAGATGATGTAATTCAAACTGACTTAATTGACACCAAATGCCAACTGTAATGTTATCTTGGGTTATTTGAGCATTGTTCTCTCATTAAACTGTACAAATTGGTGAGGTTTATGATATCTGCATAATTCTATTTCATTATAGAAAACAAACTGGAGATGCACATGCAATCGAAATAAATTCACATTCGTGTACATTCAGTAGATAAGGCCATGTGTTGACTTCCACTTTAAATGCGCAGTACAACCGACGTATTCAAACTTTGTGGAACAGTTACACATGTATACTTATTTCTTATATAAAGCTTCGAGTAGCAATGCAAGAGTCATATGTATTGTATTGGGTTTGGGTTTCACTGAGAACATCAATAATCGATGGTCAACATTGTTGCCAAAAATACATTTCTGACATGTTCAGAAATACTTCCTATATGGAATAATCTTAGTATGTATATTTATAGAAAAACTTCAAATAGAGTTGGCTTTAATGTTAAAAATGTACTATTTGGTGAACTTCCATTCAGTGGTTACAACAAAGTAGTTAATTTTATAATTCTGTACTCCAAGCAATACATATTCAATTGTTCAAAACAAGACAAAAAACCTGACATTGTTGGAATGTTACATCATCTGTCATTCAAATATAAAGTTGAAAAAAATATAGCTATTAAATCATGTGAGATTATAAAATTTAATAAACTCTGGGTAAATTGGAAAAACATATTTGAGATATAATTTTAAACATGAACAACCGTCTATTTATATTTGTGTGTGTGTGTATATATATATATATATATATATATATATATATATATATATATATATATATATATATATATATATATATATATATATATCTCCTTTATGTTTGCTCTGAAGAGAATGTAGTATGTAAGGGAGAGAAAGAGTGTGAAAGTGAGAATGCCAAAAAATTCTTATATATATTACCTTCTTTATGAAATCATATATGATTGTGAAAATGAAAACAAAAAAATAAATTATATTAAAAAAAATACAATTGACAGGTGTGTGGAATTACTGTGAGCGTTACCTAATAAAAATTAAAGTTTGTATATTTCACTTTATGAGTTTTTTTATGACAACATTTGTACCAGACACAACTCGACATTGGAATTCGTTGAATTTAGATGTTAGATATGAAACATCAGTGTCTAAAATTAAGATGGTTATTTCCTGATTTTTACAACACAGCGAAAGCTCCATCTTTTTTTAGTTTTATGCCTAGTACATGTAAAGGCAAGCAAAATATTATACATACAAAGCTATGACTGTATTCTTCATTACGATTTATACAAAATTAATATTACAGAGAGCGGAAATTGTCTTTGTGGATTACCTGAATATGTATATTGTGTGTGTTTGTGGATGTTTGGGTGAGTGTGCTATATATTAGTTACTGAAAAAAATCAACTACAACACCAAAAATTATTGATAGAAATTTAGCTTTTTAAGTTATGAAGATATTGTAGTCATAACTACATGTAATTACAAAGGAAACCAGTTACCTGTGCCGAAATATTCTTGCACCTTCTGAGAAAAAGACTGTCCAGTGTTGTTAACGAGGTCAAACATATCCAAAAACGAAGCCGTGGAGGCGTACACTCCTCCCAGGGTGATGGAGAAATGAGACTGTGTTTTAGGTTCCGACTGTACATTATTTGGCGGGAAACTATTCACAGTCCTGCAGCAGAAGCAGCAAAAAAGCAGGAGACCTTTCCAGACAGAGAACATGGCGAGAGATGATCGGTACAAAATGACTCTTGCTTATTTAACGTTAACAAGGGTGTGCCTGTTTAGTGTCAATAGATCATATACTATATTGATCACAACGGAAGTGTTACTTGCTCTTTCCGTCAAGTATATTTTGAAGCAATTATAAAAAGTTTTAACAAGCGTCTTCAATAAAGATGACGTTTATAAGTTTCACCTCATCTTGTAATGGAAAACGCTTACTTAACACTAAATACATGTACAATAATTTTAAATCGAATAATCTAACATTGTTAAAAGGACTAAAGCCATGTTAAGCCGAAATAGCATGTTTCCCTTTGTAAATTTTTTTTGTTGGCTTCTTCTTTCTATAGTAAGACTACTTTCAAATATCTTTGCATGAATAGAAAGGACACAACTAGTTCAGCAATTCTGTATGTAAGAGGCTGGATGGTTGTCGCCATTTGTAGAATGATCTCCTTTAGAAGAGCTCTGTATAAAATTTACCAAAATGTTCAAATTTGAAATCTAAAATTTTCCTTTTCTAAATGATAGCTTACATATCGAAAAATTTAAGGAAGTTTTGATGGTTAATTTGTTGACCATCCAACCTCCTTAAAATACACATAGAAGAAGACTATTCAGTTCCAAAGGAAAGAAAGTGCCCCCCCCCCCAAAAAAAAAAAAACTTTCATGTCGACACATCCTATTTGTTTGGTTTATTACTTGTACTTCATTTTGCGTTAGTAATAAACATTAACATCAGTTTTATTGAGTTAGAAAAATAGTTTGTCAATTTACAAATAGAAAAAATGTACGTTTAGTAGCAAATAACATACTGGTAATTAGACCCCTTTCCCTAAAAAATGCAGACTTTAAGATAATTTTTGTCAAGGCAGTAAATCAAGGAGTGCAAAGTTAAACCACATATATAAATGGTCAGTTTTGTTTTTAATTAATATATAATGGTTTTAGTTAATTACTTTTATTAATTCCTTATATGGAGAATTGTAGATCAAAATGAAATGCTTAGGTGAGTAAATCCGTTGCTGCCTGACACTTTGTACTCTCTGAAGCCAGACGTCAAAAATATATTTCTAAACAGTTTATTCTACAATATTCCGTACAGATTTTGTGTACCATGTGTACGGTGAGTATTCTTGGGAGACATTAATGAGCAATGATAAATATTTTGTTCCTTTATTAATGACCAAATTATATTAAATGCTACAAAAGAAGGTTCTTTTTCTTACATGTAAAGATTACTGTGAAAATGAGAAACAGTGTTTGATCACATGATACAATTGAACTGTACGATTTCACTGTTAGAACAAACTCTGTTATTTGAAGAAATAATCCCTATATATGGAGAAATGTTGTTTGAATATTTAAGCCTTAACGTAAACTACTGGTATATTTAAAATTTTATAAGTATAGTTATATCCTGACGTCACTTTGACAGTTTACAGCAAAGTTTCATCTAGAGTATACTATTTGTCGTTATACAATATTTGTTCATAAAGGGATAACATGATGATCAAACTTGATAATTGGTAGCATATCATATGTACTAGTCTAACGTATAAGTTAAATAAGTTATATGTATACTCCGAGTCGTTTCATTCAATCGATTCATGAATTTAAGGGGGGAGAGAACATACATATTCTGCGACATGTTCGCGTTTCTAACCTTCTTATCTCGTTTCCCTTTCTTTGTTGAAGTTTCTGCGTGAAGGACAGTTCTTTAATTCACACTACTTTACCAATATGATTTGTGTAGTAGTTCTTTTTCAATTGCTTCCCATAAAAGGAATACAAGCCTTCAAACCTGACACAGATACTGTTATTGCAGAATTGGTAAAGAAGCAACATGATCAGCAAATGTTCATCCGACACCTAGAAGACGAAATTCAAAACCTGAAGAAGACAGCAAGCAAACAAAAAACGCTCGTGTCGAGAAACACCGATATGGTTACAAGAATACAGGAATTTGTATTCGGGGTTGAATTTGGGGAAGAAGAGGGAAGACAACATAGCGGCCTAGAGAGTGGCAATGATAATGGTATTCCAACTGTGAAAACTGCAGAAGATAACCTTAATTCAACGCAGCCAAGAAAACGGGATACTTTTAATCAGCTTATTCGAACAAGACAAATTCGCTTTGCAGAACCAGGTATCATTTGGTTGATAGTGTTCACTCATTAAATTGCAATCCTGTGATACTATCTGTGGTTGTGGTTGTTTTGGGGTTTTGGGGTTTTTTTTTGGGGGGGGGGGGGTGTTATTGTAATCTACGAATTTATTTTTTTTTTAATTATTTTAAAGAGATTATAGGAGGCACTTATAACTTGTATGAATATGTTAATATGCTATGGTGGTACCTATAACCTGCGTCAACAATATGATATTTTATTCTTGAAAAGACAACAAACTAATTTTTTTCATATTTTTTAATTCATTTTTCATTTATTTACATATCATATATTATTTCTTATCTTTTTTGTGCTATTCAGCTGCGAATTCTTTATGTGAGAATTATTGTGACATCGTAGCTACGTCGTCTTTTTGTCAATCATTTCTTCATCTTGTTCATTAACCAAATACTTAGTAGATAAATATTTATGATAAAATCATAGTATTGAAAATCTGACTGAAAGTTAAAATCTTTCAGAATACTTTTTTGTTTTTATCATAGGTACAGCATTTTATGCCTACATGCCTGCCGATGAAGCTAACCCAGGTCCAGACCACACCCTAATTTTTCGATCAGTAGTCACCAACATAGGGAATCACTACAACCAACACAATGGAATGTTTACATGTCCAAGTTATGGAGTCTATGCGTTCTCATGGACCATTGTTGTAGGAGATTTTATTGGAACACAGTTAGTCGTTAACTCAATGGCCGTAGGGGCTATGTACACAACTGCATATCATTTGGACGACATACAGACCTCAACTGGAATGGCTATAGTGGAGGTAAATCAAGGGGATGTTGTGTATGTCAGAGTAAATTCGGAAACATCGGTACATCATAAGGGCGATATTCGCAGTGCAGCGTACTACAAAACGTCGTTCTGTGGTTGGAAGCTCTTCTAAATGTATACATGCTGTACTGTTTTGTTTAACAATAAAGATATTACAATGTCAAGTATATTATATTAACTCTTTAATTTTGGTATTAAAAATTAATTTCCCAGAAAATCGATCATTTTTGTTTTAACAGATTGAATTCATTATGCCAAATTCAGCAATTTTGTTGTTACGAATTAAATTTGGTATTGGAGAAAGAGAGAGGTAGAAAATGTAAAGTTAGATATACATGTATAAAGGATATCTATATTGTGTGATTTTATATTTGCTTTATCGAACGAGCTTAAATGGCACGCCAAAATCACAAAAATAAGATAAACTTTAGTTTACGAACTGCAAACTATAGTTTATGAATCGTCAAATATAGTTTTCATATTTAAAACTATATTTAACGGTTGTTACCTATAGTTTACGAATGCAAATCTGACTAAAGTTTTTCTGTCTATAAATAAACGTTAACAATAGATTTTGCTGCCGAATCACATCAGCAAAGTAAAACTTACATTCGTTAACTATAATTGTTATACTTTCATGTTAAATACTGAAATCTGATTGGTTAAGACGCAGTTAATAATATTTTCTATTACCCTCAGCGTTAGCAACGCACTTAGAAACGGGTAACATTAAAAAATGTTACATGCTCGAAAATTATGCGCGTACGGTTCGCTGTAGAATTCACGTTATTCCTATATAGAAGCAGTAAAATTTTCTTAAGAATTAAGACATTCAGTATAACAAAATAAATAGTGCCTGTTTGGGAGGATAACAGTTGAAATTGACACCCCTCGAAAACCATTGTCAACCTCCGCTTCGCGTCGGTTGACAATGGTTTTCGAGGGGTGTCAATTTCAACTGTTACCCTCCCAAACAGGCACTATTTATATATTACAAGTTGTTGATTTAAGACATGAATATAATAATTTTTCTATTGATCGACGTATCAAAGAAAAAAAAATGATAATTATACTACAAAGCTTTCAAGACAGCCCTTTGAATGACACGAATTGATTTTGAGCAATCGATGATGCAACGTGCTATATGCGGTTATTGTCACCTTGCGCAGTACAATTTAGCACGTTATCTCAGAGATAAATACTGCTGTTTAATGTACAGTTTCACTGAAATAGACCGTGAAATAATTTTTTATATCTCTGAATTTATTTTCTTTTAGCTGTTTAGTACAGCAGTTAAACTGAAATACGAAGCTTGAATAGTCAAGTGTGTTGACATACACAAAGTTGCTAATGGTCGTTAATTTGAATTGATTCGAACAAGGAACAGTTGTTGATGTTTTATAAATAGATACTATAACTAGACTTTGACCCGTGCGTGCACGGGTTGACATTGTATATGATATCGGATATTTACGAAATAGATGCATCGACACAGAATAATCGAAATGTGTCACTGGACAGGCCTATACCACAGTTAAAATGCCTCTCATATACCCGTAATGTGTATAGCAAAAAATTGCAGAATCGCTGCGTAACGATTTTGAATTTTGAAGAAAATTTTGAAGAAAATTTATGAAGCTGCATTGAAAAAAAAACAGTCAAATTATTCGTAATAAACCATTCTGAGGCTGTAGATACCTTTCATCTAAAAATTTGATTCATATTCATGAAGAATTCAACACTTTCCCAAGCAACGTTTTTCGCTCACTTCGAGCGGACATTCGAAACTATCGGGATTTTTCATATTAAATGCATTGAGTTAGAGTTATCTCCCGTATTTCCTTTGAGAAACAGAATCTATATGAATAGATTGTAAAATCCCAAAAAATCCATATGATTTCCGGATTTTTTAAAGAAATTTTCGTTGATTATTAATAAGCGAAGCTTGGTTAAGAAAAAATAAAAACAAATTGGTAATCTTCAATTGCCAATAATGTTTAAAATATATAAAACAAATGACAGTACTCTTCCGATTTCTCGGTATTAATGACCAAAAATTCGAGTCTATTATTTTAATATATAGTAGTATAGATGATTCAAAATTAAAAGTACTGATTAAGGATACTTAAAATAGATTAAGGAATCATGTAATAAAGTCAGCAATGCAAAAAATTCGTTACGTAGACATGTAGCGACCATGTAAAGGATAGGATCTGGTCAGTAAATTACACACCACGAATAGGCCTTGCTACATATAATTATACTTGACAATGCATCAAATTACACTTGGTCAATTCATACCTGTGTAACGAATGTCACCTACTTTAAATTTGACTTTATTATGCTTTCTTGACAAATTAAGCAAGTTCAAAGTATATCAAAACGCAGAAACGAACGCTGTGTTCCATTAATCGGATTTGGATTTGACAGATTAAGAGATAGGTAGGTCAATTTAATGTATTGTATGGTACCTTATAATGTGAAAAAGATTTAATTACATCATTTACTCGTAAATAAATAGCAGCGTATCCATTCCTTCGATAGTTACGTAAATGTTTTGCGTGTTAAGTGGGATGGTTTTCTTTGCACAGAATATCTTTAAGCAAAGTGTATTTAAAATGGTCTTATAAAAGACCAATCGCATCTTGAACATACGTATAAAAAATGTTGAACCAACTTATTTAAAAACAAGAAAAGTGAAGTTTGAAGGCTCATTATAAAAAATGGAGCTTGCCGATATGCTACCAAGAACGATATTTGTCCCTCTAATGCTTATAAATGGATTTGGGTTCATTAATGCTGATGGTGACAGCTTTGGTCGCTTGGAAAATATTGCATTTGATCTACAAACCCAAATTCAGCATTTGTCGGACCAACTAAATGCACAAAATATTAAAATGCAAAATATGGAGGCTACTGTTGGCCAACAAAACGAGAAAATTGAAGCATTAAACAAATACTGTGAAATGAAAGACTGGTTGAAGATCAAAAATGAAAACGATAGAGTAGAAAATGTAAATCTGACGCTCAAACGTGATTCTACGCCTGATAATCTGGATCCCTCGCTAACTCCCGGTCTTCATAGAAAGAAGAGAGACTTGGAACCTAGAGTTTCAAGACAGAAGAGGCTTATACTGGGTAAGCTGCTTAAAGAATTTTTTAGTGAGAAAGGTATATGCAGTATACACGGATTTGCAGTGACAGTACGTCAAAGAGGCATAGCGATGGATGGTCATTTTAAAATTCGGTAAATTATACTGCTTTAAATTGAAGATTGTCATAGCGTACCTAATCCTTCGTGGTCATTCATCTTTACTTACATGTGTACGGTTTCTTCTTTGCGTCATAGATATTAACAAATTATTGACTATGTTAACATGTTTATTCCAGTAGTTAAAACTAAATACGTCTCTCAGGCGCAATCAGCTTATTATTTTATTTTACTTACACACCTTAATGAAAATTCATACAGCAGGATGAAAATTGTAATGGAAACTGTATGTCTACCGACAAGGCCAGAAAGATGTATTATAGAATATCTTGACAACCATTGAATTATTAATCTATAAATAGCATAATCTATATTGCATGTACATACTTAACTATACGATATAAACGCATAAATGCCAATTTTTCGAGGGAATTGTTATTATTCGCATTTGATGTTATGTTGCTTCGTCCCTTGCCAAAAAATACCGCGTTGAGCTGAACGGCAATCATTGTAATTTTGGATAGCGGTTTACAATTATATTATCACACATTAGCATATCGTGCCAAACATTCATTTTTATGACATACACGATTAAAAAAAAACTTTTTTTGTAGTTATTCATTTAGAAGCGTCACTAATGTCTAACTGAATGAACTACAAGTATTTTGCATTGGGACATGTAACAACAATTAATCAACGTTGTTGCTTCCTTGTTATTAGATGAGTATTAGATGAGCACATATAGTATAGCATTGAATCATGATTTTTTGAAGTATACACTCTCATAACTGCAGCGGTGTGTGAATACAAATTGAGTAACGCGCGTTAGCGCGTTATGAAAATTTGTATGCACACACCGCTGCAGTTATGAGAGTGTATACTTCAAAAAATTATGATTAAATGCTTATATTTACATTTTTTAACTTCTTGCCTTGTCTGCAAATGTGATTCATACCTTAAAATTCCTATCTTATCCTAAGGGTAAGTTAATATTAATGGAAGAGCCACAGTAACCGCCACAAGCGTGAACTATGATTTTCGCTTGTGACGTTGCAGTTTACAGCGTTAAATGTTTTTGACGTCATAATAAAACTCGTCAATTTGACCTTTGACTACTTGTTGCATTTAGAGGCATTTGAAGATCACAGAATTTAATGGAAAAACACAGTAAAATGTAAATATTAAGAAATATAATGTAATCAGTTTGTCTAGTATGTTGTCAATGTATCTACGATCTGAATTGCAGGAGAGCCCACCCACCAAGAAGTAGCTTTCTACGCCTACATGTCAAGCCATCTGGCAAGCCCCGGGCACGGACAGCAACTAGTTTTCCAGACCGCGGTCACTAATGTCGGTAACCACTACAACCGCCACAGTGGAATCTTCACGGCCCCCGTCCCAGGGATCTACGTTTTCAGCTGGACCCTGGCGGTATCAGAGGGCCACTATATCTACACTCAGATCTTTGTCAATTCTAATGCGGTCGGGGCGACATACACGAGTGCGTACGGGGTAAACAATGTCCGAACCACGACGGGACTGGTTGTCGTGCAGCTGAACGCGATGGATGTGGTCTCCATCCGGGTTAACATGAACGGAGCTTTGGATGCAACCGTGTACAGCAATGATTATCACAAATCAAGTTTCAGCGGTTGGAAAATCAACTGAAGAAATTTATTTTTACATGTATATACTGTATACATGCATTTGTATTATGCTCCTGTCTGTATCATCGCCATAAAACTGCAAATAAATGGAAAATTTCTCGCCATTCGATTCACAGTGTTGTTATGAAAATGAGGTGGGCCAAAAGCATATTTTCAGTTTCTTAATTAAGTAAATTAAACGAATTTAAATTTTCCGGGGGGGGGGGCATTCAGACCCTTGCCAGTTATACATTATGTGTTCAAAAGGTATTTTTATATGTCTATATTTATATTAAGCTATGTAATATGTCCCACTTTAAGGCAATATTTCCATGGTTTGTTGAGAGAGAGAGAGAGAGAGAGAGAGAGAGAGAGAGAGAGAGAGAGAGAGAGGGATTGAGATGGGTATAAGCGTTTTCAAATTCTACATATGTACCGGGTTTATGTTAAAAAAAAAACAAAGCACATTCATGTTTTAAAATAATCATTTAAGATAAAATCAAACAATTATAAACAATCATATTTTTTCTAAAATATATTAATATCATTATTAAAATTAAATAATTTCTTTATATTCAATTCATTAAAGTAAAATGTGTTCATGCGAGCAATCGCTGAATGCAGGTCACAAGTGCGGTAAAGCAGAAGTGGATTGTTTGTAATGACATCTCCGCAATTTGGTAGATGTTCTCTGTTTGTTATCATGTGCCGGTGGACTGGGGATGCGTGGCAAAATTAAATCACACTGAGATGATGCGTGTAATGATTTATCCCTCTTGGTTTTCTTTGAATACGACAAATCCACGTCTTTTAACTTTCGATCAGAGCTTTGCATCAGATTTTGAGAACTGTAGATTGTAGTTGCGATATCCAAATCAGGGATAGCTTTTGAGACGCAAATAACAGGTAATGGTAATCTACTCTGTTCCCGTGATTCTTTTGTTTGTTTTGGAGACCAGAATGAGAGAAAGTCTTCTGTTGTCAAACCCGTTTTTCTAACAGGAATTCTACTTGGAGCTTTTTTCAAGTCAAATGTCTCTTTCAAATGCACTTCTTCAAGTACCCTTTTCCTCACACCCGTTGAATAATCTGGAATTGCGCGCACCTTTTCTTTACTACGCAAAGCTGTAGGTACAACTGGAGCTTCGGTGTGCTTGTAACTCGCGGTCACTCTAACAACCGGTTTTCCGATTGGTGGTAACTTCACTCCTTTGCTTAAAGCAGGAACAGCGTAGCTAGGAGGTATGTTCCGTTGCTTGTTTTGTTTCCGAATTTCCTCTAGCGCCGAGTCTCGTTTCCATCGGAGATGGTCAAGGGAGGCCCAATCGTCTACGTCAGCTGCGATTTTCTGGAATTGTTTACGAGCCTTCATCAGTTTCTCCTCCATCTCAAACACGCGTTCGTGCATCCCGAACTCCTTCATACCCCAGACATCAAGTGCCTCCTGAGGAAGTCGTGCGTTCATCAATTCTTGTTGAATTCTGTTTCTTTCTCTCAAATTCTCCTGGCAAAGTTTCATCCAATAACTGAAAAAAGAGTGATACAATGAGAGAGGTTGATGTGATAAAAAAAAATTAACCTTCTTTATATCAGGTTCAAACAATTACAAATGATTGATAAGAATTTGTTGAATTACAATTACCAACCTGACAAAGCTGCTATGTGATGAGGGTAGCTCAATTTTGTCATCGGTCCATCCTACAGAAAGAGGAGAAAAGTACATAAATTTGAGAAAATGTTCTAAAGAAATATTACATGTATACATTGTATTAGATGATTACCCGCATCCGCAGGATTGTTCTGAAAGAAGGTATATTCCGTCTCCTGATCAACGTAAAGCTTTTCTTCTGCTATACAAGGAAGTCTGTAAATAAAACCCCACGATTTTAACGAAATTCGAATCAGTTTAAACAATACGTATAAATTTTAATAAAATCATTAAGCTCTTAAATTTCACATTAGCAATACCTCTCATAAAATGCCATTCTGTCAAGGTTTTAACATCCGAATAAGACAAACGTCTAGATCTGTATACTTCACAAAGTTGTTAACGAAGCGATAACGTTTAGGTCACTATGACGTCATACTACTGTTACGTCATAAAAGTTATTTCGTTGTATCACTACACATTCGAATATTTGTTCCGTCAAATATAGTTCTATATTTTGTACTGAATGCTTATAAAAAGAATTTATAAGAATGTATAGTGTTTTAATCTATCATTGACAATCTTTACAGAGAGATGTGCCCAATTCACATTCACCGATTCACTCGCGGTCGGGTATACATATGCTAAGAGAGGTTTACTACAACGCAAACGATCCCGCGCAGTATGTCAATGGAAAATCCTGATTACACTGAAAAATAGATGTAGAAATTTGGAACGAATTTGAACACTAGCAACCAGTTTCTAAATTTTAGCATTCGATTTAATGGAAAACATATTTTATGTGAATTTTACTGATGCATTTGTGTTTAAGTTTTGATCGTTTATTGCAATAAGGATATAAAAAATTAAATCTAAAATGTATTGTAGGAATAAAACATTGATTTTTTTTTTAAAGAACATTGTGCTGATTTCATAGAAGAAAAAGTTGTCTAAATGCTAATTAATGTACCTGCAACCTGACATTGAACAAATCAGGATGCTTTTATTTAATCAGATTGTCGAAATTTTGTGCGCACAGAACGCAATGATATCACTCATCGATAATCTATAACAATGATAACAATACAAAAACAAAACAAAACCGATAAAACAATTAACCGAATTTGGGGGAGGGGGCAACTCCATCTTAATTCAATTTTCTATATGTATATTTTAGATAAAAAATGTTAGATGTGAGAAAAAGTGGGGGCTGTGTGTGTGGGTGGGGGGGGGGGGGGCGGCTGATACTACTTGCCTGTTTATCATGCAGCCCGGGTTTATCTCTACTCGAGTGATTCTATGCCAATCCCTTGTTTCGGGGGGGGGGGGGGGGGTCTCCTTAAATACCAGGGTAGTAACGGAAAGCCGTATGTCTACCACTAAATTACTAAATCAGTTTTACGTGCTTTATCTATTAGTTTGTATCGGTTCATGTCTACATGATTTATAAAATTAGAGTTACAATGCTATATTACGTTTTAAGAAGTTGTACTGCGCACAAAAACTTGCTTTAGTTTTGAACTGATTAATCTTATTTTCGACGGATACTGGCTTTGCCTTAAAATAATTTTTCACTGTTTAATTTTTACAAAGTCATAGATTTATCAATGATTTCATAATATTTATTGTTGGTATTCAACAATAGCCTTTGTGTTAATTGATAAAATATAAAGAAATAATTTTCATTCATAACATGTACATGTATATAACACAGTTATAGCAGGGTTTATAACAGTTATGAAATGAATGTGTTTAAGGAGGTTTGAGAACAAAAATGAAATAAAAATGAAACAAAAATACATTTGGTTGATTTATTAAGAAACCTTTTGGGAAGAACACCATAACTTTGATGAAAAAAAGGTAGATTCATTCTCCAGAATTGTTAATCATTGGCTATCGATCTGCGTCTTACAGACACGTGGCATCGGATTTGGGTTTTTTTAAGTGAGGGGACAGACATTCCCCCAGCATATTGAAAAACAAAAAAGTAATAAAATAAAAAAAAAAAATAAAGAAATAATTGAACTAAAAACAAAACTCTAAAATTATTAAGCTTTTAAATATAAACAAAAAATGTTCCTCGAATTAGAATCCTGGCCCATACTTCATGTTTTTCTTAACGAGTCAGAGTTGATCTTTTTAAGCATGTGAAGTTTATTAATTAGCACTAATTATATAGTATGTAATAATACAATGTAATCTCTGTAAACCACTGTGAAATGGTGTTGAGATCGATGCGGTCCTAGGCTTTCCACGGAGCGAACAGGAATAAGTTAAGCATGCAAGTTGAGATCGAAATAAATTAATAAATATTAAGTAGTCCTATACTCGGCACTACATGGACTCAATCATTAAAAGCTTAGCTTTAAAAGATAAATATATATTCCAGCAATACATATTCAAAAGAAAATATGTATGTTTACATGCTAGTTTGGTTGTTATCACCTCTCAGACGGGTGTACCCCCTTGCGAAAATTATTGACAATTATGAAATTTGCCAGACGTCCGTTTTTCCTAAAAATAATTACCAATTTTGGGAAAATTAGAACTGAACATACAAAATAGAGTATAAATATTTATTTAAGCCATATCTCATCAATAATTTTGCGCAAATTTTTGTAAGTAATTACGCTTTATGGACCTGATGTATCAAAATAGAATACAAAAAATGCAATGCTAGTATCGCGTTTGGTATTTTTTTTTACTATTTTATGGACTCAAACTTAAATTCATGGTGTTTATTCTATAGATTGACATCTTAGAAAAAAGATTTGGTAAAATAAATTATATGTTGACGGATTACTTTTCACGCTATAAGCTCTAAACCAAGTAGACCCTGACGGAAAAATTCGTAAAAATCACATTTTGCTACAGTTTTCTGCCTAGATCTGTCAACAATGCTAGATATCATTTAAACATTAATTAATAGACGATTGATTAAATTCGAAATAGCGTCTGTCTCTAAATTTAAACCGGTTTTAGTAATAGAAAAAGAAAAATTCGAGGGGGGGGGGTCAAAACAAAGAAGATATAAGCATACCTGAGATTCTGGTTAATCAGAAACTTCGTTTTTCATTTTACTTAAACAGAATCGAGTTTCTCAACATTAATCATTTCTATCTCTCATAGAATACATATATTACCGTTCTAATTGCGTGGACCCTGAGGTCCACGCAGAAAAGATATAAGCGAGGTTAAACCGGATGC
Source organism: Magallana gigas (assembly GCF_963853765.1). Lineage (NCBI taxonomy): Eukaryota > Metazoa > Mollusca > Bivalvia > Ostreida > Ostreidae > Magallana > Magallana gigas. The sequence goes on from NC_088857.1 coordinate 16,632,623, forward strand.
TATGGGGAAAATGCAACCTGCGCATGAGCTAGCCTGGTTCCTGTGCGTAATGGGTAGCTCAAGGAACCAGGCTAGCACACGTTAACGTTCATCTGAATCAGGATCGGGATTCCGTGCCACATGCACACTTATATAAGTTCAAAGGCGCTGTAATTGTAAAGTTGTCGGTAAACAGTACAGAAACGAAGTATTACTTTTAAAGAAACGATTGGCATGTGATATGAACTGTCAGTAGTATGAAATAAGTTAATGTTATGCCGAAACTACAACATGCATCAAATATAGCATAATTTGCAATGTATCGTTGTTTTCCGAAGACACATTTAACATAACGTTTACCTTTATAGTAGGCGAGGCTAGAGTACTTCCCGATTAAAGTTTGAAGCATTTAAGTATGATTGAATAATTATGTCACTGTAAAAAAGGTTAAATTTCAAGAAAAATGCATTAAAAAATGAAATTTTTAATTTACACAAAGCTGTCCCTGCATAGTTAACAAAGTAGTGCGTATTGTAATGTGTGAGCAAATAGTAGAATTCACCGAATGCCTGATACTATACATGCAAACTTCATTAATAGATAGATCATGATTATTTAGGAAGTATGAAGCCTTTTAATTCTGAAATAAAAAGTCGGGGCTATACATACATGTACATTTATTGGTCAACAACGTACAAATTTAGTGGTTAAAAGCATAGGGCTAGGTCGGTGGAATCTCTGATAATCTTAAGGCTTTCACGTTTTCGTTGGAAACACATGCAAATGGTCCACGTATTGTAGTCCTTGTTAAAGGACAGCAACTTGTTGCTTATTATTGCCATTGTTAACAACAGCGATGTAGAGCAAAATCAATACCGGGTATCAAAAACGCTTTGTAAAAGTCGAACCAATATTGTAAAATCCGTATTATGACGTAGTGCGATACTCGGACTACTTTAAGTCTAAAACACCGTAATAGTTCTTGTAAAATGTATAGTGTATAGATCTATTTGATTTAAAAAGAATAAAATTCTACAGTGCACATAAATAATACCAATGTGATCACTCGTTTCCCCCAGTTCACATTTTTATTACTAAAAATCCAACAGATTTTGATTGCGTGTTTACATTTGTATCAAAAGTGTTATATGAAACATAGCTGTAAATATTTTGAACGTTTATATTTATATACACATGTATGACATTTTATTTGCATGTGAAAAAAATTGTTTGTGAATTATTGTATAGGGACATGGTTACATAAGTTTTAGAACTTGTGCATGCCTAGTCACATTGTAATTATATAACAATAAAATAAGTTCAAACCAACCCAAACTAATATATGATATATCATTTTATTTACAATTTATTTTAAATTCTATTTACAGTGTTCCAAAGTCAAATTTCAATTAACAATATTTCATGGCAACCATTCATCACCATGCAACTCCAAAAAAAAAAAAAAAAAGAATATTCGCTATAATAAATGAAAAATGCCTCAAATAAACTCTAATATTTAGGTCGGGAATAAACATGATTTTTGACATTCAATTTATCTCGATAACTTTGACCTCCTTGCATTGTGAACCCTTTTGACAATGAATTATTTTTTGGCTTCTCTAACAATAGACAGGATATGAAAGAACAAGATGACGCCATCCAGGTACAGATTAAGGGAAGCAAATATGTAATCCTCTGGGGACAGGCTGTATTTGTGTTTTCCTCCAAGCATAAACTGGATGTCAATAACAAAATACTAGAAAAGAAATTTGATATACATTTATAGAGATAAAAATTGAACAATACATCTTAAAATCAAGAAATTATTGTATTACCATCCAAAAATACCATTCAAATTTTTCATAACATAAAAAAGTAAAAATGGGTGCTCGAACTTCTGTCTGATATATCTAATATTTCTGTGAAGATCTACTTACAATTGAAAATAACAGAGCTCCAAGGCTAGCGAGGAATACAGACAAAACCTGGACCAAAACAATGAAATTAAATACCAGTAAAGCAGTTGCTATGGAATATGTTTGTGTATATAATATTGGGGTGGGCTCAAAATACTTGCTTATAAACATAATTTTATTTAATACAATAACGGTGTAGTACATACGTTCTAGATTTGTTCTTACCTCCTTATTTAAAATGATCGCAAAAAATCCAAACTCGATGAGGACATTGAGAGACACAAAGAGAAATCCGGCGGACATAGTAAAGTCAAACTGCCAAAAATAAACAAAGATATAAACTACAATATGACAGAAAACTCGCTAATATAAAGATATGTGTCTGCTGTACTTAGTAAGATAAATTTTAAACTAATTTAATTCAAATACAAAAACCTGTATTACACTCATACAAAGAATGCACAAACAGGTTTAAAAATCAAATTAGACTCACTTTAGTTTGAAAGGAGAAGATGACAAGTCCAAAGCATACACCCTGTTAAAAGAAAATTAATAAATTAATTTTTACACAGAAATTCACGTTACATTGTTTTCACACTTGCGTTCTTGTCGTTGACATTGAATTCATCTAATCCTTATTTACTTAAAAAATTTCCCTCCTTTGAATCAATTCTTATTATATTTTGAACAGAAAATATACTTTTTAGACCTTGTGTAACTTTTCATATATTTCATGTATATTCATATCTATATTTCACCTTAACATTATTTAAAGTCAAACTGAGAGGAAAGTTCACAAATTTTTTAAAAATCTAAAGTAATTTTAGGTTTCGCCGATGGTGACGGAATTCATACAGCAGTGATTCCTGCGGCCAGCAAAACAGCCTCTTCATCGTAATGACTGTGGATGAAAAAGAATTATAAACATTGTTATTATAAAACTATTTTAACAAATATTTTCACATTTTAACAATGATAAACATTGTTATTATAAAACTATTATTCAATCAACCTTATTTCTTCTTGTGTTTATACTTTACTTTTCACATTCATGTTAAATGAATGGTGATTGTTCTCAATATAATGAGAACAGAATTTGTGTAAACGATGGTTTACTTGAATAAATACATTATCGTTTACTGGAGTTTTTCATTCTCAGAAGAAACTTATTGTTTTAGAATAAACAAGATGTGTTTGGAAAAGATGTTCACCCATGATAAGTTCCATGGAAGCAAAGTTACATGTAGTTTTACCTTTGAAATACTAGTATATTATTGAAACTTGACTGACATTGCAGAAATAAATTTTTAGCGGTCTTAATACCAGCTATCTAGTTGATATAAGATTTCATTTTTAAAAGTTGTTGGCAGACAGACAGACAAATCAATAGGCCTTATTGTATTATAATAAGGTAGAATCGTACATTGTATAAAAGTTCAAAACAAATATGTCTGACATGAAAGTGAGGGCAATGCATTTTCAAATTTTTATGTTTTACTATTGGTTTTCTTCATATCAAATGCAAATATAATTGCGTCCATTTGTCTGACTGTACAACGAATCTTGAGCAAGGTGAGCAAGTGAAATCCGACCCATATTCATATTTCGTCCAAACTAACCACATCACAAGTCTGCATGTTAGCTATTTGAAATTGCTTTTTAAATAATAAGGAATCATTCGTTGTGTATTATGAGGTGATAATTTTGGCCGGGGCGTGGTCAAATCTAATAAAGCCCGAAGGGCTTTATGATAGATTTGACCACGCTACAAACGAAATCATCGCATGATAATATTCAAAGAATGATTCCTTATTACTTATCTTTTAAAGTTATTTCCAATTTTTAACCGGGTTTTCCAACGAAAAAATCCGGTTATTAAAATGGTGAAAATGGCGGGCGGGCGGATGGCGGGCGGGCGGGCGGCTGCCAAAAGGGTACCCTCATTGTACGGATAACTCCTCCTACAGTTTTCAAGATAGGAAGTTGTTCTTTTGCAGATCATTTGTACATATATCAGAGGTGTGCATATTGCTAGGATTTTGATTTCCGATAATTTATCGAAAAAATACCAGCTTTTGAACTTAGTCATTTTTTTGCAAAATATTGCATATAGGGCACCCTCATTGTACGGATAACTCCTCCTACAGTTCTCAAGATAGGAAGTTGTTCTTTTGCAGATCAATTGTACATATATCAGAGGTGTGCATATTGCTAGGATTTTGATTTCCGATAATTTATCGAAAAAATACCAGCTTTTGAACTTAGTCATTTTTTGGCAACATGTTGCATATAGGGTACCCTCATTGTACGGATAACTCCTCCTACAGTTTTCAAGATAGGAAGTTGTTCTTTTGCAGATCAATTGTACATATATCAGAGGTGTGCATATTGCTAGGATTTTGATTTCTGATAATTTATGGAAAAAATACCAGCTTTTGAACTTATTCATTTTTTGGCAAAATATTGCATATAGGGTACCCTCATTGTACAGATAACTCCTCCTACAGTTCTCAAGATAGGAAGTTGTTCTTTTGCAGATCAATTGTACATATATCAGAGGTGTGCATATTGCTAGGATTTTGATTTCTGATAATTTATGGAAAAAATACCAGCTTTTGAACTTATTCATTTTTTGGCAAAATATTGCATATAGGGTACCCTCATTGTACAGATAACTCCTCCTACAGTTCTCAAGATAGGAAGTTGTTCTTTTGCAGATCAATTGTACATATATCAGAGGTGTGCATATTGCTAGGATTTTGATTTCTGATAATTTATGGAAAAAATACCAGCTTTTGAACTTATTCATTTTTTGGCAAAATATTGCATATAGGGTACCCTCATTGTACAGATAACTCCTCCTACAGTTCTCAAGATAGGAAGTTGTTCTTTTGCAGATCAATTGTACATATATCAGAGGTGTGCATATTGCTAGGATTTTGATTTCTGATAATTTATGGAAAAAATACCAGCTTTTGAACTTATTCATTTTTTGGCAAAATATTGCATATAGGGTACCCTCATTGTACAGATAACTCCTCCTACAGTTCTCAAGATAGGAAGTTGTTCTTTTGCAGATCAATTGTACATATATCAGAGGTGTGCATTTTGCTAGGATTTTGATTTCCGATAATTTATTTAAAAAATACTAGCTTTTGAACTTAGTCATTTTTTGGCAAAATGTTGCATATACATGTAGGGTACTCCATTTCACTGTATAAGGGTTGACATGGATTATGGATACAGTTTACATAAAAGAAAACCCGGTTTGCTGTCACATTGACAGCTTTTCACTTGTTACACTTTAAAACAACATTATTTTAAAACCACTATTTTTTGTATGCGGCACATGCTACATGTAAGTATTACTACGCGGCGCAGCCAATACCGTTTTGCGGTTATGCTATAAGACACGCCCATTTCATGTCACTCATGTTTTATGAAGTTATTGGGTTTTAGGGTTCAAAATAATTCGTGATGTTATCACAGACAAAGACAGTTGAAAGTGTAAATATGCATATGTAGTTACCTAGCAACAGCTCCAAGCAATACAGACAAACAGAGGGTCTATATGAAAAATGGATTAGAAGAATTACAATAAAATGAAAGATATACTAGTATGTGTACATATATAGGTAAGTAATACATAACTTGTTTGTAAATATTGTCTTAGGTTAATTGATCATTATGTTTTATTGTTTGTTTTATTTTAACTGATAATACATACACTTATTATTGTGTTGTTTGTTTAAATAGTTGATTAAATACCCAGTATACATACACTTCTTAAGATAGGACAAATAAGCTTGATACATGAATACAGCTACAATGGTTATATCTTATTAAATACATTTAAATGTCATTTACATATACGTAAATAAAACAGATTTGTTTGTTTAATAAAGATTTACACTATTTATCAAGATTCTGAAGAAATGTCGTGAACGAATAACTTACAAATATTCCAAGAAATATCATGTTATGTGGAAAATGTTGACGAGCATCTTCGTAGAAAGCAAATAAAATAACTGTCAAAATCCATACTACTCTGGAATAGAGAAAATATTATGTACAGTCAAATCATCATTGATCGAGCGCTTTCTTAGATGATTAATCTGAAACATTTCCATAGATCCTACTTTTGAAAATTAAATATGTCTGAATAGTTTCAATTACGATTGTGCTTTAGTCTATAATGATCAAACTTGTCTTGTTTAACTATCTTAAAAATCTTTTAAAATTCATCAAACATTTTTGAACTGGTGCAAAGAACTATCGTGAATCTTGGCTCTACAAAGACTTACAACGCTGTTATCCATATCCATTCGTTGTGCCTTGAGTAGCGTTTCAATGATTTTCTGTAATTAATTTTAGTTCCCAAAATTATCATGGACGCATTGATTGTTTTATGGATTATACATGCATATGGGCGTTTTTTCGTGCATAAAGCAAGTAAATTTATCTTTATTTCATGCTTTTTACGAAATTAATAACTGAACTCTACTCACATGTACAAAAACATCACCATTACCAAAATTGTCACCAGGAATTGACAAAGAAGGGTACCATATACCTTTCTTATGAAACCTGTAATTTATGTATGATTAACAGCTTACCTCACTTTAGTTATTTAATTCAAATATAAACGGTATGGTAAGTATTTACTAAAAAATGTATTCAAATGTAATCAAAGGAGAATTTGCATCTGATTTTCACTTATTTAATATCAAATATTAAAATCATTTATAAAAAAAAAACCTGGCTATATATGTATCCATGTCAGAGTTTCTCAAAATTCTGTTTCTTCTGCAAATAAAATCAGTTATCGTTGAAGTACTAAAGATAATCTTCCCTTACCTAATCGAACATTCTTTTCCGAGAAAGCAGAGCTTTCGTTGTCCTCTGGGGCATTGACTGACTCTTGATCTTCATCGGTGTCTGCAACAAGCTTAGGAACGGTCTCCTCTGAATACATGATGTCGATGGGTGTAATTATAAATCAGTGTTTGCTTTATAATATTAAATCCCAAACACAAAATGCAAGTTAATAGTACAAAATTATTATTAGTTTTTTTTTGTTTTTTTTTTACACTTTTGAACCAGCGTTTTATAGAAAGGAAAAATCAGAATGTGCCGATACACTCCGAATATTGCTGTCTATTTGCGTCAAATTTTAAATTGCAACCAAACAGTGTAAAAATTCGAATTTTCCCCAATTCAGATCAGGAAATGATCAACAAAATATCCAAAATTTGGAGATATCGGAACCATGGGAGATAAATCTAAATTTCCGTGTAAAATGAGGCCGAGTTGTGTGCATAGGCCATCATCTTGTCTCAGGTGGGGTTGAAACTAAAACTCTAATACAGAACATTCTTTCATGTAATACTGAGAAAATCAATACAAATAATATGTTTGTAGATGGTTTACTCCTTAAATTAAATTGGCTTTGTTTTCCTACTAAAATGAAGGACAAGCAAAAAATATCTCTTCAAGAAAACTAAAATACTTGCAATGAATGTTTTGCTTATGGTAAATCTATTTGACAGGTGTTTTAAAATTACATATACCAAGTAACACTTTTAAAATGGGTTTCTTGAAAATAAAATCATCTTATCTCATACATAGCATGACAAATATGTCTCATTAATGTCAAATTGTTTTTCTTTTCACATGCATTATCAAAATAAAATATAATCAATTCACTGCAAAATATGATAAGAGAAGCACTTTGGTTATGTAGAGTATGTTATACTAGGTGTTTGCAAAATCGATGATAAATCTAGCTTGCATTTAACAATTTTAACTGAACCAGGTACCCGTTCTGCAGCGTTATGCTTTATAGTTCCCGTCAAGACCAACCAAAAATCTAAATATTATTTTTAATCAAAATTATCTTTTTTTCTATCTTTGTTAATATTGATATGTCAGTACAAACGTTAAAACAATTTTCATCATTACACTACCATCGAGTAAAGAGCAATTTGAAACAGAGAAAATTGTTAAAATTCATTGTAAGATTCGGATTTAAGATTTTAAACATTACACACAAATTAAACCTAAAAATGTCACAAACATCAAATTAATCATCTTTTGATTCGTGCTGATATGATTTTAGTGCATCCGGTGACGTATTTATGAAGTGGAGTAAAATATTATTTTTCCCGGGCGGAAATCGATCCACGTACAATGTCTAATTCGCCAAATACTCTAGACATTGACCCCTTATTAGAACCTAATGTTCCTTGCACCAAAAAAGTAAAACTTGGAAAACAAATTAAAAATAGTGCGAAACAGTTATGCAGCACTCGTAAAGATATTCTAATCACGTTCACTGAGCAATACATTTGATATGAAAAACAAAAATTTCTCATTAAATTTTTTGTTTATATTCCCCCTATATTTTATTTACAAGTATTATGAGATACATTTTGAATGAAATGAATTTTAACGGGAAAGTTACCTAATGTTTTGTTCCGAAATTCTAACATTGAATATTGTATACTATACTACTATATGCTTAACAATTAAAATATGTCTTTGAATTAAACTCACTTTTGTTTGAAGGACAATAAGTTTGAGACATAAGAAAATATGATTTGGCAAAAGGATAAAAAGAATTCTTAAGAAATCTTTAATGCTGCAATTTATTTGTAATACAGATGAGAAATGCTCCACCTGTTTTACAAATCTTGGCATTCACTTTTTTAAAAACAACAAAGGCATTAATCAATTCCTTTACATTTTGCCAAATAGAGCAGTGCCCATATATTTCCCCATAATGATTACTAGTATCTTAAATACGTTCAGGCCTATGATAATGAGATTGGTCACTTGATGCATCTTAGATCTTGGGATATGATGTCCAAAAGAGTAGGCTTCTTTTTATATATTGTATAATGTATTGCCAAATCTTGGAATATATGAGAGTTTAGAAATGTTTTTAAAGAGTTTCATATTTAAACATTTCGAAATAGAGTGATAGAAAAACTATTCTTCAGGTGAGCGGTGTGGCCCATTGGCCTCTTGTTTTATTGTGATGTTTACTTTTTTCTACAATTTTATTTTGTAAGCTATGAATTCATAACTAAGTCCCATACACTTTTAGAAGTACTAAAATCTCTTCCTTTGCCTATAGTAGGAGAAAGCGAAAACCTCCTATGTCTTTCTCCCTTTAACTCATGGTGTTTGTAGCCCTGTAACTCAAACTCTGCTATATAAAACAAACCATACACAATAAAAGTTAATTAGAAATCTACAGAAATAATAAACCAATACACTTTATGTTTTAAGCAGGCATTAGTGCATCAACGTCAACTTGCGAAAATTAAAGTTCAAGTAGAATGAGCCGTTTGTCAAGGCATCAATACAAAACTGAACAACGATAAATTAACCACTTCTAATGAGGAATTCGTCAAGACGAAATCAAAGTTTATTAACCACTGTTAACAGATTCGTATTTTTTGGGAGTTTTTATAACCATTGATGGCATTTTTATCTCAGTATTTGACTTTTTTTTTTTTTAGAATGAGTGATCCCATTTTGCACAAAATGCTATCATATTGCCCTCAAACCTAGAACGTCATCGTCTTTAATTCTCTCTATAAACGGTTAAAATAAATATAATTAATGTATGACTCTTCAAAAATGACAATTGATTTTTTTTTCTCTAATTTGTACTGTACATGTACCTCTCACTCTATACCTACATTTGTAAATAATTATATATATATGTACCTCATGTACCGTCATGTTGACGGTTTGAGTGAAATAAATTGAATTGAATTGAAATGATTGACCGTGGACATCTGAGAGCTACTAGTACCATGATTTGAGTTCCTCAGACAAGAAAAATTTGTTTGATTCACGGCGATTATATTGCCTGAATTCGACAATTGTTCATCAATTTCAACCAATCTGCAGTATAAACACAACAAAATCTATTAAAATTCATGTTTTATCCACAATTACCAACAACAGAGAGAAAATGATTTATGAACATGGAATAAATTTTTAGCATACAAAGTGCATGAATAACAGCTGTGATTATTTTTTCCGAGTTAAAAAGAACCTGCATAGAATGTTTCTCTTCAATTTAAAAACAATTCTATGGTTTTCAATTTTGGGCTTAATAACGTCATCAGTTATACTTATAGCCATGATCTTAAATAATTTAAAAGTATTGTCTTATTCATGTAACTGTCGACATAATACATAAATGTAAGATTCCCTACACATTAACAGAAGAAAGATTACAAAAAATACACACTTTTTAGGTATTAAGTAGAACCAGAAATTTAATCAAATTCATTCAGTTATAAAATTAAATTTAAATTTCCCTGAATAGAGAAACACATGTTAAATTGATGAATTTTGCACAATATGGTTTAAAATACATTAAGATGTCTAAAGAGATTCAAAGGACATATTTTTTTTTGGCAAAATAAAAATAAAATTGCTAACAAATACCAGTATCTTTTTGGACTGTAAAAAGAATATTCAACTATTATGCTTGTAGTATCAGCTGTGAATTCTTTGTATAATAGGGCCTGTCTGAATACCAACATTTTTTCCCTAAACTTTTAGCTTTAAAACTTTATATATATACTTGTTTATTGTCATGGAATTATAAAAAAAAACATGAAATCTTCCTAACAGGACAAATTTCCTTAACTGATAACTGATACATACATTTATGTAAATGATTAGAATTTTACAACACAAGAAAAAAATGTAGATACCCATTCTTCAATACTGCAAATTAAGTAATGGCAATGAACAAATAAAATATTAAATTAACAACTCTTTTTCCCGTAAAGCTAAAAAGGAAATAAATTAAATACATCATTTATACAAGTTCATGTACATCAACCCTGTGCACTATTGATGAAAAATGAATTTACAAACACTAAACACACAAAACAATTTCAGTGGTCCCAAACATGTCTAGATAAATTGAAAACAATCATCTTTTCTTCTCAAAATTCAACTAAATGTAATTGTATATTGCACCATAAACAAATCAAACAAGAAATATAAACGTTGCAATAAACATTAACAATACATATTTATACCATAAATAGAAAAATTGTAATGAAATTCAATCATTGGCTCGTTCAGAAACAGAATAACCCTGTATACTTTATGCTGATTGGTATTTGCAGGAAGTTTCAAATAATAACAATTCAAATTAATACACGTACTTGAATACCTTTGTTTTCAGCAAATTGCACAGGACACATGGATAATCATTCAAAAATTATAACTCCAAACCAAAATACAAAGTGTTGTTTTTTTTAAACATTCACCTTTACCTCATTGCAATGACCATTGCAATAAACTTTATTTGAAAACAAAACAAAATTGAAAAGAAAAGATCAAAAGAAAAGTCTCAAGAAGACCATCACTAAAGCTTATCCATCAAATAGTCACTCATAAACATGATTCAAATCCCGAAGTAAAAATCCTTGACCTCGTTGCACTACGTAACCCTTTACCCGTGACCTAATTCCTAGCATTGCCAATAATGGACAGGATAAAGAGGAAGAGATTGACGATGTCCAGGTACAGGTTGAGGGCGGCAAAGATGTATTCCTCTGGGGACAGGCTGTACTTGTGTTTCCCTCCCAGCATCATCTGGGTGTCAAAAACCAGGTACTGAAATAGGAATTTGGACTAAAAAAATCTTCATGTACAAGCATGCATAAACTATAAGCTTTTTAAATTTTTTATTATGAACTTCATATATGGTTATAACAAATCTTCAATAAAATTCAAATGAGACACACACGGAAGCAGAAAATTTACTTCAAATAGATTGTACCTAAGACTTTGGAATATGATCATCTCAGCATAAAATTATTTAATGTAACTTATAAACTTATAAAACTAAAGGCATTTACCTATGTACATGTATTGGCAACAGCCATGAAATTATCTGATAAGCACTTGTTCATTATATTCCTGTTCAAAAGCAGCGAAAGAAATACTTACAAATGAAAATAGCAGAGCTCCAAGACTAGCATAGACAACAGACAAAACCTGTAATAAAAATGACACAGATAAAATTCCTCAAAATTACAATTACAGTCAAACTTTGTAATCTCGAACAAAATGGGTTTGTATTTAAACTTCAAGATATCCAAGTATTCAGGATATTGAGGGTAAAAAACTTAAAAAATAAGTGGTTGGGACTTACAAATCACTTCAACATTTCCATAGATTTTCAGATGTCAGTGTTTGAGATATCAAAGTTCAAGTGTATCTGGTATTAGGTTAACACTTCGTTAATGTAAATGCACTTGAAAATACATTCGTTTGATAAATATCACCATATTAAAAATTATATAAGCATAGTAAGTCTTGTTACATATCAAGTCAGTTCTCTGTTACTTGGTTCTTACTTTGGTGTGAAATATGGCTGCAAAAAGTCCAAACAGAATGAGGATGATCAGAAACACAAAGAGAAGTCCTCCCCACATGGTGAAGTCATACTGCAAGACAGTAACAGAATATGAAAGAGAACACACATGTACAGACATAGGTCAATTGCACTCATATGGACTGTAAAAATATACTGGTTTTATTTTCTTTTACATGTACATTTATTTTTACAGTGCCAAAGTTACAACACACACATAACCCTGAACCTTGTTTGAAACAAACTCACTTTTGTTTGGAAAGCAAAGACGGTAAGTCCAAAGCACACACCCTTTTGAAAAAAAACAATTACCAAGTAAAAGCATTGATTTCTACACAGAATAATTGTACAGTATTCATAGATATTATCTTTTATATTTGTCTCCCCTTGACATTGAATCCTTACAATCATCACCTAAATAAATAAATAAACCTTTTCTAAATGAAAGTTTGAATTTTGAAAGAGAATTGACTGTAGAATACACTAAGTATTAATGCATGTATATCTCAGAAGGTAGAATAGATCAAGTTGACTGTAGTTTATACTCACAGCTGTGATTCCAACAGCCAGCAGTACAGACACCTCATCATAATGACTATGGACAAAAAACGAAACATATTGTATAGTATAAAACAATGGTAGCCATCACATATTCATTCATAAAACAGCTACCAGATACATCTGATAATTTACTGACACCTCGAATGCATATTCTTGTTGCTGAATAAATGTTTTGAATATGCTGTTGTCAGATGCTGCTTTGATCATCGTTATTGGGAATTGAATAGGCATGAATATACATATTATGTATCACTATTTGGGCTGTTTATGGAAGATGCATGTTCCATGATTTACTGTAAATTCCTAATTAAACGCGAGGAATTAATATCCACATAAAATCGCGAGAAGTATCCTTCGCGGATTTTAAAATCTTGCCATTATTTTTTGAGAGTTGAAAACTATAAGTAATAAGGAGAAAATTTCAACGCTTGCAGTTTTATATTCTTGCGATTTGATACAAACCAGCGGGATAGCGGAATTAAGTTCCTGTGTAATATAAGGAATTTACAGTATTCAGACAAAGAAGAACAATCAAATGAACACACAACTTGAAAATAATACAAGGGAATAAATGTAAGTGATGTACAAATATACCATCCTCAATTTTTACCCAATTTCAAAGAGGTTTTAGTTTTAGCAAAACCCAATTCATTAGAGCTCAATACACTATCTGGTGTAATCTCCTGCAGGTTGTGGTACTGAATTTGAGTTATATTTCCCTAATTTGACAAATGTACAAACCTGTCAATTTTAAACATGAAGAACAAAACTTTGAAATACTCAGAATACTAGAAGAAATATTGTAAATATTTACCTAGTCACAGCTCCAAGCAAGATAGATTCACAAAGGGTCTGTATGTGAAAAATAAGATAGTATGTATTACACATCTTTTAAAAATGTCTGAAAGATAAATATTTATTAATGACACAAAGTATGTCCATGGTTGAAATATTGATTATAACTGGTTGAATTTTATTTTTTTTTCTTTTCAACATGTTAAACATTTGAATGAACAAAATGCAATACAATGCACTCTAAATTGGAAAACAATATTATGAATATTATTTACCAGTATCTGTACCAGTAACATCAAAACAACACTAGTACATGACATATTTTATTACATAAAATAGATACATGTATGTGTGTAACATTTTAACCAGGTCTGAACTTTAATTAAATAAATTCACAACAATACATCAAGATATTTAGCTAACTTACAAATATTCCTAGAAAAATCATGTTCATTGGAAACTGACGACGAACATTTTCACAGCAAGCGAGAATGATGAGAGTCACAAAAGTTATCGCACTGAAATGAGAGAAAAAGATACAGAAGATACAGTATGAAATTTCACTAACACGACATCTTTAATACTTATACATGTTATCAAGTTCATTTTGTAATTAATCATGCAAGTCATCCATAGTCCTGTATACTGTAATATTAAAAAAAAAATCTATAAAGTTAGTTCTTTTCTGTGAACAATTTTTACCTCAAATATTAAAAGCAAAAAAAATGAATGATTTTTTTCTCAAGCAGCTTGGCATAAAGTGCTTGCATTGATTAATCCTTTGGTTACTAATTATTTTTTATTATAACCAAATGGAGAAGGGAAGAAGAAAATATCATCATTCAAATTTCAAAATTTCAAAATATAAAATTGCATTACATGTATAAAAATACCTGCCTGCCTCAATGGAAGTTTGGAGAAACAATTTTTTTTTCACATTATGCTTTCCATGTATCAATCAAAACTGTCATTTCATTGAGATTAAATATTACATTCATAAAACAAATTTCTCCCCCAGTACATCCAAGTTCTTGTGTTCTTGTCAAAGGGAAATATTTGCTTCAAAGAGTATCTACAAGAACTTACAATGCTGTGTACCATATCCAAGGGTTGTGCATTGAATACTGTTTCACTGGTTCTCTGTAAACAATCAAGATTGAAAAAAATGTTTACAAATCAGTATGGGTAAAGAGTCAACACAATATGTGTTTTTCTAATCTCAATTGTTTTTCCCACAAAAATATTAAAAAACAAAAATTTTTAAACCCTAATTGATTCAGTCTGTCATTAAATTGGTTACTGGTACTAAAAAATTTACAGTTCAATTTCCTGTCATGAAAATAGCTGAACACATTTCTTGCTTTAAAAGAATTCAAATTTCATTGATTTGTAAAATTACTTGGATGATTTAACTACATACTCACATGTACATAAACATCACCATGACCAGGATTGTGACCAAAATTTGACACAAAAGGATACCATACACCTTTCTTATGAATCCTATAAATATGAAAATAACTATTTATGACAAAACAAGTTCTGGTTTGAATTAAAATTCATCGCAAAAATTATCAACTATATCATGTCATTATGCTTTTTTCCTTGTCAAATATGACTTGTCCTAGTACAGTGTTACATATAAAGGATTTTTTGGTCACTTACCTAATCTTACATTCTTCTCAGAGAATGCAGAGAACTCTTGGTCCATGACAAGATCGGAATCCTCTGAATACATGATGCAGGTGGCTATATAATGACCCGAGTCTGCAATATGAAATAAAACCATATACAAAATGCAGATAAGAAAAATGCACTGTATGAATCTCACATTACTTATATTCCAAGACAGTTGATGTTTATTACTGGTAAAACTTCAGACACTAATGATTTTATACATTACATTGATGCTGTGATACTATAGTTATTTTTAACTGAAGAACATGGATGCATTAGCTAGGAAGTAAACGATTCAAATGACGCTAAAGAAGCTAATTCTTTCAAGCATATACTTCCTTGATGTCTGTTAGTGCATACATGTAATGTTCATGTGCTGAGCATCTTTCCTCATCTGATGATTCAACATATAAAAACTATTGCGAATATATGTAAGCTAACGTTATACCAGTACTGGCGATAACTAACAACTATGTCATCCCCTAAAGATTTTTGTTTTGTTCATAAAAAGGGATGCTATATCACAATTTAAGAAATTACCTCAATTTAGCAAATGTTTCAGGCTTCAGTAAATGTCAGCGCAGTATCTCGTTGACGTTCTAGAAATGGGAACCAGTTTACTTAATTGGTAATTGAGTCGGGATCGGACTACCTCTCGACATAATCACGTGATCAATATCGCGGGAAAATCTTTGTTAACCTATAGTAAACACGTTAGGTGTTTTCCTTCCAATATTATTGCCTTTATAACAAAATCATGGATGTTGCTGAACAAACGATTGTTACAAAGCAAGTCAAAGATCAAGTTGGAGAAAGATGTCAAAAGTTGTTTCAGGATTTTCTTGAAGAGTAAGTATTTTAGATTCCCGGTAGTTTTACTCTGACGAAAGTAGTATCACTAGTATGCATACATAGTTTAGGTGTTTTTATATCAAGCAACTGATTGTTTTTCAAACCGAAGTATTAAAGGTTTAATGATAATTTATCTTTTTATAATTTAGTGTATTCCACAGACTTTTCTTTTACAAATGAAAACTATGAAGAATGTCGGGGGGGGGGGGGGTATCTCTTATTCAATCAGAATAAATGTACAATGTGATATGAACTTAAATGTTCTTTGTTTAACTCTTATGTTTGTTTTGATTGATTTGTAGGTTTAGGGTTGAAGGTGAGCAGAAATACACAGCAGGAATCAATGATCTTGGTCGACCTGAAAGAAACACATTGACAGTCAGTTTTGAGGATGTTGACAAGTTCAATCAAAATCTTGCAACCACAATTGTTGAAGAGTATTATAGGTATACTTTAAACAACACCATCTTTCTTCTATGACTCTTGATTTTTATGTTCTTCTAAAGTTTATAATTTAAAAGATATATTCTAAATTATTGTTGGCCCCCCCCTTCCACCATTTTGCATGATATGTCTCATTCACAGTGCCAAGTTCCCTCAAAAGGGAATTTCTCACTTTGGCAGAAAAATGCTTATGTACCTGAACTTAGCATGCCTATTTTATGCATTTAAAATTAGGTTGGATATTTTTCATCAGCTAGATCAAAGTTAGCCCATGATTTTCTCACAGTTGTTTGTATTTTGCAGAGTGTACCCATATCTATGCAGAGCTGTGAAAAACTTTGTGAAAGACTATGCTCAGACACCTCAAGGAAAAGAATATTATGTCAGCTTTACAGATGTTCCAACAAGACTTAAGTGGGTGACCTTTTATGAACATTCAAATATTTGTTATTATAGCTTTGATGAATTTGTAATCATGTGTTGACTTATGCATTTGCAGGGTGCGGGAGATGACTACAGCTAAAATTGGTACACTACTAAGAATCTCGGGCCAGGTGGTACGTACTCACCCAGTTCACCCTGAGCTAGTATTGGGGACTTTCATGTGCCTGGACTGTAGAACCGTCATACCCGATGTAGAGCAGCAGTTCAAATTCACACAGGTAAACTGATACACATCTGCAAGTTGTAGTAATTTAAGTGGATTGGTTGGAAAAGTGTTAGGGTTATATGGATGAAATAAATTATTCTTTAGAAAAGCCTAGTAAAATTTTTGGAGCATTCATAAAGAGAACTTACTTGCTATCAAATTGATACAAAGTAATGACTTTTTCATGTACACATGTAAATCAAAAATATAAAAAAAATTGATTTCTATCCAATACATTAAATGTATACATAAGTTTTTGAAATATTGTTATTCACTCACCATTATTAGGTCGAAGCATTATTCATTTTGGGTGTCAATTTTGGACAATCAACTATAGAACTGCTAATGTTGACCATTACTGCTTAGTATCATGATTAAGTCTCAAATGATGTTGTCTTTGTTTTAGCCAAGCATTTGCAGAAATCCTGTGTGCAACAACAGGGCACGCTTCATGCTGGACGTCAATAAATCCAGGTTTGTGGATTTCCAGAAAGTTCGAATCCAGGAGACACAGGCTGAACTTCCCAGGGGAAGCATTCCTCGAAGGTAATACTACCAGGATGCATAAATTCAAAGTCCTTTAATTGACCAGAAAATAGGTCATAAATTTATTTGATCAATATTTATTGTTCCCTGCTATGTTTTGTGTACATTTACAGTGTAGAAATAATTCTGAGAGCAGAGGCTGTGGAGTGTGCTCAGGCTGGGGATAAATCTGACTTCACCGGCACTCTCATTGTGGTTCCTGATGTGGCCACCATGTCTTTACCAGGTATAGTTTCATTTGTTAAAAATCAGGGGTAGACACTAACTTAAAATCCATGGTTGCCTGCAGAGCTACCAAATTACATTTCTTTCTAGCCCTGTCCGTGAATTAGTAGCCCAGCAGCCATAGGCTGCTGGCTGAGTCGCAGAGTGACGAGGAGGGTAGGTGCGGGAGGGGCTTTCCCCTCCTGCTGGGAAGAGGGGTACGGGGGGTGGCGAAAATTTTGGAAATAAACATACTAAATCCTGCATTCTGATTGTATTTTTGAGCTAAAATGTCAATAAAAAGTAAAATGATTTTTTTATCTTAACGGAAGAAACAAGTTTTATTTAGGCAAGTAGGCCTACATTTATCTGTCAATTTTTACTTTAAAAAAAGTACTGGTAACAAGATTTCTATCATGCGAGTCCATCTATTGTTTCCGAAAAAAGAGATTGTAAAGAGTTAAAACCATAATAATGCCAAATCTACAAAGGAAAATTGACACCCAGTAACGTTAACAGTGGTAGAACCATTGGTGATATTCTTGATCTGCCAGGTAATGCCTTATTTTTCCCAGATCAATTGTCTACATCGGTGTTAATTCATTGACGTTTCAAACACTTCAATAATCTAGATTTTTTGAGAAGTCGGACCAAAACAACGTCGAACAATAACATAGTAGAGAGACCGAGTTATCTCGCACCAATGATTCAAAATCTTTGGAATTTGTATATTACATTTTAAAAAATATTAAGTAAACACATTGGTTTGAGTGATAGTATGGTATTTAAAATTTCAGTAGCCCCGCAGGACAACCTTTATGACTTGTTTGGTAGCCTGACCACAAGTTTCAGTTGTCCCGGGCCAGTGGGCTACCGATAGTGTCGAACCCTGAAAATATCTTCCAAAACTAGCAAAAAATGTTGAGTATAAAACATTTCCATTTTTTGTGGTATTTGGTAACTTGATAAAGTAAAGATTTGATTGTAATCTTTTTGTCAGGTGCTCGGGCTGAAACCTCAACAAGATTAAAGGGGGCTGAAGGATATGAGACAGAGGGAGTCCGCGGCCTGAAGGCTCTTGGAGTTCGAGACCTCACCTACAGGCTAGCCTTCTTGGCTTGCTCTGTCTCCTCAAGTAACCCAAGGGTAGGTATCTTCAAAATACAGGAAAGGTAACTTGTAAAATGTGAATAGTTCTGAGAGTTGTTAATTGAAGTTCACTATGGAAAAGTATTATGAAAACATTTTAGTGAGTATGCAGGTTAAATTTACATAAATGATTTACACTGCTTCATTGTTAGAAAATTACCCTAGATTTAAATTTCTAGGTTTACAATGCCCTCTTTAGTTAATTATTCAAATTTTCAATGAGTTAAGCACTACTAGACAAGCTTCTTTGATTTGTTGTGTTTAACAGTTTGGAGGACGTGATCTAAAGGATGATGAGATGACTGCTGAGGCAGTGAAGAAGCAGATGACAGCTGAGGAATGGCAGAAGGTGTATGACATGTCACAGGACAAGAACCTCTACCAGAACCTATGTAGCAGTCTCTTCCCTACCATTCATGGTGTGTATTGAAATAAATGCCTTTTCGTCACATTGCATGCAATTTGAAGTTTGTGATGGTGAAGTAATTATTGTTATCATCTTGTAGGCAATGAAGAGGTTAAGCGGGGAATCCTTCTCATGTTATTTGGAGGAGTACCAAAAATTACCCTTGAGAAAACCAACCTCCGTGGTGACATCAACATTTGTGTAGTTGGAGACCCAAGCACAGCGAAGAGTCAGTTCCTGAAACAGGTAAGAAGCAGATATACACAAATAAAACATCTTTTCATTCAATATTCAATAATGCCACCATTCTGATAAAATTCCTTGGAACTACTGGTGCATGTGTCTGAAATTTCATGGTCTCTATAAATTTTTCCAGGTTGAAGAGTTCAGTCCACGAGCTGTGTACACCAGTGGAAAGGCCAGTTCTGCTGCAGGTTTGACAGCTGCTGTGGTTAAGGATGAAGAATCTCACGAGTTTGTGATTGAAGCAGGTGCCCTTATGTTGGCGGACAATGGAGTGTGTTGTATAGACGAATTTGACAAAATGGACCCCAAGGATCAGGTGGCTATCCATGAGGCTATGGAACAGCAGACAATCTCCATTACCAAGGCTGGAGTCAAGGTTTGAATTTCAACATTGCCAATTTTCAACTATCAAAAACATTTTATAGAGTTTCACTTTTCTTTTAAAAGAAAAAAATGAGGGCATTGTATTTGTATCTCTGATTACAGGCTACCTTAAATGCCAGAACATCTATTTTGGCTGCTGCCAATCCAATTGGAGGAAGATATGACAGAACGAAATCTCTGAAACAAAATATCACATTGACTGCACCCATCATGTCCAGATTTGATCTATTCTTTATTCTTGTGGATGAGTGTAATGAGGTATAGCAATCAGCAGTATAATTGAAATTTCCTCTTTTTGTATTTGATTGTGCATTTTTAAGTGAATAAAAAGGTATCGATTGTCTGAAGAATGGCATTTATGGGAATTCTGTCACATTTCCATTTCAGAACATGTCTATTATTTTTTGGTCAGAAAAATATATTGCAATATGTATTTAAGAAATGTTTTTGATATGTAGGTGACAGACTATGCCATTGCCAGGAGAATAGTGGATTTACACAGCAGGAATGAGGAGTCAGTGGACCGTGTCTACTCTGTGGAGGATGTCACCAGATATCTCATGTTTGCCAGGCAGTTCAAACCTAAGGTATTTTTGAGATGGTGCACACTGACAATGTGGAATGCAAACAGAACATTTTGTGGAAATTTTCACACACAAATTGACTATCTTACAAACCATATCTTTAGAAATGCATTGTTTTCACTTTAGATCAGCATAATTAACTACATGAAGAAATATCAATGTGCAGAACATTTTGAAAAGTGATTTTAGGAAGACAAAAGACTACAAGGTTCTTTTGTCGCTGATGTGTTTTGGTGTTGTGTTCTTAGATAAGTCCTGATGCCCAGGAGTACATGATAGAGGAGTACAAGAGACTGAGACAGAGGGACGGATCAGGGGCCCACAAGTCTGCCTGGAGGATCACTGTCCGACAGCTAGAGAGCATGATCCGACTCTCAGAAGCCATGGCCAGGCTCTACTGTGTGGATGAGGTAAACAACTTTGTGTTTAAAAAAAAAATTACAGTGCTGCTTGCCATAAGTTAGCCAGTTTCAGTGTTTCACTTCTGAGGCATTTGCTACAAATGGAATTGTATACACAAACAGGTGCAGCCAAAGCATGTGAAGGAAGCCTTCCGTCTGCTCAATAAATCAATCATCCGTGTGGAACAACCAGACGTCCACCTGGAAGAAGAGGAGGAGGAAGACAAACAGGAAGAGATGGATGTTGAAGGTATTCATTTATAAGCTCAGATAGTTTACCAAGAGGGTCAGTAGCTTAATATGTAACAGTACTAAGACAGAGAGATTATTTCTTATTTTTGCGTGTTTCATGGTCACATATTATTAAATACATGTATTAAGTGTAAGCAGAGTGCACCAGATTTAATGTAAATAATTTGCCTCACAGAACCTGAACAAACACCTGCAGAAGCAACAGGTCCTGATGGAGATGCTCCACAGCCTCACAAAAAAGGATTAAAGCTGACGTACGAGGAGTATAAACAGATAGCGAACTTGATAGTGCTGTACATGAGGAAGCAGGAGGAAGAGGCCATGGGTAACTGATCTACTGTAAACTGACAGCAAGTGAGGTTTTCCCCATCAAATTGAGATATTCTCTTAATGTTTATATGTGGTTTGCAGAGGATGAGACGCCAGGTTTGAGAAGAAGCGAGTTGGTTGGCTGGTATCTCAAGGAAATTGAGTCTGAGATAGACTCCGAAGCTGAGTTGATAGAGAAGAAGACAATTGTTGAGAAAGTCATTGAGAGACTAGTGCATCATGTAAGTAGTAGGGGTATCATATATTTGTACAAATGGTGTCTATTTTGTTTTTTCGATAAGTTTATGGTACAAATGCTTTATTTGTCCACATCTTTTAGGAATAATTTTTTTAAAGTGATTATTGATTCTGTCTTATTTGTGTGTACCAGGCAAAATTCTTAAATATTGAGTTTATTTGAGAAAAAATAAGGAAAATATAATATTTATTATTTGTTATCCAGTAAGTATTTTTTAAAATAAATTGATTTGTACATGCCTATAGTATTCATTACATGCTGCTGCACTTTAAAGTGTCACACTGGCTTAGTCATACAGGCCTTTGTGTCTCATTCAGGTGCTACATCAAATAAGTATAGTATTAAAAAGTTTCTCTGTATAAAACTGGAGAGAATGTGTGCACTTTACCTAACATTTTTAGAGAGTTTAGAGAAAGACAACATTGGTTACTGTTCTGTTTCTCTACTGATGCTTATTTAGCTTTTACTCTCTTATAAGTATTAGTATGTCTTTTACAGGATCATGTGTTAATTGAGTTAACTCAAACAGGAATGAAAGGACAGGACGACTTGGTGAGAGAGGAGGATCCTTATGTTGTGGTTCACCCCAACTATGTCATTGATGTTTGAACAGGCCCGCACATACCTCAGACTCCTTAGAGTTATTGACTGCAAAAACCATTGCTTAACATGGTGCACATTTCAAACATCAAAATGAGATAGACCTGTTTGTCATGCTGGTCTAGTGAATATTTGTTCATGATTATTAGAAGTATGTGTAAACTTGGGAAAATCATTTACATTTTGTGACGAAAATGTTATGAGTAAAATTACTTTGAATCTGACAATATTACCAGTTTTCAAAACTATCGGAGATATTTAATTTTGCAATATGTATAATTTTGAGATGTTGATGAAATTTTTATGTCTATTTATTTCCATTAAATGTATCTTGATCAAGAAGTATTTTCTAAACTGGATAGAATGTATACCTGGTAATTTAAAAGTGCTCGTGTACATATTTCATTTGGAAGGTCATTCATTGACCAGTAAATATACTAAAGTTTGACCTACTACACTGTATGTATCAAATTTGAATCTTTTTTACCATTTACATGCCTCACCATGTTGTGTACAGTATTGTTTGAAATCATGCTGGGATGGTGTATGTTACATTGTTAGTCATCATCTTTTATATAGATATTCTTACCTAGCCCTTAATTAAAAAATTATTTACATGGCAAACGAGTGCTTAATAGATTTGTACATATGTAACTGGCTCTTCAGGTCTTGATACGTGAGTCTTTTGGTTACAGACTGAGGATTTATCAAGACTAGTAAAGATGTGTTCACTATTACCTTATTAGAAAAAAGTCTGTGTTTCATGCGATTGCATGTTTATACATTCAGTTGTGAAAATAAGTTCTGCACACAATAAAAATCTTGTGTAACAGCTTGGTTCACAGACAGATTTATGTGCATGTAATAGAAATGTCTCTTACATTATGCCATCACAAGAAATAAATGGCTCAAGAAAAATGAATTGAAGTGTTTTCTTTCTTATAGAATATTTTTACCACAGTTACTTTAAAATGGGTATTTTCTTTATACCAGTCGAGATAAAAGATACTTCTTTAGAGCCAAACATGTCAAACAAAGCCAAATGTTCAAAAATCTTCAATACTCTCACACACTGGAGATAAAAACTACATGCAAGGTTATGTCCTTGAAGCCCTCTACCATAATTGTGAAAATCATGGCCCTTGGGTCTGGGTTCATACCCTAGAGCGGGGCCAACGTTGCTATATAGTGAAAATGTATTTAAATATTACAATATCCATCTGTATTTGAGATAAAAATATATGCTTCATAATGGTGTCCATGAAGCCCTTTACCAAAATTGTGAAATTCATGGCCCCCTGAATCTAGGGTGGGGCAAATGTAGCCATATAATGAAAATGTATTATTAACACAGTAGTGGGAGATAAACTGAAATATTCATGTAGCCCTCTACCTAAATTGTAAATCCATGACCCCCGAGTCCCACGTAGCTAGGATATAGATAGTCCAGATTCTGCCGACTCTTGCCCCCACCCACCTTTTTAGGAGTTGATGCTTGCAAACAATAAATAATAAAAGCAGGATTAACAGACAGAAGTCTCAGATTTGGGCTTAAAATTTACTGACAAGTAAACATTTTAGCTCACCTGAGCTAAAAGATCAAATGAGCTTTTCTGATCATTTTATGCCCGGTGTCCGTCCGTCCGTCTGTCTGTAAACATTTCAAATTCTTCTCCAGAACCTCTAGGCCAATTTCAACCAAACTTGACACAAAACACTATCGGTTGAAGGGGGTCCAAGTTTGTTCAAATGAAGGACCACGCCCTATTTCAAGGGGACATGATTAAGAATGATCGGTATTTTTCCAAAATCTTTTCGAAAAACTTGTGTAAAAGCATCCTCAGGTAATTAAGATTCAACTTTGTTCAAATCATGCTCCCCGGGGGTAGGGTGGGCCACAATTGGGGGGTCGTATTTTAACGTAGGAATACTGAGTAAATCTTTAAAAATCTCCAAAATCAATCAGCCAGAAAAGCTGAAACTTGTGTAAAAGCATAGTCTATATTTTACATCAATAACAGAATGCATCGATCGACCTTTCAAAGTTTGTTATCCATTGGAGTTTGTAAAAATATTTTTCTATAAATTTTAATTCTGAACATCACTGGAAATCTGCTTGCTTAAGGGGTTGGCACAAGATCATCTGTTGCTGTGTGATTTTTAACATCATAATTCTTCCTCATTATTTAGACAATCTTTATTAATTGAATATTTTGATACTTTGTTAATTTATTATTTTACACTGTTGTGTTAAAAGTTAAGTTTGAAATACAAAAGGTTTTGTCATAATATGGGCGTAAATATAGCAACACGGCGGAATTGATGCAAAATCGTACTTATTTACAACTGTTTTTTAAATAATTCTGATGTCTCTGGGTCTTCTCTCCACAAATGAAACTTGTAAAAATGACATATTTCAACATAAAAAACGTTGCTTTTTAAAAAAAGATTGAGAAATGACCCAGAGATGAATAATTATATACTTTTTCAAAAACAATTTGGATGATTATAAAACAAAGTCCAGAGATATGACAATGTCTCGCATGGCTCACTGGTTTCGTTCTGGAATTTGAAGACATTCACGCAGTGTTTTGGGTTCAATTCCTGCTCGAGACTTAAATTAATTTTTTTTTCTTTCCTGTTGGTATACACAATGTAACATTATGTTGAATTATACCAGAATACCGGTATATTTTGATTAGTCGTTATTGATTTCTGCCGTATGAACACTATTTTCTGTTCTTATTACTAGTTTTTTATGATATACAGTATAATTCAATTAAAATATATCTGCATGTGTATTAAAATTTCCAATATAAAGTTTTATCGGTTTACCCCTCATTTCCCTTTTCAGAAAGCTTGTGAGTTTTATTCAATAACCAGAATAGACTTGTACTTTAACTCTCAACATAATATAGTTTGAGTAATCAATTTTTGTTCAAACTTGTACATAGCATTTCGAGGATATAGACATTTAAACCCCAATTGGTTCGTGTCGATGGTTCCTGCAAAATCACTATCTTGTGCGCCCAGATTCTTTGACAGTTTTCTGCACCCCCTTCTTCGTTTCATTATATATCCAAAAGTTTTTGATCCACAAAGTTACTACATGTATATTGTGTAATATACTTGAAAATAGGAAAATGCATTACTGTGGTTTCGCCAATTTTCGTTGAATACCAATTTTCGTGGATTTCGTTTTTAAGTTGATCCATGAAATTAAATGCTCATTGATATGCAATTTCTATTAACATTTTGTATTGATGGGGTCATTGGCCACGAATTTACATATCTTTGAAACTGTGATTTTCACTTTATCCACGAAAATTGATACCCTTGAATAGTATAAGCCCTCATTTTATTTTTTTCTGACCACCTGTCTCACTGCCTGTCCGCCCGTCCAATTATTCTCCTCACCCAGACCGACTTCTGAGCCAAACGCTGTCCAAAGCAACGATTCGTTGATTGAAGGATTATCTGTTTTAATTTATTAAGATGAAAGCTCCAGTTAAAATCGGGAAAATATAGCGTTATACTCTAGTACTTGGGTCGAGGACGAGGGGTTGGTGCATTCTGTCAGGGAAGATGTGGACTTATTTTTTAAAATCAAACTTAATACTGTGGAGAGAGAGAGAGAGAGAGAGAGAGAGAGAGAGAGAGAGAGAGAGAGAGAGAGAGAGAGAGAGAGAGAGAAAGAGAGACAGACAGAGACAGAGACAGACAGACAGACAGACAGAGACAGAGAGAGGGGGGAGAGAGAGGGAGAGGGGGGAGAGAGGGAGAGGGGAGGGATATATCTAGATATCGATTATATTTAATAATAAATGATCTATGAGGAATAGAATAAATAGAAAGACAAGAATTTTCATCAACTATCATATAGCTTGATCAATTACGTGTAGTAAATTTAAATTTACTAAATTTTCATTGTAAAAAATCGAAAATATGCCTACTATAATAGTATATCACCCGCCATTCTGACAAACTTAAATATCTCTTGGTCCCAACTCCTCCCTTGGAAAAGTTTTCTTTTCATTTTTGTGTTTTTCCCTCGTAGAAACAACTTTTGAAGTCCTCCATTATCAAAGGATCTAACGTTAAATATATTTCTTTGTAGAAAATCGTTTGTTACTAAATTTTAGAGAGCCGAAATTTTATAAAGGGCAAATCGCAATTTTAACAATGTGGATAAAATACAATATACATGTATATTTTGATTCATAGAATCACAAACAAAATATATATTTTTTCATTAATATATTCGGCGATTATATGAATTTTGTAATTGCTTTCATCATATGTTTTTCATTTGTTTAGTTCATCACATCATCCCCCCCCCTTTCGTTTATCATGTCGAGACGAAATCGCGTTGGGTTTGGGTTTTTGCGGGATAATGACGTCACGAATTTGAAATTCAATATGGCGGATAAATGCTGTAGGGTTGGTAGGTCTGCTATCATTTTCATATATATTGAAGGATGCACATTTGCAAATTCACTTATATTTAACTAAGATCACATAAAGATAACCAAAGAATCTCGATTTATCACCGATCGGTTTTAATTTTGTCTGTATTAAGCTGAAATTCACACACCTAGTTGCCGAACCGACTGTTGTCATTTTTGGACAACCTTGGCTCATTGTTTTAATAAATTGAGGCATGATGTATCTTTTGGTCTAGTTTATAACAGATTGAGATGTTATTATTTTCTTAACATGACAGTTAATCCGATCAATTTTTTCTTTGGGTCTCTTTGTTCACTTTCGATTGATGAGAATATTGACTTAATAGAGTGAATTAATGAGTAAAATGATGATGCATGCCGACGTGGGATTCATAGTTTCCTTAACAAACAGAAAAAACGTAATCAATGAAGATATAATAACAAAACAATTGCAATATAAAGTGTCAAGATCAGCTGAATTAGCTGATTGATGATGTGATGGGTGGTTTAATGACCTAGTTAAAATTTTATTGTATCCAAAAGTGGGTCATTAGAAGTTATTTGGGTTCATGTCAGTATATTTAGAATAGAAATCATTATTTAGTTTCAGTATTGTTTTATGATGGGATGGATTGATGAATTTAGTTTGAAGATATTAACAGATCTGTAAATGCTATTTATAATATCATATGTTTACAAAGTTTAGTTATTTACAAATCTTCATAATTTATGTTTACAGATGATGTTGCCTCTGGTTGAGCTCGACTAGAACCAAAGAACATCAGCTAGTCTAGTGTGTTTTAACATAGTCTAGAAAATAAAAATAAAAACAGTGCTTTCCAGGGCATTTTTGCCCACTCCACACATTGTATCTTAGATTATTCCACATTCTTCCCAATATGGAAACTTTGGATTCCTTTCTCCCCAATGTTACTACTCAGGACACTCGGAAGAGGATCCAGGCCCACCAGGATCTGGTTCCGTATCTGAGTGATCCTCATAGCTCACTCACTTGTCCGGAGATGGATGAGTTCATTGGTGGGCTGGTCGGATGGGTCAACTGCTCTAACTACAAGGTAAGGCACATTCTGATTCATGTCTGTTTTGATTTTAAAACCAAATTGAACAAGAGCAAAAGGGTGTACATGTCGTTATTTTCAGAATGAAATTTGCTTTATTCTATATACAGCATAACAAAAACAATGTATTGTCTCTTTTGTCCCGAAAAATGTCTGTTTTTGTACATGTTTTTCATGAATAATTTTCCTATAGTTGAGGATGTGAGTGAATTGGGCTAAAATGATATTACTAGTAATAAAACTGTTAAAATGTTGATGCTTTTTATTTGCATTGATTGTATCTCTTTACACATCAATATAATAATCATTGACAAAATGATTGCTATCTTAAGTAGTACCGTAAGTACTGAGTACTAAATAGTATGTCCTCGTTAGCTTATTTTTAATCTCCTGATTTTTATATAAATATATATCTGAATATAAGCAGTACAACTTGATTAAGGCATCTGAGAGTATAGGATATTTAGATACCCATGTTCAGTAAACCATTGCAGTTTATTCTAACCCTTTGACCTGTTGACTTGATATCAAAAACTTCATTATACATTCAGGGACAGTTTCAATGAATGGGTAGATTGCTTGTGTCAGGTGTAAAGGATTTATTTCATGAACGAGCACTGTATCATGCAACAAAATTCCAAATTATACTATTAAACCTTGGGGCTAGTGGTACAGAAAAGCTGTACATACATTTAAGAGCAGCATTGCCCAGATGATTTAAAAGACTTAAACATGGTCAACGTATATCCCTGGTTAGACTTATCTGTAATCCAAACCCAGTCGCAATGTGTTACATAATGAACAGACTGGTTCAATCAAGACCAGTGTTCAATCGTATTGTGGTGCCTTTGTTATAGTTGGGACTCGGTATGATCTGTGTATTTCAAGTTTAAATCTTATGTGTTCAGACAGGGGGTCCTTTGATTGGGGGTCTTTTTGATACATTTAAACAACAGTGTTCAAGTTCATTGTTTACTTTACTTTTAAAAATGACAGACTGTCACTACAAATGCTGTTTACATTGTCTTTATTGTTTGTTATGATTGATGCCTCCAAACAATCAGCTCATAAATTCTGGTATGCAAATTGGAGATGATCATCAGTATCTAAATCGTGTGTATTGGCATGGTTGCTCTTGGCTAGAAAACGGCTATAATTATACGTATACGTCCCCCCTCCTTCCACCCCAAAAGAAAACTTCAAAAAATATAATTATAGAACATAATAGTATAAAATTCATGTGTACTTTTCTTTCCTTATAGATTTCTATGAATGGATTAGAAATCTTATGTCTGATGGTTGATCGCATGGGAGAAGACTTCAAGATTCACGTATCTTCAGGTTTGTTCTTAAAGTATCAAAATGCATATTCATAGTTTACATTGCATTAAAATATTAAGATATATTGTAGGAGAAAAATGATATTATAGAGTATAGGCCATAGAAATTGTTTATATGATTTCATGTAATGTGTATGAATAAGAATCAGCATCCATAGAAACAAAGTATTTGAAATGAAAGTAGGATGTGCAGAGTGATGCAGGAGAGAAATGATGCTTTCCATCGGCAATTGATTTTGTATTAGTGCTACCTTGGGCTGAATTATGAAATGTGCCTATTGATCTGCAGTAGTCACTGCAGTGGTTACACTGTGGTAAATAAAACCTGCTGCGTTATCTGTATTTGTGTATACACTTGTACCTGTCATCTGATTAATCTCTATTGTTTTTGTGTGTATTTGCAGTTTTACCTGCAGTCGTCGATCGATTGGGTGATGCAAAAGACCAGGTGCGTAGAAAACCAGGATGAAAACTTGTTCAGAAAAAAAAAAAATGTTAAAACACTGCACATAATGACTCATTCATTTTGGGCATCTAATGTGCATGTAAATAATGCTTTTTCACTGGCAAGTGGATAATTAAGGGTTATCAAGGAAACAAAATAAGTAGGGAAATTTATTAGAATGAGGGGTGAAATATTTGTAGAAGATTAGAAAACAGCGTAAAGAATGAGCCAAGTTTTCTCTCACCAGATTGATATGTTAGTTAATTAAATTAAAGGGCATTCTTTTTTAGTGAAAAATTATGCAGACATAAATAGGGTATTTCTTCCTGTTATAGTTTTTAGTTTAAACAAAGGAAGTAATATGAATAAAATGATACCAACAAAGTCAAATGGCATTGAGTTGTTTTAGAAATAGAAATGAGAAAGGCTAACAACTGAATTCAATAATGACACTGCATACCAGTAATGAATTTGATGCACTCGGCACTAAGATTAAACCCATAACAATGCAATGCTAAATGAAATGAGGAGTTTAAATATCTTGGAAGAAATTTAGCTCATGCACACATCTCGTATTTAGATTGAATGTTTTCAAGAAGGTGCACTGCTTCATCAGAGACCCAATTGTCTATACTTTTAGATTGCTCTTACCACTTACTTTGATAAAGATTGTCAGAAATTAGATCATTTTGAATGGCACTCATTGACCTTTGTATTTTGATTGACAGGTGCGAGAAATGGCACAGCAGTTGTTACTGAAAATAATGATGCCAGCTACATCGCCACAGGTATGTCATCTCAGGTGCATCAGTTCCATATACCTGGTACAGGTGTTTTTGGAGAAGAGCATTACCTGTTTTTAAACAGTGACTCAAGACTTATTCTTAAATACTTTTATGTAAATTATACCTATTTGCATGACAATTTCACTTATAATGCACACAAATAACTTGTGAAATTCTGTACTTGAAATGATGACCTAAATTGAATCAGTATTTCGTGTGTGTTATTTATTACCCGTATTATGAAAGTAAGACAAGAATCATAAAAAGATAGTTTGATGCCAATGCTTTTATCCTAATCATTAGTATTTTGATTACCTAATTAAGTCTACTGCTTGCTTAACTGGGTATGAAGAACATCTTAATTTATTTCATCAGGAATACACAGGAAAATGCAGATAAAATAAGAATAAAGCATAATGAAAGACAAAAATATTACTTTGGTTGTTTTATTGATTCATTTTGTGTACAATACACATCAAAACAATGTGAATGTTTTTGGTGTTTCTTTTGCAGTTTGTGTTTGATAGAATCCAAGGTTCTTTCACACATAAGCTTTGGCGAGTTAGAGACGAAGTGTTGATTTGTCTCCAAAATACCGTCAACACGTAAGTATATTTGTATAAACTACTGTAAACTTAGCAATTTATGACAAAATTAGTTTGTTTTCATTTTTATTCATTTGGTTGACTCTTTTTATAATGCACATGTAAACACATTAGATTGCACATTTGAAGTATAACTGAAAAATGAAATTTATACATATTAACAATAAAAATCAAATGCATCCATATTTTATTGTTTGCTCATTTTGAATAGTTTTGACAGTTGATAATTTTCTTGATGGTTTTAGATATGGTGCTAGAAGTCTTCAACTGTCAAAAATTGTACCCTCCATTTGTAAACTCCTAGATGATCAAAATAGCCAGGTGAGAAGTCTTTGTATATCTTCAGATAAAGTGTAGATAAAACAGTAATAAGTACTCATAGTTACCATTCATTCATGCAGGGGTAAGAACATAAAATCTATTAGCATCTGTTAGTCGCTGATAAAATAGATATTGTTAATTGCTCTAGCTATAATGTCAGCTATGTACGTAGCTTATGTTGTGGTAAATTAACTTTTCTACTTGACTACAGATTTAGTACGTGTATTTTTTGTACAAAATCCTTAAACATGCACTCTTTCTTTATTCTAAACTTGAATTAATGGTGTCGTTAGTCTATTTTGTACTAATATGGATTGTTATGGAGACAGATCTTTATATTCATCATAAAAATTTGTCACAGGGAATTTCTGTATTTCCTTGTCGTTTGTTTTAAATTTGTTCAAATTCAGGTAAATTTTGGACCCCTATAACACTAATGATGATTCAGAGAGATCGAGCATTCTTCCAAATAAGTATTGGAATTCTATCTCAGTCCTTTTTGATGGATATTCATTTGAAGTTTACCTAGTTATGCTCTTTTTGTCAATAAAACTCTAATTTATGCACAAGCAATATTTTTTCCATGCTCTATAAATTTCTTCTCTTTGAAAAGGTCAGCTGTAGTTTTTGACAGCTCTTTTGAGGTTTTTACCTGGATCGAGATGTTTATTACCAATTTAGGCTATTAACATTGTTTCTATGTTAATTTTCTCTGAAATTTACGTTGCTGATTTCCCCAGGTGAGAGAGACGGCAATAATGACCTTGGCAGAAGTCTACAGACATGTTGGTGAGCGCGTGCGGCAGGACCTGGCCAAGAAAGGAATTGCTCCACAGAGGTGATAATTGAGGCTCAAAATGAGCCAGTTAATGTAATGTAGCAATCTAATTGGTCATTATTTGTGTCAAAATTCCAGACATGTGCACTTTGTAATATAAACATGCAAGACAGACATTTTAGAAAGAGAAAACAAGGTTTTTTTCTTGTGTTAACTAAAAGAAATAATGAAGTGTATGTTTTTAAAAAAGCAGTATAGAAGTTGTACATGTATGTTAAAATATCAGACATGGACATGTACATTGTATATTATAGACATAAGACAGACAGGCATCTTAAAAGAGAGTATAGGGATATATTTTTTTTCTGATACCAAGAAAAAAAAAATAAAACTTTAACTTGATTAAAGAAACAGTATACATATAAAAGTTGATTTTGACCTGTGGTTAAGGAATTTTATTATCATTAGTTTAACTAGCCTCAAAATAGATATTATGATAATACATTACAGTATGCTCTGACTTGCTTGCATATGTGAATTGAAATATAATAGATTGGCTTTGGAAAGGATTCTGAGGCAGTTAGAATTTAATTTTACTTTCATTTGGTCCCAATTTTATCTTTAGATTAGTTTAAATTAAACTGAATGATTTTAAAACTTCCAAGACTTACTGATATTAAGAGGAATACTGCAAGAACAGTTTATTTGTTATCTAAACTAGCCTTTTGAAAAATCCATCGATTTCTTTGAGAGAAGAAAAAAAACAAACAATAATTTGTAATTTAGTTCGCAAGATAATTTTCCTACTTTTTCCTAAGTGCTGCATTGCATAATTTATAAGAGGTTCATGTTGTGCTCTGCATTTGAAATCAACTGTTGTTTGTGTTTTAGTTTGTGTATTCATGACAATTTTCCTTAAGTGATTATTAACGTGTGGTCACAGGGTCCACAAGCCCTGAGCAATTAACTATCTGGGAGATTTTTTTATTGTGCACATTTATAGCCGACATTGTTATTAAATTGACTCAGATTTTTTCTGGTTGTATTTGGTGGGAAGTGCCATAGTAATTCTCAACATGGTTTGCAATTTGTGTGTTGTAGACTTAACCAAATCTATGCAAAGTTTGATGAAGTGAAACATTCTGGTGGGATGCTTGCAACAGCAGATTTTGGTGAGTACAATTCATATTTAGATCTACAAGGGAAATTTTGCAGATCTTCTATGTGACATAGCTGATGAAACCCCAAATACTTTGTTATGCAAATTGTGCATGGCTAAATGAAATTGAGATGTAAGCACTTGGTAAAATCCAATAAATGTATTGTGTGTGCGATTTATACATCATACATGTATAGAAGCATAGGAACCAGCAGTCAAATACATATAGAAAGTACCGTAGTTGAAATTAGCAGTAGAAAATCTGATTTCCTTTGGGAACTCTTGATGCTGGAAGATGTGTTTTGGATGTCGGTGGGCATTATCTTGGGATAGGCTAAGTATTAGTTAAGACGTACATTGGACATGTATAAAAATGTAATTGACTCAATTTTGTGCCCTATGTGGAGGTCTGATTTAATTGGCAATACAAAATGATTTTTAGTTGCACTGACTGCAGAGAAAAATTTCAATAATCAATATCTGCTACAATCCATTTTCTTTATATATAAACTTTTTTGTCATGCTGAATAAACATGTGTTTTTTGTCTCAGCATGATATGAATTACATAAGCTTATTCCCAGCGGGGGTTCAGTATTACCATTCTGTCTGACACCGGGCCTTTCATGTGACAAAGCTTATAGAAAAAAGACCATGTGTGGTCTTAAAAGATGAGGGGATGTGCATTTTTAATTTTTTATTTCATAGAATTCTTATATAAATTTTCATTCACTTGAGTACATGTACCTATTTTCAAGTACGCATGATGTTGGGTTTCTCATTGACAGAGTGAATATATTTGGTATGTTTCAAGCTCAAGTGATTATGTCTGCGTTGGTTCATTACTTATGAGGGTTAAGTGCTTCGAGTGCATTGCTTCAGATTATACAGCAAATTGTCCCCTGTATTGACTGCCACCATCTGTCACACCTGGTACAGTTTTGTGTGTGAAATCTCTCAATTTGTGCATATTTTGTAGGATTTAGTCAATAGAGAGAACAATGACCAAATTCTGTATCCATGTATTGGAAAATTTTACACTTTGAAATGCATGTTACGCATTTTATTACAAATTTTTCTATCAGGTGCATAATTATCATGAAGAAACTATACTGTAGGTTACTCCCCTTTCTTCAGTATAACATATAAGATATAGCTTGAAGGCAAATTTTAAGGTAGTTTATATGAGATCGGGTAATCTTTTTGAGTAAACAAAATTGTTTATCTAATCAAATAGCGATGCATGCATTTTAATGAAAATAATGAAAATAAATGGGTAAAGTGTTTTTAATTTGGTACATCATGAATGGAAGTGTTAGGAACTGGTGCTGTATCGGGAGTTAGAAGTGTTATCTCTTCAGCTGAAATGTAAATCTGTGGACAGTTGACAGGCTTTAATGATTAAATGAGTTAATGTCCACAGCTTTGCCCCAGAAGTGACCCATATTCGGCCCAAGAAATAATCTGCCCATTATTACGTTAGCGAAATTAGGTCAGGTAAATACACATCTGTGTTTTCTTGTGAGGTTAAAGCAAACATACCATGATTATTTTAATTTAATGTGTGTACAAAAATTAACAAAGCCGTAAAAATGCACCACTGCATTGGAGACTACAGGTCTGTTCATATAAAAATGAAAATGGATTTAATTTATTTGAATGTTATTTTTAAGTATAATGTTTGCAAAAGATTTTTTAAAAAGACTCATTCTCATTCCTCAGAAAACTATTTTGAACTGGTTTTAAAATTGTAGGTGAAAAAATATTAGCCTGGTAAAAGTAGGAAGAAAAAGGAGATGATTTTAAACATTTTATGCAAATTTCATGAAATAGGTTTGAACTTGTAGTGAAGAGAAAAACAACCTTTGGCTAAATGTTATCTCTTAGAAATATTTGTGTCATGTTGGTTTCAGTTATTTGGGTTAAAGATCAATTTTTTATTCAATATTGCACAATTTGAGTTAAAATACACAAATTCTGCTGTGTCACAGCATGTAAGACTTTGATCCCTGTGTTTTAAAGTTTTCTGGCCTCTAGATATACAACTTTCCCCCTTTTATAGATACATGTAGTAATGAGATTCACTTTAGCTGACACACAGAGATACAGGCATTGTACTGTGTTGATATATTGATGACCTTGAGGAAACTTCAAAGGCCGATCCAGACAAATTTATGTGTTAATCCTAGGACCAGGATAATACTGTGTGTCGTGCCAGCCCATAAAGACCCATCTCAAGAACCACAATAGACACAGGTTCAAATCCCTAACAGGCTTTAATTAATGACCTCTTGAGTGGTAATTAACATCCCGCTGAGTGGTTCTATGGGCGATGCTTATGTGTGAAGGCTTACAGCTGAATGGGTGTTGCTTGGGGGGCTTAATATGTAAAAATTGTAGAAAATAAATGTGTTGGAATCAGACAAGCGTGTAATTGTACATATAACCAGAATTTTTTTTTTTTTAAGTTTGCTAATTAGTAGGTATAAGATATGTGTACTCGTTTATGAAGCACCTGTTTGATTAAGTCTCAGGGTAAGGTATAAAATTTACACCTGTAACGCTGTCCTTGAAGGTGTGAACAAGCATAAAAATGATCTTGCAGGGTCCAACAAATGAAACTCTAATAAAGATCAAAATCCCTGGCCTAATTGCGAAAGATCGAGACTAACAAAAGATGTAATTGCTAGATTTTAAAAGGGAGGAAATCTGAATGTGGGGTGCTTAACGAGGGCTCTTTTGGCGGTCTTTGAGGGCAATAGATAATGACAAGAGAGAGGTTTAAGGTATTAGGTGGTCTACAAAACTGCCAGGCTGTAAGCCTGATGGGGCCAGGTCAGTTTGTTTTTCCAGTGGAGAAAGAGACAGGGTGATACCTTTCATAACTGTGTCACCATTCCGCAGATGGTTCGAAAAAAATCTGCGCATTGTCAGAGACGCTCTCGGGGCTGTTAGTTACCTGTTCTTTCTTTCATTGCCATCAGTTCTCATCCTTCCTATTGATATTTTAATGAAATTTTTGGGAAATAAAAACATTGGTTTGAAAAATAAATAAATAATGCTTCTTTAAAAACAGGTTATTTGCTTGGGTTTCTTTTTCTGATTATCTAAACAAGGTATTTATAACGTGTGATATTCCTTCTGAGTTGAGCTAAAGAACACCAAGATATGCCGAGTAATCCCAAATCAATATCAAATAAGGGGGCACACATACATGTATATATCTTTTCTTAAGCTGTAAATTTCTCTATGCCCCATAAAAATCTAATGATAATGGGACTGTAAGCTGCCAAGTGCTGTGGGTGCTTGGAGCTGGGAGAAATGATCATAGGTAATGGGGTCAGTGCCAATAGTCTGTCCCCTTCTCTGGGGGTCTGTCACAAAGCTGCAGCTGATTAATGATAAAACAATACACCAGTTATCATTTCATTACATGCCAGCAGCCATGTCTAATGAAGAATCAAGTCTGTGTATGTTTCCCTATGTTTAAGGGATTAAAGAGAGAGAAAAAATGGTCAGATGGTCATTTTCTACAAAGTTAAACTTATTACATCTAGCAAAATAAAGATTCAATTCTATTCTCCATAAGGGATTGGAAAAAAAGATAATCATCTGTTGCCAAGTTAAGTTTATATTCCAATGAAATAACATTAAGCAAAACTGTTTAAAGCATGGTATTGTCTTATAAGAATTAATGAAATTCCAGGTATTTTACATTCATAAAGTGCTCTGGGCATGTACCTAATCTCTTGTGTACTAAGAAGGTTAGCCGTTAGCAAAATGTTTAATGATATTTGACCACAATATCATTGAAATTAATGGGATTTAATGTAGACATGTATTTGTTGAAATATTTCCCATTCTTCTTGTTCAGTTGTCAAAGCGGGTAATAGCTAGGAAATAAACGCACACAGACGAGGCTTGTTAATTTCAGCAAGACCCGGTCACAGGTTAAAAAGGAAAAGTAATTTGAAGAGAAAAATTTAATAAAATGATCCTCCACTTGAGACAAATTTCCTTTGGCTGACAATAAAATTTGGCAGTGTATTGTTTCTCACTTTCATTTGGAATCCTCCCAGACTTAAAAGGAAATCTATGTAAACATTTATGACACTTCATAATAATTTGAGATATATTAAACTTTTCTTGTGAAGTTTCATTGGGGATTTTTATGAGGGGCAGTTGATAGGCTATCAGAAATGCTTCAAGGATTTTAGATAGAAAATGAGAGTGCTTTCTCATGACAATTATTAAGAAAATTTTGGAAGTTTGATTATATTTATTCAAAGTTGACTTTATGGTAAGGGGTCGTGGTACATTTTTCAATTTTAAAAAAGTTGATAATCTTTTTATTGATTATTATACTAAATGATATTTTTATTTGTTTACAAACTGGTTTTAAAAAAACATACAGAATAAACTTGGGTTTTACTTATTTTCATATTGAAAAATTGAGGCATATTGTACTTTAAAAAAAATTGTGAATTATTACCATAAAAAAATTTTTCATATGGATTTTTTAAAGGTTGTATGGGACATCTGTTGATATTAATGTAGATAAAAGTACATTAGAATCAAAATACTTTCACCAGTTTAGAGTTTTCAAATTTTACAGAGTTTTACCAAAAATTGTGTTTTAAAATTTGTTTGAAATT
This sequence comes from Magallana gigas, assembly GCF_963853765.1. Taxonomy (NCBI): domain Eukaryota; kingdom Metazoa; phylum Mollusca; class Bivalvia; order Ostreida; family Ostreidae; genus Magallana; species Magallana gigas. Next base: position 16,670,866 of record NC_088857.1, read on the forward strand.
TAGAAATTACTAAAACCCCAGTGTGATTCCAACTCCTTACTTACAGACCCATAGGTTATGCTCTAACCCACTGCACTACACTGTTAAGTTTTGGAGAAGAAAAAATATTCAAAATTAAAATTTATTTTATTGTTTATTTTGATAGAAAGTACATCACAATATGGAGGTGTACCATACCACCTTAAGATATTCTTGTTTTTTCTCTCCCATAGTTAGAGTTTCATATGCTTTTCTTTTAAAATATCTAGTGATTTTTGAGATGTTTGAGGTTCAATTACAAGGCTTTGATTAAACTAGATAAGAATTTATTTAGGGTCAAATGTTGTCATTTCTTACATACTGATAAATAAGGGATTACATTTATCAGCAAGTTCAGAGGAGCCAGTTATGGCATTATTGACAAATATTTGAAATTGGCAGTATAGATTGGGAGGAAATTATCGAACTCTGCCTAAAGTTTTAAATGGATTTTTTTTTTGTCTTGTGAGTAATTTTACATCAATGGTCAGAAAATAGCCTGTTGGTCAGCAAAAAGTCACAGCTGGGCGGGCATCTGGACGGGACCAGTCACATTGTAATTAAGCGTGGGCCGAATTACAATAAGGAGTGAACGTAAGGAGACCAGATTGGGGCGACTCCGTTTCGTCAATGTTTGTTTACCTAATGAAAACATATAGATAGATAATATGATATTTATCTGCATATCTCATTCGAATTAAATGGACTGTTGGATGGTTGTAGAATTGGGTCTTATGTTACAATGTGGAGTGGGCACCATTCCAATAAAATAGAACTGCTCAGGAACAGGGAATTTAAAGGTCCAAAGAGACCGCTAGCGGGCCGTGCTCCGTTCCAATACTTACTAGTTGATTAACACATGAGGGCTTTTTTCTGCCATGTGCGAATGTTTTAGTTCCTGCAGAGGAAAAGATTTTGTTGACGAGTGGTGAATTACCAAAATACACAAGCCTGTGATGTCAAAAAGAGACAGTGTTACCCAATTCTTCTACGGGGACTGTGTGATGCATAATTTATGATGTTACACACAACATTTGGTGTGATAAATTCTTGAGCACTGCTAATATAGTGCCTGAAGGTCCTTTCTACAGTGTGATTTAGACAACACTCAGAAACACTAGAGCTCTGTGACAGATGAACTAGCTACCAGAGTATTTCATTCAGGAATTTAAATGTCATTTTCCTATGCATCAATTTCTTTTCTTTTGCTGTTTTCATTTTTAAACCAGGGCAAGTGATGATGTGTGTTCCACTCTATTAAGTGTGAATATTTTCATTGATAAAAAAAAAAAAAAAAACTTCTGCAAGAATTGGAGATTGGACATTTAAAATCATGGAAGCATGTCATGATCAGAGAGAATGTTATGGTATTTATCAAGCCAGGCTGTAATTAATATGGAAAGTTTATCTCAGATGTGTAACATCACGCGTCCAATAAGAAAAGAGAAAACAAGAATCCAAATGATTTACACTGAAGTAAATTAAAAAGACTGGAAGCATTGTAAACATGTATACTTCAAGCTGATGCGATTGTGTCGTTTCCAACAGTGAAGAATTCTAAACTGCCATTCGAAAAAAAAAAATCTCCTTCTCTTTTGTTGGCTACTATTACGGAAAGAAAATTCAATGAGGGAAGTTTTATTTGAGTGTACTGTGCAAAAATCAACAAATATGGAGGATCTTGTGTTTCTGGTCAATGCAACTTGACAAGGGAGTTACTTCTGCCATGTGAAAGTTTTCTCACGTTGTGTTAGGAATTGATTTGTGGTGTTTCTGTGGCCTGTGCTGCTATGGGTGAAAGTCCTCCACTGAATGGGGACCTGGACGCGGAGCTGTGGTCTTCTCCCCTCATGCACTATACCTCACCTTTTGATGACTACAAAGATCTGTTTGATCAAATCCCCAAAGATACCAATGTGTTCCAGTTTCCAGACCCTGCAGCCAAACCTACCTCAGGACCCACCAAACTGCCCGTGCCCCAGAGATCCCCCACCCTCCCCACCTCCCCTCTCTGTCAGGACACCACACCATGTAAGTGTGCTAAGGTAGCTGACCCTGTGACAAACGGTTCAGGGTTGGTTTGAAAAAAAATTATAGATGATATATGTTGATACTCTGTGTAGGCTGCTTGATAAGGACTCTAAGCAGAACCAGTTAACGTTTTTTGGCGCTTTTTATCTCTTTTGCTAAATTGCAAGGTAAAAAGGCTATCAACAATCACATTCTTGCTCACAGCCAGACAGATGTTACTCCATTATGCAACAACAGAGACATTCATATGTGTCTTCTTCTTTTTTTACCCATCATTTAATCTTTGTATATAATATACAATTTATTTTCACACTGAAAAGTTGTAATGTTGGACAATGTGATCTACTGTTTCTCCGATCAGATGTCACTTGGTATCAATAACATGATGACTAGCTGTTAACTTGATTAGACTGGATGTCAGGTCGTATGTTGGGTGTGGGTCAATTGTTGTTTGTCCTAGGGGTGTGTAGGTGGAATTTGACTGACCAGTCCTGTTAACCTGTCAGATATAGAAATGGAGATTATTATCATAATCCATGTAATATAAGTACAATCAACAAAGCTTTTACCTTGGGTACATTGATAGCTTATTTATTGTGTCAGCTTATTTATTGTGTCAGCTTATTTATTGTGTCAGCTTATTTATTGTGTCAGTATAACTATTCATTCCAGGCTTCTTTAAATGGGCTTGCAAATGGTCTTGTTTGGCATCAAGAATACCCTTTTTAAAAATTTTTTATTTATTTAATGTTTTATTGGAAATTGAATTGAATTTGGTGTTTTTGAAATGATTATCTTTTTTCTTAAAAAAAAAAAAAATCAATGTTCTATCAACAGGATTCCATTGAAAAAAGTATGATTTTGTTGGCACCAAAAAATGGTATAGGAGACGGTTGCATAACACATAAGATAGAAGTGACTTTAGTGCATGCTGGAATGATTTATTTTTCGTTGGATAGTAAATAAAACAGATCTGAGAGAAGAGTACAAACATATGTTTTCCTGAAGGAAAGCATATTGCAAAAGTCTTTGCAAAAACTGAATTTTTTCTTTGCAAGTTGCATATAATAAGAAAAGTAAGAAGCACTTTCTTATTAACAACCTTTAAAAAACCTCTTCATTTAATTTGAAAATTGCTGGGATTTAGTTTAGGTTTAGTTTTTGGGAATGGAGTTTGTTGTGTGTTTTTTAATAGTGATGAAAGATTTCATGTTCAAACAAACCCCCAATGATTAGCTTAAGATTTGGGTATTGATATGTTGATAGTTTGTAATTGCTGCATTTGTAATTGCTGGAATTGTCTGCAAGACAATGTCATGAGATATGGGATATCGAGTTACTGATGATCTCGACAGGAGAGTGGATATCTCGAGGTTCTTCTTAGTGCTCTGGGGAGGCCCTCCACCCAAGTAATCGGAGAACTCTTACAAAGAGGGTACCGACATCATTTCGGTATTCATCAGCGAGTGAAAAATGAGAAATTGTCACATTACAAAAAAATAATCAAAATATTCCTACAACAGGTTGAAATTTGAGACACTTGAAAGCCTGTAAGAGCTAGGGTGCATTAAACATGCAATGATGATGAAGGAAATTTAAATGAGTTCAAGTGGGTTTGCCCAGTAGCCGAGAATGTTTGACAAATACTGTTGAATAAATCGTAGTGTATTTGCAGTGTCTTTGATTAAATGGGGAGGCTTTAGGGTGTACAAACTTCCATTTGAAAAAAAACTTCTTGGCCAAAGTTCTTGCCTGTATTTGATTCTTGAAACTGGGCATATTTGGAAGGATTACCAAGATTCTGTTTGTTCAACTTGATATGTACAATTCTGTGCAGGGCTCTGTGGTTATAAAAACTGGCCTAAGTTGGAGGTCATTTTCTGTTTTGATACACACCCGTTAAATAAGTACCCCTTGTGTCGAAACTTAATGGGTGCATATACCCATGAAGTTCAACTGATCGGACCTTTACATGAAACCTACTTGTTTATCGCAATTTGAGCTATAACGTTTAATATTGGCCAAATTTATACCCCTTTGTGGTCTTTTGACTATGGCCATTGGGGTAGAATTTCATGGAGATTGGATTTCATTTTTTGCTGGTTCACACTTGGGTGTTTTCTTCTATCCCGATAGACTTACTGAAAAATATCAGATGCATGCGCAGATAAAAACAATTTACATAGGTATTGACTGTGCGATATACATTGAACATACAATGACTAACTCTCAAATTTGTAATTTAAATGCGGAGATTTGTTTGATTTACTTAAATTTATCAGAGCTTACGATTAAGTTTAGAATTTTCAGAGATTTTCAAACAACATTTTGGCCCATAACTTTTAGATTACCCCTGTGAAAAGGGGTCATTGGATTGATTAGGGGGTCAGGAAAAAATTGCTGAAAGAAACACTTCTTTTTGAAATTGATGCTATACCAATGATTAAGGTACAACACTGAGTTGTTTAGTTTGAAGATTTTCATTGAAGACAAATTTTTGCTGCAGGAAATGTCAATAGAAAACAAAACAATAATTTTGAAGAAAAATGGTCCAAACTTTTAAAGAAGTTAAAAAAACTCAACACAAGGCGTGAAGGAAAGGTCAAAACAAAACGGCCATTACTAGTATGACATTGTTGAGTGTGTTCTAAGTAGTTGTATCAACAGGGCAGTATTTCGAATCGTGTATTAAAACTCTAGGTCTAATAACATTGATTTTTGGAGGGAACCATTGTAAATCCTAAGTCTTTATGATAGTGCCGTGGTCTCAGATCAGATTTTATCCAGATTCTTTTAGCTGTGATCAAAAGTGCTTGTCGCAAATAGCTGACATTTAGGACATGAATTTCTAATTAAATTTAAAGGCATTGATTTTTTGAAGGGTTCATTAAATGCTTTTGGACCTGGGTCCATTTTCAAGCTAGGTCTAAGAACATTCAGTTCTTAGTTTCAAGATAAGTTATTGTGGGCAAAGTGGGGAATTTTTTTTATGTTTGTAAATGGATATATGTGCATGCTTCGCTTCAGTTTGTCCTGGTTCAGAACTCCAAATCTGTGTCAACAATTGACCATGCAAGAATGTGTATTGAATAGAAACCAATGATGGTTTGTTGGGATATCAGTTGTTTCTATATTTACATCGTGTATTAACAGTCATGAGATCTCAATTAGCACATATTCCTTCTATGTGTATTTCATGAACAGGTTGCCCAGTATTGCAGCCAATATTTTGATCATTACTTTGTTTTTAATTAAAACAGCTGGTTTTTGTTTAACCTGAAATGACACAACTTCAGCTGTCATCAAGTTTGTAGATCTTGACTTTAAATTTTGTGTGACATGGTTTCAGTATTAGAGTGTATAACAGAGCTTTGCCAATCTCTCTTGCATAAGACCTCCAATCTGGTATGGAACCAGTGAAAGCCTATTACATGTGACTAATTGTTTAAAGAAAAGATTTAACTCCGGTGGTCACTAATGGGGTCTTATATTTTCTGTGGACTGAAGAAAATTGAAACTGCCTCTTGTGTAATACACTAAGCCCATTGTTCGGACTCTTATCCAAGTACCCATTATTTTGATAATGCTCCAACATTTTTACAAGATTATCGTTGACTGCTATTTAGGAATATGGTCCGCAATGTGACCTGAAGTCAATGTGTGATGTCAGCAATACTGACACTAAAAAATTATGTGAGAGAGAGAGGAGAGAGCGGGAAGCGGAGAGGGGGAGGGGAGAGAGAGAGATGACGAAATTTTTTTTTAACTAACTGCAAAACTAAGAGCAAAATATCTTTAGGATCATTTAATATGGCCTTGACCTATCACTATAGAGAATAATGCATCTGTTTTATGACATAATGGACATTAGGGTGATTTATGTATGTGCACACATTTTGGGCTGTGGTCACAATAAATATACTGGTATGTGCATGTTACCAGAATACAGAGGTGTCCCCTCACACTCACACTAGTACACCATAGAGACAGTTGAGCTCCACTGCCTGTAAAGAAGATTGTTTTCTGGGACGTTTATGGCTCTCCCAGGTGCGGCATTGTCTGGCAATTTACGATCAGCTGGCCAAAGGTTTGGCCATAATGTCTGTTACCTTAGCTGTGTTTGTTCATGGTCCATGGTGGTGTGGTTTTTTTTTGGTAACAATCAAGCAATGTGCCAAGTCATGGTTTAGATGAATGTCCAACAGGCCATTGTTCATAGGATTATGGAAAAAAAATATTTTAATTTACACATTTTTTACTTAACCTACAAGCACTAATCTTAAAAGTCTAAAAATAGATAGATTTGAACAATGCACAGTTGACTGTTTATATATGGATGCAGAGTAAAATAAAAAAAGTCACACATTATGTCTTCCATGACAGATAGCTACCTATATTGTTTTGGTATTGCTGTTGTTGCTAAATTAGTCTTCTAGTACCTTATTTATAACTTGCTAGTTAAAAAGTCCTTACAAGACACACACCAGATTTTGTAACATCGTAGTAAGATTTTTTAAGATCGAGTAAGAAATAAAGATATTCCAGGTCTTTTGTGTGTTTTTGTTGAGGACTCGTTGGTTTTGCTCTACAAAGCTCCTGAAGAATGCATTCCATGTACAGCTCATTTAATCTAATAGACAACTTATACATATTGTTAGGATAGCAGATTGATCTTTTGATTTAAAGGAGACCGTGGTGACCTGATTGCCTAATCTCTGATATAACTGATCACTGTTTTTTATGTACATTGAAACAAATAATCACACAGATCATCTGTAGATCTACCGGCACCAGTTTAAGCCATCTAATCTATTGGTAATTTGGGGGGAAGTTTCATTATATCAGTTACGAAATCTTGATATATAGAATAAGTCCCCAGTTTCCCCATAGCTCTTATAGAGTATGTCATTTTTCTGTTAATTGCAGTGTAAATTTTGTTGTTATATAGATAGATGTGATAGTTGACATCCTCATACATTTCACACTCTTTGCGTGACCAGCTGACAGGTCTTGCGCAATACAAGGAAGTTTGTAGTCTTTGATGTTGTAAGATATATCAGCTGTCAATCGTTGGACAAATGAGTATCTTCAGGTCATAGTTGGAAAACTGATTTTTTTTTTTCATGTTTTAAAATTTTGATGAAATGCATTGACATGCAGTGCAACTTTAATGTCTTGGGTATGTTTTATTTATTTTAATACCTGGCGCATAACAGTTACTTGCATGTTTATACATTTCCCCCTGCATTTAAATTTTTGAAAACATTTTTACATGTATGCACAAAGTTTTGAATTTTCTTCCTATTACATGTTTAGTTTTCATATGATTTTAATTGGGAATTTTTTTTTTTTTTTTTTTTTTGCATTTTTATATGCATGATAATTAATAGGAATAAACATACATTTCAACAGCTTACCAGGATCTCACCTGGATTTTAATTATGTAATCATACCTTTCACTTTGACCTACATGAAAGAGGGTCAGAGCCTAGCTTCTGGGGAAGTATGATAACATATGTTGGAGATGATAATCAGAAGAGGTTTCCAGTTTTCTCAGGGGAAATACCATCTGGTTGGAATCCTTTACATTGTTTCTCTTTTTTTAGTTGCACATTCTGGTATTGTTATTGTGTGAATTCATGTTCACCATAGAGAAATAATAGTAATGCTTGTCTATTATCAGTCTCCTGCCCAACATCAGCACACAGAGACGATTTTGGCAGCCCATGTAACCCTCTATTTTCTATTTTGAATTTTTTAATTTAATAACAAAAGAAAATTGCTTGACAGGTAAATTTTGCTTGAAATTGTAATCAGGATGTTTTCAATTAAAATGCAATTTAGAGACTTAAGTGTTTGGTTGTGTTATAATTTTTTTCCATTGCAACTTGAATTTGAAGAAGCAGTGTTCCTAATTTTGTGCAAGACAAGCTTATCATGGTTTCAGGCTCCATAATAACAAACTGTCAATTATCTACAAAGATGATCGAGGGAATCCATATTTTTTTGGTCTGGAGAGAAAGCTGACAGGGAGTTGAGTCCCTATTATCGCAGGGTGTGCATATACTGCTTTGTTGCTGCATCATGTTCGGAACGGAGGCAGAAAGTGCTATCTGATGCAAAATTCTTGTATTGTTTTCAAAAGCAGTGATTTTTCATTTGTTTGAATCTATTCAAGTGGCTTTTTTTTCGCTGAGAATCTTTGTATCTGTGTTAAAAGTGAAGAAGTATGTGTTAAGCAGTTCATGTTTTTTCGTGCTCGGGGTTTTGGAAGGGTTGCTGAGGCTTGGAGTGTGAGTTGGGTTGAGATGTCTGTGATGTGAAGATGAGTGACTTATAAGTGTTGGCTTTTCATTTCTGAGGAGGATGCGCAATGTCCACTGTAAAAAAATCTTTTTTGCAAAAATGCAGGGACTTTATTGGGTCTAGCAAGAAAGGTAAAAAAAAAACCCAACCCCAACCAAAAATCTTACATGATGTACAGATCCGTTTTATAACACTTCTGAATTTGAGACATATGATAGGATTTGCAGCTTTATGACTTCATTCTATTTTGTAGTGGTATTAAAATTTAATGTGCATTTCTGATCTGCTTGATACTTATAAGATTAGTCTCTTCATTTATTTTGATATTTCTTTCTTGGTTTTAAATGTTATGTAAAGAACTTCTTGTTTGAAAAGTAAATTGCAAATGTATTATTTTTCTGTTGTAGCTCCAAGCCATAGATCTGATGATGATGCGGACTTTGCCAAACCTCTCTCCACCAAAGTACCCCAAGCCAAGAGGGCTTCCTCTGCCTCCTCAGCCTCCTCCTCCGTGGGGGCCAGGAAAAGCCTGCTCCCCACCAACCGGTCAAGCTCAGGTAAATGTCATTGGGTGGAAGGAGTTTTGGAATTTAACCTACTAAAAATCATGATTCCTTTTCTTAATCTGCTACATGTATATATGATATTCGTAAGCTCTGTTTACTCAAAATGCAACTATTTTTACATAAAATTATTGGCTCTGTAAAAATATGATATTGGCCAGAAATAATAATCTTTATGTAAATATATACCCCAGGCTTCTAGCTATAGTTAGCATGTGCATTGTAAAAACAAGAGACATGTTTTAGGGATAAACTTGGCAAGATGAGAAAGAATTCAGTTATGACATTGAAATATCTGTTTGGAATCTATGAATGAACTATGGTTAGCAATTTAGATATTATATAGAGACTATGCAGTAGATATTCTGTCTTTTATTGGTGTCAGTCTTTGGTTATGGCTAAGATAACTAACTGTACTTTACTGATATTAGCCTCAACCTCTCTGAAGAGACGACGCTCCATAGCGGGCCCTCCTACATCAGGTAATCGTGTCACCACTAGAGTCGCTTCCCCTTGCCTGTCTCTCTGTACCAAAAACTGGTCAAGATTTATTGAAAAGGAGGAAAGTCGATTTGTTTCTAGATCTAGGCAGGAATATTTTAAAGAGCAGTTTTTGAGAGTACTGTACTAAGCAAAAAATTTTCAGTAAAAAGGACTTGCGTGCAGGTGCACTTGGTTTGTTTGCCAACTTTAGATTTTTTTACAGTCTTTCTTTAATATTAAATTAAGAAGAAGAATTAGTTGGGTATATGATATGAGCATAGCCTACATTTGATGTTGATTTGTCAATAGCAGTGTTAGCCTTCTGTTGCCATACTAAGCCCTGTGTTTGCGAGACAGTGATGAAAGTTGTTACACCAAGTTTGGATAGATAGGATGTTTGCCTTTCAAGGGTAAACATACTTCATGTGTGAAACTTTTTAGTCAGTCTTTGGCAAATAAAATGAAAGAAATCAATATTTGGACATATTTCAAATACCTGCATTTTTCCCTCCATGTACCGAGTGATTTAGAGGGAAATTGAGTTCTTTATTTCCATATCCTAGGTTTTAGAAGGGGTTGGTATGTTAGGTTGCAGAATGAATGTAAATTTTGTTGGCTAGTTCCTACAGAGACCTGTAATTACCTAGTTGTTTATGAGTGGTTTTAAATGTCCAACCTTCACACAGGCATCAGCAACTTAATCTCATTAAGCTTACAGATCATTTACCAGAACTTTTGGATAGTTGTCAGTTTTGATACACCCCCCAACACCACCCCCCTCCTATATTCCACCATGTCAAAACAATGACCAGTGTTTTTGGTACAGAAAGACTTTCCCTTCCTTCCTTTACAGGCATTTTGCATGTTTAAAAAAAAAAAAAGACAATACCAGATCATAGGATTTTCTCTCAATTCAAGCTGCATGCATAGTGAGAGTAGATTTGAAAAAGAAGAAAAAATTATTTTGGAGCTTCATTTTGTACTGTAGCTTTTTTTGTTTAGATTTTGTGGTTTGTTGTCTTACCCTCTAGATGTCAGTTTAAAAGCTGAAGTATGATCTAGTTCAGATGAGTACAAAGGGGATAGATTATGCATGCATGTTCAGGAGAACTTTTGATGTTGAAGATGCACTCGGGAGTAATGTATTTATTGCAGGGGCCATGCAAGTGGAACTGACAGAAATTGCTTACATTGAAAACTGAAATTGATTTATTTAGATAAAGAATGGTGCAAATATATACTGGTACATAAGTTTGTTTAACTTCGAGGAAAATGTGATGAAAAATATATAAAAGGGGATGTAAGATTATCATAAAATACAGAAATAAGTTATCTTCAAACATCCTGCTATGTCTAGTTAAAAAAAATTCTTTAAATAGTGGATTTGTTAAAACTCCAACATAATTGCCAAAAAAACTACATGTCCAATTTTTTCCCTTTCATGTTATATTCCATCTTGTAATTCAATGAAAATGTTTGTTTACTACAAAATTTTAATGGGCCTATATTATCTGAAGCTATGTTTTTAAGAATGAATTATGATAGAATATTCCACATGCCAATATAACTTTGTATACACCACCTGTTATACCAGTTCCCTCCACACTGCAGACATATGTACTTAACATGTTTTTGGATCTGAAATAATATGAGTACATGTATAACGTTGTCAAAAGCCATAAGGAATTTACAGGTTTGAATTTAAAAATAAAAAAATTTAATGTAATTCTAATTTATGCAAATAATAAATTGTGAAGCATCTGTGTGGTATATACAGAGTGATAAATTATCAATTTGATCAATTGGCTTGCCTCCACCTCTTTTTATGATCAATTCCTCCATTCTGAAACGAATGCTAAGGTTTTTTTTTATTTCTCGGTATGAATTTATAAGATGATTATTTTGCACTGAAAAGGGGATAATTATGCATGCTTTAACTATAAGACATTTCTACATCATGTGTCACCATTTGTTTTATGCAAGGAAAAAGTTATTATAAGTTTTTGGTCCTATTTTATTAATGAATGAATGTTGTTTTTATGAATGGTGTCTGTGTGAAATAGACTGTGTATTTTCTATTTTTTTTTTTTATGTGAGGTTGAAGCAAGGCTTAGGACACCCTCAATGATTTACTCTAGGTTCTTGTGGTTGTTGCTTTTGTTGTTTTGAGCTTTTTTGGCACTTATGCAAAGTGGATACCTCTACAAAGCACCCAGTTTTTGTATTTATAAAAAAAAAAAAAACATTAAAAGCTTTATATCAGCACATCTCGTAGAGTTCGCACAGAATCTTCTGATTTTCTCCCATATGATGACTCATTCTTTGATAATACAACTGTCCTTTTCAAGTGTTTTCATTCTGAATTGTTTGGTGGATTCGACACCCAAGATAAGCATGATATGCTTTATTATTTCAATCTTTGATTTATTTATTATTTTTTTAATTCTATTTTTAGGCCAGTCTGGAGGTATGGATGAAGAACTTTTTACCAAGTCTTTTGAAGATGTTCCAAAAGTGCAGGTGGGGTTGTCTTTCTTGGGAAAATAAACGCGTAGATATCCAACAAACAAAATCTTGCACACGAAAACTATTGTATGACAAAATCTTATACATGAGTATTGCATTGTATGACAAAACCTTATACAGTAAAACACGGTTATAGCGAACACGCTTACAATGAATTGATGCTTACAGCGAAGTGATTTTCATTCCCCAAGACTTTATTACGTGTTGTAAACTTGATGGATATAACGAATTACGCTTATAACGAAGTAAAATCACCCGTCCCTGGCACTTCGTTATAAGCCTGTTTTACTGTACATGAGTACTATATTGTATGACAAAATCTTATACATGAATACTATATTACATGTGAGTCATGTGTTTATGATATATCAAAATAACTGATGTAGTTTATAATGACTATGGGGAATGCCAAGCTATATATAATTTCTTATTATGCAAAGTACTCAACACGAAGAAGCATTAAGCTATTTAATCAATGGTACAATTGAAGTAAACTAAGCTGTTTAATTATGTGTATATAGATTTTTGAAACTGAAGGAAAGCTTTCCTCTTTCTCTGACAACAGCATCCCATAACTTAATTCATAAAAGTTAATCTCTCATGCATGAAGTTATGAATATTTTTGCTTACAGATCTTTTCCTCCCGAGATGTTCAGGATCAACTATCCAAGATCCAGACCATACTGAGTGACACCAACAGTATCTGGGAGAAGCGCTGTGAGGCTGTATGTACCAGATTTATCCTCTCTTCCCTGTATTCATTCTTATTCTGTTGAATTTTATACAATTATTTTCTTCTGGATACATTATAGAATTAGGTTGATTTTTTAAAAAATTTTAAGTGTATGATATATCAGGTGAATTTCATTTCTGCAGATTTAGGAAGTGAATTACAAGGCTTTAATTTCCAGACAAATATCTTGAAGCACATCCAAGTTTTATTGATGTTAAGCCTCATTGTTGATAACTTCATGAATCTTTATAAAAATGAAATTCATTGCATATATTTACCTATATATCATTGTGACATCATAGGTATTACCTCTTGACCATTTTAAAAGTTCATGCAGAGATGTACCTTTTTGTTCTTCAGTAGCTATATTTAAAGACAGATGTTTTCAAATCTCAATACAATGTTTATTAAAACAAATTACCTGATTAATTTTCAGGTAAAAAGTATCAGGTCTGTGATAGTGGCCGGTGGGATGGAGTACGACGATTTCCAGCAGAGCATGCGGTCCCTGGATGTGAGTCTGATCACCTCTGTCAAAGACCTGAGGTCCCAGATTGTCCGCGAGACCTGCATCACACTAGCGTAAGGACATTTGTTGCGATGTTGTGATTATTAAGTTTCGGCAAAAGCTCTTGAATGATTGTGCTATAAGCAGTGCTTTGTGGAATAACACCTATAGAATCAAACCATTGCACAGTGCTAGAAAATATTTTATCAGTATGTATTGTCATATGACAAAGGCCCTTTTAGAGGAAATTATCAACATGGCTGATACTGAATACCAATTCTGTGGAACTTATAAAGACTGAAAATATAAAATTATGTTAGAAGATGGAAAATTCATATATAATGTAGATGTTGTATATCAGTAGACTTTACACTTTTAAAGGCACTGACCCTAAACCTTAAAATAAGATGCATTAGGTGATGTATTCTATTGTGTTCCTGTAGGTACCTGTCTCAGCGGATGGGTTCCCGGTTTGAACACCTGGCGGAGGTTCTGTTACCTCACCTGATCAACCTCATTCCCAACAGTGCCAAGGTGATGGCCTCCTCGGGAGTCACCTGCATTTACTTCATCATTCAGGTAAGTTCCTGGATCCTTGTGGGAGCAGGGTTTGAGGATTACATGGGGATCCCCATTGACAGCCTGGAATGTACCTCCCATTAGATACCCACATACTGTTCATACGTCGTACATAATTAATGGGTTATCAATACATTTTGAAAAAAATATCCTTAAAGCAAAGTATGTTTATGTCAAGATATAAATATTCAGATATTGGTAAATTTAGATTTTTTTTTTCACCAAATATAGAAACATATTAACTTGCTTCAACATTATAGGATACCAAGTAACCGCTTTTTAATTGCAGCGTCATTATTTTGATGATCCATTGGCATGTAGTTTCTAACAGATAACGATAGTTTTCAAGTACTGAATGCTAGTTGGATCATCTATTTTTTAAATCTTTAAGCAAATTATTGATCTAGTAAGCCATTTGGGATCAATTTTTAACCATATATTTAAAGTTTGATTTTTGCACTTAAAATTATCAATTTATACAAGCTTGCTATGATTCAGTTTCCCCTCTGATGTTAAAAGATGAGGTTTAAAGAAATAGTAGATTTGTATTATTTTAATGGATTTAAATCAAAAATGAATTATCTAATATGCCATTAGTTTGTATTGTTTATTTTTTGTACTACTGTGGAATCGCAAGAATTCATGGTTGCTCAATTTTCGTGGTTGTGGGTTGTCCTCCCCCATGAATTTACAGCCTCAAAGTAATCAAATTTAAAAGGGCTATCTTTTTCACTGAAACTGACAATCGAAGCATCCACAAAATCACACCCCCACGAATAAGCAAAAAACCCACAATCCATGAAATTTGGCCTCTACAAATTAAGGTGATTCCACAGTATTCATTTACCCCGTTGATACTGAAATACTTGTGCTTTGTTTTACAGTATACCCAATCATCACGCCTCATACCAATCCTCATTAGCAACCTTTCATCAAAGTCCAACATCATTAGGAGGTAAGCAACTGTTCATGAAAATCTGCTCCAACAAAGCAGTACCATTTGTACATTGAAGAATCACACAATTTGTTTTATTTGCATCTTGGCATTTTTTGAAACCTTGTCTTTTTCCTACCTGTGTATGACATATTTGCATTCTTCTTCTCTTTCAGACACTGTTTTGAATTTTTAAACGTAGCACTTCAAAATTGGAGTACACATTACTTAGAGAAACACATAGCTGGACTTCAGGACGCGATAAAGCGGGGAATCTCTGACGCCGACGCAGAGGCCAGGGTGTTTGCCAGAAAGTAAGTCACTACCGCAGTAACAACAATAACAATGACAACAAAACAACTGTCAACAAAACAGTGTAAACATTGTACATTTGGCTGTGTATTTTTTGTGGAAAGAGGCATCTGCTTAATCAAACACATTACTAGATGCCATGCATGAATGTATGAAAATGGGGACATTCAGCAATCTGCTAAATCAATCCACACGCTAACTTTTTTTCCCCCAATGTTGTGCACGATTAATATATTAATATCAAGAACAAAATATCATCAGCAACAACAAAACATCTACAATCATAACAATAATATCTGTATAATTTTCAGTTCTCGTCAAAATTTAGAGAATACAAGAATACAAGCTAGTCAGTTAAAGCTTAACATTCTCTAATTAGAAATGACTTATTGTAGAGTGGTCGGTTGTCTAAATGGATGTCATTTAAAAAGATAAATTCTCAAGTAACACATCCTTTTAAGGGTGAAATAGAGCCAATTTTATCATATCTCTGAGGTCTAGATGTCAATTTCTTTTAACATGTTTTCCTTTGCATTTTAGATGCTTCTGGGGGTTTGCCGAGCACTTCAAGGAGCAGGCAGACATGTTGATGAACGCGCTGGAGCCTCGAGATCAGAAGCTGCTGAACGATCAGTGCAGTGGCTCCTCCAGTAATTCTGTCAGCAGTGATTACGCTGGAAAATCACGGCCCCGATCGGCCAGTCAGGACCGAAGTACAGGGTTCGATTCCAGTACCTTAGGGTGAGTTCATTAATCCACATAAATGAGGAAAGGTACATCATAGCCAACTATGAATCATATGTGTGTATTAGTTAACACTTAACCTGTTTGATCAGAAAACGTAGATCATTGTATATATGCTTTTAAGTTTTATGAGAGCTGATGCTTTTAATTTAAATAAATCTTTTCAAATGTCATTTACAGACGAATCGGAAAAAAGAAGCATTCAAATTTTAGCTCAGCTAGGAGTGATACTGGAGCAGGTATGTTGGATTATGTTTAAGGCTAAGGGAAATAACTCTGTTGGCATCGTACATTATCATCAATGTAAATATATCTTGCAAATGAATTTTTTGCATAACCGTTTAATCATTACCTTACAGAAATTAGGTCACGTTCTCTTAAATTTTCGAAAGGTAAATTTTCCATTGCATGTCCGTGTGATAGATGTAGTATATTTTTATTATGAGGAAAATTTTAGGAGGTCTTGGCTTTTGAATGTTGTGATTGTTCAAGAAAAAAATCAACCAAACTGAAAAATATAAGAAAGTAAACCATAGAAAAATAAACCTCAAAATTAAAAAATAAAATAAAAAACCAATTTATATGCAGTGGAAATTACAATAATTCAAAATAATAGGAATAAATGCGTAGCCAGAAATAAAAAAATTATCAAAGGCTGAGTTTATTCAGATTGCTTTTTAAGAATAAAATAATTTTGTTTTGATCATAAATATTGTGAACATTTTTCACTTTACAGTATATTTCAAAAATAAAATTAAAACTTAGCATGGATAGTGAATTGATAAAGGTCACACTATAATGTCGAGTTATGAAATATCATTTGTGTATTCAATACAAG
The DNA here is from genome assembly GCF_963853765.1 of Magallana gigas. NCBI lineage: Eukaryota > Metazoa > Mollusca > Bivalvia > Ostreida > Ostreidae > Magallana > Magallana gigas. The sequence goes on from NC_088857.1 coordinate 16,687,441, forward strand.
TGTATAGCATGGTGTTCACCCTTCCATCCCTATTTGTGGATTTTTCTTTTGAACATTCAATCTTGAACTTCAGTACATTTTGTTGTAACTGTTGGATAGCAAGAAGATAAATATGTTTATATATAAAGGAAGTCTAACCCTGACTCACAAAAATTCTTAATTACTTGCTATCCTTATTGGAGGCTGATAAAATGTAATGAAAATTAAGATTCTCTCGTCTTCTTTTTTTTCCACGAAATCAATATGGTTTTAAAGATTTTTTAAAAAATTTAGATTTTTTTTTTTTTGCATGAGTTCTGATTTTATTTTTGTCTCACATCCAGACGTGGATGTCAGTGGTGCTGCACGCCACCATGGGGCAGGTAAGACAGTCACATGACCTGTCATATTGGGTATCATGTGACTTTAGCGGCGCTGCTTGTCACAGTGTGTGGTGTGTTACATTGGTTTATACTAGCAGTAGAGGGGCAAGGGCAGATAATCCTCACTGTAGTTCTGTGTTACTGGTTAATTATCTTAGATTGCACTTTTGATACAAAGTTAAAGCACTTGATCAGTACTATCTCATTCTGTATTAGTAAATTTAGTGTAGCTGTATCATATATATCATAGTCTAAATCTTTGTACCTTATTTTTTTTTTTTGGAGATCAATCATTTTGGTTTTTAATGATATTCAATTTTCGGAAACAGTAAATTTCTTTCATTTTTGTTTTGAATGACGTTATACAAGTAATTTAAAATCAGTTAAATTCTTTTGTTTGTACATGTTTAGAAAAAGAGCATCATTAGCTTTTCCTAGAACAAAAACAGCAGCATCTGATATAAAAACATTTCATGGCTTTTTGTTTTGAGGGGACAGGGCAGGGGGAATAAAGATAAAATTTTGAATGGGAATGAAATTAGTTGGAGTAAAAACATAATAGCATGTAGAATTAGCACTTTGAAAACACAGTGTTTGAAATTAGAATATTGACTTTTACTGACCTATCTAATAAGGTAATATAAGTAATCATAATAATTGTAAAGTGAATTAATGGTACTAAGATTTTGAAGAAAGTGATGGGTAAATATTTTGCATGAGTAATGCTCTTTAATGTGCAAAGCAAATGTCAATATTTGGTGTAGTGAATATTATTTTAGATGATTTCTCTATCTGTGTCCGTATTGTCATTGTTTCTTGAGTTGCTTTCATGACCTCTTGCAGATTTAGACAAAACTTTAAGTAAGTCTGTTAAGGATCGCATTATCCGCTCTAGTAGTGCCGTCGATCTAGCAAATGGGATGAGCCCATCCTATTCCAGTTACGCCTCACCGAAACGGCGGTCGCCTCAAATGGCGGCTGCCTCTCGAATGATGCCAGGAGCCACTTACTCACTGCGTAAGAACTCTGTGTGTTCTGTCTTTAGCTCTAGGTGTGTCATGGCTGTCAGTCATTCCAAAAAAGGGGTGTGTCATCTGTCAACTGCATGTCATGGGTGGGACCATTTCATCTCATTTACATAAGGGGGCTTCAGTGAAAAGAGAAATTCTATTCTTTCATGCATGCTTTTTAAAGGAGAGAATATTATTCTGAAAAATGGACTTTGCATGGAGAGTTGCAATTTCTATTGCTCTCATAAAATAAGCACTGCCCTGCATGGAATCTCACGCGTCTAACAAAAATCTTTGATAGGTTTAATTTTGTGATACGTCAGTTTGAGTTGTTGTATGACTATCGGTAGTAAGTTACAGGACCTGTTGTGCTGGGTGTTGTTTTGATATCTCAGTGAATTAAGATTTGAAGTGTTGGATCAGGGACTCTTCAGTCAGTTGAAAAACTTTACAATTTTTCATTTAATTTTCTTAGTTAATAAGCTTACCGTTAATTTGTTTTGATCTCTGTAGAATTGTGGAGTGGCATATACGGTAGATATGACGCATTAAAAGAAATGTTTTAAAAAGAGCTTTAAGTACTCCTATCCTTAAACTTTTGACAAGTGTATATCATTTAATCAAAATACAAGTAAACGGAACTCAACAATTCTTAACCAATATAGCGCTTTCACTTTACATTTTATCTATTATATGGATTTTTAATTTCATCTATAAAAGTACAAATTTAAATTTCCGTCGTATTTACTCAGTTGTTTAAAAAAAAAAAGGGTCCATTTTATTTCACTTGGCTATTAGTAATTTGTATTTACCAATGCTAATGGAACATGTAGGCACAGATTTGAGACTTCGTCTACGTACCTTTACACCAAAGACAAAGTATTGAATAGGGAAAAAGTGAATTATGAGGCAAGGACTGAATAAGCAGATTAAAAGCTTAGTAAACATTGCTGAACTGTAATCAAAGAACCGGGAAGAGAGAGCGTGTGGGTCAGGGGTCAAAACATAAATTAGTCACAGTCCAGTGCTCCTGTTGTGTATCACTTGTTTTGCTGCATATACTGAGAAAAATAGTGTTATTTGGGCATAAATGTGGAGAGGACCAACAAATCAGAGTTAGCCTCCACACATAAGATGCATGGATTCTCCATATCTTTGAGATCTGGAATTGACCATCCAGATATGAGCAATTTGACTTGGTAGATGATGCGTTAGTTTTTGGAGATTTAGAGTGCTGTGGGTTTTTCAGGTGCTTACTGTTCAGATGCTCAGGGAGTGAGGCTGTGTAGAGACGGGTCAGTTATGAATGGGACATGTAGACACCTGGGTCGTAGAAATTGTGACAGCACCATGTATCAAAGCCTGGTCTGTGTATTTAGAGGAGATTAAGGAGATTAGCAGAGATTAGGATTGGAGTCAGTGTCCTATGATCTCATAGTCTTGCATGGAGTGGACATTATGATGTACCGGTGGAAGAAGGATTTTTCTAATACATATTATCTGTAAAATAGATTTCTGATGACCTAAGGATATTTCTTCGTTTTTTCTGGTACATGGATGGACAAGTTGATTTCATGATCAAACTAGAGTTTGTTCTTCATAGAAAAGGAAGGAGTCTTGTTCATTGTTCTCAGTGGTGATTTAAATATTTTGTATAGTGTTATGTTCCATTATGTACACTGGAAAATAGTGAAACATTTGTGATTCGAGTGTGTGCAGTGTATTTGAACATGCAGTGAACAATGATTTTGAATGCAAAGCTGAAGAAAAGGGGCATAGAGACTGTGAATGGTTTACCTACCAATGTTAGCTAGGTGTTACTGGATGACCGTCAACAATGGGATCTTGTGATGTTAAAAAGCAGGTCAGGTTTGCTGTGTTTCCGTATGTGGTAGAAATTCCTCCTCGAGGACCGGAATGGGATGAGGATGATGAGGAAGGGTTCTTCTCCGGGGAAGAGGAGTGGGAGGAAGAGGAGAGTGATTTTGTGGAACCAGTCCAGGGTAATCTTGTCTCTTGATGTTAGTTAGGGGTATACAGGTTCTTCCTAATAAATCCTGTGGACAATGAATTCAGTTAATACAAATTGGCTGTAAGTTCACATAACTTTTCAAAAGTTTGCTTGGTTTTCGTTTTGAAAGAAGTTGGTTACAGTTGGGTGTGGTTTTGGCAGGTGTAGTAAGGATTTAAAATAACTCAAATTTGGAAAAAGTTATTATTGTTGTAATTTGTATAGAAAAAGATTAAGTTCATTTGCCCTGGAGGTACTTCATCGCATCATCCTCATATGATCATCCATCATGACCCTACTCATCCTGGGCCCCAGGGAGGGAACTTGACATCATTTCTTCACACCATCACTGGTTTGACATCTCTTAGGAGGCAAAAACAGGTCAACAGTCGAGGGTCGGCCAGGTCAAACTCACACATTTGATGCCCATTGGCTAATGTCATACGGATTCACCAAAAAATCATAATTTAATCAGATGTGGCAATCCAATGTTTTGTCCTGTTGTAAAATAATGAAAGAATTGTTTGTAAAAGTCTTTTGTCTACAAAATATTTTGTCTACAAAACCTATGTATTTTCTGCTTGGCTTTGTTAACCAATTTCTTACATGTATGTATATAATCAGAAACAGTACTAATGTTTATGTGTATCGGAATGCTTGGTGTATGTAATTAACTGGTGTATGATATCAGACAAATCATAGAACATGTTCTTAAATTGTAGCAGAAAGCTATCCAATAAAAAATCCTTCAGGAATATATCTTACAGAATGAAATATGCCTCATAATATCGATACAAGCATGTTAATGGAATAAATTCAAATTCAAATCATGCATTCTTAAACTTTCCATTTACCTATTTTGATAGCATGACCATGAAGGAAAACAGTTCAATGCATATATGGTCTTTTAAATTATATGAATCAGTCATATCTCTGTTGCTTTAGTTTCCTTTTTGTTGATATAGTCCCCTGTTGAATAATGGCTGGAGGTATATTGCTCTCCCCTTTCTCTCTATTGTGTGGCTGTGTCATAGCGGTGCGACTTGCTTGTTACTTTCAGCACGTCATCGAAGTAGCTCAACTCATCAAAATCTTGGCACCTTGGATCGTAATAGTCGGACCCGCAACAAAAATGGTAGCTCCCAATCGCAGCGTAAGTACCAACAACAAAGACTTATCCTCCATTTTCAACCCCCGTTTCCCTTCCCCTGTTTCCAGTGTTTTCTGGATCCTGATTGGACGGAATAAAAAGAAATTAACATGCTGCTGATATACTAACATGAGTGCTCCTGTAATGGAAATCTTTAAATTTAATCTAACATGATTTATATCAGTGTTCTTAGTTATTATTGTATTGTAAGACACCATTTGATGATCATATCATTAACCATTGAATTGTAGTAAGCTTTGCTTTTACCAGTGTTTGTTAACCCTGGCTTTTAATAGTACAGCTTGAAGGCTTATACTTTCAGAAGTAGTCCCATTTGTATCCTCTCTTTACAGCATTTTGTTCATGTATTTGTTTTTGTTTGTTATAAAAAAACCTTGGAAGCATGAGTTCTTTGCCGCTTTCATTACAGTGAATTTTCTGAGCCAGCAAGGTGTTTTATGTGTTTTTTTTCTGTGATTTGCAGCCAATAGTAGATCTAGTTCACCAACCTCCAGAATCAGTTACTTGACACACACCCAAAAGGACCCAATGACCCCAAGGTCAATGAGGAGGTCAGGGGCCGCTCGCAGTCAGGGGGCAAGTAGGGAGGGCAGTCCCAACAGGGTTCATATGCAGCCAGGTAGGTTTTTCATTTGATAAAAGTGAATGGAGTGTGTAGGTGGTGTAAATTTTCAAGCACCCAGATTAACATAATATTTTGTTACTGGTAAACTAATTTTCGTAATGCATTTTAAAATTTGGAAATCAATTAGATGGCTTTGTCAACTTTTTTTCCACCGTTTTTCAATAAACTATTTCTGCTGTAACTGAGGCATAATTTTTTCTATATCAAGTACATACTGAGTATGATTTTGGTTTATCTTAGGTTTGTAAAGCTACTGATACACATTTAAATCTATTGTAGGGAGAGAGAGGCGCTTAAGTGGTGGGAAGACCCTGCCCACTTCTGCTGGCAGGAGGAAGGCCGGGGTACTTGCACAGCGCACCCTCAGGCCAGGGCAGGATGTAGAGGAGGCACTCACAGATGCACTGGTGAGGCACAGAATTATACAAGTTCTGGACCCTGGGGGCGAAAAAACTAAGACGAGCTCACTTTTGAACTTGGTCTCACTTTTTCATTAAATGTTCCTTATGAAGAGGGGAGACTTGAGGTTAAAAAAAGGAGTTAGTCCAAGTTTTATGGCCATGGGTCCTGAAGTTGAGTTGATTCAGTATTAAATGAGATGGAGGAAGGATAAAAATGTTATGTTCCAATGGCTAGCAAATTTTTGTATTTATTGAACATTCACAACTCTTTCTTGACAGAGAACTCAGAACAGGCGGCGGTATGAGTACGACTCGGATGATGCGGCGAGTGAAACCTCCAGTGTGTGCTCAGAGAGGTCCTACAGGTCAATAGGGCAAACCTCGGAGGTAAGGAGCATTCTGTTGTAATAAAACCGTAAACGGAGAAAAATGAATCAACTTTACTATTTTAAAGCTGAATTAATGAAAGTTTTTCATGAAAATGAAGTATCCATACCAATTTAATTATGCAATTTTGCCATCAAATGTACATTTTATTTCTGCAAATTGAAGACACGTCATTTTGTGTTGTGTTCATGTTTTTCACATCATGCTGTCTTTCTGTCTATTGGCCCACACTCGACTATAGTTCAGATGGCCATGCAAAATCATATTGATAATACTTTCCACCATGTACATGTACAAACACTGAAGCCATGCTGTTGACCAGCACACCTCACTGTCTTGATCAAATCCATGTCTGGTCCTTTTCAGTACTATTTATGGGGATATCAGGTATAGACCACTCCACACAATGGCATGGCACACTCAGTTCTGGAGACGATTGTCAATGTTTTACACTTATTAACCATTTGTGTGACCGTGTGCAGTATTCTAACTTGTGGTGGCCCGTTGTTGCACTGTAACATTAACAATCCCGAGGGCTGGTTGGTGGGATGGTTTGGAATGGAGAAGGAATGGGGGTGGGGATGATAATTAGCGAAATTCCCATTCCCCGAGAGTCAGGAGTTTCCAATTCTCAATTATATTGTTTGACCTCATGAGATATTTTTTCAAAAAGTGTTAATAGGTAGTATTTTATACAGAGTCGCTTCAAAAGAAAAATAAGAACACAGGTAATGCAAACGTGGACAGAAATCCACCTTTTTTCTATGAAAAATTATTCTAGATCTCATCTTACCTCCGCCATTGTAACGTTATTACAGTTGAATTATTCTGTCCTTTCCCTTTGAGAATGGTGATGCGATGAATTCACAGAATCTGTAGTCGTCTTGGGAAGAGCCTGCAGGCATGATTCTCAGACCACACCAAGTCCTCAATGACACTCACTGCATGAAATCTCCTCTCTCTCTCTCTCTGATGATTATTCCAAGCCTACAGTTTGGCCTTTTTAACCCTATAACCAAATACTTTCATCCATCACTTGTCTTCAGTTTTTAATTTATTAAGTTTTGGGTTAATTAGTTTTGTTTATTATTTGTTTTGTACCAAATGTTTGGTTGCATCTGTGCAGGTCATTTTTTCCAAAGTGGCAAATTTTTTTTTAGACTGAGTTAAAACTATTTGAGAATATGTGGCTTTTGATTGGCTTTTTCTTTTCTTCTGCTGCTAAAGGCCTCATCAACTGATTTTGATAAGTGGTATTATCGTCTACCTACCCCTACACAGGTATTACAAACCCTGAACGAATCACAGATGTCGTAACGCAGTAGTGCTTGGTGTTGTTCTATATCAATTTTTTTTTCCAGATAAAATATTTGCATTGTGGTTGAAATTTTCTTGCTCTCACTTTTATTTATTTTTTTTTTTTTAATTTACAAAATATCTGTGTCTTATGCAATTTTTGGTAGTACTTATAGTTTTGATTTTAGGCTTGATCAAAATTGCTATGGATTTGCATTTTTAAAAAAAAATCATTTAGGCATGTTCAGATTTTGAAGCTACTAGATTATTTTCATTTCATTTTTTTTTTATTATTTTATGTCATTTTAGGGCATAAATTCAAGTTAAATTTAATTTGAATGGTGTAATCAATAATTTGATTTCTTGGTTAGTCTACGAGTAAGGATTCAATCTGTTCGCCTCCAACTGTAGAAAGTGTGAAAACCCCAAAGGTAACAAACAGTATTTGGCAAACCAGCTGTTGTCAGAAACAGTTTACTTTGGCTTTGTAATTGTGTTGATTTTTTTTTTATATCTAAAAATTATTATTAAAAAAAGTTAAATTTTCAATCAGTGTGTTTTTTGTTGCTTTGGACTTATTGTTAAGATTATTTAAATACTGAAAGTTAAGAATATTTGCCTTTCTATGATAGTTTTCTAATTAAGTAATGCTTTCGAAGCAAGAATTGTGCTATATTGTATAAGAAACCAGCTAGAAAGTTTTCCTGGATTCAAGTGCATTTTGTGTTTGGCTTGGTTTTCAGAGAGCTCTGTTAGTTCTGGAAATGTGTTTTGACATGATGATGCATCTTAATTCAATTGCATGCAACAGTCTTTATTTTCAGTGATAACTGCTTAACATTGATACACATGTACACTGAGTTTGATAAACACATGATAATTTATAATATCACAATATCCTTAAAATATTAATTTTATATAGAATATAGCAATGTGGGTATAAAATTGAATTAATGCTAATGTTGCAATTTTAATTTTTTTTTCTATCTATGTTATTTAAATTTATCAAAAAAATAAAAATAAATAAACTTCATAATTAAAGAAAAACTTGAAGTGTGGATTTTATGCTTGTTTTTAACTTGCTTGATTCATTTTAATCTTGATTTATATTTCTTTCTGTTAAAATTTCCTTCTTGTTTTTGTAGGACACAACAGAAATTATTGCGTTGTTAGGGAGCGGTTCCCATGGCGATAGGAAGGAAGGACTTATAGCACTGCAGAACCTTCTTAGGAATGGCAGATTTTTAAGGTACTTTAATATTTTGATTAAAAAAAATTTCGATGGGTTACTTTTAAGTTAACAAGTTGGTTAAAAAAAAAACTCTTTCTGTTTCTGTGAAGTAAAAATTTATTTGGAAATTTATGTGTTTGAACAATTTATATCACATTTTTCCTCTGTTTTGATTAATATAGAGACCTTTAAAAAAAGAAGAAAAAAAATTGTATGTTGTTACTGTTGTTGAATGAAGTGTTTTTAAACAATAGATGAATGAATTCATGTTCTTAATTGTTTTTTCAGTCGGGTGGAACTGCAGAAAGTGTGCGAAGTTTTTAACAGAATGTTCCATGATCCTCACAGCAAAGTAAGGCACTATTCAAGTCTTGTGAAGGTGTAATTCTTTGTGATGTTAATAAATAAGAATTATTCTGAATAAGTATACATTTGTTTAAATAAAATAAGGCGAACGTTTTTTTATTAGTTGGATTACGGATCCGCCGACCGAATTTTTTTGACTTTTAGAAAAAAAATAAAATGCACTTTTCCAAATTTTTTTTTACTGACCGACATCAATTAAAAGAAATACAAAAAATAAAATAAAATGACTGGTGAAAAATATCAATAAAAACCACATAAATTTGTTTCATTCACGAAAAAAAATACCTTAACTTTTACACTTTCGGTTTTAAAATTGATCGGGTTTGGAATATGGACTTCTCTATCACACACGTGCCATGTTGTCTAACGGTGGTTTGTGTTTTATCATTTAAATGGCATACTTTCACATACCTGTCATTTGCAAAAATGACATTAAACTGTCGTTTAAGACCTTGAAACAGTGTTGTCCCACAGATACTGTGGGGCAAGCGGTGTCAGAAGTTCTTGAAAGTGAAAGAGCCCACGTATTATGTTTCAAAGTTTTCAAAGTAAATCAAAGTTTTTAAGTAAATCGTGTGTCAATAGAGGTGTGAGACATGCGGTTAGGAATGCCCTGAAAGTGGCCCAAAGACACACTTAAGCATGTGTACATGGAATAGTAAATAAAAAATTAAAAAAAATAAAAACATAAGACATATTTTATTTTTTTGAAGTTTGCCAGGTTTTTTATTCTTTTTTTTTTTCGACCTACCGACCCAATTTTTAAAATAAAAAATCCGTAATCCAATTTTTAAAAAAAATTTCGCCTAAAAATCGTTAAAGGGATGTAGAACTTGCCATTGCAGAAATATTACTGCCAATTAAACTTTAACTGAGAGTGATTTAGAGTTGACAAATTGATTGTTCTGTAATAGTTTCAATAAGATTGTTATAACAATTTAAAACTTGTTGAGCAGTAATATAAAACAGAGCGAAATAGTCTTCTAAGAAATTAATTTACTAATTTTGTTTTGCAGGTTTTAAGTTTATTTTTAGATACATTAGTTGATTTGATTCAAGTCCACAGCCAAGACTTGACCAATCAAATGTTTCCATTTTTAACTCGTCTACTGAACAAGTCTGGACAGGATTTGCTGGGCTCCGTTCAGAATCGGGTACAGAGGGCCCTGGATGCCGTCAGGTAAGTCATGAGGAGGGAGATCAAGTAAGGGTGGATTATATTTGTGGGGTGGGGTACGTGTAAAGGGGTGTAGATCATTCTGATGTGGAAATGATAATTTAATTCCTCAAATGGATATAGAGTTCTGTTAATTGCATTTCCAAAAGAAAGAGGTAAAATTTCATCACAATGTACGGGGTACATGTATAACTCCTGTCCAGAGGACAATTTAAAGGTGAAAGTGGCAGCGATGTGATTGAATCTCTTTCATCTTTTCCAGAGAAAATTTTCCAGCAGAACAACAGTTTAGTGCATTGTCCAAGTACATTGTGGATCAAACTCAATCAGCCAGTCTGAAGGTGAGTAGTTCGAAATGGGATTTCTCTATACCCATGTTTTGATGTTCGATCATTTTCAATTCATTTTAATTAGTTCATTATCATTCAATTGTAATTCATTTTCTCCTAATTTGCATTAACATGTATAATTCGTATAATTTGAAAGCATATCATGTGTATTCTAATATTGGATAAAGATTGCATCAGTTGTGCATTTGAAAAATACCATCTTTATTTAGTTTCTTTATGCATGATGATTTCATGTCAGAATGAAATGTAAAGAAGGGTTTTTTTTAAATTGGTATTGCATTGATAATTTCTTGGAATGAGAATTTCTTATTAATTCAATTTTTTTTATTTTAATTTTGCCAACATAGCCAAAGGTAACCTTTAAAAATGATCCTTTCCTTTATGTCTTATAATGGCCCTGTGTGCTTTTAAGATATGTATTGTCATGAAATTTACATTTTCCTTCCATTGGAAATCTTAGTGTAAAATTTTATAAACTTTCTTTAACGGGTTCTCAAAAACCTTTTAAAATTTTTTAAAATTCCATGAAAAATATCTTGTCATTCAAACGAGAAAGTTAATTAAAGTATATGGTTTTAGTAATTTCTGTTTTTCATCGGTGTTAGAACTAACTCTTAATAACAAGCATGATTGGTGTATAGAAAAAATAATTTTCATCTAGGATGTAGAATTTGTTGGATTAAACTTGTTTTTCATGTGGTTTTAATTTTGAACACTATGCTAGCATGGAGTTAATGTTGTCAATTCAAACTGTGTTGTCAAAAATGAGAAGCAAAAGAAAAAAAAAATTTTGTTTTTCTACATTTCTTGATGAATTACAGAATTAAGGGTTCATGTCTGTGTGCTAAATGTGTCAGTTACTCAACAGGAGGTGGTCTTATTCTTGACTCTTTTAAAATATTTCACTGCCTGCCCTCGTTCTGTGTACAATAGCACATGTCTCGTAAATTGCTTCACTGGTGCCTACAGCTTTGATAAAGCAAAGAGAAAAAAACCCATTAATACTCCTAGCAATATAATAACTTTATTTGCAATTTTATTAATCTGCAGTGTCAGCTGGGCAGTAATTTCAATTTGTTAATTAGGCCAGTCATGTGAATTTTATTTTATTTTCAGCAAACAATTTGTGGTAATCCTTTTGTATTCCTTTTTGAAATTTTCTCAAAAAGAAATGAAAGCTAACATGATCAGTTTTTGCGTACCTCTAGGTGAAGGCTTCTCTGTTGAACTACATGCATAATCTGGTGTTAGTGATGAATGATACAGACTTTGTCAACTCTGCCGACACGAGGCTTGTGCTGTCACGCATCATCAACTTCACGACGGAACCCAAAAGTGTGGAAGTCAGGAAGGTAGGTTTTGCTTCTACATCATCATCATCATCATCATCATCATCATCAATAACATGAACTTGAGCAAAATATGCAAAAATTTCCAGAAATATGTGTAAACTTGATTCGATTGTCATCTAATGTATAATATGAACTTCATGACTTTAAATAAAAATTTGTTGTTGACAACAGTAATTCATTTTTCTCATGTTTTAATTTTCAGGCCGCCCAGTTAGTACTGATTGACTTGTTTAACCTGAATGCCCCAGAACTGTCTATGATGTTGACAAATCTGCCTAAACCATTCCAAGACAGTGCCACCAAGATCCTACAGACCCACATGAGGAGTGCCAGTCGTGAGAGTCGCGACAGTACCAGTGATGTGCTGTCACCCAAAAACGTCACCCCACAACAGAACAGGAGCCGACCCCCCTCCAGGTAAGGCTGATGTTGTGCATTTAGTGAAGGAGTTTTAAAAGTAGGAATCTTAAGAAACATCTTGCACATTTGAAAATTTTAGGAAAAGAGCTCAAAGAAAAAAAACCCCTAGAGATATTGTCGTGATTTATTTTAATTTGTTTTTTTTACCCTGATATAGTCATATTTGATATCAGGAGGAAACTTAATGACATTAGATACAGCACTTCATTGCAAAGAACATGAAGTAATGTAGTGTAAGAGTAGCTTTGCTGAACTTTTTAATTCTGTGACCCTTTTTGGAGGGAATCTTAGAGTTTATTTTCATCTGAGGAATACGTTGCTTTTACTATTGAATTACTATTGAGAATCTCATTCAGACATTGAATCTGATGTTGTACTTGATGTTTTCCAGGGGTCACCATGATGAGATGGAGACAGAGAACATGAACCCCGAGGACATCTACAACTCCATCAAGCAGACGACGACCGACATTCAGAACCTGAGCTTCCACAGTAAGCTAGAGAGTTATGATCCGGTCAAGAAGAAGCGGGAGTTTACCTCCCAGGACAGCGGGATCCAGGATCTCCGGAACGATAGTCCAGATGCCGTTGATTCCAGGAAAGGCAACTACAACCCCTCCCAATACTCAGATGAGGTGACGCTTGCTTTAACTATACATACCAATACGTGATGCATGATTTTCAACGTTATTTTGTGAAAGATATCAGTTTTAAAATTTTCACAGACGTTATTGATGATTTTATAAAAAATGTAAAATTTGTAGAATTGTCATGGAATGATAATTGAATTTTAATTTTATAAGATTTTCAAATTGTTTTTGAATATTGCTGGGTATTCAATTTTTGAATAACTGAAAGGGGACTGTGGATCAATGGAATTCATAGAAGCTTGATTGTTGTAAAGTTGAAAAAGCCTGCTCTTTCTTTATTACATGTAAAGCATACCCACAACAATATATCCTGATGAACCTGTAAGAATCTTGAATTACGAAAAAATTGGCCTCCTTTAATTTGAATGACTTTACAGAGGTCATAAATGATGTGATCCTTGGAAGTTTGGTGAAATGTAAGCTATACGAAACAATATTGGATACAACTTTCTGTTTTGTTTTAGGCAATGAATGGGTACAACAACAGGTCTCGCCTAGCAGATGCTGAACTAGATGATAGTGAACTATTTAACGAAGGTAATAAAAGTTTGTGAATATTAAACACTGTTATATCAGTACACGTCTTTGTACACAACTTCATAAAACATGTTCTTTTGCCAGAGAAGATTATATTTGTATATGTGAGTTTACCAGCAGTACAAATATAAACAGTTTCTTGCTGCATGTGTATATCCAAATATTTATTGTTAAAAACTGTATCAAAGAAAAAAAATATTAGATTTTGATGTACATTTCAACTCAAGAGAATGAATTCAGGCAAGATTCTTGATTTCCGAATTTGTAAAAAATTGATTAAAAATTTCCTGAAATTTTCAGACTTGATAAACTCAATAGTTCTTCCAGGTTAGTTGTGCTGGCCACTGGCCTGTATATTCTGTAGCGATATATTCCTATTTACTTATCTGTGTTCATACATTTACAACCTGGTATTTACTTCAATTATCTACCACTTTAAAATGTGTATCAACTAAAAAAGGGGAAGAATTTTTTATTGAAATTTAAAGAAAAAAAAAAGGGGGTTGGGGTTGGGTGGGGTTGATATTTATGCAATACAATATTAGATAATCACAATATGAATATAGCACTGTAGATTAAAGAAGTTTTTGTAGTACTAAGTAAATGTACGTTAGTAATAAAAATAATGCTAATACTGTATGCTTTAAAACTTTAAGGTTTGGTGTAATTTATGAGGAAATTTACATATCGTTGATATCACATGTAATCTTTAGCCTGGCAAGCACAATTTGTGGTGGCTGATATTTATGAATTCATGCATCACACTTTGGCTTTTATTTGCAAAATTTTGCTATAAGCATTCTGATTTAGTATCTCATTTGGTTTACCTGCTATTATATTCTTTCATTGTGGTTGCAGTAAGAATTATGTGTTGTTAATTACAGATGTTTTGCTAGAAAGGAAGATGGGATTTTTTAAAATTATTATGATACAGAATCTTGACATATATTTTACTGAATTTTGATGAGTTTTTTTTTTGAAGATTGGAAATTGGGAAGGGAAGATAAATTTGGGGAAAAAAAATGTTTTGGAAAAAAAAATAATTTAACAATAAATGTCTCCGGGGGGGGGGGGGGGGGGGGGGGAGAGAGAGAAATCATGCATTTTAAAACTACACATATTCATTTTATTGCATTTAATCATTTCATCGTCATGAGTAAAAAATGCTGTAGAAACTAGATTTTTTTTCTCTGGCCGAGTTAATAAAGGTCAAGAATCATTGCTCCAAAGGTTACAACCTATTTGTTTTTATATAGATCCCTGGAAAGCCATATTAGGATTCTCATGCTCTGAGCATGATGGTAGGTCATTTTCATGGTGTTTATTTTGGAATCCATTTTTTGTTCCCCTTTTGTTATGTGACAGTTGTCATGTTCACTGATTAAAACTTAACTTTCTAACTTGTAATGTAAGTCGCATGCATAGTCATGTGACTTTAGAGTGAAAGTTCCTATATAGTCAGTGTTTGTGTTTTAATGTATGTATCCAAATCAAGGAATGGAATTTTTACTTGTTAAATTATTCTAGTGCTTCTGATGTATAGTAAAGGACAGCTTAGGTAATGTAGTCCTTCCCCCAAAAATTGTCCTAAGGAAAAAGTGGGGAGTCTACATTATTGCAGCAAAGTTTACACATTATTATTTTGAATAGCTATTGTTTAGGGTTTTGTTTTCTGCACCATTAAAATGTCATATATCATTTTTTCTTTGTTCTGGAAGTTTTCACTGCATCCAAAATCATTCTCACATTTTTCAAAACTAAATGAGAAAAAAAAAACAAAAACAAGGGAATACAGTGCGTTATGAGAATACCTCTAACACAAAACTAATGTGTATGCATGCTTTTATGTAGTATTATTTGCCTGCTCAAGTTTCACTTTCACTTTTGTGTTCATATTATAGTTCTGCACCATTATCAGACTCTCTATAAATCATAAATTAATCAGAATCCTTGATGGAAGCTGGTTTGGAATTACCATGTACATTTATATCATATCATGTTTTGAAACAAATCAAATTTCATTTATCTGAAAGCATGTGAAGTATTTTTATGTTGGTTTGAAATTTTTCTAGGTTAGTTGAATTATGTTTAATAAGTCAACATTAGTTATCATATATAATTTTCTTATATAAAGTTATATTATGATATATGATTTGTATATTCTTTCCTTAAACATGTACAGATGTATTATCTTTCATCATCATTGTATTTATTTAAAATTTAAAGATGAAAAAAGAAAGCCTTTCATTTGTATAAGACAAGATTTGTTGATGTCATTTCAGAGTCTACAGATAATGATGTCATCACCACCATTTTAACGGAATTATCCAATCATAACAAGAGGTGAATTATTACTAATAATTACAGGAGCACCTGTAAAAATTTCTTAAAATGTGTACCAGTAAATATATAAGGAATAAGGAATCATTCTTTGAGTACAATTGTATTATGAGGTGATAATTTTGGTCGGGGCGTGATCAAATCCAATACAGCCCGAAGGGCTTAATGATAGATTTGATCACGCCCCGACCAAAATTATCACCTCATAATATTCAAAGAATGATTCCTTATTACTAATATTTATATAATTTTAAGCCATCGTACGATTAAATATTTAAATATCAATAAGCAAACCGCGCTGGCGCCTCAATTTGGCGTCATTTGTATTATGGGTTATATAGTACAAAATCGATACGTAGTGTTATCACAGGCGAAGACACTGGAAAATGTAAATATATATGTACAATATGACTTACTGTATACATTGAAATATTTTCTCCCCATTTTATTTTCGCCCCTTTCGCCCATATTTTCAGTGGACAGATTTAAGACTCTGTAAATTCCTTTGTCTAAGGTTATCTCTCTTTTAACACAACTTTGTTGGGGGGATTTGAGGACAGAGTGAAATTGTTTGCAAGTGTAGAAAGGCAAAATAACACGGGGTGAAAGTAACCCTGTATACAGTATTCATCAACATTATTTTAATTTTATTATATGGTACCTTATCTATTTACATGTATGTATTATGTTTTGGCATAGTTATAAAAATGGTTTTTAAAGCATACTGTAGATTGAACATGAAAAGATGTTGTATTTACATGTGTTTTAAATCTGTTTTAATTTCTTTGATTCCCAGGAATAATGAACGAAAGGATGCCATGCTTTCCTTGATCAAAATGACGAGAGAAGGAAATTTCAACTTCTGGGATGAACATTTCAAAACCATTCTTTTTGTTTTATTGGAAACTCTTGGGGACACAAATGTAAGAAAATAAGTAAAAGTGCATACATGTACACAGAGTGAAATGAAAACTTTCTGTCCTCTATTTAATCATTCTAGCACTCATAAAAATAAAAACTTAGTGGGAAAATTTCTGAGACATAATTATTTGCAAATCTTGAAAATATTACTAGATTGAATGTTAATGTTTTTGGTAGAATGACAATGCAATTATGATTGTATCTTTAATTTTTCCCAGGGCCATATAAGGGCATTAGCATTACGGGTACTTAGAGAAATTCTTAAAAATCAACCTAGTCGATTCAAGGATTACACAGAGCTGACGATTCTTCGGATTCTGGAGGCTCACAAGGACTCGGAGCGGGAGGTGGTGCGATCGGCGGAAGAGTGTGCCGATACGCTGGCTAATTACCTGCCACCCGAAACCTGTGTTCGAATCTTGAACCCCATCATCAGCACCGCTAACTACCCGGTCAGCCTGGCCGCCATTAAGATGCAGAATAAGGTGGGCATCATTGTAAATTGGCATACTGTGCTTCCTATTCATGATTGAAAGATGACGTGTATCATATAAATCAGATAATTTTGGTACGATGTAATATTGTTGGTTTTATGGCGGATAACAATAAATTTCCAAAGAAGTAAAAGTTTGTTATTTATTTGAACTGAAAGTCTTCGAAAATATGATATGTCAGTATATGTATTCCAAACTAGTTTGTCAAAGTAAAATTTTTCCAAAATATCTTGCTGCCAGTTTAATAAATACTTTAATTGCATGGTAAATGCCAATTTTGTCCTGAGTAACCATCCTTTTTCAAGGTTTACTGTTTTAACCTGTTGAGTAAATACAGTTGGGTACAATTTGACTAGGATTGATGCCATTGCTTTCATTTCATGCCTCCATGTATACAAAGTGTTTATGTATTAAAGTATGCATTGTTTGTCTTTCTTCAGGTGCTAGAGCTGTTACCTAAAGACACATTAGAAGCACAGATGGCAGAAATCATTCCTGGATTACTAAGGGTAAGGAACCTGTATATAGACACTTCAATTGGCGGTGTTAACCTTCAAATTGATATTTCACTTTAATGTCATTTGCTGTCAAACTATGTGTTATTTTGGTCCCATTCTTTGAGAGGTGTGAGTGTAATATTTTCTGTCTTCCAGGGATATGATGACCAGCAGAGTACAGTCAGGAAGTCGGCTGTCTTCTGCCTGGTAGCCATTTATCTGAAGGTCGGCGAGGGGATCTGGAATCACCTCACTAAGCTCAACTATAGTAAAGTAAGTACAAAAGCTGTAGAAAAAGCTGTATCAAGCTCAGATAGGTTTTGATGTCTGTAGATGCTGGTGTAATCTTGTTCCTAATCCCTCTTCACATCTATTTTAGAACAAGACTGTGTTAGATTTATTGTAATGCATGTGTATCAGTTTCTTGCCTTCAATCAAACTTGCTTGTTTTGTGTACTATGCAGGATATTTCATTCATTTAAGCAAAATTTCTTTGACATTCGGTGCCCAAAAACACAGTGTATAAATACATGCTAGATGTTAAACAGGTATGGTATCTGTTGTGATCAGTGCAGACATGTAGCTCTAGGATAGCTGATAAAAATATATAAAGGAGTGAGGGAGGATGGAGAAGTTAGTGTTAAAATGTGATATAAACCAGTCACTCAAACTTCCTGTTCCTGCTGAGAGCTCAGAATTCTGGGATGAACACGAGGCAAGGGAAGTCACTCTTGCAGCTTTGATAATCTTGGGTCATTACTGGTTGTTGTATTATCAGGAATTTCGTATTGGAATGCAGGAAACAAGGTTGATGTATTCTGTGTTAAGACAAACTGTTAGCTCATTTACTGTCAGATTACGGAG
Source organism: Magallana gigas (assembly GCF_963853765.1). NCBI lineage: Eukaryota > Metazoa > Mollusca > Bivalvia > Ostreida > Ostreidae > Magallana > Magallana gigas. The sequence goes on from NC_088857.1 coordinate 16,705,903, forward strand.
GGTTTATGGAACACATTAAATCAGGGCTAATATTGGATGATAAATGAACAGAACTTGATATTTACCCTTGTAATCGGTGTGTTGAGAGGATCACACCCAGCCCTGGGAAATCAACACATACATCACTCGGGATATCAGGTTGTTTCCACTAGTTTTTAGTAGAAAGAAGATTACAAATTTTTGTATTGATACTCTTCCAGGCTCAAGTTATCTTGGTGCAATCAGGATTGGATTATCAGTTAGGTTCGTTAAATCTTTGGAGGATTAAGATATTACAACAATTAACAGATATACAGGAAGAGTTATTATTGTTTATACGTTCACATCATTTAAAGGTTTTATTTTTGATTTCTTATCCAGCTATTGAACTCTGAAAATAAAGAGTGAAAGAATTTTCTGACTTTACATTGGGTGTGACCTGAAAGATAAAAGAAAGTTAAATGTTGTCCTCCTACCTTATTCACTGATGAGCATTAATCGACTGTATTGAAATAAGAAATTTTAAGACAGGGTTCTACATAGAATATGAATGACTGTCCTCTATACAAGAGTATTCTTGCAAGAAATGAAAAATTGATTGCACTTTAATGTATGCAAGTAGAAGGGATAATCTCTCCAATCAGACTAGAGTTAAACTCCCCTTCCTCTCACTCTCACTGCACACAAAGTGTTAAATGGTGCTTAGTAGACTTTGAACATTTTCCTTTAATATGGCTTGACGATTTAGTGCCTTTTTATTCGGCATCTCTTGTATTGGAAATCACAAGTCAGTTAAATTTGTATTATTCATTTCTCTGTGAAAAAGAGATAATTTGTATGGTTAGGAATCTGGATTTCATATGTATTTTATATTTAAGCAACAGTCGGGCAATTTTCCATTTAATTTAAAAGATGTTATCAGACACTAGTGGTAATCCATCAAAGAGGTATATTCCAAAGAAGATTTTAATGTCGGCTATTAAATTTGCGGTGAATTGATGTGGGTTTTGTTTTGTTCTTAGATAAGTGTGATGCAGTCTTGAGTGATAAACAATATTATCATTTTTGTGTCAGGGCCATGAGAGCTTCAAGAATTCTTTTTCGTAAATGAGAAGGTGTTAAGAAGAAGGAATACATATTAAATGTGGAGATCAGGATTTAGGCAGCTTGCAGTGTAGTCATACAGATATATCTTAATAAATATATCTGTGTGGTGTAATGTTTATATGTTAATGCTAAGCCACATATGAAAGGGGTAAGGTGTTTGCACCGGGATTTGAACACCACCACAACAGACCACCGCTGAGCCAAGCTTATGGGGTTTGCTCTGTGGAAGGATTGGCCAGGGATTTGAGGGGTAATTGAATTTGATGGAAAAATAAAACTGGAAAATTTTCTCCCCATCTTATGTAATTCCTGACAGAGAGACATTTTCGGGCAATGAAATTGATGTGTGTACTTTTGCTTGCGATGAGTTTGTAAACACAAGATGAGTAGTTTGTTTTACAGAGGCTCTCGGCCTTGTTTTTTGTTTTTGTGTTAGCAGTGAGGGAGGTTGGTTTGATGAAAAGGTGCTGTCAAACGATGCCTCTGGTTAATAACCAAGTGAATACTCACTGTAATCAAAGAGCCCAGCATCCATATTGTGTGTATATAATGGTGTTAAATTCACCAGGAGAACTTTAGGAGTTTGACTTTCAAGCACTCTCTCTCTTTCACACATTCGAATTTCTCCACATTTATATTTTTCAGCTTTGATAGATAATGAATTCAGTTGTTTTTCTCTCCTAGCCATAATTCTTTTTTGGTAAGAAGATGTAAACGATATAAATTTGAAAGAAGGGGGGAAATATTATCACCTCGTAGGTCTCAGTTTACACCATATAGATAGAGATTTGACATAGATGTGCTTCTTAATCAGCTTATTTGACGACTATTTATGCACCTTATCATACACTTGATTATGAAGTCAACATTGAGATGCAGGTGTCCTCTCTGCATCGGAATTTGAATTTGATGCTTTTGAATTTTGTGATCAGAATCGGCTGGAGAGACAAAATGCTGTGACTAGATTTATGGGAATATGAAAATGCATTTTATGAATCTGTAAAGAGTTCAAAGTCGTATGTGAATAGATTAGGATCTGTCGCTTGCCTGCAATATTTTTCATGCCGTATTCCGGTTTAATGGTCCATGCAGTTTTTTTTTATAGCCATTTCTTAAACTTGAAACGATTCATAATTTAGATGATATTCTAGCTGATTCTCATGGATCCGTTCAATGGACGTCCCTTTCAATTTAGAACATTCTTTCATTACTATTTATATTGTTTATCTGAAATCACGTAAAAATCAAAATATTGAAACGATTTCAGACTAAACTGTCTTCATATGAAAAATAAAAACTTACACGAGTGATATAACTTTTATAGCATGGTAGATATCTTTTTTTGTTAAAAGTGTCCAATTAAATTTAGTGCGTGCCTCCACATATAGTTTATGGAGCCCACCTATTACCATTATCAGTGCAGTGACATCAATGTATCTCTTTTCAAAATTTAAAAGATAGAAAATTATGAAATTATGGTCCAATATTTAATACAGCCGGGGTATGACAAATCTCGTAAATCTCAAGTTTTTGTCAGCGATAAATTTCCAAAATTATCTGGGCTGTAATTTTAGACACATCAATAATGTGATTTGTAGTAGGATTAGCAAGTGCAGGCTATTGGAGTAGGTGATATATGATTGTCGTTATCTGCTGAAAGAAAATATATCTCGTGAACAATTTTGACTCACCTTTTGGATTTATGGAATTATAAGACCTGTTTTTTTAATGGATTGATCATATTTCTAAGTGTGAGGTATTTTAACTTTAGCCTAATTTAGTTTTAAATAAAAATTTAGAAATACCTCACACTAGCAACTGGATAATGACCTATAGGGTAACCATGTTTGTTACATTAGGTCCATGTGAAGAAAAAATTGTTTTCTTTCCCTTTTGAATGTTTAAAATAGAGATTGGTAGATAAAAAATCATTTCTGTTTTTTAAAGTTTTTACTAAAATTAATTAGGAACCAAATCTGCAAACAAATGATTTTCAAAAAAAAAAAATTTTTTTGGGGCTCCCAATGTTTATCAAAATATTTCAAATCAGGAGAAAGCAAACAATATTTTAAGGGGGCCTCACCACTTTGTCTCATTATGAAATACTTCTAATTCCTTTATTTTGTTTCAGGTAAAATTATTGAATTTATACATCAAACGAGCTCAGCAGTCTAGTAGTGGTACTTCAGCATCTTCCTTAGATACATGAGACAAGTTCCATAGCAACATGTTACATTGCCATAGAAACCGATGATACCATTCCACAGGAAGAGCTTAAAAGGTTTATTCCATGTGAAAACTTAAAAGTACAACTGAACTGTGTGTCCTTGAGTGAAAATTGTGAAAGAAACACAGCTTTTTAATGGACTCACTTGGTGGTGATAGTTTTAGAGCCAGGATTTGGAGGTCAAGGAGAAATACAGATGTCAAGGACATAACATATCTTCATGGCTTGCATTGTTGAATTCAGCCCGATGTTGGCTTCACAGTACACCGATGAACATTCTATGTGCTTGGCGTCAGAATCCATGTTGTACTTTATCAGGAGTATACTTAATGATATTATTTCTTTTTTTTTCTTTTTTTAATTGTAGTGTGTTCATAAGAAAGAGTGTATTCCCTGACAAGGGAATTAAAAATGACAGGAAAGATGGAGGATCTTCAAGAAAGTAATTAAGGATTTGTACGGTTCTCTGAAAGTTTTTAATGTCTTATTAATAATGTACACCTTGATATAAAGTTATTGACTCTATATATCACACAAAAAATGCTAAAACTATTTAGAGGCACCTCTTAACTATTTAACCTGAACAGATAATGATATTCATAAGTTAAGTTTTCACTATCGTAGCTTGTACTCTTCACCCCAGAGACATAATCACATTTTGTGTTGGACAATAGATCACAGTTATGTTTTGTAGACCTGAGTCAGTAAAATGGGTGTATTCTACAACTGTACTAGATGAAACGAAAAAAAATGTCATTCATGTAATTTTTTAAAAATCATCATGTAACAGAAATGGGTGTGAGGCCAGTATTTGAACAAGTGATTAAAAAATCCAACAAGGGGAGCTAACCTATTGTTATAGGACCTATCAGGGGAGCTCATCCATTATTGTAGGATCTATTGTAAGCTTATGAATGCTCAGTGTATGAAGAAAGAGACAGAAAAAAATATATTTAAGCTGTTCATGAATGATTTGTTGTCAGTTTATTGGTTGTTTGCCTCAACTTGGCTTTTGATATGGGTGGGGCTTGTGTTGGCCCAAGGAACAAAAGGGAAAGAGATAAGAAAACCCATTCAGTATTGTAACAGTCTTGTGTTAGAGGAAAGGAATTTCCTTGTGAGGAAATGAAGTTGGCATACAAATCATGTTGGAATTCTTCTAAGCATTGAAATTATAATGAAATTCAGTTAACTGTGTCTTTCAGGTGTAAAAGAATGAGATTGGTTGGTCTGTATGGAGATTGCATGTTCTTTTTGTCATGTTATGTCTTGTAGTACTGATAGAGAGAAAATAATTAACATATTACAAATATTCCAAAGACTGTTATTCTTGCCAATCAGATTTTTTTTTTCTCAAAAAAAAAAGGTAATAATTTGTCTCATAGTTGACTAGAATAGAAGTTTATAGGAAAGCAACACAGGGTCATGAGTCTTTTAGTCTCACAGAAATTTCTCTCAAGTGTACATGTAGGCTATGGAAGCAGAGTAAACTTGACAATGATGTAGAGAAAAATGTAGATTATTATGTTAATGGTATATTCAGTGTATCATACATATTTTTTTTTAACCTGAACAAAATATTATAGGGGTTTGTTGTAGGACTTTTTACTGTGTATACAAAAAGTGGTGTTTTTCACCTTATCATTGTTTTTTATCATTCATTCTCATATAATTGTCTCCATCTTGACACTTGTATAGATCAGCTTACAAAGGAAGTTCTCAGACAAATCTCCGCGAATCGAGGTTCTCAATGAAAAACTCTTATGCACAATTTGCATGTAATATTACATTTTAACCCCAGATATCATAAAGTTAACCTTTCATGAAATAGAAATTTGATCAGAAAGGTTTTTTGGCTTAAAGAGAGGAGCCACTGTTGTGAAATTATTTGTTGTTGTGTCTGTGTATAAGAAATCTTGTCTATCTTGTGTAAGCTTGTTCCCCAGACCCTCAGGTTGGTCAGAACCAGTCCAGGGTCAGGGAGTCAATGTCATGTGTGGGTTGTGTCGACATGCATGAGTTGTAAATGCTTTTGATGTACAAATCTTAATTAATTATAATGTGTATAACTTCATCTATGAACAACATGACTGACAAGAATAAAGTCATCATAAAACGGGACATGCTCTTTTTTGTTTGTTTTCTTGATATACTGTAGTGTTAAAGGTCAATGTCAGTTTACATTATATGTCATAGGGCTGATTGAGAAAAAGAGCCCAGCAAAACAAATGTAAGCAGAAATAGCTTTAGCTTCTACAAGGTTTATAAATGAATGACCTTGACCTACAAAGTATATTTGACTGCTAGATAATTACTATTATCTGGAAAATAACGCAAGACTTGGTTAAGCCCATCAATAATATCACACAGTTATTGCTAATGATGGGTGTTTAATTCTGACGTTAAACATGTACCATATATGCCAGGGAAAGACTTCTGTTGGTAAATGCTAGTGAAGCATTTTCAACCTGTATATGTCATGTGGGTACAATTTAACTAGGTGGTAAATATTAGCCTTAATAAGATTCAATTAGTATTTTCTATCCACAAGTCAAGTAACTTAATGGGTGATACACTGCAGTCCAATTTGTTAATCGAGACATTAAAAGAGATGCCTTTATTGATTAGATTGATCGATTGTTGTTTAACATCCAGTTCGAGACTATTTGACTCGGCGAGATTTCACCCATATTAACCAAGAGCCACGTGATCGTTGTATGGCCCCTAAGAGAGGAGGAACAGCGAGGGGCCTTCGTCATACCAACGTCTGCTAATATACGTTCTGTGCCAGCAGCTATCGCTTCTTTAGCAAGAGTGTATTATTAAGCAACACAATTACTGCTTACTGGATGCTAATTTCGGGGTTTTCACGTATTGGGATTGAGCTCAAGAACACAAGGTCTGTTTAATGACGATGTTTAACACTACAGAGGAAACTATACATTTAAAAATGTTTTGGAGACCTTACATGTAGCGTAAATGTAAAGGTTTGGTTGTTCATACGCTGGTAAATGACGTCATTGGTTCGAGAGACAGATCCTCGCATACATCGTCATGTTTTTACTGGGCGGAACGTGCCGTACGGTGCATAAAGATTAAGTTTTAATGCATTAACAATGTAAGTTATGGAAAGTGCTGGGAACCCCCAACAGCAGCATCAACAATCCCACTGCACATGTATAACACAATAATAAAGTGAACAATTCATCTAGGGTTTTTTTTCTGTACTTTATTTTAGGGAACAACTGGTCGATGAAGAAAAGGGATAAATGAATTTTTAAGTCATTCGTGCAAATGTAGCTTGCAGTGGTGGTTCTTTATATTTTCGTTTATATGATTTCGAGAATACTTTTATTTAAAGTAAATATATAAATTTTAAAGTTCAAAATTTAAAAAGATGCATTGAAACTCATAGATGGTTACGCTCATAAGAGGATTGGATGTATTTTGTACAGCTTTGTCTTTGAAATGAAGCTTCATACTATAATGCAACCCCAGATATTATAGATGTACAATAAATATGATTTGAAATTAGCAGTTTTATTGTTTCGTACATCGTCTAAGAATGTAGAGATGCTGCCTAAGAAGTTATTGAGTTTTAAAAGAAGCCAAAAGCAAACAAAAGCACTTTTATTGTAACTTATCTCTTGTGGTTACTTTACGGTTCATGACAACATTTGTTAATTAACCTAGAACCAGACTATGTACATTAAAATGAGTTTAATACGAACACGGATATACCGAAATCTTGGATAAAGCGGACTCTCCGGCTACAATTTTAACTATTTATGGTTTTAACGCTCTCGTATACATAACGAGTCATGAAGTGAAAAATAGCGAAATCTTCATTTTCTTTATAACAAATTGTTTGTAATTTAAAATATAACAATATAAGCTGGCTTAATTAAGAATGTTTTTGCATTAAATGCACCAATTAGCATATATATCGTAGTCATACAGAAGAAAACATGTATATTACGAATTCGCTTTACTTATTTTAACGAATTTATTATAAAGATATTTAAAGAAGTTATATCAATCTAATTGTCCATAGGACCACAGACTTTTCTCTCTTAAAGAACGTCCGCCTGTTTGAATGATAAAGTGTCAGTTGCTTTTGAAAACCTGAGTGATTGAGCCGGACGAAAATTTCTATATCAGTATTTTTTTTAAAATGTGGACCCTGAAATTAACAATTTTTCAAAAAATGATTGCTTTTCATTTCTTTTATCGGTAATATCAATCTTTCATCAGTTCAAAAATTCAGGGAAGTCAATTTTGAGGCGCTGGAATTCCGCAGGATTTGATTTCTGTCACATATATCTCACTTTTCACTCCGCTCCCCCGCTGTTTGAAAGTTTAATGGCGCTGATATATGCCATTAATTAATTTCCAGACACTTATTACTCTGATGCCTTTTTCTATCAAAATAAATTCATGTAAACGTTAAAAGCAAGCATCGATATCTCTCGTGTCTATTGTTGCATGAACCAATTTTTACTGGTACCCGGTTGTAGCCATAGAGAGCAATGGCTACAGATATGGGGGGAGTCTATGGACAGTGTTTGAAGTTAACTGATAAAGATCGGCCAAGAACATTCACATCATAGTCTCGTCAGTTGTGATAAAGGCATTTTTCAGCTCGGTCGCCTCTCGTAATGAAAACGATTATCTCACACTGCGCAGGTTAAATTATCTCTTTATAACCGTCTATCATCTCCTATCACTATCGCCACATCTCTGGCCATTAGACTTTTCACAATGGCTTTACAAATTTCTCTTTCACTTAAAAGCTAGCGAACATTTGTTCAGCAGTTGGGTTGATCTGTCAATTTTTTTTTCACCCGCTTATCGACGGGGTACTTCCATGCATCCTTTTCCCCCATAATTTTTTTAACGTCTGTACTAGCCTATACGAAAAATTCAAGTAAAGAATTCCAACATTGGTGATTAAATTCAGTACAATATTATTTAGTGGAGAAAGAATGATTGATAGGGTAGAAAACTTATCCTTATAACTGAGGTAAGAGGGGTTGAATTTCTGGTCGAGTTTACTATTACGAGGCAGAACAATTCAAAAATACCGTGATTTTGATCACATGCATCAACTCGCAGACGACAATTGGTTGATGACGTGTTAACTAACAGGAAAATCCTTTTTCATTTTTTGTAAGGAAAAATGCCATCGACCGCCGATTTCGAGGAACTTGCTGGTGAAAATTTGCTGATATGCCAAGGACATTTCTACATTGTTCGCGTGATTTTCTTCGCACTTCTAAAAAGGAAAATGGAGAATTTAAGTTGCACTTTTGAAATATCATACTTTTAAAATCGAGCGAATTCTGCTCAAAGTTATTCCAATAGTGCAAAAATACAGGATATATGAAATTAATTGAATAATCGCTCTGTGTTTTGTATTAAATGATGTCGTAGTAAAAAAATTATCAATGTTCTATCAGGATAGCTTGTCGTTACACTTTAAGAGATACTAGTGCGTTAACTGCAATAAAAAGTCAAGTTAAATAAAATTCAACTTTACGAAGTTAATATCTGGGGTATATTTCATAACCTATTTTACTTCAAGTCGTTACCATAAAAGTATGAAGGGGAGATATTTTTCTGGAGATAAAGAATCTTTCAGATTTGATTATGCTTTTAAATTGCAAAAATTAGATACATAATAGTATTACCTTTCTTGATACATATGCATCGTATATTTTTTTCCCAACAAAGTGTAAGTCTTATTAAAAAAATATGTCAAGTGTGAGGTACAAGATGTATATAGTTTAGAATATATCTTCACCCAATTCTTCTTCAATATTAAGTGTTTCTTTCCATCTCTTGAGCAATAAAAAAATTGTTGGCCGTTTGTGAATGAAAACTCAGCAAGGAGTGACGAATGTGAAATAGCAAGAGACAGAATCGTTAGATAATCGCCGGGAATATAGAAATTTAATGTTTCTTATAATCTTTAGCCCTGGCTTAGGCATGCCAAAAACCCGGGGGACAGATAGCTCGCTATATTTCAGGATATATCGGTAATATCAACAGGAAATATAATAATATTTTCGTAAGCTTTAGGTGCAAATGTAATATTGAAAACCATTCCGATGGTAATTTTTAGTACAGAAATAAAATTCTTCTCTCGCCACCTATGTTGAATGGCACACGACTTTTCATTTTGATATAAGTGACTTGGACATATTCACAAAACTGATAAATATCTATGTTTTTCCCAATTAATACATTATTGGCAATAACCTATTCATCATGACCTGTACCGCGGTTCATTGTTTTAGGTCCGATGGAACTATTAGATAATGATTATAGAACCATTTTTTTTTTAGTATAAAAATTCCAATATATCTTGAAAATCACCACATTGTACTCTAAGAGAAGATATACAACGAACCAAATTAATCATTTATGGAAATCATGCATACAGTTTTATCACAAGAAATTTAGAGTTTTCAAAAATTACTGCACCAATTAAGGATACTCAAAGTTTAAATTTTAAGTATAGATTTTTTTAAAAACTCCTCAAACTTGTGCAATCTTGAATGATGTGGCTGTGGTTGTTCAAACTGAACCGGTTTTCAAACCTATGAATAGTTAACAATAATCAATAAACAAGAAAATTTAATGATACTAAATATGCAAATATTGTCATAAATATTCAAAAGCTCATTTGATATTCATAGACCCCCCCCCCCCCGCGCACAGAAATCAATTTTTTTAAAACAACTTTTCAGCCATGATGAAAGATAAATAAGATAATAATTAAGACAACAAAAACACAAAGGTTAAATATGATATTGAAGACAATAAAAAAGTTTACTATAATATCTAATCAACAGATATATCATTTAAACCCCCACCCCCTACAAGATGGGCCACAGCGTGCTTTTAAAAGCTCTTACTTTATGTACAAATTCGCGTGCAGTCAAACAAAAATTCTTTGATTTTTACCAACCGCAGTGTATGTTTGCCGCTAGCTTTTTCTCTCATCCATATCTGTGATGCCCTGTGCATTTTTTAAAACAATTGTTTTTTAAGCGAGCATCGTAGCATCTGTTTCGTCTTGACACCTGTTAAAGTACTGGAAAAAGAACATGAATTAAAACGTTTTGCACACCCAACTCAAGAAAATGTCGATGGAATATTTTGTTAACACTTAAAGAATACACGAAACAATGTGCGAAAGCGTTGTTATTTTTTTTCCTCCTGCATCTTAAGAAAATGACTCATAGGAAAATATTCTCATGAAGTATGTCAGGTTATTTGTTTTGAAACAAACTTTTAAAACACCGCCATATCAGCATCTCTCTTAACATTAAAGATTGTCGATATATACAAAGTTTTTATTCCACTCTATGATAAATTCGTGTTTTTGTATTTCATTTATATATTATTTTACTTGGGTGGTCTAAAAACATTTATTATTTTTTAATACTAAACCATTCTCCAAAACCTACCTTCGATTCTATATACATCTGTTTTACTGCTGTATAGGTCCTAATTTTAGTAGTCGTGACAAAAACTCGATATTGAAATCTTCGTACATGAAACATTTATAGATATTCATTCCAAAAATTCAATTATTGTACCCACTTATATTCAGATCTAAGTTGTTCAATATATTTAAGTATAACAGCAGAAAGTATTCCATAAAAGTACATTTATATAAATAGTATGTGTGTTGAACTGAAAAAAAAATTTATCAACCGTTGAAAAGGCCTTGTATTCAAGGCAGCATTAATCATCAATGTTTGAAGTAAAAATAGGATTTCTTTCCAAAAATTTAAAATAAAAATGAAAGATTTATCTCCAGTTTAATCTTTAAAGTCTCATCTTAGCGAAATGTTAGAAAATATGAAAATGCCTTTCAACAAGAAAATTACTCTCGCTATTACTTTAGGAGTCTTCACTACCTTATCACCTTTTGTGTAAGATTGTCAGTGAAAACACATTTTAAAAAAACCTGCATATGAATTCCTAAATGATAATCTAATTCAATGTCAATTCTCGAGGCAGGACTTCAACCATGGAACATCATATCTAAAGATCTCTGGAGGGAGTGTGTCGATCAGAGGAAACAGCCAATGCGCGCTCGGGTGTACGGGCGAGAGAGAATTATGAATGGTATTAAATGGAACTCGACGCTGTTCTACTATCATCATAGGACTAGTACCCGAGATGTCAACTTCATTAATTCATTTCTCAATTAACGGTTAATGAGGAGAAAACCGAAAAATGGATTTTATTTAGTTTTATGGAATTTTAATTCAATGGTGCCGCCGCTATCTTCGGTATTTGAAAGCGGAAAAAAAAATATGTGAGTTGATTTTTGGTAGTTCGTTTCTTTCAGAGAAAACTTCAATATACTTTGTGAAAATCTTTGAAGATAAGACAAAACTGTGATTTTTCTGTTATAAAAATATTTATTTGTGAAGATTATAATTTTGTCACTCTACTTTGAGAATTATTTTCATCTCATGATGAAATATGATCTCGTATACAAACGCAATATTATTTACCCTGCCGCTTAAACAATCCACCCGACACCTGAGATTTGCCGATCAGATATGTGGCTCAACAGACATCGACTCAATGGATTAATATTAACATATCTTACATTGTTGGAGGTTGCGTTCTTGACACAAGGCTGTATTCTATTGCTAAATGGTTGGACACCAATGTCCGTTTACAACCGAACGCTCCTAGCAGACGTTGTCGTTTCCGGTTTCGTGCATGAAACTTACAAGGACTTCCGGTCCCAGGATTTGACGTACAGTGCCAAAATAGAACTGGTTACCGTTTATAAAGGTCAGGAACTGGTCGACAATCTGACTTCTGTGGCCAAGAATACATTTGTCATCAGTAATTTCGGGGATAAGAAAATGTGTTATGCCGACATCCAGGAGAATGAAATGTACATATTGTTTTTGACGGTGTACAAGCGGCGGCTGTCAGCCAAGTATGATGATATCTTCGGCGCTGCCACCGAACTCACAAAACCCAGGGAGGAAGAGATACTCACTCACTTAGGTACGTTGGTCATTTCTCCATTTCTACCAATAAAACTCAACTGCGATCTGGTTCACCCATCTTTACAGCATGACTTACATATCCACCAAGCGTTAGTTATTGACCCCGGTATTTTTTTTTATTCTTAGAGTACGGGAAAAAATGCGCCCCTGCAAAATACCCCCCCCCCCTTCTCTCTCTGACCAGTAGTTTAGCAAATAGTGAAAACGGATGTTATGAAATTAAAGTTGTCAGAGTTTATAGAATTTGAGTAAATGAATGCTGTCAATGTCTAGAAAAAACTATGTCCATGTACAAAAACACGCATTTTTTCTATCTCGTGCTCCTGTTAACCTACTCATATCTTCTGATACATTTCTGAACATGATCATTCTATACTAATGTGCGATTATGCATTGCCAATCGCTGAGTTCATTGCGGCGAAATATAGCCATTTAATGCTCAAAAAATCGAACTGTGCAAATATTGCACCTTGTAAAATTAAATAAACATTTTGGCTTTTTTCTAAAGTGTTGAGTAATTGAAATTTAAATGTTAGGATAATGTAAAGAAGCCAAATGTTTTTGAAAATCAAGTGTGTAACATCAGGTCAAATTATCTGTTTTATAATACCTCCCTTAAACTTGGCAATTACGTATTGAGAGATTTGTACCTCAACAACGCTAACATTTCTGAATCTGATTTATGAAAATAAATCTCAATCACCCGAGTCTGGGAGAATTTCAAACATTACTTAAAACACGAAAAATGTTTACCAGTTGCCAAGTAATTTCTGTTCTTTTGTATTGTCTAACTGTAATTAGCGATTTTTACTCATTAGTCACTTGAAGCACCAACAGGTTAAACTATTGATAAATGAATGTCACCCAAATTCTTGCTTCCAATTTCGCATACTGATTAAGATCGGTTATTATAACAAGAAAACTGAAAATATACTTTTGAAATTGAACTCTTTTGCAAAAACATAGAATGGAGAGAGAGAGAGAGAGAGAGAGAGAGAGAGAGAGAGAGAGAATTATCTCTGTTAATTACAGATTCCATTTTGACTTTTAAATTGTATAATTTTTAGCTTGATGTGATCTCCATGTGTAAGGTTCATGTAACGAAATTCCCCTCAAGTGACTAACAGCTAACCGAAAGAAAGACTTGAGAACTGATCAAATATCCCGATTATTTATGCCTATTGACAAATATTTACCTTTTTTCAATGGAAAATCTTTTAAATCGCAAGAAAACATTGATACTTTTTTGCAATTATATGACGCAACAACGATATATGCACAGATAGGATTTGGGGGGTCAGAAAAATGGAGAGAGATCACGGTATCAGCACTTGCTGTCTTTGATTTGGAAAGTTCGGCCAGATTGATAGGAAGTTTTGGATACTTTTTTTTCCTTCTAAATGTAGAACAACCTTGGCCAGTCGTTAATGATATAGATCTGGTTCTTTGACATTGAGATAATAGCCTCTAAACCTCACAAATTAAGGATATGATTTCTAATTTAGGCTATCTCAATCTTCATAGAGATCTAAACAAACTTAATCGTCTCGTAATAATGAGAATTTTTTTGGTATGACCCTTTATGTAAAAGTATGAGTAATTGTTAGGAGTAAGCCTAATTTCCCCTCATAAATATGAAGAATATGTTTTCAGAAATGTTTCAGAAGAAAAGAGAGAGAGAGAGAAAGAGAGAGAGAGAGAAAGAGAGAGAGATTCATTGAAATTGAATGTGGCGGATCACTGCCTGATTTGCGATGTTTGATTAAGTCTGGGTTTTTTTCTGATTTGCAAGGTTTATGGAGTTGGACTCCGGCGTTTAGTTTAGCTTCTGTTTGGTCTGGGATCTGGGGGTCATAATTTCGTGCTCATAAATCGCCGGAATTCGAACGATCGAAAAGGCCAATTTCATACCTTTATTCAATGAAAATTGATATTTAATTCGATAAATTCTTAGGTAGTTATCTATGAAATTGATTTTTAGAAAAACCTTATCAGCCGATTTGATATATATAGATCATAAAATACAATTTTTTCCCTGTCAATATCGGCCGGATATTTACCGGAATATTATTGGAGGATTATCAGTTAGTTTGAAACATCAGGTCACACATAACTAGGGGGGTTAAGGCGATCTATGTCCCCCCAGGTTTTGTCCGTTGCGACAAGATTGTCAGTGCTGAACACTTGAATCAATCCCCCCGTGTGTCCCCGGTGACTGGTTTGATGGAAAATCGATAAAACGAGCTCTGTTAATCATAATCTTAACGACATTGTCGTCAGTTATTATCTATATTTAGATGATAAGTAAGATACAAAATATTAGAAAAAGGGCATACGACGTTCTAGACATAATATCTTTTTTGAACATTTGCCTGTCAGCAGAATTTTTTTAACACAAAATTTATGGCACAATTTTAATAAACGTGACATATATTTGATATCCTATCGTTGGTTTTTTGTATTTGTCAACCTTGAAGTAAGAAAAATCTTAATTTAATCGTTAAACCACAAGAACTGGCGAAATGAAAACCACATATACACCAGTTCACATATACTGTACTCAAAATCCCCCGTGTGAAACAGCGGGTATAAGAATTCATTGGGGGAACAACATAACGATAAGATTTTATTTCCATTTCTTTTTTTAGATTTGGAAATGCTGAAAAATCGTAATTCAATTGTTCTAAAAAAAATTCCTATGCATACGAGTTTAGTATATGTAAAAGTGCAGCAGGCGCATAGTTTTTAACAAGTTAAAATTTTCGTCCTGCAAACAAAATATGTGATTATAGTATATTTTGTATGGGTATCAAAGATTATGTAATATGTTCAATATTTATTTTATAAAGAAGTACTAATTGTATCATCATTAGATTTTCTCAAATGTTACAAAAAATTGTTATAGAAAATAGATCTTTTATATTTTAAATAAAAAAAGTGCAAGTAGAATGATAAATTATCTTGATTTTTTAGTCCTAATGTTACTCACACATGACATACACTCCATGAAAAAATAGTTGCCAATTTAATATATTTTAAATCAATCATTTAATTATGGGCAAAAAATCAAAACTAATCAAATGATTTTATTAAAACTATGACACATTCATTAAAATATTTTTGTGTAAGAAACGATGTAATATTTGATTGATTTGAATCATCTATGAATATGACACAGTTTGTATCAATCATGAACATGATACATTTTGCATCAATCATGAATTTTTTATTATTCAACATGCATATTTTATTGTATCTTTGCAAACGTTGAACAGTGCTTGAAAAGAACGTTATAAAGTTATTAAGGTTTTTTTAATATTCAATTTCAAAAGAAAATCACGTTTATGTCTCTGTATATTTAGTAAAAGAATATTGAATCAGCAAAGTAATGCACTCAATTTGAATGAAATGCATTTATTACCTACATGAATAAATTTACATGTAAAATTCAAAAACTCCTTAAGACATTTCAAGTCCCCTTTACAATACTTTTAACCGCGGGATTAAATACTCCTTTAAGTGATCTACAATTAAAATTTTATAGAGAAATAAATTCTACCCCATCCTCTTAAAATTACCCAGCGTATGATCAGAACAGCTTATTTAGCGGAGATCATGCCATTTATCGCATGATAGCCAGTCGGATTAAGACAGCCATCTTTTGTATGGGTGAGGGATTGATAGCGGGTGACCAATGGACATATAATTATTTCTTCAGTGCGGGACAGTTATTAACTATTTGCATTGTTTGTTCACAGCGGTTCATTACAGCTTGATCTGTGAATCCGGAGCTTGAATTTCAGAAATCTGAATAGAGTATTGTAGCGATTTATTTTCCACAAATATCCACATTTCAGAAGTTAAGAGTTTTCTGTTTAAAGAGATGACTGGGTGTTATTGACTTGCGTGGTTTCACAATACTCTTCTTCTCTTGTTATCATCTGTCAGTTGGTCGTCTGTCATTCTGAAATCACTCATATACATACAATATAGAATTAAACGCTAAAATGCATCTCTTAAAATGATATTAAACAAAAAAATCCAAAATCAAACCTCTAAACAAGCAAAAAAACCACACCACAAAACAAGAATTCAAAAAATGCAAAAATGAACAAAGAAAAATGAAATTGTTAATGCGAGTTCCTGTGCAAAAATGAACAACATCCACGCAGTGTTAGAACAAATGTACTTAAATTAAAAAATGTTAAAGGGTATTCTATTATCTGATCAATGATTTTAATCAATTGATTGAATCAGATATCAATGATTATAAAATGCCAAGGACAACCGGCCATAGATTTAACCAAAAAGCTTAAAATATAACAAGGACAGATTTTCTTCATCATTGAACAATACAGTAGCATAAAAAATTATATTGGCTTCATTTACGGGATGTCGTAAAGCGAGTTTTTCAAGATGGGTGGCAGTGACTCAATAGACCTAAGTAAACTCCTTAATAAGCCAGGAACAAAACGGGTCCTCTCCCCGCCTCTGAGGTATCCCTCCCCCTACATAGTGAGTATTGTGTCCCCTACAATGATGTTCCTTGTGTGACCCCTGTCGTGATCTCAGCAGACGACAGTTGGTTGACGACACTGCACGGAAATACGTTTTGTACCCGGTAATTAATACGACAAAATGACTTCATTTTCTTGGTCACAATCAAATCCCCCTAGCATGATGCGAGTCTTTAACAGGAATATACTCCTTGGTTAATCCTAAAGTCTGATTTTCTCTTTGCAGGGATCTATTGTTTGAGTGTGGTCTCCTGGTTAATGTAGAGTTAAGCGGCATTTAACGCTTTTCAGACCAGTTTCCTGTACCCAAGATTTGTTTTTAATTTAACCCTCGTATACCAAGCGGAAATGATAAAAAATGTGGAACATTCGCAAAGTCTTTCAATCCTGTCACCTTACTATTTCTTTTAAAAAAATAAAGAATTGAAACCAACCTTTGTCATTCCATTTAGAGACCCCTTTCTTAAAGTAGAATTGTTCTATTTTTTTAGTCGTAGTATAAAAAAAACTTTAGTATTTGAAACAGTAATAATAATACTGAAAACTTACATAAAAATGTCAATATATGTAAGTGTTTTTCAGTATGTCTTGACGATGACATTAAAAATTCATGTATAAATGAATTAATGTATTCTCTCAATACATACTATGTTGCAGCTAACGAACATGGAAAGCTACACGACACTGCGCAATTTTTTTCTATCAATATTTCAATGCAAAAGTTTAGGTTCCATGCAAATTTTATTATTAATTTCACGCCGTCCTTTTTATTTTCAAACTTTTGGTAATTGATGTCTAAATATAAAATTTTATGTATTTCCAAAAATTGATTGAAAACGAGTTTTCAAAAACATCAAATATTTTGGCAAGGAGAAAATCATACGAAAACGAGGTGCTTGTTGATATCAAACCGACTCTACGGGTGTCTAACTAAAGAGTACATTCGCAAGGTGTAAAAATACCCGGATGTACACAGTTTTTGTGTAGACAACCTCCCAAATTCTGACAATATTTATATCCTATTCAGAAATACTTACAGACTATACAGCATCAAATATTTATTTAGAAAATTGTAAGCTAACAAGGTGTTGGAAAATCGTATAGAGATGTGAGAAATTAATCAGATTTCCCAATATTTGTCTTTTGTCCTTTCCTTTGGTTGGATTACATAGAACGTTGCAGTTGTGTGTGATCCCCATAAAATTAAATATTAAAGACACCATGGAACCTAATCCTAATCAAATGATGCAAAGTTAAGTTTTCAAATTCTATTTCAAGATGTTTGTTTTAAAATAAAATTGTCAAGGTTACGAAAATACATTTTCCTCTTGCACACTTCCAGTGATGCAAAGGTTTTTTTATGCTGTTTTTAACCTTTCAAACTCCAGAAGAGCATCATTTCATGCCTCTGTTTTTGCTCAATCAGAAATAGTAAATTTTTTAGAATTGGTTTATTTGATTATCTTGTCAATTTTGAATCTTTTTTAAGCTCATATTTTCCATGTGTTTCAGAGGGGTCACGACTTTGAATTCTGTTTTTTTTGTTGGAGAGAGAGAGAGAGAAAGAGAGAGAGAGAGAGAGAGAGAGAGAGAGAGAGAGAGAGAGAGAGAGAGAGAGAGAGAGAGAGAGAGAGAGAATTGTGTGCGAGTCTTCGCACCCCTTTTGGCTTCCTCTGTTTACTTTGTCAATCAGGGTCCCCCTTCCGGAATGTCACGCATGCGAAAATCAATATTGATCAAAAATTCTTAAATAATTGAACAGTAAATAAACATTAATTGGAATTTCGTACAGTTATTTAACCTGTTTAAGGATAGATTTATAAGCAAATAAAGTTTATCGGCTTAGGGGTCTCATCCCGATAGCTCTAACGCTGGCAGGTTTACCAAACATCGGTGAGAACCGCCACATTAAAGAAGAACATGATATCATCTCCATGAAGTTTACGTGTCAATATTTATGTAAAAGGATTGATCATTCCAAAGTTCTACAGACATCAATAACTGTTGTGAGACACGATAGTTTTATAGTTTATCAAAACAATTTTTTTCATTTTTCTTAAAAGAGTATTTTGGAAAATTTTCGTAATCTTCAGAAAAGGAAACTATTTTAGAAGTAGTATTTATCTGTTTCTGTGAGCTAAAATTACTCTAATCGAGAAACTATCATGAATGTTCACGAAAACCAGACGTGATATATTGATTAAGACTTAGTTACATAATATAAGTGCATGCATATAACTGGCACATATATATTTTCAGACTTTCGTAGACACTACAACTGCAAGTTTCCAATTTTAAGGCAAAAACTTAACTTTTTGTTTCGCAAATTATCACAAAGAGGTATTTCGAATTTCTATTTTGATTCGGTCCATGGAATTTCGTTACTGCTCAGAATGTGGCACATATCTACGATGCCTCCCATGTAATAACATATGAAAGTTAGGTATGAAAATGATGCGAAAAATAGCGGGTAATGCTCACGGAATAAATCCGTCTCTCTGCCCTCGCCAGGCGGCCAGACTTGTGTCGATATTGTCTCATTTTTCTTTGTTGGTCGAAATGGAACTAAAATCTTGAGTAAATTGAAATTCATAAGCTGAATAAACTTCTCTCAAGAAATGTTAGACGCGAATACATTCCGAGACCCCACAGTCGGTTTATAAATGATCTGTGATACATAATTAGTCGAAGCAAGCACTTTAATAGTTAAAACCCATTGGTTTGTATAAATTTGTTGAATGTGAGTTTGACTCCGGTAGTCTTTAGATACCCTACAGACTTTTCAAACGGTTTGTCGCAGTTGAGTAGCATCTTAGCACTTCAAAACGATCTTTCTAATCAAAACAACAACTTTTAAGAGGTCTATTTAAGCTGCTCAAGTGTTTCGTTATATCTCACAAGAGCAATTTAATACTTTTCTCGCCTCCTTTTCTAGAGACGTTTAAACCTTTTTCACCTTCTTTTCAAAAGAGCAGCCAAGTGAAAAATATAGTGCCGCCGATTGGCCGCAGGGCGCGAAGCTGCTTCTGAAAAGATTTGCTCCGTAATATACCAAGAATTTTCGAAATGTCTGGAGGGGAGGTTTAGTTGAGATTAAGTTATTATGGGTTCCCAGTCAATAAATTATATCTTGGTATAATATGTAATATTTCTTTGATCTGTCTCAATGGATTTTTAACTGACCTTCCACTGGCTTTAGATACTTAAAAAATGAGAAGAATATTAAAAGTTTTAGCATTAAAATTTCCACCTCATTTCCTCCAGTGTTTAGTTTGATACAGATTTGCCATTTCAGGTGAATAATTGTTGTTAGTACCATGTTAGGGTGACAAAGTTACTTAGTGGTTTTCACTGATTAATTGCTGTTTGCGAACAACTTTCAATTAGAACTAGAACTACTTTTGTCACTTGATACCTAGTCAAAAGCCTATTAAACACATTTAAATCAAAGCACATTATTTTGAACTCGTACTTTTTTCTAAGTAAGAATATTATTTGACCCAGTCATATGGTCATTAAAGCTTTATCATAATATCAATGTTTTATATCTATTGACAACACAGTTTTATAACAAATCTATGTTGCATGCATTTAATAGTATTTAGAAATATTTTTTGTTCATGACGAGCAGGAATAAAAAAAAGAATATTGTTTCATACGTAAGACAGGATTCGGGTGATAAGATGTAATCTGGATTGTATAGCAAACACCTAATCGATAATCTTGTATTGTAATGATTTTTAAATAATCAAATTGGCACAGCAAAGAACCTGTCGTGATGAGTTAGGTGTAGATGACCACAAAACGGGAACATCTTAAAAAACAGGTATGCCAGATTTACCCAGCCCCTCGAGCTCGTTGCATTAGAGCAAAAGACACAAGAAGCGCATACGTGTTCCTCCAAGTTAGCGGAATAACTGTCCCAACGAGTTTCATGACACTTAATATGTCTCTGTCAGATCAGGGATCCGATAAGGTCCCTTATCAGTGGGATATATCTATAGATTATCACACGCGAAATGCCTCTGTCAAATGTCTAAAGACAGTTAAGGTTACAAACGGTAGACATGTGACGTAGATGGGACAGGATAACTACCCAGTCACGTGACAGCGCCATTCATACTGCTAATCATGGAGCAAGTAATTAAAAAACATAATTTGACAACTTCCGAATCGAGCACCTGTGAATTTTGTAACCAGGGTCATTCACAAAGATGATCAAAGATACCCTGGGACAGCGTAATAAAATGCCAAGCACTCAGAGCACGTAAAAAACAAAACACTGTAAGGAACCTTGATTGTTTTTGGCAATATTTATAATTCATGATATTTTTATTGGAGCACATTGCTTCTTTAAGTTTGTAGAAATATGAAGTATGATCGAGTAACAATGTATGGGAAAAAATAGCACATAGATAGTCATACTTATTACAGCAAATTATAGTACATTGGCGAGTTTGATATTTAGTATGTAAGACATGCAGTTATGGCAAATTATGATTAGAATATTTTATGTTTATATTAATTCAAGTATACTGGCTTCTTCAAGTAAAATGTGGTGTTTATGTATGTTATAGTAAAGTATTGTGTGAAATAATTGTTAATATTATTTAGAACCATTTTAACAACCTTGGACTTTCAGTAGGACGTAGCTATCTATTTCTTGCGACAAAAGAAGTTAAAAATGACGCGGTTTCAAGCGAAATATGCACCGATTGCGTAGTCTTAGCTCAAAAGCCAGACAAATCGTGTTCATTTCAGAGAGCCATAGATGAGTGGCTGACAATAAAATAGACAGGCCTACGTCACATTGCTGTTTAACACAACTACCCAAAGTCCAAGCTCTTGTTAAAATGGTTTTAAGTTGTAGTTAAGATTTCTTTTCTGAATTCCCTCTCCGTGAGAAAACTTGTATCATGCATTTACTTAAAAGGAATAGTTGTAGTAAATTATTGCTTTGTTTTACGGATATTTTACATTAGTATATTGTAATGATTTGGTAAATTATACTGGGTTGAAAAGATACAAAGAGTAAACAATACGTATTTTCAGTGAATTAAAATATATGAAAAATATGAAAGAGTGTGGTTTAAAAAGTAGAGAAAGTTCAATTAAAATATAGAAAAAAGAGGTTTTAGTAATATTTGTACCATTTCTGTTTATTGTCTAGTTTAAACAGTTGAAAAATTGAATACTGTCATATAGTTTAGCCGTAACAATTTACTCGGTATCCCCCTTAATGACAAATATTACCCCTACTATAGCATTATTAGCTGTTAAAGTACAGTAGATGCTTCAGAAAGAAAAGGCCAATATCTCTATTCAGCAATACAAAAATTCATATCGGTCGTAGCAGAATGCCTGCATTATGATTTTTAAAACTTTTTTCGATATAGTGTCATATTTGCGTTTTAAACATTCTTTTTGAACAACCCTCGACTGTTCATTTCTTTTTTATCTGTTTAACTTAGCACTCTATTATACATAAGCTTCGTTTAGTAAGGTCATCGCTCTTCTACCAAAAAATAGATAAATATATTTAAAAAACTGTTCTTCGTTGTATTGCTTGCATTTGGTCATTTTATAAAAATACTTCTTAGTTATACAGTTTATTCCAATGGTAACTTTATACATTAAGGTTGGAATTTCTGGTCGCCATGGGAATCCTGCAGCGCCACCTGTGGGGGAGGAACTCAGGTCAGACGACGGGGCTGCAGCACTCCAGCCACTTCCTGTTCGAGCGAGGCTTCAGAGAACAGAGCCTGCAATGGTTTCTCATGCAAAGGTAACACACGAACAACAGACTCCATATAAAAGAGTTTCAAAAATACATAATATATTGCATAAATCTGTATCTACAATTAAGGAAAGTATAAATTAAATTTTTTTGGGGTGTTTTGATGGTATACAAGGAATAGAAAGGTTAATTTCGTCAGATGGTTGATTACATAAATTACTTGTAGAACTCGGTCCCTCTATGGTGACATTTCCCACTTACATGCACATGCACGTACTAAGTATTACATCTTCAACCTTTAGTGGAATTTCGTTTTGCTGTGTTAAGTAAGCTTTCGAGTGATCTCGAGTCATGTTTATGGACTGTTTATTCTGTATACTGTTGTTTTAGGAACCACAGATGTACTCCAAGCATTAGGACTACCAAAGTTCCCTCACGGTGTTTCTACAGATCTCAATAGAACTTCGGCTTACATTGTAAACAGTGAAGCTAATTTATACATCCCGCTCTCCGACCTCTACAGAGGTAAATTTCCGAAGGATTTCTCCATATTAATCACTGCCAAGCTTAACACATCGTCCGATGGATATTTATTAACCTTTAGTGATATCATGGGCCAACAGAAAATGGCCATAAAGTATGGCGAAGGACTTACGTTGGAATACTACGATCAGAACGGACTGCCTGGGCCCAAATCTCCCGGATTTAGGGAGAGTCTGAGTGATTCCACTTGGCACCAGTTTGCCTTTAGTGTGGAGGACCAGCTTGTGACGCTGTTTGTTGACTGTGAGAAAGTGAAGTCCCAGTTCTTTGGGCGGGCAAAGGACCCGTATGTAGGGGTCAACCTTATGCTGGCTCTGGGTCCCTACTTTGCGAGATACGGCTCTCCTTTCGAGGTTAGAATATGTTACATACAAGAACCATTTGCATCGTTGTCATACGGTAAAAGACTGGTTTCTATAGTGAAACATTTAAGACAAAAATGGAATAATAAATGAAATACATATAAAATTTCATATGGACTATTTCGTTAACCGTTCTATAGATACAGAGGCTGGAAAACTTGTAAGTAAAAACATCCTTTAAAACGATATGTTTATTGATATTTGTTCGTAGGGCTCCATCCAGCAGTTGGTAGTTGCTCAGGACCCTTCTGCAGCCGAACAGCAGTGTTCGACCAAACTTCAGAATGGGGTAAGACGAATTAGTGTCAGACACTGATCTACTGATGTTGTTTTCCATTTCAAAACAACATTGCAGGAGCAAAACCCTTCAAGTTGTCGATGATACACGAGGCGGTTTTCACCGTAAAATATTACATTTTAAAAATTTCCAAATATCGAATTCAGTTCACTTTCTTAATTTTGTAAACATCCTATTTCAACTTCTCACTATGCCAACAGGGCAACAGAAGTGTACGTGAGCAAGCTGTCAAAGACGACAGTCAGGTCAGCACCGCACAGAGGCAGACTCAGTCCGAACAATCCCAGCCGGATAAAACGGATTCCAAACCTGCTGTAAAAAACGCAACCACATCAACACTGAATACTCAAGCAAACCAATGTATGACCACTTGTTGTTTTTCAAAGAAATTAAATGCATTAAAAATAATGATTTCTAACATTAATATCATTACTCGCGAATAAGAGATTGAGAAATAATCCTTTTGAAAATCACATCTTTTCACAGACGTGTATGTTGATTGGTCGGAGTGGTCAACATGCAGCGCCTCCTGTGGGATGGGATTTCAGTCCCGCACCCGTTACTGTGGCAACAATGACCTTGACAATTGTCTAGAAAAAGAAAATCAACTGATCCAAACGAGGCCTTGTGGGGGCAAAACATGTTCTGATAATGCTGTTAAAGGTATCATCCTGAAGTCATTGATGTCAGCTATTATAGAATATTTTCTAAATTAATAATATATTTTTCTTCGTGTGTTTATGTTTATGACGAATATTTTTTATCATTGCAATATTCCTCATTACAGATTGTGCTTCTGTCTGCTTTAATGGGGGGTCATGCAGGTCGGACGGAAATTGTGTTTGTCCCAAAGGTTACAAAGGAAAACAGTGCCAAAAAGGTACTTACTAGTCACGTGATGTCAAATTCAGTTATTCCAATAATTCCGCATAGAACCATTACCATTACAAAAAAGCAGAGCATTTGTTTGGTTGATGATTCAAATATTATATAATTAGGTAATTATTTTTAGCAATATGCAGTCCACGTTGTAAAAACGGCGGGAAATGCGTACGCCCGGGGGTGTGTTACTGTCCCCCGGGCTACAGAAAGCCCACCTGCAAAGGTGAGTGAAAACGTTATTTTTCAAGTATAAATTTTATGTGAAATATATAAATCAATCATAATAAAATACTTCATGCAGTAAGTTTCAAGTAAATATATTATCATTTTATTGTAGGTGGATGTAATATTAAGTGCCAAAATGGAGGAGAATGTTGGAGAAAAAACAAATGCAAGTGTAAAAAGGGTTACAAAGGAAAGGACTGTTCTATTCGTAAGCAACATAATTATTTTGTGCTAAAATATCTTGAAAACGATATAACAGACATTTTTAAAAGATTCATAGATGTATGCTACATGAATGTAAACCGATTTGAATTCATAGTTTTATGTTTCACTAACAGCGGTCTGTCGGCGCAAGTGCAGTAATGGCGGTAAATGTGTAGCACCAAATAAGTGTTCATGTCGGCGGGATTACAAGGGGAGACGATGTCAAAAAGGTAAAGTGCATTTCGTGTTTTTTTTATAATCCTTGACATCATTCTTGGAATGAAATATCCCGTCATCGAGATAAAATACTGTAGATTCCCGGAGGAAAAAAATAATCACGAAATATTTTTGTCACAGTTTTTTGCGATTCATCGCCTATAAATAATATTTTTGTCAAATTTAATGGCTGACGTTTGTGATAGATACAATTTATTTCTTGCATCATACGTCTGATCAATTTATGTTGTTGGTATTTTTTCTCTCAGCAATTTGCAAGCCTAAATGTAAAAATGGCGGATCATGCATATTTCCCAACGTCTGCAAGTGCAATGCGGGATTTTATGGTCCCCACTGCGAACAATGTAAGTAAAGGATGTCAGCAGTTTCAAGATCTGGGTTGATTTGGTCATCTTAAAATGTCATGTTCATGCTGATAAACAAGAAAAAAAAAGAAAAGGGGGATAAATCGGCGCAGTGCATAAAATATATCCAGAGAGCCAAATGCACTCTTATATTTCTGATTAACTTGCAACAAATTGTTGAATGTACGGTGCTACTTTGCTAAAATGTACTTTGCTAGTACATGTGAATTTAAATTGATAAATTCACGCATTTTTAAATTCATGACTGCTATTAGAAATCATTAATTAAACAATGTTCTTAAGAATTTTAATAACGTTAGAATGAAAAAAGTCATTCAAAAGTTGGCGCAAAAATATTAGTTTGAGGAATCCAAGTTAATGTGCCTAACAAATAAAATAAATATATGTATATTTATGAAGTAAAGTTACATTAATTTAATTTTTATTGACTGATATTTCAGATAAGTGCAGAAGACGTTGTAAGAACGGCGGATTCTGTGTGGGGCCCAACAAATGTAGCTGTCAGCCGGGCTACTCGGGGAAATGGTGTCAAATAGGTATGTAACACATATATACAGGACAAATTAACAGGGACAAGTATCTGTGACTCTTGTTGGTCATAAACTAGGAGTGAAATATAATGGCATCGTTCTATTGTATTAATCTGTTTTGTATTTATAAGACATAAAAAAGTCAAACTTAAGTCATGCAAAATGTGAAGAAAAGTCTATTCAGTTTTCCGCAATTTTATACGAATTTTCTTTCTTTAATCAAAATTAATCAAAATTTAACCAAAGTTTTGGTAAATAATTTTTCCATTGTTTTCTACTCGCGACACGTTTGGGAAGGGAAAAATAATCAAGTGTTAAAGTGTTAATTTTAGCTGTTTTGACTAAACAGAAAATAAAAAGACAGAACTTTATTTTATGTGCTTTCAGGTCGATGCAATCATCCTTGTCTAAATGGCGGGAAATGTCGAAACAACAAATGCAGATGTACTGCCGGATGGAAAGGGGAGAGATGCACCGTCAGGTATAACATATAGGAATTACCTATCTTGATGTCTTTGCTTCTTATATTGTGTCTAAATGCAGCTATTAGATATAGAGGGGGATCGGGGGCCCGGAATCCCCGCGGAAAATTCATTTTTTTTTTAAAATTTACATACATGTAGAAAACTAAGGAAAATATATCTCGGACCCCCCCCCCCCCCCACCCCCCCTGCAAATTTAAATATCACTCGGACCCTCCCCTTGAAAAAAATTCTAGATTCGCGCAAACTAACGTTAAGACGCATTTTTTAAATTCAGAAGTCTCAAACTCGATAAAAAATTCCCTAATTATGGGAACTGCATAACTGAAATGACCAAACTTGTAATACTAGTATTATTAATAGAGACTTTGAAAGTTTAGGTATCAAAAAGACACTTGCGTTTGTGTAAGTTTGTTAGTGAAAGTTACTGAATCAGCTATTCGTCATTTTATCATTAAAGTCAACTTGTGATTGATTTTTTTAGATTTCAATTTACTTAGAAATGTGCATAAAAATGGCATGCCACGTGCAGGTTTTTTTCATGTTGCTTGATTTCATGTTATTCTAAATCAGAAAAATTATTTAAAAAATCATCGTTTCTAGTTTCCGAATTTAGATTTGACATTTTGAGTAGAGCGTTTATTTGCCCTGAAGAATTTCAGAGCATGATAAGAAATAACATCAAAATTAACCCACTAGAAGAATTGGTTTTTTAATTGAAAAAAAAAAATCTTTCACTTAATATTGTTTTTAAATTGGTTCCTAGATAGCAAGAATTTTTCTTGGTCATCAAAACCTCCTGGAAAAATTTCACAGATCATGCAGTTAACAAGAACAAAGGGGGGATATATAACTCTAAAAATATTAAAATCATGGTCATAACTCATTTCCTGGAACTGAAATGCTATCAGTGTTGTTTGACAATCGACAGCCAATAAAATATTCCAATAAATTATCTGTTCGGCTACCAAAAAGTGGTGTGTCTAGAGTAACAATTAAGCATTCCATTTTTTGGCGTTAGTTTAAAACGTAATATTAGACAATATAGCCAGTTAAATTCCAAATGCAAATAGCAGCGTACTTAAGCTTGAGAGAAAAAAAACGAATGCAGAAAAATCCTTCTTTTAGGTAATAAATCTCATCTTTTATTTGCTATTGAATTATACCTTACGGTTTTTTCAGTCTTGGGTCTTTGACATTTAAGTTGTTTATATGCTCAAATGTAAAAGTCTGTAATTTTCTCAAGAACCGTAAAAAGTCTTAACACCGAATGCTTAAAAACAGAGTAAATTCGCAATCTGATACCCCAATTACGGAACATGAACTACGTGTGCTTTGCAATAATATAGAGATATATTTCAAATTCAATTTACAAAGGTGAAATTGTTTTAATCTCTGACACTTTAATTATAAAAATTTAGGAGTAACTCTAGACTTAAAAGGTAGTGGTTACAGAGTTTTGACACGTTTTCATCAAATGCATCAATTTCAGTCACCCTGGCATATTGAAATTCACCATGAAATCAGCATTTAGTTAGAATACGGGATTAAGTGTATGCAAAGCTGCCCATTTTCAGCCTTTTTTTGACACCAATGAATATTGCCGTGATGTCATTTCGGCAGTCCGATATTAGTGAGCTCAATCTCAGTCTGATGTTACACCAATATAATGTATGAATACATGATATTATAATACTTTTTCTATCTATCAGATATCATGTTAAAATTCCTAATGAAAAGTTTTGGCATATTTAATACACATGCAAATTCAAATTCCATAGCTCCTGTTTATCTTCAGATATTCTGTCGATATTATTCTATGAATCTCTCAACATATTGAAATACAATGTAATATTGAAATAACACAATTTTTATAATCTTTATGATTTTAATTAAAATAGCAACAATGATTTCAACTTGCTTTATCGATAATATGTTGAGATTATCGCAGTGATGTGCATAATTTATAAGAATACTGTCTCACTGTATATCTGATTATTTGACAGAGGCTGTAGCTATGAGCGGTACACTGTTCCGTACGACAGATCCTACAAGAGAATGGTCAGGGAAGAATACGTCACTAAGTGTGGACCCTGGAGCTGGAAATCCTGTGTCAAAACCAGGTCAGTTTACAATGCCCGTGTGCTGTACCTTCGAAGCGAGGTAACTGAGAAATGAACAAGAACTTCTAACAAATCTATACTGCGATGCTGTTTGAATAATTTGTGTTTAAAAAATAAATTCTCTAAAATAAAACAGTTCTTAAAATTCCCAATTCAGAATTTTGACTCTTTACATGTAGTTTTCAAATTCTTTTGATTTCAAACTATGTTTCTTTTTCTTTTTTTTTTAAACAGAATTCGTTATGAAATTGTGACGAAAACAACTTACAAATATTCCTACAAGTGTGTCTGAGAAAAAATAGAACCAAAACTAAGAATAGAAGTGCAAGGCCCGTTATCAAAATACTTCTGAGTTAGCGGCACCAGGAGCAATAGCGACAAAAGGCAGAAGCAACATTCACAGCAACAGCAACAAAACCGACGTCTGTTGATAACAACAATGTCCAAGTACAACGCATCTTGTTATATCTGACGTCCCTAGTGTGCTGGTCATTTTCAAGACGACTTTTATCGGACCATTTTCAGTAGATTTTAACGCTCTAATTGAAAAAATCTACAAATTTGATTAAACTTTTCATCTTGGGGTATGTGTTGTACCCGAATACGAATTAGACAGACGCCCGAAAAAGGGGGAGACAATTCACGGCTGGAACCGTGATAAAGTCACATGACAAGAAATAGTGACTACCATGGAATCAAATCCTCATTCTTAAGATACCTCAGCTCATTTCATTCACAAGCATTCCATGTACTGTATTTATATTTGGTAATTTCATCCAGAAACATTTGGACTTGTGAAGCATTCAGTGGCAGAAAAAATGAAAGATAACCAAATTATGGGGAGAAATAAAATGTGGAACCCTTTATCAAATTTAATTCATGAATATTCATTTACAACATTTTATGTTGATTTGTAATTATCATTTTACTTGCCATCAAGTGGCACAAATTATGTATTTCATAAAACATATTCATTTACAAAATCATACCATTGCTTGAATATTATTACCAATTCTACTACAGTTATTGCCGAGATCAAAGAGATGCCGCGGACATTATTCTCCAATATATAACGAACGTCATCAGTAAATTATCAGATCAGAAATACCTATTTGTCTCGCACTGATCATGAAAGTACAAATTCAAACCGTAAACCTTTTTAAAACCATGTCAATTTCACGTGTTAGTTCCAGTCAAAACGATGTGTATTGCCTCAAATGTTTATTTCTAAGAGATCAATGCGGCTGTTCCTAGGACCTCCCTACCACATTTTCACTGCGTATTTTTACATAAAATATACCACGTGTAGTAGTAATAATCGTATTAAATTGTCCTTAAAATATTAGGAACATGATTCAAATATATTTTATAAATAAGTGAAGAGTATTAAAAATCCAAAGAAAAATTCTGTCGTCTGCATGTGATTCCTTTGATCGATACACATGTAAACATTACTAACTAAACCGTTGGGGTTACACGGAACAGCCGTCAAAATGACCTAGATCGTCTCTCTATAGGAGAAACGATCTGTAGAAATACTGTGCTGTTAGCAGAATAGAAATAAAGTTCTTGTTTTCGTGAATGTTGCAGGATAACCTCCTCGGTCTCAAAATGTTGTTTGAAATATAAAAGCCTCGGCTAACGCCTCGGCCTTTATATTTCAAAACAACATTTCTCGACCTCGGAGGTTATTCTGCAACATTCACGAAAACTCGTACTTTATTTCTTAAGTATATATGATAAACTTATCGTTTTACCAATCAGTACTTTTTAAATGTTGCAATTGTAGCGGCATTGTTCTATATTTTCAATAAATATTTTTTTACACACACAATTTGCTTTTAGAAAATGTCATGAATACCATATACATATATTGCAAATCTGTAAACATAATTATATACACTGTAATATTGTTTATACATATTAAAGTTAAGAATTATCACTTTCGCTAGCCAGGGATTTCGGTCCAGTCCGCTCCCAATAAACGGGAAAGGAGGTGGACCCAAAATTTTTGAACATCTTTTCAAATACAATTTACTATTATGTTTTAACTATTGAGAAACTCATCTCCATGGGCAAAGCATTGGCCACCAACTACATGTAACAGTATCCAATACTAGTAGTAGTCTGAGCCTCACTGCTTCACCAGTTAACCATACAAATATAAGAGATATACATAATGCACCTCTTTACAAATAGTAATAAGCTTCTGGTTCATCTACCCAACCTACAATTTATTTTACAACTGATATGATATCAGTATTACATGTAAAAAGTTGGTTTTTTTGTCCCTCAAAACAGTATATAATATTGCTTATAAGTGACGATGCATTTATAATAAGTTAAACAAATGCTCCCAGGGTCAGTTATGATCAAACTTTCGTTTTATTAAAAAAAGGTCAATAATATCTTGAAAAATGCTAAGTACTATTTATTTTTATACTGCTACACCATTATGCGATATATAGGAGGTTGAGCAGATGCGCAGGAGCTTCCCTTTCAATTTTTTTTTAAAAATAAAATAAAAATAAGCCTTACATATGCGTTGCTCAAAAACAACAATTTCAAAGGGGGGGGGGGATGGGAGGGTGTCCAAGCGATGAATTTATTCGGGGGGGGGGGGGGGGGTCGAGTTTGAATTTTTCAGAGGGAGACCAGACCCTTCCCACGACCTCTTTAGATCCGCACACGTTTCACATGTATATTTTTTATAAATCAAATAAAGTTATCATAATAGAAAATTGAACAGTTTCTCACTGTGCTGTACTTTTGAATTACCTCAAAGTGTACGTAGAAAGAGAGGTAACTCTTGCGAAGAATTTCAGGACTGTTTAAGATAGGTAAAGTTAGCTACTAGTAACTGGCTACTAGTAACTGGCTACGAGAAGTAAGAAAAGCTAGCTACTAGTAACTGGCTACGAGATTAAATAAAAGTTAGCTACTAGTAACTGGCTACTAGTAACTGGCTACGAGAAGTAAGAAAAGCTAGCTACTAGTAACTGGCTACGAGATTAAAGAAACTTGGCTTCTAGATACTTCTTACTGTCCATGGGAGAACACATACCAAGGATTTCTATTTTTGTTCTTAAGATGTACATTGCACTATATCACTGTCAATTGTCAATATATCTCAAGTAGCTGTATATATAGACTGAAGATATATGCCTGACTTGCTAATATCAACATTCTGCCGAGTCATCCACATAATATTACCACACAAATACTCAGATATCTCTCTTTATGTAGTCAGCTACTTGTGCGTTTCGTTACAAATATCTTTTTTTTTTGGCTGTTTTTTCAATATATCTCAAGTAGCTGTATATATAGATTGAAGATATATGCCAGACATGCTAATATCAACATTCTGTCAAGTCATCCACATAATATTACGACACAATTACTCAGATATCTCTCTTTATGTAGTCAGCTACTTGTGCATTTCGTTACAAATATCTTCATTTTTTTGCGGTTTTATCAATATATCTCAAGTAGCTGAATATATAGATTGAAGATATATGCCAGACATGCTAATATCAACATTCTGTCAAGTCATCCACATAATATTACGACACAATTACTCAGATATCTCTCTTTATGTAGTCAGCTACTTGTGCATTTCGTTACAAATATCTTCATTTTTTTGCGGTTTTATCAATATATCTCAAGTAGCTGAATATATAGATTGAAGATATATGTCAGACATGCTAATATCAACATTCTGTCAAGTCATCCACATAATATGATCACACAATTACTCAGATATCTCTCTTTATGTAGTCAGCTACTTGTGCATTTCGTTATAAATATCTTCATTTTTTGGCAGTTTTGTCAATATATCTCAAGTAGCTAAATATAGAGATGTACGATATATGCCAGACATGCTAATATCAACATTCTGTCAAGTCATCCACATAATATTACGACACAATTACTCAGATATCTCTCTTTATGTAGTCAGCTAATTGTGCATTTCGTTACAAATATCTTCATTTTTTTGCGGTTTTATCAATATATCTCAAGTAGCTGAATATATAGATTGAAGATATATGCCAGACATGCTAATATCAACATTCTGTCAAGTCATCCACATAATATTACGACACAATTACTCAGATATCTCTCTTTATGTAGTCAGCTACTTGTGCATTTCGTTACAAATATCTTCATTTTTTTGCGGTTTTATCAATATATCTCAAGTAGCTGAATATATAGATTGAAGATATATGCCAGACATGCTAATATCAACATTCTGTCAAGTCATCCACATAATATGATCACACAATTACTCAGATATCTCTCTTTTTGTAGTCAGCTACTTGTGCATTTCGTTATAAATATCTTCATTTTTTGCTGTTTTGTCAATATATCTCAAGTAGCTAAATATATAGATGTAAGATATATGCCAGACATGCTAATATTAACATTCTGTCAAGTCATCCACATAATATTACGACACAATTACTCAGATATCTCTCTTTATGTAGTCAGCTACTTGTGCATTTCGTTATAATTATCATCATTTTTTGGCAGTTTTGTCAATATATCTCAAGTAGCTAAATATAGAGATGTACGATATATGCCAGACATGCTAATATTAACATTCTGTCAAGTCATCCACATAATATTACGACACAATTACTCAGATATCTCTCTTTATGTAGTCAGCTACTTGTGCATTTCGTTATAAATATCATCATTTTTTTGCAGTTTTGTCAATATATCTCAAGTAGCTAAATATAGAGATGTACGATATATGCCAGACATGCTAATATTAACATTCTGTCAAGTCATCCACATAATATTACGACACAATTACTCAGATATCTCTCTTTATGTAGTCAGCTAATTGTGCATTTCGTTACAAATATCTTCATTTTTTTGCGGTTTTATCAATATATCTCAAGTAGCTGAATATATAGATTGAAGATATATGCCAGACATGCTAATATCAACATTCTGTCAAGTCATCCACATAATATTACGACACAATTACTCAGATATCTCTCTTTATGTAGTCAGCTACTTGTGCATTTCGTTACAAATATCTTCATTTTTTTGCGGTTTTATCAATATATCTCAAGTAGCTGAATATATAGATTGAAGATATATGCCAGACATGCTAATATCAACATTCTGTCAAGTCATCCACATAATATGATCACACAATTACTCAGATATCTCTCTTTTTGTAGTCAGCTACTTGTGCATTTCGTTATAAATATCTTCATTTTTTGGCAGTTTTGTCAATATATCTCAAGTAGCTAAATATATAGATGTAAGATATATGTCAGACATGCTAATATCAACATTCTGTCAAGTCATCCACATAATATTACGACACAATTACTCAGATATCTCTCTTTATGTAGTCAGCTACTTGTGCATTTCGTTATAATTATCATCATTTTTTGGCAGTTTTGTCAATATATCTCAAGTAGCTAAATATAGAGATGTACGATATATGCTAGACATGCTAATATTAACATTCTGTCAAGTCATCCACATAATATTACGACACAATTACTCAGATATCTCTCTTTATGTAGTCAGCTACTTGTGCATTTCGTTATAAATATCATCATTTTTTGGCAGTTTTGTCAATATATCTCAAGTAGCTAAATATAGAGATGTACGATATATGCCAGACATGCTAATATTAACATTCTGTCAAGTCATCCACATAATATTACGACACAATTACTCAGATATCTCTCTTTATGTAGTCAGCTAATTGTGCATTTCGTTACAAATATCTTCATTTTTTTGCGGTTTTATCAATATATCTCAAGTAGCTGAATATATAGATGTAAGATATATGCCAGACATGCTAATATCAACATTCTGTCAAGTCATCTACATAATATTACGACACAATTACTCAGATATCTCTCTTTATGTAGTCAGCTACTTGTGCATTTCGTTACAAATATCTTTATTTTTTTGCGGTTTTATCAATATATCTCAAGTAGCTGAATATATAGATTGAAGATATATGTCAGACATGCTAATATCAACATTCTGTCAAGTCATCCACATAATATGATCACACAATTACTCAGATATCTCTCTTTTTGTAGTCAGCTACTTGTGCATTTCGTTATAAATATCTTCATTTTTTGGCAGTTTTGTCAATATATCTCAAGTAGCTAAATATATAGATGTAAGATATATGCCAGACATGCTAATATTAACATTCTGTCAAGTCATCCACATAATATTACGACACAATTACTCAGATATCTCTCTTTATGTAGTCAGCTACTTGTGCATTTCGTTATAATTATCATCATTTTTTGGCAGTTTTGTCAATATATCTCAAGTAGCTAAATATAGAGATGTACGATATATGCTAGACATGCTAATATTAACATTCTGTCAAGTCATCCACATAATATTACGACACAATTACTCAGATATCTCTCTTTATGTAGTCAGCTACTTGTGCATTTCGTTATAAATATCATCATTTTTTGGCAGTTTTGTCAATATATCTCAAGTAGCTAAATATAGAGATGTACGATATATGCCAGACATGCTAATATTAACATTCTGTCAAGTCATCCACATAATATTACGACACAATTACTCAGATATCTCTCTTTATGTAGTCAGCTACTTGTGCATTTCGTTACAAATATCTTTATTTTTTTGCAGTTTTATCAATATATCTCAAGTAGCTGAATATATACATGTAGATTGAAGATATATGCCAGACATGCTAATATCAACATTCTGTCAAGTCATCCACATAATATTACGACACAATTACTCAGATATCTCTCTTTATGTAGTCAGCTACTGGTGCATTTCGTTACAAATATCTTCATTTTTTTGCGGTTTTATCAATATATCTCAAGTAGCTGAATATATAGATTGAAGATATATGCCAGACATGCTAATATCAACATTCTGTCAAGTCATCCACATAATATTACGACACAATTACTCAGATATCTCTCTTTATGTAGTCAGCTACTTGTGCATTTCGTTACAAATATCTTCATTTTTTTGCGGTTTTATCAATATATCTCAAGTAGCTGAATATATAGATTGAAGATATATGTCAGACATGCTAATATCAACATTCTGTCAAGTCATCCACATAATATGATCACACAATTACTCAGATATCTCTCTTTTTGTAGTCAGCTACTTGTGCATTTCGTTATAAATATCTTCATTTTTTGGCAGTTTTGTCAATATATCTCAAGTAGCTAAATATAGAGATGTACGATATATGCCAGACATGCTAATATTAACATTCTGTCAAGTCATCCACATAATATTACGACACAATTACTCAGATATCTCTCTTTATGTAGTCAGCTAATTGTGCATTTCGTTACAAATATCTTCATTTTTTTGCGGTTTTATCAATATATCTCAAGTAGCTGAATATATAGATTGAAGATATATGCCAGACATGCTAATATCAACATTCTGTCAAGTCATCAACATAATATTACGACACAATTACTCAGATATCTCTCTTTATAAAGTCAGCTACTTGTGCATTTCGTTACAAATATCTTCATTTTTTGCGGTTTTATCAATATATCTCAAGTAGCTGAATATATAGATTGAAGATATATGTCAGACATGCTAATATCAACATTCTGTCAAGTCATCCACATAATATGATCACACAATTACTCAGATATCTCTCTTTATGTAGTCAGCTACTTGTGCATTTCGTTATAAATATCATCATTTTTTGGCAGTTTTGTCAATATATCTCAAGTAGCTAAATATAGAGATGTACGATATATGCCAGACATGCTAATATTAACATTCTGTCAAGTCATCCACATAATATTACGACACAATTACTCAGATATCTCTCTTTATGTAGTCAGCTACTTGTGCATTTCGTTACAAATATCTTCATTTTTTTGCGGTTTTATCAATATATCTCAAGTAGCTGAATATATAGATGTAAGATATATGCCAGACATGCTAATATCAACATTCTGTCAAGTCATCTACATAATATTACGACACAATTACTCAGATATCTCTCTTTATGTAGTCAGCTACTTGTGCATTTCGTTACAAATATCTTTATTTTTTTGCGGTTTTATCAATATATCTCAAGTAGCTGAATATATAGATTGAAGATATATGTCAGACATGCTAATATCAACATTCTGTCAAGTCATCCACATAATATGATCACACAATTACTCAGATATCTCTCTTTTTGTAGTCAGCTACTTGTGCATTTCGTTATAAATATCTTCATTTTTTGGCAGTTTTGTCAATATATCTCAAGTAGCTAAATATATAGATGTAAGATATATGCCAGGCATGCTAATATTAACATTCTGTCAAGTCATCCACATAATATTACGACACAATTACTCAGATATCTCTCTTTATGTAGTCAGCTACTTGTGCATTTCGTTATAATTATCATCATTTTTTGGCAGTTTTGTCAATATATCTCAAGTAGCTAAATATAGAGATGTACGATATATGCTAGACATGCTAATATTAACATTCTGTCAAGTCATCCACATAATATTACGACACAATTACTCAGATATCTCTCTTTATGTAGTCAGCTACTTGTGCATTTCGTTATAAATATCATCATTTTTTGGCAGTTTTGTCAATATATCTCAAGTAGCTAAATATAGAGATGTACGATATATGCCAGACATGCTAATATTAACATTCTGTCAAGTCATCCACATAATATTACGACACAATTACTCAGATATCTCTCTTTATGTAGTCAGCTACTTGTGCATTTCGTTACAAATATCTTTATTTTTTTGCAGTTTTATCAATATATCTCAAGTAGCTGAATATATACATGTAGATTGAAGATATATGCCAGACATGCTAATATCAACATTCTGTCAAGTTATCCACATAATATTACGACACAATTACTCAGATATCTCTCTTTATGTAGTCAGCTACTGGTGCATTTCGTTACAAATATCTTCATTTTTTTGCGGTTTTATCAATATATCTCAAGTAGCTGAATATATAGATTGAAGATATATGCCAGACATGCTAATATCAACATTCTGTCAAGTCATCCACATAATATTACGACACAATTACTCAGATATCTCTCTTTATGTAGTCAGCTACTTGTGCATTTCGTTACAAATATCTTCATTTTTTTGCGGTTTTATCAATATATCTCAAGTAGCTGAATATATAGATTGAAGATATATGTCAGACATGCTAATATCAACATTCTGTCAAGTCATCCACATAATATGATCACACAATTACTCAGATATCTCTCTTTTTGTAGTCAGCTACTTGTGCATTTCGTTATAAATATCTTCATTTTTTGGCAGTTTTGTCAATATATCTCAAGTAGCTAAATATAGAGATGTACGATATATGCCAGACATGCTAATATTAACATTCTGTCAAGTCATCCACATAATATTACGACACAATTACTCAGATATCTCTCTTTATGTAGTCAGCTAATTGTGCATTTCGTTACAAATATCTTCATTTTTTTGCGGTTTTATCAATATATCTCAAGTAGCTGAATATATAGATTGAAGATATATGCCAGACATGCTAATATCAACATTCTGTCAAGTCATCAACATAATATTACGACACAATTACTCAGATATCTCTCTTTATAAAGTCAGCTACTTGTGCATTTCGTTACAAATATCTTCATTTTTTTGCGGTTTTATCAATATATCTCAAGTAGCTGAATATATAGATTGAAGATATATGTCAGACATGCTAATATCAACATTCTGTCAAGTCATCCACATAATATGATCACACAATTACTCAGATATCTCTCTTTTTGTAGTCAGCTACTTGTGCATTTCGTTATAAATATCTTCATTTTTTGGCAGTTTTGTCAATATATCTCAAGTAGCTAAATATAGAGATGTAAGATATATGCCAGACATGCTAATATTAACATTCTGTCAAGTCATCCACATAATATTACGACACAATTACTCAGATATCTCTCTTGATGTAGTCAGCTACTTGTGCATTTCGTTATAAATATCATCATTTTTTGGCAGTTTTGTCAATATATCTCAAGTAGCTAAATATAGAGATGTACGATATATGCTAGACATGCTAATATTAACATTCTGTCAAGTCATCCACATAATATTACGACACAATTACTCAGATATCTCTGTTTATGTAGTCAGCTACTTGTGCATTTCGTTACAAATATTTTCATTTTTTTGTGGTTTTATCAATATATCTCAAGTAGCTGAATATATAGATGTAAGATATATGTCAGACATGCTAATATTAACATTCTGTCAAGTCATCCACATAATATGATCACACAATTACTCAGATATCTCTCTTTATGTAGTCAGCTACTTGTGCATTTCGTTACAAATATTTTCATTTTTTTGCGGTTTTATCAATATATCTCAAGTAGCTGAATATATAGATGTAAGATATATGTCAGACATGCTAATATCAACATTCTG
Organism: Magallana gigas; assembly: GCF_963853765.1. Taxonomy (NCBI): domain Eukaryota; kingdom Metazoa; phylum Mollusca; class Bivalvia; order Ostreida; family Ostreidae; genus Magallana; species Magallana gigas. The sequence goes on from NC_088857.1 coordinate 16,745,228, forward strand.
TCAAGTCATCCACATAATATTACCACACAATTACTCAGATATCTCTCTTTATGTAGTCAGCTACTTGTGCATTTCGTTACAAATATTTTCATTTCTTGGCGGTTTTGTGAATATATCTCAAGTAGCTGAATATATAGATGTAAGATATATGCCAGACATGCTAATATCAACATTCTGTCAAGTCATCCACATAATATTACCACACAATTACTCAGATATCTCTCTTGATGTAGTCAGCTACTTGTGCATTTTGTTACAAATATCTTCATATTTTTGCGGTTTTATCAATATATCTCAAGTAGCTAAATATATAGATGTAAGATATATGCCAGACATGCTAATATCAACAAAGAGAGATATCTGAGTAATTGTGTGATTATATTATGTGGATGACTTGACAGAAAGTTTATATTAGCATGTCTGGCACATATCTTCAATCTATATATTCAGCTACTTGAGATATATTGACAAAACCGCCAAAAAAAAAAATGATATTTGTAACGAAATGCACAGGTACCTGACAGCATAAAGAGAGATATCTGAGTAATTGTGTGATCATATTATGTGGATGACTTGACAGAATGTTTATATTAGCAAAACTGGCATATATCTTCAATCTATATATTCAGCTACTTGAAATATATCGACAAAACCGCCAAAAAAGAATGATATTTGAAACATAATGCACAAGTAGCTGACTACATAAAGAGAGATATCTGAGTAATTGTGTGATTCTATTATGTGGATGACTTGACAGAAAGTTTATATTAGCATGTCTGGCACATATCTTCAATCTATATATTCAGTTACTTGAGATATATTGACAAAACCGCCAAAAAAATGATATTTGAAACAAAATGCACAGGTACCTGACAGCATAAAGAGAGATATCTGAGTAATTGTGTGATCATATTATGAGGATGACTTGACAGAATGTTTATATTAGCAAAACTGGCATATATCTTCAATCTATATATTCAGCTACTTGAAATATATCGACAAAACTGCCAAAAAAGAATGATATTTGAAACATAATGCACAAGTAGCTGACTACATAAAGAGAGATATCTGAGTAATTGTGTGATTCTATTATGTGGATGACTTGACAGAATGTTGATATTAGCATGTCTGGCATATATCTACAATCTATATATACAGCTACTTGAGAGATATAGACAAAGCAGCAAAAAATAAAGATATTTGTAACAAAATGCACCAGTAGCTGACTACATAAATTGAGATATCTGAGTAATTGTGTCGTAATATTATGTGGATGACTTGAAGAAATGTTGATATAGCAAGACTGGCATATATCTGCAACCTATGTATTCAGCTACTTGAAATATATCGACAAAACCGCCAAAAAAGAATGATATTTGAAACATAATGCACAAGTAGCTGACTACATAAAGAGAGATATCTGAGTAATTGTGTGATAATATTACGTGGATGACTTGACATATTGTTTATATTAGCATGTCTGGCATATATCTACAATCTATATATACAGCTACTTGAGATATATAGACAAAACAGCAAAAAATAAAGATATTTGTAACAAAATGCACAAGTAGCTGACTACATCAAGAGAGATATCTGAGTAATTGTGTCATAATATTATGTGGATGACTTGACAGAAAGTTGATATTAGCATGTCTGACATATATCTTTAATCTATATATTCAGCTACTTGAGGTATATTGACAAAACCGCCAAAAAATAAAGATATTTGTAACGGAACACACTAGTAGCTGACTACATAAAGAGAGATATCTGAGTAATTGTGTGATCACATTATGTGGATGACTTGACAGAATGTTGATATTAGCATGTCTGACATATATCTTCAATCTATATATTCAGCTACTTGAGATATGTTGACAAAACTGCCAAAAATAAAGATATTTATAACGAAATGCACAAGTAGCTGACTACATCAAGAGAGATATCTGAGTAATTGTGTTGTAATATTATGTGGATGACTTGAAGAAATGTTGATATTAGCAAGACTGGCATATATCTGCAACCTATATATTCAGCTACTTGAAATATATCGGCAAAACCGCCAAAAAAGAATGATATTTGAGACAAAATGCACAAGTAGCTGACTACATAAAGAGAAATATCTGAGTAATTGTGTGATTATATTACGTGGATGACTTGACATAATGTTTATATTAGCATGTCTGGCATATATCTACAATCTATATATACAGCTACTTGAGAGATATAGACAAAACAGCAAAAAATGAAGATATTTGTAACAAAATGCACAAGTAGCTGACTACATCAAGAGAGATATCTGAGTAATTGTGTCGTAATATTATGTGGATGACTTACCAGAATGTTGATATTAGCATGTCTGACATATATCTTCAATCTATATATTCAGCTACTTGAGGTATATTGACAAAACCGCCAAAAAAATGAAGATGTTTGTAACGAAATGCACAAGTAGCTGACTACATAAAGAGAGATATCTGAGTAATTGTGTCGTAATATTATGTGGATGACTTGACAAAATGTTGATTTTAGCAAGACTGGCATATATCTCCAATCTATATATTTAGCTACTTGAGATATACTGAAAAAACAGCAAAAAACTAAAGATATTTGTAACGAAATGCACAAGTAGCTGACTACATAAAGAGAGATATCTGAGTAATTGTGTGATCATATTATGTGGATGACTTGACAGAATGTTTATATTAGCAAGACTGGCATATATCTTCAATCTATATATACAGCTACTTGAGATATATAGAAAAAACAGCAAAAAGATAAAGATATTTGTAACAACATGCACAAGTAGCTGACTACATAAAGAGAGATATCTGAGTAATTGTGTGGTAATATTATGTGGATGACTTGACAGAATGTTGATATTAGCATGTCTGGCATATATCTTCAATATATATATTCAGCTACTTGAGATATGTTGACAAAACCGCCAAAAAATAAAGATATTTGTAACGAAATGCACAAGTAGCTGACTACATCAAGAGAGATATCTGAGTAATTGTGTGAAAATATTATGTAGATGACTTGACAGAATGTTGATATTAGCAAGACTGGCATATATCTGCAACCTATATATTCAGCTACTTGAAATATATCGACAAAACCGCCAAAAAAGAATGATATTTGAAACAAAATGCACAAGTAGCTGACTACATAAAGAGAGATATCTGAGTAATTGTGTGATAATATTATGTGGATGACTTGACAGAATGTTTATATTAGCATGTCTGGCATATATCTACAATCTATATATACAGCTACTTGAGAGATATAGACAAAACAGCTAAAAATAAAGATATTTGTAACAAAATGCACAAGTAGCTGACTACATCAAGAGAGATATCTGAGTAATTGTGTCGTAATATTATGTGGATGACTTAACAGAATGTTGATATTAGCATGTCTGACATATATCTTCAATCTATATATTCAGCTACTTGAGGTATATTGACAAAACCGCCAAAAAATAAAGATATTTGTAACGAAACGCACAAGTAGCTGACTACATAAAGAGAGATATCTGAGTAATTGTGTCGTAATATTATGTGGATGACTTGACAGAGTGTTGATTTTAGCAAGACTGGCATATATCTTACATCTATATATTCAGCTACTTGAGATATGTTGACAAAACTGCAAAAAAAGAATGATATTTGTAACGAAATGCACAAGTAGCTGACTACATCAAGAGAGATATCTGAGTAATTGTGTTGTAATATTCTGTGGATGACTTGAAGAAATGTTGATATTAGCAAGACTGGCATATATCTGCAACCTATATATTCAGCTACTTGAAATATATCGACAAAACCGCCAAAAAAGAATGATATTTGAGACAAAATGCACAAGTAGATGACTACATAAAGAGAGATATCTGAGTAATTGTGTGATTATATTACGTGGATGACTTGACATAATGTTTATATTAGCAAAACTGGCATATATCTTCAATCTATATATTCAGCTACTTGAAATATATCGACAAAACCGCCAAAAAAGAATGATATTTCAAACATAATGCACAAGTAGCTGACTACATAAATTGAGATATCTGAGTAATTGTGTGATTCTATTATGTGGATGACTTGACAGAATGTTGATATTAGCATGTCTGGCATATATCTACAATCTATATATACAGCTACTTGAGAGATATAGACAAAACAGCAAAAAATAAAGATATTTGTAACAAAATGCAAAAGTAGCTGACTACATAAATTGAGATATCTGAGTAATTGTGTCGTAATATTATGTGGATGACTTGACAAAATGTTGATATAGCAAGACTGGCATATATCTGCAACCTATATATTCAGCTACTTGAGATATATAGACAAAACAGCAAAAAATAAAGATATTTGTAACAAAATGCACAAGTAGCTGACTACATCAAGAGAGATATCTGAGTAATTGTGTCGTAATATTATGTGGATGACTTGACAGAATGTTGATATTAGCATGTCTGACATATATCTTCAATCTACAAAATGTATATATTCAGCTACTTGAGGTATATTGACAAAACCGCCAAAAAATAAAGATATTTGTAACGGAACACACTAGTAGCTGACTACATAAAGAGAGATATCTGAGTAATTGTGTGATTATATAACGTGGATGACTTGACATAATGTTTATATTAGCATGTCTGGCATATATCTACAATCTATATATACAGCTACTTGAGAGATATAGACAAAACAGCAAAAAATAAAGATATTTGTAACAAAATGCACAAGTAGCTGACTACATCAAGAGAGATATCTGAGTTATTGTGTCGTAATATTATGTGGATGAATTGAAAAAATTTTGATATTAGCATGTCTGACATATATCTTCAATCTTTATATTCAGCTACTTGAGATATATTGACAAAACTGCCAATAAAGAATGTTATTTGTAACGAAATGCACAAGTAGCTGACTACATAAAGAGAGATATCTGAGTAATTGTGTCGTAATATTATGTGGATGACTTAACAGAATGTTGATATTAGCATGTTTGACACATATCTTCAATCTATATATTCAGCTACTTGAGATATATTGACAAAACCAGCAAAAAATAAAGATATTTGTAACGAAACGCACAAGTAGCTGACTACATAAATTGAGATATCTGAGTAATTGTGTCGTAATATTATGTGGATGACTTGACAAAATGTTGATATTAGCATGTCTGGCATATATCTTTAATCTATATATTCAGCTACTTGAGATATATTGACAAAACTGCCAAAAATAAAGATATTTGTAACGAAATGCACAAGTAGCTGACTACATCAAGAGAGATATCTGAGTAATTGTGTTGTAATATTATGTGGATGACTTGACAGAATGTTGATATTAGCATGTATGGCATATATCTTTAATCTATATATTCAGCTACTTGAGATATATTGACAAAACTGCCAAAAAAGAATGTTATTTGTAACGAAATGCACAAGTAGCTGACTACATAAAGAGAGATATCTGAGTAATTGTGTCATAATATTATGTGGATGACTTGACAGAATGTTGATATTAGCATGTCTGGCATATATCTTCAATCTATATATTCAGCTACTTGAGATATATTGACAAAACTGCCAAAAATAAAGATATTTGTAACGAAATGCACAAGTAGCTGACTACATCAAGAGAGATATCTGAGTAATTGTGTTGTAATATTATGTGGATGACTTGACAGAATGTTGATATTAGCATGTCTGGCATATATCTTTAATCTATATATTCAGCTACTTGAGATATATTGACAAAACTGCAAAAAAAGAATGATATTTGTAACGAAATGCACAAGTAGCTGACTACATAAATTGAGATATCTGAATAATTGTGTCGTAATATTATGTGGATGACTTGACAGAATGTTGATTTTAGCAAGACTGGCATATATCTTACATCTATATATTCAGCTACTTGAGATATATTGACAAAACTGGCAAAAATAAAGATATTTAAAATGAAATGCACAAGTAGCTGACTACATCAAGAGAGATATCTGAGTAATTGTGTTGTAAAATTATGTGGATGACTTGACAGAATGTTGATATTAGCATGTCTGGCATATATCTTTAATCTATATATTCAGCTACTTGAGATATATTGACAAAACTGCCAAAAAAGAATGTTATTTGTAACGAAATGCACAAGTAGCTGACTACATAAAGAGAGATATCTGAGTAATTGTGTCATAATATTATGTGGATGACTTGACAGAATGTTGATATTAGCATGTCTGGCATATATCTTCAATCTATATATACAGCTACTTGAGATATATTGACAAAACAGCCAAAAAATAAAGATATTTGTAACGAAACGCACAAGTAGCTGACTACATAAAGAGAGATATCTGAGTAATTGTGTGGTAATATTATGTGGATGACTCGGCAGAATGTTGATATTAGCAAGTCAGGCATATATCTTCAGTCTATATATACAGCTACTTGAGATATATTGACAATTGACAGTGATATAGTGCAATGTACATCTTAAGAACAAAAATAGAAATCCTTGGTATGTGTTCTCCCATGGACGGTAAGAAGTATCTAGAAGCCAAGTTTCTTTAATCTCGTAGCCATTTACTAGTAGCTAGCTTTTCTTACTTCTCGTAGCCAGTTACTAGTAGCTAACTTTTATTTAATCTCGTAGCCAGTTACTAGTAGCTAGCTTTTTTTACTTCTCGTAGCCAGTTACTAGTAGCCAGTTACTAGTAGCTAACTTTACCTATCTGACTGTTTATGCTTTATTTCACACTTTACTACCAAGTAACACTTCAGTAGCTGCAGCGTAATAAATAAACGAATAAACAAATAGAGAAGAAAAAGATTCGTATATGATAACAAGAAATTTAATCTTTTAACAATAAAAAAAAAAAAATACATGCATTCAATAAATAAATACTGTGAGTTGAGCTGAATCAGCAAAATCGATTGTCGTGCTTTTATAATATGACACACATGTCCCAGAATCCAGAACCACTCGATGTCGATCTGTCTGTCGAGTAATTCCTCTCTGAAGTCAACGGAGAAGAGTATCTTCTTTCTGGTTCATATGAGTTCACTGGGGCTGAATAGGGTCGATTGTTGTACAAGACGGAGTTATAGTAATTTTCCCCGGGACGATAAGCAGACGACACCGTGGATGTAGAATACTCGTAGGAGGGTCTGCTTGTACGAACTGGACTTCTTTGACCATATGCTGATGCTCCGACGCTATAAGTTCGTGGGGTTCTTCGTTCCCTGTTAACAGGGTACCGCCTCCATAAATATCCACCGGGGTCTCCCCGCACTTGCACTGATCGTCCCTCGTTTGTGGTGGTAAATTTTTCATCGTCAAAGAAACTTGTTTCGTAGACAAATATCTTGTCACATTTGCCCCGTTCCTCTGCTTTTTGAAAGACCCAAAGTCTACGGTTGTCGACAGTAAACCAATGGCCGTGTCTATATACCACTGATATCCGAGGAATCGAATTCACATTACTCTGTCCGGATAAAATATCGTCCAGTGTTTGACCGATAGGCCGAAGCGGGTGTCCAGTGCTACGACCAAAATTTCTTGCGATAGAATCTTGGCTGTATCGTATTTCAGATGGTCTAAGCTCCATGTTACGAGAATCTTTGCAGTAAAAACAATACGGGAAGCATTACTAATGTCAGTAGCTTGGTTATATATTCTTGGTAGTAGAATCGAAAGTAGACGTCTATGCGCTAAAAGGAACAACTTATTTTCTGAAAATGTTTTTTATAAGTCAAGAATTATTTTTAGATATACTGTACATGTAGTTTTATGATAAAAAAGATTAAGGTTCATGTTCGTTAAATGGCTTCGACATTTATAATTCAGGAAACAAATGAACTAACATGCACAAATGTAATTCAACATGTGACTTAAGAAATGCACGAACGGCGTTGTTGTTTCCGATAGTCTATTTTGGTCGCAGGAGTTTTCTCTAAAATGACGTCATGCATTTTTTAATTTCCCGAACTTAAGGGTTTTTACCCGCGACAGGGTCAACCATTTATAACAAGCTCCCCCCCCCCCCCCCGGAGATTATTTGAATTTTTGATATTTGTTTGCGGAAGTTTGTTTGATGCAAACAAACTCATGTCTGAATGGCCCAATATGTAAATAAGGGATCTTACTAGAAGATTTCAAGGGTAACTATATAGTTTAATTCTAATATTATGATGAAAACTAAATACCATAGCTTTACGCATTTGTACCAGTAAAACTGTAAATGGTACATTTTTAATATAACTTTTTAATTCATTTTCAAACAGCAATATTTTATTGCAATAAATCAGCTAAAACTTTTGATATTTCATGAGTACATACTAGTATTACACAAAATTTAAGATAAATTATTATGATTTGAAAGGACTATATATGATAAGGGCCTAAAATGGCCCCTTAAGATGAACATTATCATTTTACTATCATTCTTTGTTTTCTTAGCACAGATATGTATGTGATGTGTTTACATAATATTCATTTGGTTCAAGTGCCCACAATTTAGAATTATGACATTGTAAAGACAACCTTTCCCCGCCATTTTTGCATTTTTAGCGTAAAACAGCTTGTCTTCAAGCATGTTTTCCTTCCGAAAACATAGAGCGCATTCTTGAACAAATAAAATATTTTAATCAGAGATGTATCTAGCCAAGACTAATAAGTGACAAAAATATTTTCCTTGTTCAAGCATGCGCTCTATATTCCCCATTCGTAAATAGATAAGAAAAATGTCAATTTTTGGCTGATTTTGATTGAATTATAGAAATGGCGTCACTTCTGACGTCATATACTGCCAGTGAGTGCAAACAAATCAAATAAATAGATGAAAGATATATTTTATATCAACTCTTCTAAAAAATTAGTTAACATTTTATTGTACCTGAAACACTTAAAAAATGGCGAATTATGGGGGCCAAATTTAACTCTTATCATATATAGTTCTTTAAATATATTTATCGGTGTGAAGACCACATTAAGTAAACAAAATCATTTCATGCCAATTATCTATCTATCTATCTATCTATCTATCTATCCATCTATCCATCTATCTATCTATCTATCTGTGTGTGTGTGTGTGTGTGAAATTTGGTAACAATTTTCGGATATCATTCTTGTAACATTACTTAAACAATTTTTTAATCAATCCAATGATAAAAGTGACCCTGGTGATGACTTTCTCACATATTCCGTAATAAATCAATATTTTAGAAACTTGTTTTGTTATGATCATTTTTGAATCTGAGCAATTTTATGATTCGGGCTGAAATCATCTGTCAGATTAAAGAATGGAGTAACATCTTGTGATTTGATTTGAACATATTTTAATTGTACAAAATTACAATTGGGATTGGGCACAAGTTCCATAACTTAGACCGCCCTCTCCCAATACAAAGATATAATACAATATATGTGTACACAACATAAATAAAGGTCAGTGGATAGAATGGACATATACATATATGCAATTGACATGTATATAATTAACAACGGTGTACTCGTAGTTATAAGATCAGTTAAAGAAATCTTTCAGTATTTTTGATAAAATTATAAACTAATGTAAATAAATGCTTATTTTCATTGTCACTTATTGAACTGTCACCCCAAAGTAAAACATGAGTATTGACAATGTTAAGATCCACAATTTGAAAAACGTCATTAAATAGAACATCTCTAGCATCTTTATATTTATTACATGTAAAAAAATAATGGTAAGTATCTTCTATCTTACCACACGAACAGAGTGGACTGTTGATAATATTACATCGAAATAAATCATTATTTAGTGCACAATTGTGACAAAGTTTAGTATGAATAATATTCAAAAATCTATCCCCATATATAAAAAAATTAGGTCTAGTTCTACATGTAAGTACATTTTCATTTTTGACAGAAACATGTATTTTTCCCTTAAAAATGCGAACAGAGTCGCTTCCGAGGACATCCGTTGAAAGCGCATTCCATTCATCAACAACAGTAGGAACAAACGAAAATTTATACAATTCCAAACGACATTTTGGTATTAAGTAATTATGTGCATTTCTGGTAGAATAGTTAGATACATTAGCACGCTTATTTTGGAAAAAATATCCATTACATAACTGGGTAAAAGGTTTCGGTCAATTTTATACATTGTTCTTAGCCTGGATATTTTCCTTCTACTATAAAGCGTTTCCCACCTTGTTTCAAAGTAAAGAGATTCCCGAGATGCAAAAATAGGTAAACCTGTAACAATTCTTGCTGCAATCAATTGTATTTTTTCTAATTTGTCAGAATCATTAATAGAACATCCGCCCAATACAGATGCATATTCTAACTGAGGCCTTATAAATGAAGTATATAATAGTGACAGTAATTTTCTATTGAGTTTAAATTTAAGTTTTTTCATTAATCCCAATTTCTTTTGAGCATTTGCTATAATAGAATTTATATAAGATGACCAGGAAAGGTCCTCAGAAAATATAACACCTAAGTGTTTATGGGTGGGTACGAATTCCAAATCGCATCCTTGAAATCTTAACGTAGGGGTTACTGTGTTAGGTTTATTACTAAAATAAACAGCCTTAGTTTTTGAAGGATTAAAATTTAAAAGCCATTTCTTAGACCAAACCTCTAAAGTTAAAAGATCCCGATTAAGATAAGATTCCATATCGTGTACATTGATTGCAGCATGTTGAAGGCCATTATCATCTGCAAAAAGAAACATCTTATGGAGACTCTAATCAGACGATTCAATGGTCAAAACATGTATTTTTGATTTAAAAAAAAATACATAGTATTTTCCCACTGATTGAACCACATTATTTTTTATCAACAAAGTCCTGACTAGGGACTTTCCTTAGTTTGAAAAACAAGTAGTAACTTTTTTAAACACAAAATGGCGGTATCTTATTTACTATAAATATAACAAAATGAAAAATCTAATTTTTGCTTCGTATTTTCCAAGATCCAATTCAAATATGACACAGTCTTAGGATGTAACGTAATTCAAAACCAACGAAGAAATGTTTTTTATAGATGAATACTACATGTACAGTACTCTGTATTCTTCATCATACCTATAAAAACAAGATTGAAGATTATTTCTCTGAAGTCGGCTAAAATGTCATTAAGTTACTTCATGTATTATGATTCCAAATAAACACAATAAAGCTATAACTAACAAAATTAAACAAAATCGACCAAAATTACTGTGTTTTAATTCGGAGCATTTACGGAAGTTGTCAATCACGTATGTGGTTTCATTACGAATAGTCACAACAACATCCATATTCTCCAATGATTCATATCTCTCTGAATTGGAACTCAAAAAGGGACTATAAACGGAATTTCTTGGAATATCATGTGAATTGATTACAGCCTCATCTCTATATTTTATTTTCCTTTCGTCTCCAACCTTTTCTTCCATCGCTGTTTTAGTTACTTCTCGCTTTGCTTGGCTACAATGATGACAAAAGACATTGGTGTTGTCCTGTTGGTTTGAAGGTTTTGAAACGAAAGGAAAATTGGGTAATTTTTTATCTTCAGAATCAGAGTCAACATCAATACTATAATATTGGGTTCCATATTTATAATCTACAGCCATTGGCTCAATATCTCTTGTTTCTATATAGTCTACAGCCATTGGCTCAATATCTCTTGTTTCTATAGAGTCTACAGCCATTGGCTCAATATCTCTTGTTTCTTTTTCAGAACACAAATCTTCTTCACGGTCCTTCATGGAAATTTCATAAAACGCTGGAACATTTCGTTCAAGTTTCGTCAAAAATGTACCACTGGTATCCGTCTCCTTACTACACTTTTGGTGTGTGTAGGCCGAACTGGTCGGGATCGTTTGCAAAGACGTGATTTTAGGGTTTTTGTTCGGTTGTATGCTCTTTTTAGGTACGTTTCTCCATAGATAACCACCCGGATTCCCTCGGACATAAACGGATTCACCATTGTTCTTTGTCGTAAATTTGTTGTAATCAATGTAGAGGGTCTCTCGGACATAAATTTCGCTACACTTCCCACGTTTTTCTGCCTCCTGGAACACCCACGATCTTCTGTTGTCAGCTGTGAACCATTTTTTATTCTTTTTGTAAACAGAAATACTAGAAATGGAGTCGACATTAATCTTTCCAGTCAGAATATCGTCCAATGTTTCACCAATCGGTCTGTATGGATGAGAAGTACAACGACCAAAAGAACGGCCAATAGAGTCGTGACTGAAACATATTTCTAATGGTCGCAGATACATGTTACTTTGCCAAAGACAAAAACTTCGAATAGCTCTAAACATTAAATAATATCATACATAACAAGGCTATCAGCTGATATCTTTTGGGATTTAACTATTGTGGGTTATGAATAACTTTAATTGTTTTAAAACTGGCTGCCGTAAAATAATCGATATGGTGCATATTATATTGTGCTAACTACAAGATCAAGAGACTATTTATACATGCTGGGAATTCCCTTTATAATTTTCATAATATTTGTTGCTTTCTTCATTTTCTATGACAGGTTAGAATCAAGTTTCTAGCATCAATGTAAGTGGGTAAATAATGATCAGGATTAATACATGATATGTTCATTCTAACTGATATCTTTATCAAAATGTTTTCTTATAAAAAAGTGATTTTGATAAGTTACCGCTAAATTGTTTTTATTGTGTTTACTAAAAAGGTAATTTACACTTGATTAATAATGAAACAAAGTCCCTTCTGTAGTTAGAAGTGGGTTCATGAACTCCAGGCCCTGCCATACATGTACCTTGGAAAACTATGAGGGTTCCATCCATCGATTGTTTTGATTCAAGAATATTGATATTATCCAGAAAAAAAAAATACGGGACGGTCAACTGTGTAAAACCCCTAATAACGAGAATTAGGAAATCCAATGTGTGTCTGTAATCTTCAGAAAGTCTCTTTCGATAAAACAGTGTTGAAATTCATTCTGCTTAGTTAAGCGATGCTTACATGTTTGCAAATACATAATTTTACCAAAAAGAATACACATTGTAGTTTACTCTATTACTTTGATGATAACCATGTAAAACTGTACATGGTACATTAAAAAAAAAAGAAATTATCTTTTAATTTATTCCCCAGCACCAACGTTTAATTCTGATAAACCAATCGAAACTACGACAGTTTATTAGATACACTTTACTTGACGCTTAGATGAATAATAACTTCAAAATCACATCATGATTTTTATATCAATATCTGCATAGTGTCACAAATGATTAAATTCAAAATATATTTAGTAGTATTTTTACACAAAAAGGGGTATTTTTTCACACGTTATTGCATTTACTGAATAGTAAAAAAACCGTATAATTATTAAGGTCTTCCGTTTCCAACGGAAGACCTTATAGTGATTGTAAGGTTTTTTTATTAAGGTCTTCCGTTTCCAACGGAAGACCTTATAGTGATTGTTAGGTTTTTTCTTTCTTCTTCTTCTTCTTCTTATTTTTTTCCCCTTTTTCTATCGTGAATTTCTCAGAGATGTTTTGATGGATTTTTATAAAATTTTCAGGAATGACAGAAAATAAAAAGATCTAGAGGATTTTAATTAAAATTGTTCTAAATTCACTTCCGGTCGTCCGTTTCCTGTCCCGCGACAAAAAGCTTGTCACCTCGAGATCTAAAAAACGGTAAAGACTTAAACATTCAAACTTTGTGGGATGATAGACCTATAGCTGTAGATGTGTTTAAACACTTTTGTTTTGTTCGTCATAACTTCCGGTCGTCACTGGAAGCACTTAAAAAATATTTTTTTTACGCATCAAATTTTTTGTCCATAGAATAAATATATAAGAATAAATCTATACATAGGAAATCTCTGCAATGTAATATCAACAAAAAAATTCTACTTCCGGTGAGATATCTCAATTATCTCAGGTAGCTTTTTAAAAACACATTTTGTACCCGCGAGATCTCAGGAACTATAAGCGATCAAGACACGAAACTTTCATGGATGATAAAAAAAATCGAGCTGTTTATCAGTTTAACTGTTTTCCTTTGATATTTTTTAGTTAGATAAATGAAAAATAATGTACAAATGGCAAGTATACAAGAAATATTGAATACAATTTAGATTGAGCACTTCCGTTTGCCCGTTTCCTGTCCAGAAACCAAAAACCTTATTTCGACGAGATCTCAAAAACAGTAACGACTTGAACAACCAAACTTTGTGGGATGATAGACCTATGTATGTACATGTGTTAACACTATTTTGTTTTATCCGGCGTAACTTCCGGTCGTCACAGGAAGTACACCCAATTTTGATTTTTTAGAAATATTTTGGTTATTTAGCATTGAAGTAACATTTAGCTATAGAAATACAAAAAGGCATCTACACATGGTAAAAAAAAGATCTACTTCCGGTGAGACATCTCAAATATCTCAGGTAGCCTTCTTTTTTTAAAAACAAAGTACCCACAAGATCTCAGAAACTGTGATAGATCAAGACTTATATAGATAATGCACATTGATTGAACATGTGTTTAACGGGTTTCATTTGGTCCTACGTCACTTCCGGTTAATACTTGAAACGTTCAAAAGCAATATAACTTTTTTAAAAACTTTTAACTTTTTCAAAAACAGTTTACTCAATGTGATGAACAGTAACGTACGTAGGTAAATGAACTAAAATATCTACTTTCCGTTTCTTAAATCACTTCTGTTGGTTCGTTTTTCAACGAGAAATTATAACTAACGAAAACTTGAACATCCAAACTTTGAGGAAAGAAAAAATGTGCATGTATCCATTTTCTGTTTACAAGATAACTGGATTTTTTGTGCAGATTAATACATGAGGAACGGAAGACCTTTTTGTTGCTATAGCAACAAGAGTCTAGTTATTATTATTTTTTTCCCAGTTTTTGTCCACAAGATTTCTCAGAGATGACTGGATAGGTTTATGTGAAATTTTCTGGAAGGAAAGAGAATGACAATATCTCGAGGCTTTTTTTCATTTTGTCAAAAATCGTTTCCGGTCGTCCGTTTCCTGTCCCGCGTTGACAAAGCTTGTACCAACGAGATCCCAGAAACGGTAAAGACTTGAACATCCAAACTTTGTGGGATGATAGACCTATAGTTGTAGATGTGTTTAAACATTTTTGTTTTGCTCGTCGTAACTTCCGGTCGTCACCGGAAGCTCTTCAATTTTTTTTGTTTTTACGTATTTAATTTATTTTCCATAGAATAAAGATATTAGTATAGATCCTTACATATATCATCTATACAATGTTAAATAAACAAAAAAATTCTACTTCCGGTGAGATATCTCGATTATCTCAGGAAGCTTTTTTAAAACATATTTTGTACCCGCAAGTTCTCAGGTACTGTACGTGATCAAGACACGAAACTATCACTAATCATAGACATTTGATTGAAGATGTGTTTAAACAGTTTCATTTTGTCTTCCGTCACTTCCGGTCCACAGCGGAAGAGTTCAAACAAATCAAACTGTTTATCCGTTAAACTGTTTTTATTTGATAGTTTTAGCTATTTCGATGAATAATAATGTAAAATAGGAAAATAACAAGATATAAAACATTTAAATTTTATTAAGCACTTCCGTTTGTCCGTTTCCTGTCCCGAGACAAAAAAATGTATATCGACGAGATCTCAAAAACGGTAACGACTTCAACAACCAAACTTTGTAGGATTATAGACCTGTGTATGGACATGTGTTAGCACTATTTTGTTTCATCCGGCGTAACTTCCGGTCGTCACAGGAAGTACACCAAATTCTGATTTTTAAAAAATATTTTGGTTATTTAGCAAGGAAGTAACATTTTAGTTATAAAAATACAAGAGGTCATCCACACATGGTAAAAAAAACCTTAAAAAGATCTACTTCCGGTGAGACATCTCAAATATCTTAGGTAGCCTTCTTTTTTTAAAAAAAAAACTACACCCAAGATCTCAGAAACTGTGAGAGATCAATACACAAAACTTGAATGGATAATGGACATTTGAATGAACATGTGTTTAACGGGTTCCGTTTGGTCGTACATCACTTCCGGTTTTCACTCGAAGTGTTTAAGCAATATAAGTTGTTTTTTTTTAACATTAGAATTTTTTTAACATTTTACTCAATGTGATGAACAAAAACGCATCATAGGTAAATGTACTAAAATACGTATTTGCAATTTCTTAATCACTTCCGTTCGTTCGTTTCCGGGCCCGAGATAAAAACCTTTTCTCAACGAGATATTATAACTAACAAAAACTTGAACATCCAAACTTTGAGGAAAGACAAAGCAATGTATGAAGATATGTTTACTATGTTTTGTATAATCCGGCGTAACTTCCGGTCGTCACAGAAAGTACTAAAAAATGACGTTTTGTCTTTTTGTTTTGTTTATTTCTTGGGAATTCCTTAACGGTATAAATTATATCCATTTTCTGTTTACAAGAGAAATGAACTTTTTGTACAGATTTATACATCAGGAACGGAAGACCTTTTTGTTGCTATAGCAACAAGAGTCTAGTTGAATTAATTTTTGCTCGCTATTTTTTAAAATTGAACTGAAATTTGACACAACAACAACGTGTAACATAGTTCAACCACATGAAGAAATGATTGTTTACATTTATTGATGAAGTGTACCACACAGTTCTCTGCAGTTTAAGGCATACATGTACGTATATATACAATAAATAAGAATTCTCTAACGCAGGCTACAACTGTCATTTAAGTCAATGTTATGCTTAATATGGTACACAATAAAGCAACGAAAACCAGAATCAAGCAAAATACAAATAAAATACACTTTTTAGATTTAGAACATTTTGAGGACTTGGCATTGTCTTCGTCGCACATGGTTACAGCTACATCTCTATTCTCCAACAGCTCAAGAGTCTCTGAATTTGAATTTAAAAAGGTACTGCTGATAAGGCTTCCTGGAATGTTAGATGAATTTATTACAGTCTGCTCATTATCTCTAATTTCTCTTTCGTCTTCAACATGTTCTTCCATTGCTCTCTTCATTGCATTTGGTTTTGCTGTGTTGTTTTGCTGACACAGCATACTGTCCTGTTGATTTGAAGCCATTGAAATGAAGGAGAAATCGCGTGATATTTCATCAACATTATTTTCTTCAGAATCGGAGTCAACATCTATATTATATTGGTTTCCATTATCTATAGACATTACACTGTCATCTCTAGAAATATTTTTTTCAAGAGATAAAGTTTCTTTACGTTCTGCCGTTGAAATTTCATTGAATGTTGGGACATTTTGTTCAAGTTTCTTCAAACATATATCAGCAGTATCCATATCCTCGATATAATTTTGGTTTGTGTAGGAACTGGTCGGGATCGTTTGTAAAGACGTAATTTTTGGGGTTTCGTTCGGTTGTATTTCCTTTATTGGCATTCTTTGCCATTGATAACCACCCGGATTTCCTCGGACATAAACGGATGCACCATTGTTCATTGTCGTAAATTTGTTGTAAACAATGTAGAAGGTCTCGCGGACATAAATTTCGCTACACTTTCCACGTTTTTCAGCCTCTTGGAACACCCACAATCTCCTGTTGTCAGCTGTGAACCATTTTCCATTTTTATTGTAAACAGAAATACTTGGAATTGAGTTGACATTAATCCTCCCAGTCAGAATATCGTCCAATGTTTCACCAATCGGTCTGTATGGATGGGAGGTACAACGACCAAAAGTACAGCCAATAGAGTCCTGGCTGAAACAAATTTCTGATGGTCGCAGATACATATTACTTCGCTAAGGACACTCTTATTCAATGGCTAAAAGCTTTCATATACCTTAAAGTTTATCAGCCGATATCTTGGAGTCTTCACTTCCGTGGTTTATAAATAACTTTAGATTTTCCGAAACTGAATGAGTTATAAATACCAGTAATCAATTCTGTGCACATTATATGCTGCCAACAAACAGGGAATAACATAATATTCTATTTATAGATGCTGGGAAATCCCTTTATAATTTTACGTTACATGGCCGTGTCTGTATATCACAGATATCCGAGGAATCGAATTCACATTACATCGTCCGGATAAGATATCGTTCAGTGTTTGACCAATAGGTCGAAAGGGTGTCCAGTGCTACGGCCAAATTGTTTTGCGATAGAATCTTGGCTGTATCGTATTTCAGATGGTCTAAGCTCCATGTTACGAGAATCTTTGCAGTAAAAACAATACGGGAAGCATTACTAATGTCTATAGCTTGGGTATATATTCTTGGTAATAGAATCGAAAGTAGAGTTTGCGCAATAAAGAACAATCTATTTTCTGAAAATGTTTTTTTTATAAGATATAGTTTTATGATAAAAACGATAAAAGTGCATGTTCGTTAAACGGTTTAGACATTTAATGAACTAACATGCAAAAATGTAAGTCAACATGTGGCTTATGAAATGCACGAACGTCGTTATTTGTGTTCAAAACAATAGTATCAGTGTGTCATGTGTTTTCGATAGTCTATTTTGGTCGCAGGAGTTTTCTCCAAAATGACGTCATGCATTTTTCAATTTCCCGAACATTAGGGGATTTCCACCCGCGACAGGGTCAACCTTAATAAGCCCTTATCTCTAGATTAATTTTATTTTTGATGTTTGTTTGCGGAAGGTTGTTTGATGCAAACAAACTCATGTCTGAATGGCCCAATATGTACATGTAAATAGGGATCTTACTAGAAGATTTGAAGGGTAACTATATCGTTCAATTTTATATTCCAATTAAAAGATAAATACCATAGTTTACACATTTGTACCAGGTAAAAACTGTAAATGGTACATTTAAATTTTTTTTTTTATTGTCCCCCGCCGCAACGCGGAGCGGGGACATAGAAATGCCGGGCGTCCGTCCGTGTGTCCGTGCGTCCGTCACATTTTTTTTTGTAAGCGCTCTCATGCCTACAAATTTTGACGGATTTTCATTAAATTTATACCAAATGTTTATACCACTATTACCTTGGTCAAGTTCGAAAATCAGCATTGGTCGATACTTTTTGTTGGAGTTATAGGACTTTGACCACAATAATGTTTTATCCAAAAATTGACCTTGTAAGCGCTCTCATGCCTACGAATTTTGACGGATTTTCATTAAATTTATACCAAATGTTTATACCACTAATACCTTGGTCAAGTTCCTAAATCAGCCTTGGTCGATACTAGTATACTGCTTGACCGGCGGGGGACCCAGGAATTCTATTCTTGTTCATTTTCAAATTTCAAACACCAATATTTTATAGCAATAAATCAGCTTAAACTTTTGAAATTCATTTGTACATATTACACAAGAATTTACGATAAATAATGATTTGAAATTCATCTATATTTATTGGCGTGAAGACCACGTTAAACTCACAATTTGAGTAAACAGAATCATCATTTCATATTAATGATCTGCATAGTATGGTCAAGAGTCAAGACATGTATTTTTTAAATATTAAAAAAATAGTTTACATAGTATTTTCCCATTGATTTAAAGAATATTGAACCAGATCACATTACTTTTATCAACAAAGTATTGACTAGGGACTTACTTTAGTAGTAGTAGTAGTATTCTTTTTAAAAACACAAAATGGCGTTGTTTCATATACTATAAATATAACAAAATGTATAATCCAATTTTTGCTCGCTATATTTCTAAGATGCAATTCAAATATGGCACAGTCTTAGGGTGTAACGTAATTCAAAACCAACGAAGAAATGTTTTTTATAGATGAATACTACATGTACAATACTCTGTATTCTTCATCATAACTATAGAAACAAGCAAGAAGATTATTTCTCTGAAGTCGGCTAAAATGTTATTTAAGTTACTTCATGTATTATGCTTCCAAATAAACACAATGTAGCTATAACTAACAAAATAAAGCAAACTGGAGCAAAATTACAGTGTTTTAATTCGGAGCATTTACGGAAGTTGTCAATCACGTATGTGGTTTCATTACGAACAGTCACAACAACATCCATGTTCTCCAATGATTCATATCTCTTTGAATTAGAACTCAAAAAGGGACTATAAATGGAATTTATTGGAATATCATGTGAATTGATTGCAGCCTCTTCTCTATATTTTATTTTGCTTTCGTCTCCAACCTTTTCTTCCATCGCTGATTTAGTTACCTTTCGCTTTGCTTTGCTACAATGCTGACAAAAGACATTGGTGTTGTCCTGTTGGTTTGAAAGTTTTGAAACGAAACGAACATTGGGTAATTTTTTTTCTTCAGAAACAGAGTCAACATCAATACTATAATATTGGTTTCCATAATTATATTCATAATCTAGAGACATTGGCTCAATATCTCTTGTTTCTATATAATCTACATACATTGGCTCAATATCTCTTGTTTCTTTTTTAAAACATAAATCTTCTTCACGGTACTTCATGGAGATTTCATTAAACGTTGGAAAATTTCGTTCAAGTTTCGTCGAACGTATACCACTGGTATCCGTCTCCTTACTACACTTTTGGTGTGTGTAGGCCGAACTGGTCGGGTTCGTTTGCAAAGACGTGATTTTATGGTTTTTGTTCGGTTGTATGTTCTTTTTAGGTACGTTTCTCCATAGATAACCGCCCGGATTCCCTCGGACATAAACGGATACACCATTGTTTTTTGTCGTAAATTTGTTGTAATCAATGTAGAGGGTCTCTCGGACATAAATTTCACTACACTTCCCACGTTTTTCTGCCTCTTGGAACACCCACAATCTTCTGTTGTCAGCTGTGAACCATTTTTTCATTCTTTTTGTAAACAGAAATACTTGAAATGGAGTTGACATTAATCTTTCCAGTCAAAATATCGTCCAGTGTTTCTCCAATCGGTCTGTATGGATGAGAGGTACAACGACCAAAAGTACGGCCAATAGGCTCGTGACTGAAACATATTTCTAACGGTTGCAGAATCATGTTGCTTTGCAAAAAATACAACCTTTGAATAGCTGAAAACATTTAATAACATCGTACATAACAAGGTTATCAGCTGATATCGTTTGGGATTTAACTATTGTGGGTTATGAATAACTTTAAATTTTCTTAATCTTGCCGTAAAACAATCGATATGGTGCATATTATATTGTGCCTACTACAAGATAAACAGACAATTTATACATGCTAGAGATTCTCTTTATAATTTTCATAATATTTGTAGCTTTCTTCATTTTCTATGACAGGTTAGAATCAAGTTTCTAGCATCAATCTAAGTGCATAAATAATGATCAGGATTAATACATGATATGTTCATTCTAACAGATATCTTTATCAAAATATTTTCTTATAAAAAAGTGATTTTGATAAGTTACCGCTAAATTGTTTTTATTGTGTTTACTAAAAAGGTAATTTACACTTGATTAATAATGAAACAAAGTCCCTTCTGTAAATAGAAGTGGGTTCATGAACTCCAGACCCTGCCATACATGTACCTTGGAAAACTATGAGGGTTCCATCCATCGATTGTTTTGATTCAAGAATATTGATATTATCCAGAAAAAAAAATACGGGACGGTCAACTGTGTAAAACCCCTAATAACGAGAATTAGGAAATCCAATGTGTGTCTGTAATCTTCAGAAAGTCTCTTCCGATAAAACAGTGTTGAAATTCATTCTGCTTAGTTAAGCGATGCTTACATGTTTGCAAATACATAATTTTACAAAAAAGAATACACATTGTAGTTTACTCTATTACTTTGATGATAACCATGTAAAACTGCACATGGTACATTAAAAAAAAGATATCTTTTAATTTATTCCCCAGCACCAACGTTTAATTCTGATAAACCAATCGAAACTTCGACAGTTTATTAGATACACTTTACTTGACGCTTAGATGAATAATAACTTCAAAATCACATCATGATTTTTATATCAATATCTGCATAGTGTCACAAATGATTAAATTCAAAATATATTTAGTAGTATTTTTACACAAAAAGGGGTATTTTTTCACACGTTATTGCATCTACTGAATAGTAAAAAAAACCCGTATAATTATTGAATTAATTTTTGCTCGATATTTTTTAAAATTGAACTGAAATTTGACACAACAACAACGTGTAACATAGTTCAACCACATGAAGTTTGATTGTTTACATTTATTGATGAAGTGTACCTCACAGTTCTCTGCAGTATAAAGCATACATGTACGTATATATACAATAAATAAGAATTCTCTAACGCATGCTACAACTGTCATTTAAGTCAATGTTATGCTTAATATGGTACACAATAAAGCAACAAAAACCAGAATCAAGCAAAATACAAATAAAATACACTTTTTAGAATTAGAACATTTTGAGGACTTGGCATTGTCTTCGTCGCACATGGTTACAGCAACATCTCTATTCTCCAACTGCTCAAGAGTCTCTGAATTTGAATTTAAAAAGGTACTGCCGATAAGGCTTCCTGGAATGTTAGATGAATTTATTACAGTCTGTTCATTGTTTATAATTTCTCTGTCGTCTTCAACTTGTTCTTCCATTGCTCTCTTCATTGCATTTGGTTTTGCTGTGTTGTTTTGCTGACACAGTATACTGTCCTGTTGATTTGAAGCCATTGAAATGAAGGAGAAATCGCGTGATATTTCATCAACATTATTTTCTTCAGAATCGGAGTCAACATCTATATTATATTGGTTTCCACTATCTACAGACATTACGCTGTCATCTCTAGAAATATTTTTTTCAAGAGATAAAGTTTCTTTACGTTCTGCCGTTGACATCTCATCGATCGTTGGGACATTCCGTTCAAGTTCCGTCGAACATATATCAGTAGTATCCACATCCTCGATATAATTTTGGTTTGTGTAGGAACTCTTTGGGATCGTTTGCAAAGACGTGATTTTAGGGTTTTCGTTCGGTTGTATGTTCTTTGTAGGTATGTTTCGCCAGAGATAACCACCCGGATTTCCTCGGACATAAACGGATTCACCATTGTTCATTGTCGTAAATTTGTTGTTATCAATGTAGAAGGTCTCTCGGACAATAATTTCAGTACATTTTCCTCGTTTTTCTGCCTCCTGGAACACCCACAATCTCCTGTTGTCAGCTGTGAACCATTTTCCATTTTTTTGATAAACAGAAATACATGGAATGGAGTTGACATTAATCCTCCCAGTCAGAATATCGTCCAGTGTATCTCCAATTGGTCTGTATCGATGGGAGGTACAACGACCAAAAGTACAGCCAATAGAGTCCTGGCTGAAACAAATTTCTGATGGTCGCAGATACATATTATTTCGCTAAGGACACTCTTATTCAATGGCTAAAAGCTTTAATACACCTGAGATTTAACTATCCGATATCTTGCAGTCTTCACTACCGTTAGTTATAAATAACTTTAGATTTTCTGAAACTGGATGAGCTGAAAATACCATTAATCAATACTGTGCACATTATATGCCGCCAACAAACAGGGAATTACATAATATTCTATTTATAGATGCTGGGAAATCCCTTTATAATTTTACGTTATACTATTTGACCCTTGCATGGTTAAACTTTGCCTGAAAAAAATCAAGATACTAACATAAATGCAAGCATCAATTGAATTTGCAAGGTTAATGGTCGGAATATACACATGATGTTTTATACTTACCATTTTCTCCATCTAAAGAAATAAAAAGAAGCGATTTCGTGATTTTGTTTGCTCAAGTACCATTGCATTTGCATTGAAAGTTTACAATTGAACAACAATGACACGAAGCCCCTTCAGTAGTTTATGTATAAGTTCATTGTATGTTAATCATTTGGAAAGACTCTGCAAAAAAGCAAAGTTGTCATCGCTCGTTGAGATTAAGATTTAGAGCATTTAAATGCGGCCTTTATTTAAATCCACTGTTGTTTCCCTTGAATTCTCATTGTTCTTAAACTATATGTAATATTTATATTTTTTCTTACAATTGGGTAAAAACCAATTTTTTTACCGATAGAAAAGGCATTGCTGTAAGGTTAGTAACCATAAAGTTTGTTTTATTTCCAAAATAAGGTTGACATATGATATAATTATGTTGACATGCTAATTCTAATTTAGCTATTTTATCTATATTATAAGAAAATGAATAGGGTACATGCATAAATTCATAAACAGCAAAATATCACCAAGAACTTTTACCTCCTTTTAGGCTGGATAATGAATTAAAAAAAACACCAAAAAACAACAACAAAAAAACCCTAAAAAAACCCAAATTTATAAATATTCAGGAAATGTAGGAGCTAGGATGTTGTAAAAAGTTCAATATTTAAAAAAAAAACAAACAACAAACAAACAAAAATAAATTAATACCCCCCTTCTAAATAGAAAGAATGAAAGTTGAAGGTAGTAACTGACAATTAACCTGTTATCCATGAGACTGAGTGAATTGATTCGATCCCCGAAAACCTTTTATGGATAACTGATAGGACAGTGCTCAGTTTGACATCATGCAACACTATATGAATAGTGCCTGTTTTTTATGGGTAGGGGGGTAATAGTTGAAATTGACACCCCGAGAAAACCATTGTCAACCGCCGCTTCGCGACGGTTCAGAATGGTTATCGATGCTTCGCATCGGTTGACAATGGTTTTCGAGGTTGTCAATTTCAACTGACATCAACCCCCACCCCCAACCAATCCCCCAACAGGCAATATTCATTTAATTCTTCTGAATGTCTTAATTTTGTAAAAAATGTTACTGCTTGGCGTAAATTCTACGGCGAACCGTTCGCGCAATATTTACGCGCAGGTAAAAATTTGTCGTGTTACCCGTAGTCAAGTTTGTTGATAACGCTGAGGGTAATAGAACGGTTTATAATCTGCGTATAGACCAATCAGATTTTAGTATTTAACTTGAAAGTATACATATTGTTAGAGGAATTTGAATTGTAATTTGTTAAGTAAATAGATGTTTATTTTTTGCCAAGAACATATTTAACATTTGATATAACAATAAACAAAAGAATTCATTAGAAGTAATTGTGATTAGTTAAACCTTAATAAGTTGCCTTAATCCTAAAAATGAGGTGCAAAATAATTAGTCAAAACCAATTTGTGTTTGAATAAACCTGAACTTATTAACCCTGATTATTTACATATTAAATTAGTGCCATTCTACGTTAAAAACCTTTAACATTTATGATTGCCAGATCCCCGCTACCACGCGGTATTCAATTTGTTTACACCGCTTGGTGTGTCATAGGACCGACAACATCCAAAAATAAGCATTCAATGCCTAAATAGGTAGCAAAAATGGTTACATTTTATGTGCCAATGCTCACCTATATGAGATACTAGTACATGTGTATTGCCACGTTAAATGACAAACTAAATCATTCTTTTAACATTTTATTATTGTACAATCTCTGTCAAATTTTATCATAGATTTGAATTCAAACTAAATTGGTAAGGCAACATGTATACAGACATTTATGTGCATAGGTGTGTAAATAAAATGATTATTGGCCCGGCATCAATTCTTTTTTTTTAAGACAAAATTTACAATAGAAAAATGTAAAGGAAAATATTTTGTCATTGACTTTAAACATCTTAATATAAAGATCATTTGTATATTTGTAATATACATGTAGTATAGTCTCTTTCAAATACTATCGCAAAATTAAATCTAAAACTAAATGGGTAATGCGACACGTACATAGAAATTTATGTGCAGAGTTATGCAAGTAAAACCCACTCGGACTGCCATGTATTTTAAAACTTACAGAAGATGAGTACTCTACATAGCTACCTGCCTAGTGAAGTGATTTTTCTGACAACCTTGTTAATTCATGCCTAAATATTCGTGGAATATTTCATCCAATGAGATGATTTTACAAGTTGAAAGTTGAAAGTTTGCTAAATGTTGTGTCAATCAAGATACAGATGCTGACCAATCACTACTGACAATCACATCGTTTATTATATTTAATGTGGGATGTGTTAATGTGTGTTTTTATAAAAGTTAATGTATGTTTTATTTAATTTTGATTGTATTTGCTTTCTTATTCTTCAAAATTGCGTTCGGTTGCACAATATTGTATTTGAGTACTGGGTAGAGATAGTTCTTTCAGATAAAATGCAGGAAATATAATTACGTTTTCTTGGAAAGAGAAAAAATGGTGTACATGCAAGGTATATATCAATTCTTACCAGATCAGCGGCAATTAAACATTTCTTACTGTTTCTTTTGTCTTTTATAAAATCAATATTGTTTGCATCTGCATTTTTTGAAACTCACAAAAATCTTGCATTTTATAACAACATTGTCTATTTTTTGCGTATGATCTGTGTAGTTTACAGGTTAGAAGAATTATTATCAAAATCATTATTACATATTATAATGTAGTTGTTTAAACAAGTGATTTAGAATACATACACTTACACCAGACCTGGAGTCAAGAGTCAATTAATTTAAGATGCAATGCAATATCTTACAACTAGATGGGAATTCTTTCCATTACAACTACAATTACCATTACTTTCATTTACAAAAGTAATAATTTAAATTACAAATTAAAATTAATAAATTACACCACAAAAAAGGAATAATTTCTGGTAACAAATCATTTTCATTTAACTTTCTAAGTTTGACGTTAGCATGCTTAAAAGTAGCCAAAGCTGAGAAAAGTGAACCGGTAACATTAGTTTGAGGCTATACTTGGAATTGAACAATCAGTTCATGTATTGAATGAATGTCTCTAAACATATCTTAATTCAGGGATGGCTAAAATGTGTGAGTTTCACTAGTGTAAGAGGTACTGTACTGAGAAATAAACTACAAAATAAACCTTAAAGTGTCTACCCACTGATGTGCAGGGTATCTACTTATGCATAATTAAAACATGGTTGATTGTATTCCGTATCAAAACTTGGAACAGGTAAAGATGCAATCTATACAATTATCACTACCTTAGTCTGCAAAAGACCTAAACAGAGGCCAATTAGTAATTAGAGGGGGTAAGCATTTGAACGTGTACGTCTACGAATACCTGTAGAGCTGCAAGTATGTTTACACGTGCACGTACCAACATTTGGCATATGTTAAATAAAATTAATTAAAACAACGTTTGGTATATATAGAGATTGTATTTCTAATTAAAAATGCTACAAGTATTCACCTCCGTGTTCTTTTTGATTCTACACGTTTTGTACAGCTTGTAGAATTACGCGGTATGCAGATATTATGACATACATGTAATACATATAAAATTAGGGGATTCCCTTAGTTACATTTAGACGTACTCGTACATATACACGTTCAAATACTTAACCTCTCTATTATCTCCACCAACAGTAGCACATAACTGTCAGGAGTCAACTATTTGTTAAAACAACCTGTGTGATTAAATGTTTCTAACACCTACAGTAATTTTTACACGGTTTAAGGTACCTCACTACCCAAAGACTAATATTTTAAGACAATACGTCACAAGATGGTGATGTTTTGTTAAACTGTTTTTATCACACGAACTGGTTGACTATCATCATGGGTCAGTAATTTAACTTCTTCTAAAAATTAAAAGAAATATTTAAAAGTTTATAGGTGACAGTCGAATATATGTTAACACTTAAAAAAAGAATGAGTCATATTAATCTTGAAAAATTATTTTTAATTTTTGAAAGGATAATCAGTTTATTTCATTGAAGGTCATATGAAACGATTTTTTAACACTATGATTTTCTTTCATAAATATAAAGCTTGGTGTAAACAAATGTTAAAATACGTGATGTAAGTTTTTTTTTGCCTTTGCATTACTGAGAAATAACCGTGAAAACTGAGCACATGAAAAAAATCTTGCCCGCTTATCGTTCTTGATTTTGTGGATTTATGACGTCACACAGACCCACCAATGTAAACAATGCATTAAAACTAGTGTAATTTTACAGTAGTTTATCGATTAAGTTTTAGTAATTTTGGCATATATGAACGTGTCTTTCTTTTCAAATGAGATCATTTGATTTCGTAGTAACCTAGAGATGACTTAGTTTTAATTGGTCGTTAATGAATAAATCTAATATCAGCTTTCTAACCAGAGTAAAATCATGAAGAAGATCCCGTACTGCAATGGAAATTTAACGAAAGAAATGCTCAAACATTAACAGCTGATTAATGAATTATCCTTATCCTTTTGAAATAGAAACATCATTTTCTTCTTCGGTACGTATAATGATTGAGCTACATTTAAAGGGAATTAAAGCATTTTAATTGATTTGATTTATTTTGTCATTTAAATAAATATAAGGCAGGCCAATGAATTCGAAAATGTTTGAGGCATTGTGTACATAGTTTGTATTTAAGAGCTGCTATAAAATGCCGCAAAATTATTCTTAAATTTTATTTTAAAATAATATAAATTTCTGACTTATTGATATATACATGTAGCAATATCTTTAGAAAATACTTTGTGTACACGTGTATTAACGTTTTATTAAATTAGATCGCGGAAATGTGGCATTTAAGGATTTAGAAATGTACCGGTAAGATAAATCGATTGTTTGATAAAAATAGTTGTGAACGAATGTGAAGATAATCAACAGATTTTATTAAGAACAAGCATCAATAATGATAAAAAAAAACACGAAAGAAAACATTGCGGAAGAAAGTGAGATAGAAGGGATCTGTGAGTCAACACCGCATATACACGTTGTAAAATTAAAACACCGCACATACAAGTATACACGTTTCAAAAACAAAACATTTGAAGAAATTTCTCTTAGACTAAAAATAATTAAATGGTAACATATTTGTGAATTTGAAAGCGAAACAAACAATATAATCGTGAAGCGAATATGATGCACAATGAGGCCTATAAGTTGTTTAGAAAAAAAATCTTTTGCATGAACGTGCAAATGGGCAAAAACGATCAGTTATTTTTGAATTTGTCAATTTCATCAAAAAGATCGAAATAAAACATCTATACATGCATATATTAAAATTATATTATACTTGCATGTGGATCTATGAGGAAAATCATTCATTTTCCGTGCAGTCTCGTATGTACACGCTATTAAATATAAACGCACATGATTTCATTTCTTGAGAGAAAAAATATTGACGTGGTTGTTTATTGTATAATTATACAAGTTTTTATATAAAATAGTATTTATTTTCTTTTAAAATGCTGCAGAATGACATGGATATTTGTATTCACAGGATAGCTTTAAGTTTATACGGCTATTGGGTCTTACTGACGTCATAAGCAAGGGAGGTAAGCCGCGTAAGTCAATGTTCCTTTTCCCTATTTTGATTTTGATCGACTGAGGCGCTCACATTTTGCATAAAATATCCAAAAAACAATGTCAGTCTTATTAAATAGGCACTTATGAACTCATTCTTGTATATAACTCAATATGGTTAGGATATCGGTTCATATGACCTTTAAATAAACAAGAGGCTCATGGGCCACATCGCTCACCTGAGGAACAATAGGTATGATAAAATCAGCTTAATGGAGTCATAATACAAACTATCTGGACAATGTACAATAATACCTGTAGATCCTGTATAAATAAAACCCATTTTCCCCTGGATAGTCTTATGTTTATAATCATTAGTCCCTTTTCTAACAGGATGATTTTATAGTCATATCATATGTTGAGTATTGCAGTTCTCAAAAAGATCCTTAACAATAGTTTATATATGGGATATAAACGTACATCAAACTCTGAATCTTCTCGTGAGGCCATAGAATTGTTCTGGGGCCAAAGTCTTAACAATTATAAAGAATCATCTGGCTGATTAGTTTCTGAGAAGATTTTTAAAGATTTACCCTATATATTCCTTTGTTAAACTTTGACCCCCCATTGTGGCCCCACCCTACCCCTGGGGATCATGATTTTCACAACTTTAAATCTACACTACCTGAGAATGATTTCACACAAGTTTCAGCTTTCCTGGCTGATTAGTTTCTGAGAAGAAGATTTTTAAAGATTTACTCTGTTTATTCCTATGTAAAACATCGACCCCCCATTGTGGCCCAAACCTACCCACAGGGTTATGATTTTCACAAATATGAATCTACACTACCTGACGATGCTTCCACACAAGTTTCAGCTTTCCTGGCTAATTAGTTTCTGAGAAGAAGATGTATAAAGATTTACTCTATATAATCATATGTTAAACTTCGACCCCCCATTGTGGCCCCAGCCTACCCCCAGGGGTTGTTATTTTCACAACTTTGAATCTACACTACCTGAGGATGCTTCCACACAAGTTTCAGCTTGCCGGCTGATTACTTTCTGAGAAGAAGATTTTCAAAGATTTACTTTATAGATTCCTATGTAAAACTTCGATCTCCCATTGTGGTCCCACCCTACCCCCGGGGGTCATGATTTTCACAAATTTGAATCTACACTACCTGATGATACTTTCACACAAGCGTCAGCTTTCCTGGCTGATTAGTTTCTGAGAAGAAGATTTTTAAAGATTTACTCTATATATTCATTTGTTAAACTTTGACCCCCCATTGTGGCCCCACCCTCAGGTGAGCTAAAAAGGTTAAGTTTACAATACAATAAGTTGTTAAAGTTGGTTTCTGGAAGAACAGACTTTGAAAATTTTCTTAATAAATATTGACAAATTTTTTACTTTTTTAATCTTTAGTTTTTAAGATCTGTGTACAAACATAGAATTGTGAGTAAATCTCTGTATCTTGCTTATAATTCGAAGCTTAACACTCAAATATGGTTAGTAAATAGAAATTGTAAACAATTAAACACAAGAAACATGCACTACATGTATAACAAATAAAGAACACAATTTATTTTTTCGAAATGAATCATATATATACATGTATTTACCTACATATTTCCGTCAGCGATATCAAACTCTATTTAACTGTTTAAACTGAATAAACTCGAGAAAATGCCGAGCATCTCAACAAAACATATTGCATTAATCTACCATTACGCAAAAGATAATGCCGAATTACCGATAGAATGAATTGTATTTCAGTACCCCTACATCAGATTTTGCTTAATTTGCGCAGGTAAACGGTTAACTGTTTGATTTACCGAAGTCTCTGTTTGATTTGATAAGTAAAAATCACGAAATACAGACGATAGTTTCCAGGTTACAAAGCATAAATAATGAAAACGAAACGAAAATCAGAACAGCTAACACCAACGTCATGTGTGAAAACTGTCAACGCATTGAAATATTTAGCCTCAATTTACTTCACAAAATCGGCACCAATATATTTTGCATGTTTCAAAATTTCCCTTCATGCGCGATCTGTTGCACAACAAGCAAATTCATCATAGTCAGATCGACCCTTTTTCGTATAATGTCATGGCTGCTTTAAACAAAGAACCTCGTTTTAGAAGTATGGAATACGAGTCTTGGTAAAATGGGTATGCAAACCCGGGCCGTGGCAAAATAAAAGCCGGGGCAGATCGGCAATCGTCAATTCCAAATACGCATATTATTTTGCAGCAATATTTACAGCGACTACAAATATACTAGTCCATCAAATACCCTGAAATTTTGATGAGATTGGCAGATTAATAACTGCCAATCTTTTGTTTTGCCCAGGCCAAGTCTTGTCTACCCATTTTACCGGATGCTGAGCCCGAAGCTATTAAACTGATTGAAACACGCCTTTCCTTTATTATTATTTTCGTAATAACTCAGATTTGAAACAGAATTACCCCTTAATTTTTGCAGTTTATATTTTCCTTCCCATAAGGATAATTTATGCTAAACTACGTTGAATTTGCCTCGGTAGTTCTTAAGAAGAAGTTTTTTAAAAATGCACCCCCCTTTTTCTACAGTTTCAAGGTTTTCTCCGCTTTGAATACAGATCGGACTTTTATTTCTGCAATTTATATTCGTCCTCCCATAAGGATGCTTTGTGCCAAATTTGGTTGAAATTGGATAAGCGGTTTTAGAGAAGAAGTTCAAAATGTAAAAAGTTTACAGACGGACAGACGGACGGACGGACAGACGGACAAAATGTGATCAGAATAGCTCACTTGAGCTTTCAGCTCAGGTGAGCTAAAAATAGGCTAAGTGTAATTCAAATGTAATTGATAAGTAATGGTCTTTACTGGCATTTTTATGAAAGTAATGCATTACCTTACTTTACTAAAATAGAGCACTATAATGCATTACAATTACAAATTACCATTACCCCAGGTCTGACATACATGTAGTAGTAAATTTTACATTGTGCTATAGTCTGTCCCGAGATATCCTGAATATAGATTCTGCTTAATTGCTTGATATTTAGAAATACCCTAGGGTCCAAACGATGTTCATTCAAAAGTATGAAAATTGTCCAAGACTTCTCAGTCGAAACGCCCTTGTTAGCTTATCAGGTTTCAATACAATGCTAAAAAATATGGTGTCTACGGGGATTTTGTATTGCAGCAAGCCCGGATGATAACGTTGAAAAATTGCACGATGTATTCCGAATGGAGAAAAGATGTAAACATTCCCCATTATATATCTCCGTAAGGAATCTGTTTTTGTTCCTGTGAATTTTCCGAGTGATAGATGACAATGTGTCAATGGAATTATCTTGGAAATTTCAACTATTTTAAATGCACCTCTTTCACAGGTATGTGTATTTTTATTAAAAATCGTCCAAATGTGCTGCATAAATATCTTGGGACAGACTATAATATATCTTTGCGTTTATATTTGTTTTTTATTCTCTGTAATGTAGTATGTTATGAATGTATAACAACACATCAAGATATTTCACAGCTCTGTGCAACAAACTTACAAAAAAGCATGCTAGTACGATGATTTTTTTCTTTTGTTGACTACATATTTCTTTTAAGTTGCCGTTTGGCATATAATTAATGTCCACAAAACAATGAAAAAAATAATCAAGATAAATCCAAAGCAAGCCCAGTAATGAAATGATCTAGCAATAGGTAATTCGTAAGGGCGACCATAGATTATGGTAAGTATAGTCATTGCAATGTTTCTATTCTCCAATTGTCTAGATGCCCCTGCGTTCGGTCTCAACAGAGTATTATTTTCGTGAATTCCAGAAATGTTAGGCCCATTCATAACAGCCAATTCAATATCTGTCTTTTTTGTTTTTTCTATAACTTTCTCTATCGTTGTTTCGCCTATAATTTCATTCCCTTTTGGTTCAGCTGTACCATATTGATGACAAAAAGCCCACACTATGTCATTCTGTTGCGAGGCTTCCAAACTGGAAGAAAAATCATCATCAACATCAATATTATCAACATTATCATCAACATTAACGGTTTTGGAATCAAGGCGTACACTTGTCTTTGCACATATCTCATCATTATCTATCTCCTCGGAATACCTTTGGCAATGAAAAGAACTTGGTAGATCGGGGAGTTTTGTTGGTGGCACAGACGCAAGGGGTTCATTTGACTGCATCGTCTTAATTGGCATGGTTTGCCAAAAATAACCACCCGGATTTCCTCGGACCAGAACGGAAACGCCATTGTTTGTGGTAGTAAAGATTCTCAAATTAACAAACGTTGTCTCACTAACATAAATTTCACAACACTTTCCTCGTTTCTCTACTTCTTGAAGCACCCATAATCTTCTGTTGTTAGCGGTGAACCACTGTCCATCTTTTTTGTACACAGAAATAGTGGGAATGGAGTTAACGTTGATTTTTCCAGTGAGAATATCATCCAGTGTTTCACCAATCGGTTTGTATGGATGAGGAGTGTAACGGCCAAAGGTACGCCCAATAGAGTCGTGACTAAATCGGATTTCAGATGGCCGTAGATACATTGTATTGCTGAATACATGTATACTTTCTTTTTCAGAAACATGTAACTTGTCCACAATTTACTCCACGTTTAATAAGCCCTTGTTTGGAGGTTCTCCAATATTTTGGTTTATAAATAACTTAGCATTTTCTGAAATCAAGAGAGCCTTGAAAAAAATTAAAGTATTATTACAATTTAGAACACAATCCCATTCATGCATGTGAAAACTTCCGTCTATTTTATATTATATTTAAACCGGTGCATTGTAATACGACACACATGTCTCGTACATTTTTTCAGAATAATACATGACTGCATGATATGCTTATTTTTTCACACTCACAGATAATACAGAGGTGAATGAGGAGAGCACTAGTAAACTTACAACCTAGTAATTAAAAAAACATATTAACTGATCACTTTTTAAAACTAGTATGCAGCAGTTACGATGTCAATGTTTCACTAGTTTTGTCCTCTATGTACTGCATAAACGTTTTATTAAGGGGTGTAATTTTTTATGTTTCTTTAACTACAAACAATATACGTTCATGGGTACAGCATACAAGATACTACTTCTACTGTTACAGTTTAACAAAAAAGGGTGTAGGAACAATCCAAGATGAATTACTAAAAATCTAAAACTTATTTGCCGTCGATATCTGTTCCTTTGACTCTTTTTGGGAATCAGAAAGAATTCTTAAACTTTGTTGAAATCATAAAGATTACACTGTATAACGAATAGTAATTTTTAAAACAAAAGCCAATGATTAACTTCATGGCTTTATTTAAAGCTGTCATTATTTATTTTATGATTTGATGTCATCATATCAAACTTCACAAACAAAATAAATTAATGAATGACTTTAAAAAACACAAGTCTCCTGAAAATGAATTTCGTAAAAGGTCCGAGTTCCCTTTTCACTACGTTAAACCAACACTTTAACATATTCAATTGGATCACACGTTGTTTGCTTAAAAAAGCAAATAGCATTGTACAAAGAACATAATATACGTAAGGTAGCGCGAACCATACTTTTTTTTGCAAAAAAAGTACTCTTCTAAAATCTATAAAGCTACAAGTAGTATTTCCTTAAAAACTTTTTTCTTAAAAAAATTTAAACGGATGATTCGATGTTTAAAATAGCCAGGAAAAGTAAAACAAATATAAATTATGAATGGAATAGTAATGAACAAAATTTTATCTAAGTTCAGCTTAAATACACACCATCATCACCATTACTTTTTCCTTTTGACTCAGAATCTTTCTTGGTCTGATTTAATTCTAATTATGATTGAGTGTGATCTAACTGTTGAGGTAAAATCAATACAAACCATGTAGAGAAAAAAAATCGTTATGCGAGAATCACACTTTATATTTCGAGACAATTTTTCAATGTTTTTGTTATTGTGTCATCTGTCCTTTAAGGAGGTTTGCACTTGAAATACTAGTAATGTCAATCATCCAAAAACATCTTCGATATAAAGATGGGGGCCTACTATTTTCATTTATTTAATTTGTGAGCTATGTCATATGCCATTTTTTTTTATCCCCAAACAGAAATGATCATTTTCCTGAAATTATTGCTTGGCATGGAAAGTGATTATTTGAAGACTCAAACAAATATTTATAATTTGAACTATTACTTTTTTATAATTTCAATACAATATGAAGTTAAACACATATAGTGACTATTAAAGTAATATCAAAGTCAAAGTTTAAAAAACCTTGTTTTACTGAAAGCTTCAAAGGCTAGTATATAACGAATACAACAGCAAACGTAAAGATTGTTACAAAAGTTTGGAGTAAACAAGTTATAACGCAAATAAAAATATAATAGTAAGGTCAACTTTCCAAAACTTTGCATACAAATGGACATATATTTAATGTCTCATATAAAAGAAAAAAAATAGGGGTCACATCTCAAAAAATTGAGATATGACATGAAATAAGATAATTTTAGCAAAAATTGGAGTTAATTTTTTCTTGACTTCTATGAAATATAAGCTTAATATGCCATAATATATCCATAGAAATATCAATTTATTGTTCAAAATTTTTTTTCAGAACAACATAAATATATCGTTATACACAAACTATCTGGAAATTATTAATATTATACAAAATCTATAAAGCGCCAAATTTAATTTATGTAAAATTACTCTACAGTGCTGTACATATAAAAGTTATTGGCATAAAAGCTAAGAACATAAATAATATACCTAAATATGCTTAAATTAATAACTTCATACATATATAACACTAAATTTGTTTACATGTAAAAATCAATGCTTAGTTTGCACTGAAAATTAGGAGGCTAAAGTAACAGTACTCTAAAACTATTGAGTTATGAAAATTTCTTATTTTCTTCTTGAAAACCTTCCACCACAAAATATAGTCCCTTACTAGCAACATCATTATCTTATATCAAATATTTGCATAGTGTTACAAATGATTAAATTTAAAATACCTTTACTAGTATTATTGACCTAATATGGGGTGGGTTTTTTTCACATGTTTTTTCATATACTGAATATCTAGCAAACAAAAACTCAATTAATTTTTGCTAGCTATTTTCTTAAATTGAACTTTAATATGACAGTGGCACAATGTGTAACATAATTCAAACCGATGAAGAAATGGTTGTATACATTTATTGATGAATACTACCATATAGTTCTCTGCAGTATAAAACAAACATGTACGTATATATACAATAAATAAGAATTCTCTTACGCGGGATACAAATGTCATTTAAGTAAACGTTATGCTTAAAATAGTGCACATAAAGCAACGGAAACCAGAATTAGGCAAAATAGAAATAAAATACACTTTTTAGATTTAGACCATTTGAAGGTTCATCGCATATGCTCAAAGCAACATCTCTTTTCTCAAACTGTTCAAGTTTCAAGTAAAATATCACTGAGAACTTTTAGTTCTCTTTGACTGGATAATGAAATACAAAAACAAAGTAACAAACGTTCAGGAAATGCAGTAATCAAGGACCTAAGATGTTGTAAAGAGTTCAATGTCTTATCGGAGAACTTTGGAGGCAGTAACTGACAATAAACCTGCTATCCATGAGATTGTTTAGTGGGTTTATTCGATCCCCAAAGACCTGTTATGGATAACTAATAGGGTCGTGCTTAGTTTGACACAATGCAACACAATATATTGTGAGGGGAATTTTATTGTTCATTTATTAAGTAAAAAAATAGGAAAGTGTTTTTTCCAAAAACATATAATATTACAATAAACAAAAGAATTTATTCGAAGTTTTTGTGATTAGTGAACCATTCAGAAGTATCAATAATCCTAATAATACAATGTAAAAAGTCATAAACACAGTCTTTCTGAACTAGAAAGGCCTGATTGTTTAGCAATTTGTATATTAGTATTTAGTAAGTGTTAAAGAAGGGGTACCTTCCATCATTTATCATTGCTCTGAATTTATACAGTTTTAAATGCCCAAAAGTAACGGCTATCATTTTGAAATACATACAGCTTTCAAATATTGATCTCTTTTCTTCTGATTAGATATCAGAAGCTCATTAACATTCACTGATTGTCAAAACCGAAAAGTTGTTTGCCATCATCTGCTATGTTGTGTGAAATTGACGCTACATCAACGAAATGTACATTCCTGGATGAAGTCGGACGATAGTCATTGCGTTGAAGCCAATGACTGAACAGTTAACCTGAGTTAACTTCATCGAATCGGAGTTTTGTTTTTTTTACGAAAGTCCAAGCTCTTCTCAAAACGGTTCTAAGCTAAATTTCTGCTCAACAATCAGACACTAGTACATGAATATTGCCTCGGCTTAACATTTAACTAATTCATCCTTTTCTAAGACAAAATATACAATTAAAAGAGGAAAATATATTGTCTGAATAAAAAGGCCATTTTAAGAATGTCACATTGTAAAGTCTTTTTCAAAATTTTATTGTAGAATCAAATTATGAACTAAATAGGTAATGCGACATGTAAACAGCAATTCATGTGCATAGTTTTGTAAGGAAAACAACTCGGGTCGCTCTGTATTTCAAAATTACTAGAAGACGAGTACTTCACATGAATGACGACATCATTAATTCATGTATGCATTTTTGTGAAATTTCTTAACAAATGAGATCCTTCTACAGCAAGTTGAAAGTTTGTGTAATGGTGTATCAATCAACAAGTCATGTTGTAGGACATCATAGTGGTTTGAATATAGTGATTTAGAAAACATGTATATTTCGTTAATGTAGTAATATTTACACATTAATACTCAATTTTATTTCTCTCAAACATTGTACAGATATTGTACATTGTTCACATTACGAACGGTTTTGTTTGATAATTGTTAAGATATAGTTAAAAATATAACACACTGTGTGACCAAATCAATACCATGCATGTGTCTCTGTTTTTAAGGATACCGGTAAAGTAAAATATAGCAGAGTATGTAACGAAATCAAAACCATGTAATATATGTATGTAATAAATATATATCATTGCATGAATAAGTTCAGTGATTTGCGAAACAAAGAGATAAAGCATGTCAAAACAATAACTTTTCATTTGTGGGCTACATATCTCATTTAAAATGTTGCAATACTTATGATAAATCCCAATAAAACAATGAAAGCAACAATCAAGAAAAATACAAAGAAAGCCAAGCAGTGATCATAGATGGTACATTTGTGAAAGCGGGCATTGGTTTCATCAGATATGGTCACTGCAACATTTTTATTTTCCGGTCGTCTAAATGTGTCTGAATTTGATCTCAAAAAAGTATTATAATTTTGGATTCCTGAAATGCTAGGCCCATTTATAAGAGCAGATGTGTCATCTCTTATTTTCTTTTTTTCCACAATTTTTTTCTCTTTTGTTGTGTTGACTTTTACTTCCGACTCCCTTGGTTTAGCTATTCCACACTTTTGACACCAACCATAGGCTATGTCATTTTGTTGTGAGGCTCCCGATCCCGGGGAAAGATTGGATATATTTTCATCAACATTATCGTTTTCCGAATAAGAGTCAACATTAGTACTGTATTGGTTTCCCATGTGTGCAGACATTTTGTCAAAATTGTTTGAAACCTTCTGTCCAAAACGTAAACCTTCTCCACGCTTCGACATTATCCGCTCATGGATTGTCGGAACCCTGTGTTTACTATGTTTTGCAGGTAACTCACCAGTATTTTTCTTCTCAGTATGTCTTTTGTATTTGAAAGAACTTGTTAAACCGGGAGGTTTTGTTGGACAAAACGCTGTTTTAGGTGGTCTGTTTAGTTTCATCTTCGTAATTGGCATGGTTTGCCAAAGATATCCACCCGGATTTCCTCGAACAAACACGGAAATGCCATTGTTTATGGTAGTAAATTTGTAATAATCAATACAAAATGTCTCTCTAACATAAATCTCACTACACATTCCCCGTTTCTCTGCTTCTTGGAGCACCCACAATCTTCTGTTGCCAGCAGTAAACCATAGTCCATCTTTTTTGTAAACAGATATACCAGGAATATAGTTCACATTTATCAAACCTTTGAGGATATCGTCCAGCGTTTCCCCAATGGGTTTGTATGGATGTGAAGTGCAACGGCCAAACGTACGTCCAATTGAATCTTGGCTAAATCTGATATCTGATGGTCTTAGATACATTGTTAAATATACTTTCTTTTTTGGTAGCTGGCAACACAATACATTCCAAGTTTAACCGCAAATCTTTTTGGGGGTTTTCCAAATTCTTAGTTTATAAATAACTGTGCATTTACTGAAATTGGCAGCCTTGAAAGAAAACCAGTTGAATGCACACAATTAAGGAAGACCGTTCTAACGATATGGAGTTTTTTAAACAATTTATACGTGAAAAGAAATATAATACCTTGAACAGAAAACAAAACAACCAAATTGAGTATAAGTTAACCTAAAAGTTTGGGCTTAGTATTGCATTGGACTTTCAAATGGTGATATACTGCAATATTGTTAACTATATTGCAATGTGTAATTCAGGTAAGGTTTCTTAAGCAGGTGCCTTTTGATTACCATTTACAAATTATTATTTGTTCTATCTTCACCAGACTTTCATTGATTGTGCATCTTCTGATACATATACACATATACATGTTTGAATGATGTGTCTTGTAATACTGATTCGCCTAGTCTGGATGCTCTGGATGAAGTTTGTTATATAATATATCCTGTCCATGCCAAATCAGACAGGTAATGTAATTATTGATGTGTAATATAGAGGTTGATCAGATCTTGATTGTCTGGATGCCGAGTGAGGTGAAATGTTTTTATTCAAGTAGTTCAAAACGGGTTTGAATGTTAAAATCAAATGTTACATTGACCAATTTGTCTGATTCCTGTGACTTTGGATCTCAAAGACAATGAAGGCTAGTTTCAGATAAATAATCAGATCTCCATCATCAAGGATACTAAAAACACTGGTTCTGCCTCACTTAAAATGCAAGCATGAGACCAGGTTGATGCTAAAGATAATGAAATAAATCGACAAATGACGTTTAATCTAGTGAATAAATGAATTTAAATAATTATATATATTTCGTGTATATGTAACAAAGTTTGACAATATTTGACTTTAGGAATACATTTATGTTACTCTAAACTTAAACAACCTCCTAAACAACAGTATTTTCCAGAACAATTGCTAAAACAAAATAATTTATGAGAAGGTTTTCACTCGCAATAGGGCTGAGCTATGTTCCAAGCTATCAACACATCACATTTTGCTTAATTGATCGATGCTTACATGTTTGTAAATATCTAACTTTACTAACATATATATAAAGTTAACTATAATAATATGATGCAAACTATATACCATAGCTTTTCACAGTTGTTCTAATTAAACTTTACATGGTACATTTAAAAAGAAAGA
The DNA here is from genome assembly GCF_963853765.1 of Magallana gigas. Lineage (NCBI taxonomy): Eukaryota > Metazoa > Mollusca > Bivalvia > Ostreida > Ostreidae > Magallana > Magallana gigas. The sequence goes on from NC_088857.1 coordinate 16,785,809, forward strand.
AGTTATCATTTTATTCATTTCCAAACACCAATGTTAAATTGTAATTACCCAGTTGAAAAGTTTATTAATTAGTACAGATTATAAGTTAAGATTAATAATTATTACAAAATCATCTACATAAATATTTGAAAATTTGCGTATTAAGCAAGTATAGCTCCAACGTCAAAAGAATTTGCATGAAAATTAAATTTAATCTCAAACGTTTGCGTAGTGTCACAAAAAATGAATTTGAAATATCTGTTGTAATAGTATTTTTGACGCAAAATGGCGTGTTGATTTCAGATGTCATTTCATGTACTTAATATTTGAAAATCTAAAGTTTAATTAATGTTTGCTCGGTTTATATCTATGATTGAACTCAGATATAGCACAGGTACAAAATTCAATGTCATTCAAAACCAAAGGACGACATGCATATATATGTGAATACTTTTAAACAGTTCTCCGCAGTATTTAACATACAACATTAGATACAATTAAATCAAGAATCGCTTACGTAAGCTACAAATGTCAATTAAGTTAAGTTATGCCTAAAATAATACACAACTAGACAACATTGAGAGGGTGGCCATCTTAAAGGGCCCCGCTTGAATAATGGACAGAAGGATGAAAAGCATTTCAGAGGATTTTGCTGTGACCTTAACCTATGATTAGAAAGTTTATAGCTGTATAGAACTTTAATTTAAGCTCATCACCACTTACCTAAGGACATTTATTTGGTTTTATCTGAGCGAGATAAAGCCAAAAAAAAATAATTAATGGTAAAAAACTGGATTCTAAAGAGATCTGCTATTACCTTCACCGTTGAGCTTGATACTTGGATCAAGGTCACTACCCACCCTTTACCCAAAGGCTCTGCTTAAATATGTGAAGTATGACCCAGATAGAGAGAGTTTATATGCTCTGAAAAAAAGATTTTTGCATTATCGATTATGACCTTGACTCTTGACCTAAACAATTTTTTAAGGTCAATTCACACCCTTTGACCAAATGCACTCTATGAGTGAAGTATATGCCATATTGGAACCAGGCGTGAAAATATATGATCCGGACAAGAATTGTCATATAATTCTGCTATGGCCTTAACCTTAGACCTAGAAACTTGGTCCAAAGTCACTACACACCATTTAACAAAAGGCACAATGTGGGTGAAGTATTAGTCAGATTAGCCAGTGGGGAAAATATTTGCCCCGGACAAATGATCTCGGACAGACAGACGTAGGGACGATAATATGGACGGACGTAAAGACGGACAGACTGATCACTACAGGTCGCCCGCAGAGCGGAGCCCTAATAAAGCAATTAAAACCAGAACAAAGAACCATATAAATGAAATACAGCGTTTGGATTTTTTACATTTAAGGGGGTTGTTATTGGTTTCATCAAGCATGGTCACAACAGCATCCCTGTTCTCCAGTGGTTCAGATGTTTCTGAATTTGAACCCATATAAATTGGAATTCTTAGAATATCAAGTGAATTTTTTACAACCTCCTCATTATATCTTATTTTACTTTCGTTTTCAACTTTTTCCTCCATCACTGTTTCAGTTACATTTCGTTTTGCTCTGCTATAATGCTGACCCAAGACATCAGAATCAGATTCAACATTAATAATATACTGGTTTTCACTCCCTACATACATTACATTGACATATCTAGAAATGTCTTGATCAAAACATAAACTTTCTTCACGTTTCGTCATTGACATTTCATTAAACGTGTAGACATTGTGTTCAAGTTCGGTCGAACATATATCAGTGGTATCCATCTTCTCAATATGGTTTTGATATGTGTAGGAGCTGTTAGGGATCGTTTGCAAAGACGTACTGTGGGGTTTATCGTTTGGTTCTATTTTCTTTATCGGCATGTTTTGCCATAGATACCCACCCGGGTTTCCTCGGACGTAAACGGAATCGCCATCGTTCCTTGTAGTAAACTTGTTGTAATCAATGTACGAGGTCTCTCGAACATAAATTTCGTTACACTTTCCACGTTTTTCAGCCTCTTGGAACACCCACAACCTTCTGTTGTCAGCTGTAAACCATTTTCCATTTTTGTTGTAAACAGAAATATTAGGAATGGAGTTCACATTAATCCTCCCAGTCAGAATACCATCCAGTGTTTCGCCAATCGGTCTGAATGCATGAGAGGTACAACGACCAAACGTACGTCCAATAGAATCCTGGCTAAAACAAATTTCTGATGGTCGCAGATACATTTTGCTTTAAAGTAACAACTTTCGATACGCTGAAAGCATTTGTAAACCTCACTTTTATCAGCTGATATCTTTATGGGGTTTTCACTATTATAGTTTATAGATAACCTTAGGTTTTCTGATACAGGTTGCTTTACGTAATCGTTATGGTGCATATTATATCATGTCTACTAACAGATAGAACAACTTATATATACCTGCTGTTAATTTCCTTTATAATTTACATAATATGTATAGCTCTATTCATTATGATGATTAGGATTGTTTAACAGAATAGAATCTAGTTTCTTACATCAATGTTGTATTTGAATGGCAAGAAGGAAACTTAGAAACTATATTTATGCGTTCATTCTCACCCATTTCTCTTTCTACAATATTCAAAGAGAAATATTTATAAATACCGAGTATGATTCCCTCTATTTCTTACGGAAACTCAAATTAATTCATAGCTCTCTACGCCCCGTTTATCGATTAATCGAAACCTTCAGTGACCAATCAAGGACTGCTGAAAAAAAACAACATGATGATGTCAGACTCAAATTTCTATAGGAGACGATTTGGCTAGTTATTAAGTTAACGTACTGATGTACAATAAACAGTAATTTAGTTAATTTAACTTACATTTTACAATTAATTTATTAGTTTGTTAAAAGAAAGATGTAAATTTAAACAGTGAAATGCTTCCTTCGATGATTTATGCGGGCTATGAAGCTAGGTAATGATAATTGCAGGAAAAAATTTATATAAACAGCGTTAGCGGGTTATGCATTTTTTGACTATGTCGCTACCTTCATATCCTGCATGAATCAACCAAGAAAGCATTTTATTGTTTAAGTGATTTCATAAAAGTACTATTGTGTTTTCATAGAAATTTTTTTTAAAAAAATAAATGATACAAATACCCAATCTATCGGTAAAAGAAGGGTCATCAACTCCTGTCATTCCTTGGATATTTATGCGGGTGGCATCGATGTTTTTGATTAATGAATATTGAGATTGTTCAGGCAGAGAATCCCTATGTTGGGAATAAGGAAATCCCATTCGTGATTGCATCTTAATCAAAAACTAAACGTTGATATGATATGCATGAAGATTTTGCTAATTGTAATTTAAAATATGCGTGGTTTTTGTAAAGTAAAATGTGTGTACGATTGTATTTCAAAAATGAATTATAAAAAGTAGAGTTGCCATCACTTGACGTTCAAATGTTAAGAGATTTTAATTTGAACATTAGTATAACAGCATAGTAAACGATTTGTTCTGTAAAACTATATTCAAGGGTAATAAAATATACTGAAAAGTTCTTATTACATAGAATGAATTTATCTAGATTTAGTTTGTTAATCTACTACGTTAAGCTAAAATATAACAGTCAACTAAATCGAACACACGTAATTTTTATTTACAGAATAAAAAATATATATAATACAACCTGATCAAACCAATGTAATGTATATATGTAATAAATAAATGTCAGAAAACAAACTTACAAATAAAGCATGGATATTTCTTTTAAGCTGTTGTTTGGCTTATAATCCATGCTAATGAAACAATGAAGAAAACAATCACAAAAAACCCAAAATAAGACCGACAATGAAAAGATCTATAGATGGAAAGTTCTTGAGATTCTTGAATCATGTCACGTATGGTCACTGCAATATTACTATTCTCCAACTCTCCAGATCTCCCTGAATTTAATCTTAAAAGGGCATTGTGATCGTGGATTCCAGAAAGGTTAGGCCCATTAACAACAGTCAGTTCAATTTCTGTGTTTTTTGTTTTTCCTATAACTTTTTCTTTTGTTGTTTCGCCCATAATTTCAGTCTGTTTTAGTTCAGCTGTACCATACTGTTGTGAGCGAGGAATCACCGTCCATCCTTTTTGTACACGGAAATAGTGGTAATGGAGTTGACGTTGATTTTGCCAGTGAGAATATCAGTGTTTCACCAGTCGGTTTGTATGGGTGAGAAGTTCTACGGCCAAAGGTAAATGTCTAGATGTCCACCCAGTAGAGTCCTGACTAAATCGGATTTCTGATGGTTATATACATTGAAATGCTGAATCTACTTTCTTTTTCAGATAGCTGGTACCACAATTCACTCCCAGTTTATTAAATCGTTATTTCTAGGTTCTCCAATATCTTGTTTTAAATAACTTTGCATTTTCTGAAATCATGAGAGCTTTGAAAGAAAGCAACGTATTATACAGAATTTGGAATACAACCCAATTTATACGTGTGAAAGCCCCGTCTATTTACATAATATTTAAAAACTCTTCTCATTTAAAAGGGTGCTTTGTAGTACGACACAAATGCCTCGTGCATTTTTCAGAATAATACATGACTGCATGGTATGCCCAAATTTACACACACATATTAAATACAGAGATGAATGAAGGAAAGTACTAGTTAACTAATAACTACAATAACCTAGTAATTTTCCAAACAAAAAAACAAAAACAAAAACCACCATACATATGATGTTTTAAACTTATATGCAACAGTTACAATGTCAATGCTTCACTATATAGTTTGTCTCTATGTACTGCATAATTTTTTTTTTTAATAAATGGGTGTTATTTAAATGTTTCTTTAACTACAAACAATATACGTTCATGGGTACAACATATCAGATACTTCTACTGTTTCAGTTTAATAAAAAAAAATGTGTAAGATCAATCCAAGGTGAATTACTCAAAATCTGATATTTATTTGCCGTTGATGTCTGTTCCATTGAAATCTTTTTGGGAATCTGAAAGAATTCTTAAACTGTGTTGAAATCAAAAAGATTATCACAGATTTCACCTTTTAAACGGAATTTTTGTCATTCATTAACAAAACGCCTTTACCAAAAACTGTCGTTCTTTGTGATGAACATTCCTCATTATCATTAAAAAAAACTATACCAAAAAAGAAATGAACAAAGTTTTATCATAATTTAGCTAAAACAGATACATTGTCGTGATTTCTTTTTCCTTTTGATTCCACAACCTTTTCTTGTCTGATTTCTTTCTTAATCTGATTTGATTGTGTGATCTAACTGTTGAGGTAAAATCAATACAAAGCACGTAGAAAAAAAGTCTTTATGCAAGAAGCACAATTTTGAGAAAAATGTTTCTACGAGCAACCCATTGGGTGGGCAAATAACGATGAGACGTTTAGTTGGTGTCGTAGGATAATTGAGACAGGGTTTCTCCCTACTTAATTTAGGTTCATATACTTACCAAAAAACTACCACAGAATGGATAACTGTACTCTCATGCAGAGCATTTTATTAGAGATACTTTATTCAAAATTGATTTTATCTGTGTAATTTAAATTGACGTCATACTTACAGTGAAATGATCTAAAGTAATAAAAAACACACCTATAAAAAGGCATTGAAAAAACAGCATTAAGAAATTGTGATTTTGCAGGACTTGACTTTATTTTCATCTGTTCTGGTCAATACAAAAATTCGTTCCTCTATCTGAGGACGTGTTTTTGAATTTAAACCTACGGAGGATACCTTTGTGGAAATATTTGAAGAGCGAAACTTCAACATGCATTCCTCTTGTAACGAAACTCTTTTTTTCTATCGCTGTGGTTTGTGTACATAGTCTGCAGTTAAGTTGACCTTGCTGTAGTAAAGCCATATCACTTGGATAATAATAGAAAGTTATAACATCAACACTCGGTGTTCAGAACCAGAGTCAATTGGATACTGTAATCATTTTTATTATCCAATGATATATTCCTTGTATCCTTTGAAATATCTTGTTCAATACATAAACTATCTGGTTTTTAAAGTCCGAATCATCTTGGATACTATAATCGTTCTCACTATCCATTGACATATACTTGATATCTCTTGAAGAATCTTGTTCAATATCTGCAGGATTTGTCATTAAGCAACTTATGTCCGTCTAAATAGTTCCCTCGTGTTCCTCATCAAAATCCTCGACCGAATTTTTGTATCAAAATTGGCTTGACGAAACAAGATTCTTTGTTGATGGTAAGGACAATATTTTAGGGGTTTCATTGGGTAGACTTTTCATAACAGGCATCACTTGCTAAAGAGAACCACCTAGGTTTTCTCAAACATCAACGGAAATGCCATTGTGTATAGTAGTAAATTTGTTATAATTTATGTACAATGTCTCTCGAAAATAAATTTAGGAATATTTTCCTCGTTTTTCTGCTTCTTGGAACACCCACAATCATCTGTCTGCTGTCTGCAGAAAACCGTTGTCCATCTTTTTTGAGAACAGAGATACTACGAATGGAGTTAACATTAATTTTTTGAGAGTATCGTCCAGCATTTCACCAATCGGTCTGTATGGATTAAAAGTGAAACACCCAGAGGTACGCCCAACAGAGTCCTGACTAAAGCGAATTTCTGATGGTCGGAGATACATTGCCTTGCTTGTTGTACCTTTTTCAAATGGCCGGCAAACATACACCTGAATTTTATCAGCTTATCTTTGAGTATTTATATACTTTGGGATTTTCAATTTCGTTGTTTAAAGATAGCATTTCATTTTTTGAAATGAGATAAGTGTAAAGAAGATCAATATATATGTTTGCACTAATATTTAATTTATATGATAGTGAACTTATTTATCTATTTTAATCCAAAATACTCTTTGTTCTGTCCAACTTTAACCATGACATTCTTTAAAGAGCTTCCTACACAAAACTTTAACTGCTTTATAAATCTGAACACATTTTCTTGCACGAAGTGTTTAAAGAAAAAGCATGCGCTATTATTATATGACAATAGAATTAATAATTAATAAAATAGTAATAGTGTTTCCTCCTTCAATTTAATCTCCACTTTACCATAGCTTTCCTATATTTATATAAGGCTGTTTTCGAAGACACGTATTAAGTTTATCAAACCATGAAACCATGACCATCTCCACTTCCCAGTATCAAAGGCACTAATACGTTGATTTTGAATACCTTTATTCAATATATTTTTATGTATATATATTATTTCATTATATCATCGAAGTGTTTTCAAACTAGTAAATCTAAGCAGTTTTGAAAGTGAGTAGTGTTTCATTGAAAAAGAACGTTCTTACTCCCATCGTTTAACTGATTTTTGAAAGTTGTTTTTCGAGGATGTAACACCAATTATATACCGGTACTCCTACTCGAGAATTTACGACTAACTACACTGAGAATGTCATTTCTAAAATAATAAATAGGAAGGAATATGCTAGAACCCCATGGTTTGGATTCTGCTGCTGTCTGCGCTCGGTTTTTCAATTAAAATTCCATCAATGTCTGTCATTGCAACTTTCAAAAGATCTACCCTTTTATATAACTTGCTACTGGTTATAGCTTAAACCGTTTCTTGAGAAGTGTAAAGTTTAAACTTAAGATACATGATTGTGTTGGGCAGACTTTTATTGGATTAGCTGGTCACTGTTTACTGTATAATTGTTCTGATGTGGGGAGCGAGCCAATTTTAGCTCAACATGCCAGGGTAGGGAATAGTTTTAAGTGTTCATGCAATATAATTTATTGAATATATGAAACAAACACATTCGTTTTTCTTGGTGTTGTGTTGGCTAATGTACATCTACTAATAACTCTGAAGTGGTAAAGAACGAGCGATCTTGACCTCTGGTTGCTTTTGCTGGATATCATGTACACTTCCGGTTTTGTTGAGTTTTCCCCCGAGCTTTCGGATTTTTGTTGGTTGTAGGTGGGTTTTACGATACACTTAATATAGCATTAAAACATTTTGTTAAACAACATTTTATACGAATTGCTAAATATGTAAAACAATATCGAGACAGTTGATTTAAAATGAGTACAATCTGTCGTAAAAACAACTCAGACTCCAACATTCCAACGGCTCCTGGTTTTTAAGTCAAGTGTCGTTCTGTACTTTTGAAATGTTTTTTTTAATTAAGGTGGAAGGCTTCATCGTCACAACATGTCTGACTTCCGTTCGAAACGCCATTGTGTTCCGGATTGATAACATTATGTCGTGGTACAAAATAGCTATACACCGATTAATTGAACTCTTCTAACTAAGGAGATGAGATAGGAATGAATTACCAAAACGCTTAGAAAATATGTCAATTTTCTTTCTGTTTAAAGCTTTTAACTAACATTGATTATCAGCTGTTTTGTACGGAAAACGTGGAATCTAAATAATATACCGTTTCCCTGCTCTGCTGCTATTGGCAATACATTTTTGTCATGTCATCTGCAACAGACGATCATACATATGTGGCGGATTATCGATATAGGTAAGCAGATGTCAAATTTTCATTTAAACTTTATATGTATAATGAATATAAAACGAAAGTACCGTAGAACGATCTCTTGAATTGATCCTTATTAACTTCCCAAATTAAAAAAAAACATTTGCAGTAAAAGACTTTCACTGAAACTTTGACATTAAACTAATGTATTTTGATTAAAATAGATACAGCTAGGTAGCAATAGCAGTGGAAGCCCGGATTTGCAAGCCAAATGAGGGAAAGACAGAATTCTGAAAAGGAGCATGTTTTTCATTTCCACACATGCATGTGTATCACTATGGACATCTAATGTATGTATAAATATGCATATGGTTGTTGTTTATAATTGCTATTGTATATAAAAAAGTAAAAGGCAGTTTATAATATAATTTTAAACTACTAATATTTTGTTCTGAAGAGTTAAATATATAATGCATTCATCAATGATATAATTTTTCAGCTTCAAACATTATCATAAGCACTACTTATCTTATATCTACCTATTTAGCATATACTTGTTCCTTTTTTAATTTTTCTTCGAGATTTTTATTAATTAAAAAATTGATCCCAAGATATTTGAGACCATGTAAAATAAAGAAAGACAACTCTTAAACAGGATCTTTTATACCAAGATTTTTGCAATAATTAAGTATTTCCTTTACTTTTTCAATTTCATTCAATTTCTTTTCTTCATCCCATTCACCAACGAATATTGTTTATATTTTCAGGTTTTTGTGGGATTTTGTCCAGCAGTTTGCCTTAAAAGAATTTTTTTATATTTTAGTTTCAGATTTATGTGGATTCCAATAAAAATCATACAAACTTCATTCATGATTTTTTTGTTTTTCATTTCTAAACTTAATAACATTTCACTTTCATAAAAATTTTAAAACAGAAATGTTTAAAAATTTGATAAATAAGGGGTTATCTGGAACCAGACTGATATTTTAAAAATTCTCTAGAAAATAGTGTATTGTATTTTGAGGTTTATTATTGTTGAATACTGTGCCTAGTATTGGTAACAAATGCATGCAACAAAAATCTCCTACACTTATTTGGTGTAGAGATCCACCTTAAGACTATTACAAAAGACTAGTGTCAATCGCTAATACATGCCATTAATATGAGGGAAGTGTTGAAAAACACCAACTTGTTGTTTTGAGATTTCGTTTCGGGTGATTGATTTCAATCAGTATTGTTTTATTTTGTCTATACTATTGTTGAAAAGACGTACATTGTATTGGTTACGAAATGTTGAAAATGTTATATATTTTTATTTAAAGTTTTTAAATTTTTCTATTTATTAGAGTGAACGATCAGAAATTTTATTAAGTGTATTGTTAAGAGCAATTACAGGTTTTATCAGGGGGTGGGGTGGTGTTGAGCGCCTACCCGAATATATTTTACTTACTTGAATTTTAATAGCATCTTTTCTCTCATTTTCTACTTTTTTAACACCCAAATGTATCATTTAGTATTTATAACCAGAATTACTAAGTTGAAATCATTTTCATTGGATCTTAAAACAAAACTCTAAGTCTCTATCATATTCAAATGAGTATTACTGCAATTTAACTTTGATACATGGTTATTTTAAAAATATATCTAATGTTTTAGCGTCTTCAGGGGACGGATTTATCAATGTACTATTCACACACTAGTCTTAATCACTAATCTTATCTTCATGAGGCGATCATAGGAACAAAGCTTTTGGTGGATCTTATAGAATTTTTAGAATTGCAAACAATGAATTTACACTCTATAGGATTTTCTTACCATACTACTTATAACAATACACACTTTTTATCAACAGAGTTTTAATGTTGTTGTACAAAGGTGTGGATCGTTGAATTTTGTTAATACTTTATTGAAATCGTTATATATTAGAATATTCATGCATATGCATATGCATAATCACATAAACAATGCGTTTCTTAACTGATTACTGCACATAAATTAAAACTGTACAGATTTATTATACCATGTCATTTAAATTAGTAACAAAGAAATAGTGTTGTACTGTTAATATATATTACAGGCGAAGAATAATGTTTCAGTTTTATAAAGTTTATGAAAAATCCCGATAACATTAAAGAAAACATTTGTTTGCTTCATTTGGAAGCTTGTAGTAAAAAAGAATTTAGGTCAATATGATACCTAAAACAATAGCCAGACATAATATAGCGATGGAAATAATTACACATATTAAACAAATGCATCGTTTAGAGTAGGTACTTTTGATGGTCTTAGTTTGGGTTTCTTCACTTATGGTCACTGCAACACTCTTATTATCCACCTGTGCAAGTTCTTCTTCTGAATTTAAACTTAAGAAAGCAGCATTTGTGTGGGTGTTTGGAACGTTGGACACATCAATAACAACCTCTTCAATGTCCTGTGTTTCCTTTTCGTCTTCAATCTTTTCTTCCCTTTTTTCTTCGATTTTTATTTCAACTTTTCGTTCTTCAGTTGAGTCATACACTTGATCCAAGCCATTGGCTATGTCCTGCAGTTGTGAAATCTCAAAATTGGATGAAGATGCGGGCTGCTGAACATCTTTGTTATCAGACTCCGAGTCTATATCCATATTTATTTGGTTCCCACTATCTTTAATAACTTCCTCCTCGTATTTATGAATGTCTTGTTCAAAGCATAAGCCTTCCTTACCTTTTGACATTGGCCCCTCATTGAAGGTCTCACTTTTGCTTTCAATTTCAGTTGACCAAATCTCTGAAGGATTTGTCTCTTGGTTTTGCTTTTGATATATGGGAGAACTTGGTGTTAAATAATTATAAGGTTTTGCGGATGGCAAAGATGTGATTTGAGGAGTCTTCTTAAGTTGAATCCTCTTATTAGGCATGCTTTTCCAAACATATCCACCCGGATTTCCTCGGATGTAAACAGAGAGACCATTGTTCACTGTAGTGAACTTGTTATAATTAATATAAGAGGTCTCTCGAACACAGATTTCACGACACTTTCCAAGTTTCTCTGCTTCTTGTAGCACCCACAATCTCCTGTTGTCAGCGGTGAACCATTTGCCATCTTTTTTGCATACTGAAATACTAGGAATGGAGTTCACATTGATTTTTCCTGTAAGAATTTCGTCCAGTGTTTCACCAATTTGTTTAAAAGGATGAGAAGTATAACTGCCAAAGGTGCTTCCAATAGAATCCTGGCTGAAACGGATCTCTGATGGTCGCAGATACATTGTGCTCGCCGATAAACATGTATTGTAGATACTCCATTAAAATGCCTGGTAGCACTTGTAGATTTTATTGGTACGTCTTATCTGCTAATCTGATATGACGACATTGTTACGGTCCTAGGATTTCTGAGGTTTAAAATTAGCTCTGCATTTTTTAAAATTGCATGCAAAAAATCATATATTTAATTGAAGATTAGCATGCAAAATATAGACAACATGTTAAAATGCTTGAAGGAAAATCTATATAGGTTCAAATTATTTTTAAAACTCTATTGATATGACAATCATTTTAAGACATGTAAAACAGGTTGAAAAATTGTGTCGAGTCTTCTATTAAAAGTATTATGACGTACTATCTTTATAAATAAGCATAAACAATTGACTATAAGACTATATTTTGCTGTCAATTATTGATGTGTTACATCGCAACACAGTATGTCCATGCGTTAGCTTCTGGTCAACAAATCCTTAGTTCGAATCATGATGAAGCTTGTACCATTTTAACCTTGTACGATTTTTAAAAATGCATTTAAAAAATGGTGAAATATTGTAAGTATTACAAGCGGTAATTTTCTTGTGATCATGATGTTGTTTTAAACATATCAATATATCAAGAAGTTTCATACTTTCTGAAAGGGACATGAGACTTAAAAATAAACTTGTAAAATTAATTTTGTCAATAAAGAAAATTTTTAACATAGTTACTAATAGTTTTTTCTAAAACTTTTACTGAAGATGGTATAAAATAGTGTACCAAATTTGAAGTAACCTTATTTCTTTCACATGAAGCCTTGTAATGAAGCAATCATATATCTTCTCGGGAAAATATTTCAAAACGAAAGTAAATGTCCTCAGAACATTCCAAACTATCGATCACCATTTTACGTAATCCTCACATCAACTTGGTGACGCGAACTCTAAATATAGAAATAACTATCGATAAATTAGCAAAGTATTCAAAAAAATAATAATTCAGTGCATGAATTAAGTAAGTGCTGATGCATCTTTACATAGAAGTTCAAAGCAATTATTCTGATAATTATGTATTAATGTAGCTTTATGTATAGAAGTAAACATACATTAACAATATCATTTTTATTATGTTTATTTAAAGAATGCTTGAATCCACAACTTCCAAACGTTATGTCCCTTGGTGGCCATCATTGAACAACAGTAAAGAACAACAGTAAAGAAGGATATTCTAAGTACCCTTGTATCTTATTGGCTAAAATCTGTCACGGCAGCATATATACCTATGGTTGACATATAAGATTGAATTAAATTCCATTTAGTCACAATTTGTTGGGATGTTTACAATATAATACGCAATGTTTTATTTTCTTTTTCCTGTTGCTCTTGTTTGTTAGTTTTGTAAAGCTTTGTTGAACAAAAATGTATTAATCATTTTTTTCAGCATTGTCTTGATAAGATAAACGAGAAAATTTGGTTTTGCAAGGAAGCGAGATCTGTGATCTGAAAATATAATCTTAACTTTGTACGTTCAAGGTTCAAAATAAACTAGCATATCACTTAATCTGTATCAAAACATTGATCTCAATGCATAATATTGACAAAATCCTGATTCCTAATGATTGAAAAAAATAAATTAATAAATACGGTGATATTTCTAACACATTTTACTTTTTACTGAACCTGTTTTCCTCCTGATTTTTTCGAATTACCAAAACCATTGAATTTGTTTTTAAATTTGTTTGTTCACACATTATCTCAGATCATTTTTAATGCATATTGATAAACAATTCTCTGCGCATGGCTTCGGGAAGGGGAATGGCAGCAATTGGGTTTACAAAATTAAATAGTGAAAATGCTTTTTTTATATGACAAGAAATTATTCCTTCATAAATTTCCTTACGAAAAAATAAATATAATCAGTAAACAAAACTAGATCTCGTTACGAGTAACGATTAGGTCTTCCGCCCGATTTTATTTTCATATGATACGATGAAATATCGATATTCTCTGCCAAATCTGCTATCTTGGTGAATCTAGGTTTTTTGTCTCGAGACCGAAAACGGACGAACAAAAGAGGTTTATGAAAATAAAAGCTACGTTTTTTTTATACATTTGTTTAGTGTACACCACTGTTAATCATGGAAGATGAAACACCAAAGATAATCAGTTAAACTTGTGAAAAAAATAAATTGTTTGAACTCTTCTGGTGAGTACCGGAAGTGACGGTTGACAAAAGAAAACCCGTTAAATATATCTTCAATCGATTGTCTATCATTTATAAAAGTTTGTGTCTCAATCACTTACAGTGACTAAAATCTCGCTGGTATCAATTTTGTAAAAAGGCTAGGTACCAAAGATATTTGAAATCTTGATTGTTTTCAAGTTATCTGTAATACAGTTTACGAGTGTCTTGGTCCCTCATTTAAGGGGCCAGTCCCTTTTTCTTGAGTTCAATCGAAAGGTCTCACGAATACTAACATTTTTTGTTCTTACACCCATCTAAAATTGTTGTTCATTTTTGAGATACAAATGATTGAATATTTTAGGGGCCAGCCCTCTAGATCCTTAATGGGGGCAGACTTTAGAGTTTTGATTAGTGGAATCGATTAGAATCATCAATGCAAACATTTTCTTTTCTACATTGCCTAACAAAATATGTCTCCTTCTCAAGATATATTGCATCAAAGTTTAAGTACTTTGGCCCCTTAAAATCCCTAATTACGTCATAAATGGGTGTGAAAATGATTTTACCTGATAAATATTGCTACAATCAACAACTTTGCTTCTATCTTGCATTACAAAATTTTGATCGTTTTTAAGTTATTTGTAATAGAGTTTACGAGTGTCTTGGCCCCTAATTGAAGGGGCCAGCCCCTTTGTCTTGATTTTGTTGGAAAGAACGTTGAATTATCTACTACTTTTGTTATATATGTCTTAACAAAATATCAACTGATAAAAAGATACAGATGAAAACGTATGAAAATTTTGAATGAAAATTCGTACTCAATTTTCGAGCCCAGGCGAGCTCCAAGAAATGGCGCCACTGGCGTAAAACAACATAATAGTGCACAACTTCAAACTATAGACTACCTATCCTGAAAAGTTCATAGTCATATCTCTGATAGTTTCTGAGATCAGCTCTGCACAAAATAGGTCGTGAAAATGTGCAAAATGGCCTATAAATCGGTACCGGAAGTGACGACAGAAAAAATCTCAAAAATGTATGAAGTTTACATCAAGTCCCATCTTCTGTGAAAAAATGATCAAAATCGGTCGAATAGTTTTCGAGAAATCGCGTGCACAAAATTTGTGGAAAAAAATAATAATAAGAAGAAATCGTACGAAAACTATAAGGTCTTCCGTTGGAAACGGAAGACCTTAAAAACATAGCGCTTGGTTTTGTTCCTTTTCTGGGATTGGACATTTTCATCAGTCATTGTCACAGCAATAGTTCTTTGTTCTATCGGTGTGAGTTTTTCTGTATTTGCACTGTGGAAAGAACCATTTGTTTCAATATTTTGAACAGAAGACACATTAAGCACATGCTTTCCGGTTTTTATGTTGCTCTCATCCCACAGTTTGGCACTTTTTGTTAATCCATTTTTTGTGTCATTTGACTCTTTTCTTGAATTCGAGTAATGCTGGTCCTGTTGGGTAGCCCCATGACTAGTAGAATGAATTGAAAAATCAGCAGAAATAATGTCATTAAGAGGTTTTGACATTATGAAGCTTTTGTTTGGTTGAACATTACGATCATGTTTCGTTGACCACATCTCAGGATTATCTTCAAGTTGATTCTTTAAATACGGAAAATTATTAGCTGTGATGGGTAGCTTTGACGAAGGGAAAGACAAAAATTTAGGGGCATGCTTAGGGTGTGAATTCGTAACAGGCATTCTTCGCCAAAGATAACCACCCGGATCTCCTCGGACATAAACCGAAATGCCATTGTTGATTGTAGTAAATTTGTTATAATTAATGAACGATGTCTCTTGGACATAAATTTCTGTACACTTTCCTCGCTTTTCTGCCTCTTGGAACACCCACAATCTTCTATTATCTGCAGAAAACCATTGTCCATCTTTTTTGAGGACAGAAATCCTAGGAATGGAGCTCACATTGATTTCCCCCCTAAGAATATCATCTAGTGTTTCACCAATTGGTCTGCCTGGGTGAGAGGTGTACCCTCCAAAGCTTCGCCCTATAGAGTCCTGACTAAATCGAATTTCTGATGGTCGCAAATACATTGTTTTGTTGAACAAACTTTTTTAAAGAACGGTAAATGCTATGCATTCATCTACGTGAAATTATCAAGTGCACTACCGATTGGAATGAACAGTGTAACATCCAAATGTATGCACAGTCGAGTTCTGGCTGAAACACACCTCTGATGATTGCATTTAAATTGATTTGTTCAATAATCTTTTTTTACACAACACTTGTTTACCTCAAGCATTACAGATAATCTTTCAGCATTGTTATCATTTGGGGATTTTTTTATCTAAGTCCTGTAAAAAAAAATCGAAATATGGAGCATGCCCGAAATGAAAAGAAACACACCACAGCTTAATCTGTGGCATAATACGTGACAATTAATTCATAAATTACACATTAATACATTTATCTATAAATTCTTATCTACGATGAAAAAAAGATAATTTTATGCTGAAAATTTTCTAATAACATGTTAGTTTGCCCTTACCATATTGACTACTGGTAACAGAAAAATACTCTAATTTAATTGACAATCTGAGATATAGTCTAGGTAATTCTTTTATTGGGGAAAATGTTAGTTTAAGGCAATTCCAAGATGATCTGTTCATTCAAAATCTGAATTTGATAACTAGACAAAGAGACCTTATTTCTAACTTAGTTCTGTGACCACCAAGTACCGCCTTCATATATTTCCTATGTTGTTCAGGTGTACTTTTTAAGATGGCCTTTGGACTCGTTTTGATAGATATCCTGTCCTATTCCCCGAGTTATTTTGAGTGAACCCTCTTCATACATCAACGATATAATACATTACACTTTAAACTACAGTTAAGTGTTTGAAAAGCAGTATCATTTGATCCGTGATTTTTTTTTTTGATGTACCTTAGGTTTTTTCCTTAAAGCCAAGTAGAGACTACCAAACTTACATATAATTTCTTGATGAAAGAAACGAAAGTAGATGTTTAAGAATCTACTAGTATCTCAAAAATAATTTACTGGCCGTCATTTGATAATTAATTAACCTTAATAAAATTCAATGTTGACATGTATGGTGCGTGAACACACATCAATAAAATGGTGGACCATGCAATTAATGAAAACTGAACCAATGTAGCTATATTTGACAAAATCTGTGAGCATACAGCTTGTTGCCAGGGGTAGAAACTAGGAGCAGTACTTAGTCATGGATTTTAATCTGTGCCTCTATTGTATTTTAAATTGAAAAATACAGAATTATGTAACTAAACTGTATTCTAACTGATATGGATTTTTATTATAAAAAAAGAAACTTGTGTAGCAAAATCTTTTACGTATTTGTTATGTGTTTTCTTGATGAAACAAACAACAGTAGACGTATTAACATTTATTTCAATAATGATAAACTAATTGATAATAATAGACATTAATAAAATTCGTTGCATGTGATATGCAAACATATACCTTCAGATAAATGGTACGTTCAATGATTTAAAATTAAACAAAATTCAATGCACGTACACGGTTATGCAATTAAAATCAATTCTGAACTAAATTTAAGTTTACTTATAACCTTGAATGGTAGCCAACATTCAGCGTGTAGGTCTTTGTATAAATTTTTCTTGGTAAAAGAATCGAAAGTTAATGCTTAAAAGGGCATGTTCAAAAATTGTTTTTCCGATTTTAATGTTTACAATGCTTCGGTTAGGCATTTCTAATAGACAACCAAAATCTTTTTTGTTTACATTTTGAATGTTGAAGTGAAAATTGCAGTTTTAAACCTAAAATGAATGTATTAATCGTTAGGAACTGTTTTTTATGCTTAACATGAATAGAAATTAGGGTACTAGACTTGCTTACATGACAAAGAATTGTAAACCCTGTATCATGCATATAACTCTATAACTGACTCTCAAATTTAATTTGATCATTTAAAATGCACCCGTAAAGCGTTGTAAAAAAACCCAGAAAAATAGAATTTGACCAAAATTTTGACCATGCCCCTTTATGGATCACGCCTCAATAAACTATACTTGGGGTGGGGGTTCTTTTGCTTTGTTAAGGGCCGTCTACCCTTTGAAAGTTAAACAAAAATCAAATACTGTGGTTCCATCAATATTTGTTGAATACTAATTTTCGTTAATTTCATTGTTACGTTGATCCACGAAATTAAACGTTCCTTGAAGTGCAATTTCTATTAATATTTTGTGTTGATAGGGTCATTGACCATAAATTTACGTATCCTTAAAACTATGATTTTCACTTTTTCAACAAAAATTGATACCCACGAATATTAATGAAACCATAGTAGTGTTTTTTATGGTATCTTGATAAATAACTACTAAACAATGCAGTACAGAATTGCAAAAAGTACAATGTGATAGAAAACTTCATCAAGAAATAATTCTATGTCGACCGTTGTTTCTGAAGAAACCATTTTACGTAAATTTGATATTGATAACAATGCCTAAAATAACAAACAATCCAACAAATATTAATAGACAAATAAAAGAAAGCATAATGCTTTTGGTGTTGGTGTTTTTGTTGGGCTGAAGATTATTTAAACCAGCCATTGTTACGGTAGCATTCATATTTTCCATCAGTGAAAATTCCTCTGAATTTGAACTTTGAAAGTTACCATTCGTTGGAATCTTTGGAACATGAAAGACATTACCCACACTCTCTACAATCATTTGCTTATCCCACTTGAATTCCTTATTCTTTTCTTCTTTTGTTTCATCTATATTTTTATCCGTTGAATTTGACTTTGAAATGCCTTGTAGTTCATTTGAGACGATGTCCTGCGCTTGGGAAGCATTAAAACTACAAGAGCAATCAAGCAGTTCTAGTTTCAGGGCTTCGTTCTCAGAGTCAGAGTCCTCGTGAACACTATATCGATTCCTTGTCTGACCAATTGCCACGAAGTTTGACTTTAAGATAGCTTCATTTGTGGAATCGTTCATTATTTCAGAAACTTTAATCACGTCATCTTCATCCACTGGTTTCCCTATTTTGCTCAACTTGTCTTCCTCCATCGTTGTGACAAAAGATGTTTCAGTTGACTGAATTTGTGTTCTCAAATAAATCCCTTCCCGGGTAGGAGCATTATCTTGTCTTTGTGAAACACCAAACCCCGAAGAAGAAAAATCAGTTAGTTGTACATTCACATTCTTCAGTTTGGAATTGTAGTCATCTTGGATACAATATTGGGTTTCAATATCTTCGGGTCGATTTTTGACATCTCTATAAATTTCTCGTTCAATATATGGGCTGTCTGAAAGTTTTGGCATTGGCCATCCGTTTATTGTCTGAACATTGTGTTCATGTTTTGCTAACAATACTTTCTTTGTATCTAACTCATCGACATGCAATTGATATACACTATGATTTGACGAGATTGAAGTTTGGAGGGTTGTCGGGAAAATCGGTTTGGGAAATTCTCTTTGTATCTTTTGTACAGGCATTGTTTTCCATCGAAAGCCACCTGGATTTCCTCGGACAACGACTGATATGCCATTGTTTATAGTTGTTATTTTGTTTATATCAATATAAAACGTCTCTTGAACATAAATTTCTGTACATTTACCTCGTTTTTCTGCTTCTTGGAACACCCACAGCCTCCTGTTGTCTGCGGTGAACCAATGGCCATTTCTTTTGCAAACCGAAATTCTAGGAATCGAGTTAACGTTAATTCTCCCGGTTATAATATCGTCCAGTGTCTCCCCAATAGGTCTGTATGGATGAGAAGTGTAACATCCAAAACTACGACCAATAGAATCTTGGCTGAAACGAATTTCTGATGGTCGAAGATACATTTGAATGCTGTCTATGTGGATATTCTATTTCAAAATATCACTCTATGCTAGTACGCATTAAAACCCCTTTGGACTCTTATCGTTTAGTTTAAAAATAACAGTCCATTTTCTGGAAGTGGGTATATGCTTTGAAATCAATGCGGTCTACATAATGTTCTGCCAACAAAGAGCAACGCTCTATACATGAATGACTGGAATAAGGTATATAAATATGAATGGTTAATGTGATGGTTTATGCTATGACGATATAAACACTCTTTATACTTACTCATTTGAAACCACAAAACAATACCAATATAGGTATTTAATATTTGATAGGCTGTGATCCATATAACTCGCGAATATTAGAGAGTGCATGGTGTGCCAATCTTGAATAGCAGTCTGAATTTAGTTTAAAACGTGATCAGTCAAATGTTTTACTATTAAAACTAGTAACATTCCAGTTCCTCAAAGTGAAACAATTTAAAGTGGTGCGCGCCAGGAACACCAACGTTGTATATTTTCCTTATCCTTTTCTTAAACGAGGCTTGCTTGTTTGATAAACAAAACTCAAATTCTAAACTTTTGAAACTTTTACTGTATTAATATGCGTAAGCTTTACTGCCCTTGGTTTCTTCCTTATCTAAAGTTTGCAAATTGCGCACCGAGCGTACTCATTTGAAAAGACCGGTGTGCTTGATGCACTGCTGTGAAATGCTGAACTGCATGATGCTAAATAAGATACTTTTTAAAAATAATTAAACAGATGTGGAATCTGAATTTAACGCACAGGAAAAAGCTTGCGAGTAAAAAAATGCAAGGGCAAAAGTACAAAGGTGTAAAGGCGAAGAATATTCATATTGCTCATTTGAATTAGCATATTCGCAGTTTCGGATCCGAAACTTCGCATTCTTGCAAGATTTTGAGATGCGCTTTTCGCCACCTATTTATAGAACAACTGAAAGATTCGGAGGGGAAAGGAACTGTTATGCGTATTTGTTGGAAAAAGGGGTAGCGGGGTTTGTCTGAGTTTGTCAGCTACCTTGTCCAAAGTCCTCTTTTTTGCGTTTGACAGCAGTGTAATATCATTGGCGTCGAAAACATCACTGCTACTGCAGGCTGAGTATAGAATAAAACAAAAATAGTTACTCAATTCTAATCCGTATCTGAAACAATCAGTTTAAGACAAAATTTGATTCTGGTTTTTGTCTTTTTCTTGGAGAGAGGATGATATGCAATACGGTTTTGGCTAATCCATAATGTTACCTTTGGAAACGTTATTTTAAAGGCATCCACAGTTAAGAAATGAATCAAGCAACTTCATAGATGAATGTTCAACTAACTTATTGGATGACAATTAATAAAGAAGTAGAAGAAAAGGCGACCTACGATGAAAGTACATGTAACTCGTTCACTAACTAATTATAATTATTAGAATATAATAAGCAAAAATATACATATATTGAATAAATTCATACCAGTAGTTCCTAGAATTTCTAAGAGAAAGTTTTTCTATGGAAAACATAAACTAATTAGAATTCACTATAGTTGAAAATACGTACATAAACTTTTTATTAAAATAACATTTTGAGAATCACATCCTATATACATTCGGCGGTTCTAACACTCTCAATCCTCTAAAATAACAATAGTTACAGGGCAATTTCAATACACAAAAACGAACTCAAGCAACACAATCATCTGACATTAATTCAGACAAGTACTTGACCTCAAAACATAAAACAACCAAGAATTCAACACACACGAATAAAAGAAGCTTACGCATCAATACTTCATGATTGATTGAAAAGAAGTTTATAAAGTTGATAAGCATTTACCAGTATTATACATCAATTGTTCTTACAAATAACAACATATTTGTATCAAAGAAGAATTCTAAAAATTGAATTTTGAATTTAATATTACAAGAAATTTTTAAAGGTCTCTGTATTTCAATTCAAATATCTTCTTTTTCGGGAAGTTTGAAAAGATTTGAGAATTTTTAAACATGGTCACTACCATCAAACCTTCTTAAGGCACGCTTAAATACATGCAGAAACGCTGGAACACAGACCAAATACAGTGTAACATAAGGAGATCGTCTTCAAAGGTGCTGTTTTACAAAAATTACCACCAATTCATTGTGTTATACTTAAGTTGCTATTAGGACTGTAGCTGCTAAAACAAATAACAATGCCACCGCTCTCAGCTCCAATGATTCGTCCTTTTTATGAAATAATTTAGCTTCGTCTGCACAGATCTTTAGTGT
Organism: Magallana gigas; assembly: GCF_963853765.1. Taxonomy (NCBI): domain Eukaryota; kingdom Metazoa; phylum Mollusca; class Bivalvia; order Ostreida; family Ostreidae; genus Magallana; species Magallana gigas. The sequence continues at coordinate 16,807,696 of NC_088857.1, forward strand.
AACCCATTCTATTTTCTTACTTTGTGTTTTTCCTTTATGTGTGGGATCAGTAGAATCATCAATTTAACCGAATTTCTAAAATAAAAACCTGCATCCGACAATCCGTATTGCTCTTCATTACTATTTGATTTTAATGTTAGAGAGATATCGAATCTATTGTTGTTTCTGTTTCTAAATGGCATATCGTTTTCCAAACAGCATTGCGGGACTTTGTATATATTCGATACGAGCAGGCATTTTGACCGACATAAGAAAAATTGTGGACATCCCTTTCTTTGTACACTTTGTTTCGAAATGTTTCCTTCTGTAGTTTCTATCTCACAAGAGCAATCAGGCAGTTCTAGTTCCACGGCATTGTTCTCAGAGTCAGAGTCCTTGTGAACACTATATCGATTTTTATATGATCAATTGGCTCTAAATTTGAACTCAAAAGAGCGCCATGTATGGTAAAGGTTTTCATTTCAGACACATTACTCACAGCGCAATTATCTCCTGTTGTTTCTATTTTGTTCTGCATTTCTTCTTTATTCTCTGTGCCAAAAGTTGTTTCAGTTAAATCAATTCGTGTTCTCTGATGAATTTGTACCCCATAGGAGCAACATTTTGCCGATATGAAGCAGCAAATCCTGAAGAAGAAAAATCTGTTTGTTTTACATCCACATTCTTGTTTTTAGAATTCTTATTTTAGATACAATATTGAGTTCCATATCGATTTTTGATATGTCTAGAAATTCTTTGATCAGAATATGGACTGCGAGTACGTTTTGACATAGACCACCCGTTGGTTTTCTGAACATTGTATTCATATTTAGCCAGCAATGCTTTCCTAGTATCCAACTTCCCCACGTGTCTTTTAGATGTGCTAGAATATGTCGATATTGGAGTTTTTGGAGTTGACGGTAAGATCGATTTTGGAAATTCCGTTCTCTGTATCTTTTGTACAGGCATTGTTTTCCACCGAGAGCCACCTGGATTTCCTGGGACAACGACTGATATGCCATTGTTTATTGTTGTCAATTTTTTTATATTAATATAAACCGTCTTTTAAACTTAAATTTCTGTACACTTCCCTCGTTTTTCTGCTTCTTGGAACACCCACAGTTATCTGTTGTCTGCAGTGAATAAATGGCCATTTCTTTTGCAAACAGAAATTCTAGGAGTAGAGTTAACGTTAATTTTTCCCGTGATAATATCGTCCAGTGTCTTCCCAATAGATCTGTATGGATGAGAAGTGTAACATCCAAAACTACGACCAATAGAATCTTGGCTGAATCGAATTTCTGATGGTCGAAGATACATTTGAATATACATTATGTACGAGATGAGATATTCTCTTTTGAAATATCAGACTACGCTCGTACACTTTCAGAAGGCAACAAGATCAAGATATATAAACATGTATTTGAGCATTGAAACCTCTTTTGATTCCCAATGTCAGTTTTATAAAAGAACCTTTCATATTCTGGAGCTAGGTATATTCATTGAATGCAAATAAATGTGAATTACATAATAGTCTGCCAACAAAGGGCAACATTCATTCATGAATGGTTAAAAAAAATTATACTGATATGAAAAAGCCTGGCTATTAGTTTACGTTATGACTATTAGACCTTGACCCGTGCGTGCACGGGTTGACATTACTTATGATATCGGCATTTACAAAATAGATACATCGAAACACCGTATATTGCTGACATTTGCACAACCAAACTTCAAGCCTACAATAATGCTATTAATTTCACTATACTCTGCTGAGTTGGAATAATCTAACTGTGTCTCGGGAAAGACCTTCACCACAGTTAAAATGCCTCCCATATTCCCGTAATGTAGCAGAAAATTGCAGATCGAATCGCTCCAAGACGATTTTGGAGAAAATAAAGTTACAATGAAAATAACAGTCAAATTCTTCACAACAAACCATTTTGAAGCTGTAAATACCTTTCTTCGAAAAGTTTAATTCTATAATTGCAGAATGCAACATATTTCAACAACGTTTTTGTACACTATGTTGACATTCGAAACTCTTGAGATTTTTTTTTAAAGTAAATGCACTGTGTTAGAGTTATCTCCCGTATTTTCTTTGATGAACAGAAAAAAATTTCCAATGAAAATTAACACGCATTTGTGTTATTGTGGAAGCATAAAATAAAGAGTCTCCCGTGATTTAGCGTGAATGTTATGCGCATGCGCAAGATTATAAAATCCAAAAACTTCAGATGATTTCCGGAATTTTTTAAAGACTTTTCGTTGATTATTAATTAACGAAGCTTGATTGAGAAAAAATAAAAACAAATTGGTAATTTTCAAGTTCCAATGATGTTTAAAATATATAAACTAAAGACAGTACTCTTCCGATTTATCGGTATTAAAGCTAAAAAAAATTCGAGTATATTTTTTTAATATAGTAGTATAGATATAAACACTTTTTATATTTAAGATTGCTCGATGGTCGACGCCATTTTTAGACCGTATTGATCTCCTTTAAAAGAAGAGCTCTATATAAAAGTATAGGAAAATACAGATATTTTTAATAGGTAAATTATATGTATTTTTACTTCAATAAATAATAGTTTATAGCTAAACAAATCATATCTTAAAATTTTAGGTAAATTTGATGGTTAATTTGTTGACCATCCAGCCGTTATTCAATGAGTTTTAATGGCATTTGAACCCACAAAAATAAAATAGGAATACATGTAAGTAATATGATTTTCTGTAAACATCCAACTCTATCCACATATTTTAGAGGGTAAATGGTGTGCAGTTCCCAAACAGCAGTCAAAATTATAAAAGGTTATCATGCCAAATAATTTCCCTTTTAAAACCAGCAACATTTATGAAAATAAAACATTTTGGAAGGGTGTGCACTATAGGTATCCTTTCCTAAGGAAGGTGTGCTAATGTGATGCATAACATTGAATGCTGTGTCATTTCAAGGTATGAACATGCGTTAGCTTTACTGCCTTTAGTTTCTGCCCTTTCTTAAGTTTGAAAATATTAAGCCAGAGCGGGTGTCGAGGGAACTCCATTGAAAAGGCCGGGTGTGCGTTGAAGTGAAATTCCTTGGAAGATATGCCAAACTGGGTTTAATTACAAATCAAAGCAAAGTTAGAGTTTATCTTTATAATGGTAACAACGGATATATATTATCAAAATTCAACGCATTTTAATTTCTACAAAATCTTTTAAAACCTTTCAAATCTTTAATTAATAACCTTAAAAAAACGGTTGGGTTTATTTTATATATATTTTTTATCTTTTATTAAAATCAATGTCATATTTTCACACATCAATGTAAAATTTTAACAAGATAACTATTCACAAACTTTACAAATAATCACAAATATCTTGATAAATATTATTTCCTACATAATCAATCTTTCTTAAAAGGTGTTTTGGACATTCAATTTACCTTTCAATACATAGAGAATATTTTTCTTTGACATTGTTTCATCATCAAATCAACATTTCATCTTATATTTGCATATTGTATATGCAACAAAAGCTATTAAATTGTTTAAAACCAATGTTTTTTCGTTAACTTCATCGTAAAATCCAAGTACAATAATTTTCCAAGTATCAGTAAACTTAGACAAGAGGCCCATGGGCCACATCGCTCACCTGAGGAACAATAGGTATGATAAAGTCAGCTTAATGGAGTCATAATACAAACAATCTGGACAATTTACAATAATACATGTAGATCCTGTATAAATTAAATCCACTTTTCCCCCCTTGGAACTCGGATAGCCCTGATTGCTGCCAACATTTACAAGAGCAGACTTTAATCACCGCTCCTGCACATATATAGGGACTCAACGTTACGCAGGCAGGGATGACCACATACCTACGCAACTCAACAGGTACCAACGTTAACACAATCAGGGATGGCCGCACACTTGGGCCAACAGCTCAACCTAACGCATGCAGGGAGTGCCGAACACTTGCACTAGAAAGGCCAGAACACCAGCAGGGATGACCATACACTAGTGCTCCGCCGCAACCACCACCAATACAAGCAGGTATGACCGCACACTTGTATCAATGCGATACAGGGCAGGAATGACCGCACACTCTATCTATCCGTACCTATTCTAGTTTAACCCCAAACAGTCGCTCTTAAAAATGCAATAGACACTGTCCCTATATATGTGCCGGCCTAAAATAATTCATAGTATCTAAAAATTGGAAATAAAAAATAAACAAACTAATCTGGCCTAACCCAAAACTACTTATGCAGAACAACTTATATACATTGAATATTTATTATTGTATAAAAATTATCATCACAGTAATTGGTTAACAGTGGATGCATTAATTAAAATAATCAAGAATCAATAAATCAAGGGCAATAACTCAATACAGTAATACAAAAAGATTCTAATGAAAAAATAGCTGCCTGCTTCAATTTTATAGTCATATCACATGTTGAGTATTGCAGTTCTCAAAAAGATCCTTTACAATTGTTTATATATGGGGTATTTAGCTACATCAAACTATAAACCTTCTTGTGAGGCCGAAGAATTGTCCTGGAGCCAAAGTCTTCACAATTATAAAGAATCATCTTGCTGATTAGTTTCTGGGAAGAAGATTTTAAAAGATTTACTCTATATATTCCTATGTAAAACTTTAACACCCCCCCCCCCAATGTGGCCTCACCCTACCCCTGGGATCATGATTTTCACAACTTTGAATCTACACTACCTGAGGATACTTCCACACAAGTTTCAGCTTTCCTGGCTGATTAGTTTCTGAGAAGATTCTTAAATATTTACTCTATATATTCCTCTGTAAAACTTCGACCCCCCATTGTGCCCCACCCTACCCCCAGGGATCATGATTTTCACAACTTTGAATCTACACTGCCTGAGGATGCTTCCACACAAGTTTCAGCTTTCCTGGCTGATTAGTTTCTGAGAAGAAGATTTTTAAAGATTTACTCTATATATTTCTATGTAAAATTTTAACACACCCCCCCCCCAATGTGGCCTCACCCTACCCCCAGGGATCATGATTTTCACAACTTTGAATCTACACTACCTGAAGATGCTTCCACTCAAGTGCCAGCTTTCCTGGCTGATTAGTTTCTGAGAAGAAGATTTTTAAAGATTTACTCTATATTTTCCTATGTAAAACTTCGACCCCCCCCCATTGTGGCCCCACCCTACCCCAAGGGGTCATGATTTTCACCACTTTGAATCTACACTACCTGAGGATGCTTCCACACAAGTTTCAGCTTTCCTGGCTGATTAGTTTCTGAGAAGAAGATTTTTAAAGATGTACTCTATATATTCCTTTGCAAAATTTCGACCCCCCATTGTGGCCCCACCCTACCCCCGGGGGTCATGATTTTCACAACTTTGAATCTACACTACCTGAGGATGCTTCCACACAAGTTTCAGCTTTCCTTGCTTTCTGGTTCTTGAGAAGAAGATTTTTGAAAATTTCTCGAAATTTTTCATTAATTTCTAATTATCTCCCCTTGAAAACGGGTGTGACCCTTAATTTTCACAACTTTAAATCCCCTTTGCCTAAGGATGAGTTGTGTCAAGTTTGGTTGAAATTGGCCTAGTAGTTCTTGAGAAGATGTTGAAAATGTGAAAAGTTTACGGACAGACAGACAGACGGACAGACGGACGGACAGACGGACGACAGACAAAATGTGATCAGAATAGCTCACTTGAGCTTTCAGCTCAGGTGAGCTAAAAAGGAACCAATTTTTTCCCAAATAGGTTTGACAATTTCACAATCATATAACAAATGTTTTATGTCTTCATTAAAATTACGAAAGGTGCAAAATGGTGATACATCTTTATTCCATTTATTCACATATACATTATTATTTAATATATCTTTTAACAGTTTGTAGTTAAATTCTGCCATTTTTCCTTATACATATTCTTTATTTTGGACACATTTACATTTCTCCATATATATCCTTCCTTAATGTTGAATATTCGCTTCCATTTATTTTCTTGGACCGATTGTTGAAATTTTTTATCAATGAATATTAAGTAGAAAAAATTGCTTGTTGTAGATCTTATAGAATTTGTATCATGGTTTTTAAAAAGAACATGTACATCATTTTTTATATATTAACTTTGCATACGAACAATCAAATTTTTGTCTAAAATATTTGACAGCTCTTTTTAACATAACATATTCACAAATGATATTGTTCTTTTTATCTAATTTGTTTGAAAAATGTGTTATATCATACATTATCGAACAATTATATTTTAAGACCAAAAAATACAAAACAAAATATTCTTTGCCAAAGCTAGTAATCAAAGTACTGAAGAACTGACGGGAGTTGATTTTGTCGATGTTTGTTTATCTCAAAATCAATGATATGTTATTTTGCATGACAAGTACATGTAGTTTCTAATTTGTATTTGAATTACGCACATTTTTATAATATGAATTTATGGACTTTTTCGACAAGAATGTCGAGAACCCCCATATGAATCATGTTAAATAATATTTAGAGTAAAATTAATTCAATCAAACTATGTATCAGTAATACAAAATATTTCTCAAAAATTGTACGGATCCAAGCAATATTGAACTCTAGTCTCGTTCAACCAAACGCTCGGCTGACACCATAAATCTCCGACAAGCATTTACGGAGACATCTGAGCGTCCAGTTGAACGAGACTATATTGAACTCTGGCGTAGGAATACATTAGACTACAAAAAATATTTTAATTTATCGTACCATTTAAAATCTGACTATTTTCAAGGTATTTATAAATAAGTTTCCTTGAAAAACAATGCTTTAGCATACATTACATCGAATTCATCAATCATTTTCAAGAACTAAGTCTTGTCAGCAGCGATGATTTGTGCTGAGGTCCAAACACTGTTTCACTTTCGGTTTGTCTGAGTAACTGCATAGGAGAGTTGATTAAAATCAACTCCCAAAAAGGATACGGCATAGGGGAAAATACCAAAATTAAAAAAAAAAATGAAAAGGCAAAAGTGCAAAGCTGTGAAGGCGATGGAACAATATTTGTTGTTTATTTGCCTTAACTCCATCGCATTTTCGCCTTCGCACCTTATCACTCTAGCATAATTACTAGTATACGCCTTTAGTGGAAATTGTGAAGGTGCGAGTGACCCAACCCGATCAGCATAGATAGAGAATCATGCAAAAAAGAAAAAATTACCAGCAGCTGAGGAAAAGGAAAACGGATGATTTAAATTTAACTCAAATATTTCCTACATGTACGTTTTTCATATTCATAAAATGGTTTCAGTTTAAACAACATTCATACATGTAACATTCATTATTACTATACATCCTAGAAATGTTTTCGTTGGAAACTAAATTATAGAACTATCATTCTTGCGAATAAAATTTATTTAATAACAGAAATGCATGATATTAATTTCAAAAAGTAATGTAATTCCTGCACAAAAAGACATTTTCAACGTTTTCCATGTGGTAATATAATTTCAAAATGTAGAATAATTATGTACTGTAAAGGGAAAAGAAGTAAAAAACAATCTCAACTTTTCTTTAGAATTAACAGTTCACTGTCTCCGTTGTTTATGCCAATGTTACGATAAGAATTATCGCAACTGTAAAAAGTAATATTACACCAAATATAATTCCACAGCATATTCTTTTATTTCGGCGTTTATATTTGTCTTCTCCTAGACTCCGAGTTTCAGCAACATTGCAGACGTCAGTTGGACTTTGGACGACAGTTGGACTCTGCGTTAAAGAGGAGGTGACACAAAAGTCGCTCTCTTTCCAAAAGATACCATCTGGGTCCAGAATTCTTTTCCACAACCGACCTCCCGGGTCCCCCCTAACTTTTACGGAGATCCCATCGTTTTCAGTCGTAAACTTGTTTGGGTTTATTTCATCTATCAAAGACACATAAACATCATCAATTTCACCACATTCTTCGGCTTGTTGTAATACCCAAAGCCGTCTGTTGTCTGCTGTGTACCAGAACCCGTTTATCATAGTCACAGAAATATCCGGTAAGGAGGTTACACTGCCAGATATAATGTCGTCTAGTGTTTCTCCAATAGGTTTATATGGATGGTTCGTATAATGACCAAAAGTGTTTCCTATTGAGTCTTGACTAAATCGAATTTCAGATGGTTGAAGAAACATTGCCCACAAATTGTCCAAAATATGGCTATCAATATAGTGTATGGTATGTATTGTAAAAGAGTTTTCTTGCTAAATAAAATGAAAGTAAACGGTTATGAGGTATTTTGTTGGTATTGGCAACAATTTATACATGTCCTTATCTGATCGTAATGCACTCGGAAAATACTACCTGCTTTGGTGGGAAGCTTGTGCAAAAAGGGTGCCAGATAATGGAGAATTTTTCATTTTAAAAATCCCAAGGATCCAAGATAAGAGTAATCAATTATGCATTCCATTTTCACCGAGCTTGCACCCACAAACTATCTACCAAATAGCAAAAGAATAGCATTTGGTAATAAAATGCTGTATCATTTTGTTAACATTCATAGGCATTTCAGCCTTCCTAAATAATACAACAAATAGTGGCTAATAGAACTCAGACTCCCATTTTGGGTTACAGTACAGAATACGAGAGGATCCCTAAAGATTCTTTGGAGGGATGGGGGGGGGGGGGGGGCGGGGCTGGATTAATGTGTTTGAAGGAAACCCAACTAAAGTCAAACTTTTGTGTTGTTTATCAGCTCATCGTCGGAGTAGGATAAAAACTTAGGTAATCACAGATTACAAAGCTCACCGAAACGAGGCATCACCTCATAAGGCGACACCTTTATGAGGCCACCTTTATTATATAATATGAAATCATACTTTATGATCTTGGATATTTATGGATACTGTTAGGAAACATAATCGTATATCATATGTTAAAAAACTGTATGTTAATCATTTGTTCATTTCATACGGTATTATAAGATACAATGTTTATCAATGCAATAACATAAAATACAATATTGCATACTATCATACTTACGATATATATTATATAATACAATATAATATTGTAATAAATAATGATGCAATTTGATATTATAATATATGATATGACATTGTATCGTGTTATACGTTATTGTATTTGATCACATAATATATAATATATGATACAATATAGTATCATTTGATACAATACCACATAATACATCACAATATTGTTACATATGGTATCATATTCTATAATTTAGTATGATATTGTATTGTATAAAACTGTATCATATTTGATACAAAATTTGATATTGTATCATATGATACAATATAGTTTGATAAACATTGTATCATATCATATTGATGTAGTAGAATATTATATACAAAAACATATTATACAAAATTGTATATAACAATATCATAAAAAGCAATTTCATTTGATATAATAATATATAAACCAATATAATATTATCTTATGATACTATATATTATATAATATACAATATCGTATCATATGATAGAATATTATATATTTCAATATCCAATGAAAAAATATCGTGTAATTAAAAAATATATTAAACAATATCATATTATACAATATTGTATCATAATATACAATGCTATACATAACAATATCATGAGACAATATCATATCATAAAATATGAAAAAAATTGATACAATATCATATCGTATCACATAACTTTCTACAATATAACACATGATATAATTTAGTATCATATAAAACAAAAGGGTATTATATCATACGATACTATTTCATAGGAATCAAGTTATATCATTTAACAACAAACACATCTATTAAGCAGGTTTTATTGAGGTAGGATATTTTTTTAGCATCCTTGATATAATGGAGATCAGGCTCTGCATCTGAAGCTACCTCTGCTCTTTATTTATATTATAGTTAAGGAAGGAGTCTTTTCATTATCAAACATACTTCTTATAATACGAAATGCATGAAATTTTGACACAGTCAAACGGATCATATTACTTAATGATTCTATCAGTTTAATTAAATTTGACCTTTTTGTTTTCGGTTAAAGGTCAGGTCAAGGTCACTACCTTTTTCCTCAACGTAAAGAGTGATAAAAATAAGTGTAGCTCTTTATAGTTCTGTAGACATTTGTTTAAGATTTGAAGATTCAAATCTTCAATGAAATCATAGACCATGAGAGTGTCTATCAGCTTATACTACTAAATTGGAATAAATATTTATACTAAAATTGATATTGCTTAGCCCGCATTTCCTCTAATTTTCTTAAATTTTGAAGAAATTTTGATTATTTTTTTATGCTTCCAATTATAAAATATTTCTAATTTTTATGTATTATGAAGACTTTATATAAAGATATAAATTGACAGAAAAGCTAATATATTGACCGTTTCATAAGAGAGAAAAACAGATTTTAGTGATTTTTTCACAAAAATCAATGTATACAATGGGCGCTTTAAAAAGCTTATAAAAATGTTATTTGATAGGCAAATCATATTTTAAAAACATATTTTGAAACCCAAGTATCATATTATTAGTTCACATTAGTAAAAAAAATCCAACATTATTGTTATTGTTTTTAAAATGCTAAAACAGACTCATTATATATATATAATCTGCAGCAATTCTGAATTGCGTAACATGTGATATTTTCCTACGCCAATATTACGCAACAAATATAGTCCTTGTTCCATTCTAAACATTGATTACATTTTTCTATGCCAAGTTGTATGATAGTAAAAAAGAAAGAAAAATATACTATTTTCATTTCCTTTCATCTTGATTTAATGAACGATTAATTAAATTTACGTTTGACAAGTCGAAAACCAGAAAAGACTCCTTCCTTAAATCAACTATGCAAGCTATTATGTATAAAACATGTGACCTGTTCCAAAAATATAAACCTTATCCAGCATCCAAAACCTATGGCTCAGATTCAGCATTCAAGCCTTTTAGGTGCATAAATATCATAGGACGCATTTTCCATGCAGGTTTGGTGAAGTTAGGACCAGAAATAACTTAGATATAATCATCAGAGAGCACCTGCTCCTAAAATTTTAACTAGATCTAAAAACCAAAACCTTCTCGAGCATCCGAAACCTATGGCTCAGATTCATTATTCAAGCCTGTCAGGTGCATCAGTATCACAGACGCATTATCCAGATTCATTTATATTATAGTCTAATCAACTACGCAAGTTTGAAATACTACTATTATCTATTAAATTTGTGACCTGTTCCAAAATCCTTAACCTCATCCAGCACCAAAACCTATAGCTCAGATTCAGCATTCAAACCTGTCAGGTGCATCAGTATCATAAGATGCACCATCCATGCAAGTTTGGTGAAGTTAGAACCAGAAATAACTAAGATATAATTATCAGAGGGCACCTGCTCCAAAAACTTTAACCAGCTCTTAAAACCTTAACCTCCTCGAGCATCCGAAACCTATGCCTCAGATTCAGCATCCAAGCCTGTTTGGTGCATCAGTCCTATAAGACGCACCATCCATACAAGTTTGGGGAAGTTGGAACCAGTAATAACTAAAATTTATTCCTCAGAGGGAAACTGCTCTAAAAACTTTAACCAGCTTTAAAAACCTTAACCTCCTCCAGGATCCAAAACCTATATATGGCTCAGATTCAGTATTCAAGACTGTCTGGTGCATCAGTGTCACAAGACGCACCATCCATGCAAGTTTGGTGAAGTAAGGACCAGTATAGAAAAAACAAACTGTGAGAGTTCTGGTCGCAGAACCCAACTCTAATTATCACAAAATTACTAACATGTGGTTGATATTTGATCGTTGAGACTGCAGATTTTCTATTGTTTCTATCGTCCAGCCAATGGTTTTATGTATACCTGTTATGTTATTACTTTTTGTCTTCTTATCATGTGACCACCCCTTTACCATAAAATACATATTTTATAGTATATACAGAACGTGCTTTTATTGTAATTTATTTACAGGCAAGTACAAAATTAAATTAGCTGATATCTCTCAAACCGATTTTCTTCCCTAACCTTTTGACTCTATAATTAGTTAAAAATACAAGATACTGCAGATATTTTCAGCAGTTTTTTATATACAGACATAACAAGCAAACACACATCTTCGTCAAAACAATTTTTCCATTTACATGTACATGGTATATTAGAATGAGTGACATATGCAAAATAAACTGTCGGCTCATTTCGACCTGAGCCAGTAATTCTCTTTGGTCAACATTTGGTTAATAGAAAATCCAAGACACATGCCTTATAGACGTCACATCCGCGGATCTATAGAGGCCATGGGGTTCCACCCGCTCCCCTCCCCGGAATATTAAAACATACAGCACAAAATGCATTTATATCGAAAATATGCATTGAACCCCCTGGCAAACAAACTTATCCTTAGGATCCCTAGAAAAAAAATCTGGATTCCTTCATGTGTGACAAAAATTGTTTTGATGATGATTAAGATATGAGGCACGGGAGGTAACTCGAATGTATTAACGCTGTCAGGTGACGAACTCATTCCGTACAGCCATGTTTTATAGAGTGGGTAGATAGATTTTAGCACGGTATGTATTCGTTTTTATTACTTCACCATCATCTCAACATGCATCGACAGTTGTTTTTGAAATTGTTATCAAATAGGCCTATATGTTTAGCAATATTTTGAATAGGCCTAATACTGATTGGTAATGAATAAAATAATATTCTACTCTAAAACTACTTTCACTTTTGATGCAACTGTATATAATTTTTTAAAAAAATACTGATCTATTATTATATACATACTAAGTCACAAGATTCAAATATATATTTTTTGTAGACCAACCATGGATCCCCGTCATAGTGCCCAGGACGTGCACCGATGTGACCTGTGTGAAACCGCCATAGTACACAGCTACTGTGACTTTTGTCATGTCAACCTATGCATTCCTTGTATAGGCAAACACATTTCAGATGGATATGACAAACATAAAATTGTCCCTTTTCAAGAACGAAGATCAACTCTCATTTATCCGAAATGTGAAATACATCCACACAAAAATTGTGAACTTCAGTGCAAAGATTGCAACAGCAGTTTTGTTTGTTCTTCTTGTACTGCATCTGAACAACATAGGGGACACATTTTCGAAGATGTTTCAACTGTTTACAAGGCAAAGAAAGTTACTATTGAAAAAGATGCAGAAGAGTTAGTTAACCTTATTTCTCCTACATATGTAAAAATTGCACGAGACTTGGAAAATCAGCTTGCCAACCTGGATGAAGGATATGAGAAACTTACAACAACAATGTCAAAACAAGGAGAGCAATGGCACAGAGAAATTGATATGGTCATTAACAATATGAAAACTGAAATCAATGAAATAAAAGTAAAACACAGAAATATTTTACAAAAACATTTGGATGAAATCAAAGAGATACAGTCTCTCATAAAGCAAACACTACAGGCCATAAAAGATATTGAGCAAGCCACTGAAGTATCTCTTACCATTGAATACAGTTCTAAGATCAGAGAGTTCAGCAAGCTTCCACCCAAGATTCAGGTATCACTACCAAAATTCATTCCAAAACAAATAGACCATGAGACGCTGTATAATTTGTTTGGACAGATAACTCCATTATCTACTGCCACAGAAGAAATTACCTTGTCACGAAACCAACCTATAACTACAGTCAGAGAACTACTGTATGAACCAGAACTTGTTGCCACAATACAAACTGGACATGAAAAACTACGCAATGTTACCTGTCTGAATGAAGGCAGGATATGGACTTGTGGAGAGTCCAATGATATCAAATGCTTCAACATTCAAGGTTCACTCCTCCAGACAATCAAGAAAAAATTTGGTAAATTCCCTAATGATATAGCTATAGACAATGATGGGAATCTACTGTTCACTAATGGGGCAACAAGGTCAGTGAATAAAGAAAATAACGGACAGACAGAAGAGCTGATCAGATTACAGGGGTGGGTACCTAAACAGCTGTGTGTCACCTCTAGTGGTGATCTCCTGGTTACCATGAACAGTGTTGATGTAACTCAATCCAAAGTTGTCCGTTACTCGGGATCTTCTGAGAAACAAACAATTCAATATGATGATGATGGTAAACAGCTATACCAAGCGAATAAAACTAGTAAATACATCACTGAAAACTTGAACCATGACATATGTCTAGCTGACAGTGGGGCTAGAGCATTAGTGGTGGTTAATCAGGACGGGAAACTTAGATGGAAATACACTGGTCATCCCTCAGTTACCAAGAAAAATCCGTTTGAACCCTGGGGTATCACAACAGACAGACAGGTTCGTATCCTGACTGCAGATATTAACAACCATTGTATCCATATTCTGGATCAGAATGGACAGTTTCTCCATTACATTGATAACTGTGATCTGAAGAATCCATGTGGTTTATGTGTTGACAATAATGGCAATCTGTTTGTGTGTGAATACAACAAAGGCAATGTAAAGAAAATCAAATATTTGAAATAGATACTCTAATTTTTGACAAAAATTGATGTCAGCCAAATATGACATTTCTTAGACATTGATTTATCATGATTATTTTTAAATAAGATACAATATAATTTTTTTATGCAATTGTACTTACAGGTACATGTAAAGTTCATTCATATTAATCAGTAAAATGCGGTTTTGTGAGGAGAGTATTTGGGGTTTGATTTGAGATCATGTTTGTCATTTACTTACATCAATTCTATTAGATTATTTTAAATTGAATACAAGTGTGTTAAATGGATACATTGTACCACTGGACTTTTTTTAAACGCCATTATTTCAATTTAACTTTGTAAGTAGAAGATTGTTTTTCAAATGTTGATGTTTGAATGGACTGTGTATTACATGAAATATGCTACTCATTGCTCTTTAAGTCATTACACGCTTCTTTCCCGAGAAAACCTAAAGTCACTAGTTGTTTTAAGATTAATTGTGTTTGGTTTAAACCACAGCTTTATTTTTACAGTGTCAGTCTAACATCTTAAAACAACTAATGACTTTAGGTTTTCTCGGGAAAGAAGCGTATAATGACTTATAGAGCAATGAGTAGCATATTTCATGTAATACACAGTCCATTCAAACATCAAAATTTGTAAAACAATCTTCCATTTACGATACGTTGAATTGAAATATTGGCGTTTTAAAAAAAAAAATTATTTCCCCGTTTGGGGCCTCTTACCTGGTTCCGTTCCGCAAAGTACCAATAGCCAGAAATTTAAAAGTAAAAGCGTTCATATAGATGAAATGAACCACAAAATGACAGTGTGAATTTACATAATGTGATTATTTACGCTGGTTGTCGTATACGCGTTTGCGACATTAAAACGCGTGTGTATAATAAATCCGAAATTGCTATATCAAAGGGCACCATCACCAAAAACTTTAACCTGCTCCAAAAACCTTAACCTCCTCCAGCATCTGAAATTCAGGGCCAAGATTCAGCATCCAAGTCTTTCAAGTCCATTAGTAGGTCCACACGCATCATCCATGCAAGTTTGGTAAAAATGGGACAAGTAATAACTTAGATACAGGACCTGCAACAATAACTCTAACCAGGTCCAGACGCCGACGCCAGGGGTATAGCATAAGCTCCCCGCGACTTCGTCTCGTACGCTAAACACGATTGAGGTAAGAACTGTAAGGGTAACGCAAGGTAAATCCAAGATTTCGAGACGTGCGTTTCAGGTTGCAGACGAGATTCAAAAAGGCGGACAGTTGCATGCCTTGTTGATATTCCCGAATTTCCGTTTAAATTTTGGACGTTTACGCCCGGGACAGGAGCTGATTTTTTTATGAGATGAAGAACAGTGTGCAAGGCAAGGCGAGGTCATTTGAATTTTTGATGCGTGTTTTCGAAGTATCTTGCCTTGTAAGTTTCACGTGTTTCTTGCTACTAGATTGTAAATGAAGTGTTGTTTAAGACGATGTCAAGAGGATTTCCCCCAGATTTCCCCCCAGAACTTCGTTTTGAATTTTCAATCTATACAGGTCTAAAGTTGCGCAATTTGGTAAGAATATATAAGAAAAATTAATACTGTAGTGACAGTGATAGTGTAGAGGGTAGACACTTTAAAATAGATATCGTTTGTCAAAATTTTCTGGAGAACGCCTATGGAGTGGGCTTGAAAGTCGTTCAATCCCCCCCCCCCCCCCACCCCCCAATATATCTCCTAAAGAGAAGGTACGTGTTTCATAAAGTCTACAACACTTCCCATAATGGATAAATTCTGTTTCAAAAGAAGGCAAATATATCTGATTCAATTATTGGTCCAAATTTAAATGAGGATGTTCCTAACAGCTGCAAATGAAAGCATATTTTACCTCTCATTAACTAATTTTTGTCAAGCTTTGCATGTTGTATTTTTATTGACTTTAAAAATTAGTTTATAATTAATTAGAAAATATCAATTTTAAAACACGAGAATGAATATTTCTTTACAAAAGTAAGGAAAAGAAAGTCTTAACAATTATAATCAATAATGCGTTGCCATTAATTAATTGAAAAACAGTATCCCGTCCGATGAATCTCAGAACTTTGATGAATTAAAATTGAACAAAAGAATTAAACGTATATATGTGTAATTGACTCTTAAATGAAGAGAACTGAACAATTTTTAATGAGTAAAAACGTGGTTGTTTTTTTCTGTACCGTTAAAAATATTATCTGACTGTTATAAGTCATTCTTGTATCGTTATTTTAATGCAAAAGAAGTAAAAATTGAAACCGCCAGCCTAAAAATGAAATGAATTGGAATGCGTGCATAATGGTTGTGTACAAATTAAATTATTTTAAAATTAAACATATTGTTTATGAGTTTTTCGATTACTTCGCGTGCCTCGTCAGGACATTTTTGCCTTCTTAAAGGCCGGGGCCCAGGTATAAATAGCAGCCAATCACAAAATGAATGGGAAATTCAATTTTCTTTGCAGCTTTCAGTTCAGAGAGAATATTTTCAAATTAATAGCATTATTCATGAATAAAAAATTCTAATTTTTGGTGTGGAAGTAGCTACCAAGGCAGCTATCAATTGACGTCAAAATTTTTACAAACAAAAAATTATTAAAAGAGTATTCATCTTATAAAGTTCTGAAGCAGCTCAAAATTTTGAATTCCAAACTAGTGATTGACATTTGAGGCGGAGATTACCAATGTTTTGTTTACACAGGAAGTGGCTGTAGCCATGTGCTCTGTAGATTACTCATCACAGCATGAGAAATGTCTCGGCGAAGATCTTTTACCTTTGCATTGATTAAAAATTAATCCATCACATGAATAACACTGTTGGTGTGATAATTATTGAAATTTATTAAAAACCTAAAGTTAAAATTATCACATTGCTTTTAGTTCCACATCTTCATGAGTCCGCAATAAAGATGCATAATGTCCCGTCTTTGGTAGATAAATTGTCAAAAATGCAAGTTAATTCATATGCAAAACTTCCTATTTTATTAATACATCTGGGTTATGTTTGATATCTCCCAAAAATTCCTGTGTCGAAAATTAAATCAAGTTTCTGTCCTTCCAATGGTGTGAGCTACTTTACACGAGCTGCACATTCCACTAGCCACCATAGTTTTGTATGTGATGTACGAAACAACACAAGCAATGCTGACATTCTTCAATCTTCAGTCTCCCGAACCTGACTTATCACAAAGTCATCAAAATGTGGGTCACTGTCCTAAGAACTTTGTAATAAACCCATATTACTGTTTTTCTCAACAGGAACTTCATTAAAATCCCAACTCAGTGTGTCAAAAGCTAAAAAAAGTTTCTCCACGACATTTAGTTACTTCTAAATCTGGAATATTCAATTCTCCCTGCTTATTGTGATGTCCTTCCATTTCCCTCCAATTTCACTCTGGTTGCTAGTTCCCACCAGAAGATGATAAATATGGGGTAAAGAAGGGGTATATGAATATATATTTGCTTGTAAAAGCAAATGAAAGTTTTATAAACGTTGTAATTGAGTTCTCAACAACCAGCTGTTAATTAGTGTCCATATTTTCTTCTCACATCGTAATGACAATCTCCTGAGATTTTAATCAGTTGAATGAAAAATATCCCTAGAGAACCTCTGATTATTCTTTGTAAGCGGGGAACTGCTAAATGTTACTTGGATCAAGTTTCATGCTTGTAACCATTATTGTTTCAGGAATGCCATATATCAGTATTGAAATTTTATCATCTTCACACATATATGTTACAAAACAACATAAATGAAATTGAAAACTGATCAAAATCCCTCTATATGAAAATTTACACAGCCCCTCTTAATAGATTGGGTTTTCCCCAGTATATAAACAAAGCGGACTGAGCCACATGCAATGTTTACTCTTATCAGCATCACCGACAGTGATGGAGGTAGCCCCGCCTTTTTGCCCTTATAGGCTTAATTGTCTACCAGGTGGCAGAAAATCTAGGTCGACCCCGGCCTTTAAGTTTTTAGTGTACGCATCTATTACTGTTTATTGCTCGCTGTTTTGCTTCAATTATACAAATGATTTTCTATCAGTCTTTTCCTCAAGAAAATACGTCACAAACATGTCGGTTGCATAAAACGATTAGAGCATTGTAGCACTTAAAAACACGACATTAAGATTTTACTATAGTGCTGAATATAGTTGTTTTATAAGCATACACTGTACTCTTATAAAATCTTCACAGGGTCGTAGCATCATAGAACTTACCCCCCCCCCCCCTCACGGATTAGGATTTTCAGGATTTTGGAAATTAACCATTAACCTTTTTTTTTTGGCTTGTCAAGATTTTTTGGATGAGTCTGCCCCCCCCCCCCCGATATCAAAACGTTGCTACGTGCCTGCTTCAAGATGTTTTAATACAATCTACACGATATATTTCTTCTTTCAACGCATGTTTTCAGTTCCAATTAGTTATTATAACAACATGAGAGCAACACAACTTTTTTTCCCTCAGATATATTGTAAAACTTTCATAAGTAGTGAATGTAAAACTTTCATAAGTAGTGACTTTTAAAAAAAAATATATGTATAAAAACCCGACACAACATCACTTTTGTAATGACATTGATTGTACAGATGCAACATTTTAAACATTTGTAACATTTGTTAGTAAGCGGAAATACATGTAGGGCCAACGCTACGATTTCCACGGGTTGATCACGTGATGAATGAAGCGCAGTCATAAAGCACGTCACAATTACATATTGTGACGTCATAAAAATCGAGATCGACTGTCGTGAAGGCCGTGTTTTGACTGAAGAAAAGAGATGGAAAATCAAAAACCGTATTTCTGTTCATTGACGGAAGGGGAAAAAAGAGAGATTGTAAGTAATGCATATTTACAAAACTTAAATGTAAATATTCTTATCATACTTGTAATACAACGCACATATTATCGTCCAAATCATACGTATAAAGGGTCATTTATCTGCATAATTATAAGTACTCTTTTTGCTTTATCCAGCAAAAAATCGGACCTTTGGGGCGAATGATGAAAACTCTGGAAATGATTAAAGAGATGAAAGCTGTCGGCGGGAAGTTCTTTGTACGTTTGCAAGTATACTATTCACCAAATAATTACTGTTTACCTTTAAATTTTCTCCCAATTTGCTATCATAGTCAGTGAATTCACCCTTATTTACTTCAGTTAGTGGTGAACGTAAAAAGATTGTATTTATTTGATTTTTCATGATATACTGTTTCTGTATATAATCATTTTGTTAACTTACAAGTACAATGTGTGTAATTCAAATTCACTCATTAAAAAAACGAAGACCAGTATTAATTAAAAATTCGAGAGTTGCATGCTGCTCTTCTTTATGAAGTAAATAAACAATTCTTTATCATTTACAGGACTCTGTCGACACAGCAGCTACTCACGCTTCCATCATCCTCCAGTACCAGGAAATGAAGGTTAGTAGTCAACAAAATACCGGTAGTTTATAATTAGATTGAGCTAGTATTGCCAGTACATGTACATATGCATGCCCGATTAACTAATTTCTCAATTAATTGGCAAATTTGACCAGAGACATGGGTTACGGTGCATCGTTTGTTCGTTATATATTTTAATAATGAATCAGTTAATCAACCATATATAGTTACACAGATTATGATGATTTATATTATTTTTTTGCCTTAAAGAAATTTCTGGAAACAATGCAGAAGATTGAAATAGACACCTTCATTCCTCGGAAATTGTTTCTCTTCAACGTCTTGGAAATGAAACTAGATGGAATGGTAAATAAACAACCACATACTTTCTTCAAGCTTTATCAGATGAAACGATTGTTGAAGATAAAATTAGAAGTCAATGCAAGTATCTAAGGTGTGATATTCAAAAGTGTGTTTTGATCTTTCTGTAGACGAAAACTATTACATGTAGCAATGACACTGCAAACAAGTCCCATCCTACTCGGAGCTGTCCCCCACGGTTTTCTTTCATCAGTACCTCTGGACGTACACCGGATATAGATTACTATGAGGTGATTTTTCTTTATTCTTGTTATATTCTTTTAAAAATAAGATGATAAATTTGCAATAACATTGTTACAGATTTTCTAATTGGCCCTGAATTAATGGCGGTATTTCTTATTTTTTAAATAGATTTTCGAACCCAGGAAAACTTGGAGACAGAAAATCCTGAGATTTTTCAGACGCTGAAAGATGAGAATTTTGTGTTGATGACAGTGTGAACAATTTACTTTATTTTTAAAATATCTAATGAATCCGTGCCAAAACTTACTACAAACATGATGTTGTGTGGCAAGGATATTTACTTTCTCCTCGCTTTTGGATGATGATGATGATGATGATGATGATGATGATGACTGTTCTGGTCGGAGCCCCACGTCTTTTCCCGATTCGAAAATTTCCAAAAACGATAAACTAATACCAATTATTAAACGCGCAGACATGCACTCTTTGATGATGATGAATTCGGATCATGCTGATGATGCTGATGATGATGAGGAGGAGGATGATATGAGGTTGATGATCTGCATAATGTCCAACAAGATTGATATCCGAACGATTATGACTATGATTTCTACAGTGCCTCCATTCATTCAGATTTTCGTGTTTAATATTGTGCTTTTTATCTTTGTGCCAAAATCAAGCCATTTGACAAAACTTGGCGGGAAAGGAGATCGCGCAGAAAACTAAAGACTACCACTGGACCTATTTCATAATGCATATTTTAAAATTTATTTTCTAAATAAAGAGCCTCGTTAATATTTTAGATTGTGTGTGCTTTTTGTTTTTTTCGCCCTCACTCCGAGGGTAATTGTGTTAAAAAAAATCCAGACCTGTAAACTTGTAAATTCGAATTTGCAATCGTGTTGGTGAGTATGAATGAGTGTATTTTTTTTATCTTGTAACCTATAAAAACTCGGGCATAAACACTTCAAGATTTGACTCTGTTCCTTCGTATGATGCTTATTTTGCAGCTTAATTGTTTTTGCTAGTTAATTTAATCTTCTACTTTGCACATTTGTCTCTTCATCCTCGGATATAGTACGCCTGACATGTTACAAATCGACAAAATTAAAGTATACAAGTTTGTCGAACTTTGATATGACCATATATGGCAAATGCTTGCGGGAAAAGTCATGCCATAATCGCCAGAATGGACCAAAACAATCATAGTATTCAGTTAAACTATAACAATGAAGGATAATATTTTCTTTGGATCGAGAATATTATTTTCAGAAAAAGATATTGAGGTTTGATTGAAGCTGGACCAAACAAGAAAAGGTGAATGTACATATATGTAAAATGTAAAAATCTGTGCCGATTTGCACTAATTTTAGTAATATAATTTCCATGACCTATTATACAAAAAGAAATGCCTAGTATCTAATATCGCTAAAATGATTTGACATTGTAATTTAACCTGGAAAAAATAGGTTGAATACGTTTTTTTTTTTTAAGAAATGAGACGGATCATGAAATATCTTATGAGGTTGAATATATTTGGAGGTTTGGAGACTGCCGTGGGGCTCCATTTAGCTTCATTGTTTACGAATGCTAAAAATTTTGAGAGCAAAGAAATTTGATAATTTTTCGTAAAAAATGTATGTATCTATATATTTCTTTAAGTATCAAAATGACTTTGCTGTGCAAGTGCATGATAAATAATAAACAATCTGAAACTGTTATTTATAAAAAGACGTTTTATAACTATCAGCTAAGCAATAAAATTTAAAAAGGATACTAGTTTGTGAATGTTTTTACAATCATATTTTTTCTTCGAAAATTGAATTTGGGTTTGACAAATTTGATCGAATATGAACTGGTAGATTTTTAAATATAAAATTTTTAAAAATATACTGTATTATAACTTTTTCTAAAAATTACCGGCAAATAAAAATATTTTTGTTATAATTTAATTTCACGACAGTTAACATTATTTTTGGATTTTTTTATTTAAAGGATGGGTGCCGCTTCTCATGTCTTACTTGAATCAAAATTTTTCATGTAGTTAGTTCTTCTAATTGATTACCCAGTTATTAAATTACATGTAATCAGCCGGCCGACTTCGTGATTTTTTTTCTTTTTCGGTAGTGGAAGGGGGGGGGGGGGCTCTTGTCCCGGCATCAGGTAGCTATAAGGATGCTTTTGGTGTTGTTTTCTTTATTCAGCCGAGCTCTATAATTAAAGGATTTTTTTACATGTACTCTAAGAAACGTGTGTATGTGTTTAAACAGAGTCATGATATGTAAAAATTACCATGGCCAGGTCTACAGAATGTAAGATAGCTGGTGACTATTTAATTCTTCACTCGCATCTTTTCTGGATTCTCTTGATATATTGGACACCGAGCATAATTTTTTTTTCGAAAAATTGTTTTTCTGAAACAAAATGTTGTTATCCAGACATAATAATTATAATGATCTCTAATTTTTTGTGTGCTAATTCTGTCCCCATTCCGGTGATTACGACAAGCCTTTTCCTGCATCTATCGGTGACGTCACTGTTTCCATATGTATGGTCATATCAAAACTCGACAAAATAGTAAAACTGTTTTTTCAATTAAAAATGGAAGTTTATATGAAATTTTGAATTTACGTTTATTAGCATGTTTACGGTAATTTGAATAGCGAACCGACCAGAGAATTCTATTCGCTATTCGAATAGTGAATAGCGAAAAGCGAATAGAACTCCAACTTCTGAATGCCGACTTAATTTACATTTGTCGATTTGTAACATTTCAACTGTGCTTTTCAGAAAACAGGGATCCAAATGCAGACACTACAGATGGAAAATGCGTATTATAATAGTGACAGGTTACATATAAATATAGATGAAAGAGCATTTTAAAGCTGCAAATGTGAATTAGACAGAAGGTCTGCGGAGTCAACTTTAGAGTGTTTATGTCCGAGTTTTATAGATTACACGGTCAGAATTTCACACATTCATACTCAGACTCAAAACCAACACGATTGCATATTTGAATTAACAAGTGTACATGTCTGGATTTTTGAACATGAGTATACCCTCAATATTTTTTCGCCCCTTTCGTCCTCGTTGTCAATGGGCGAATTTAAGACTGGGTGAATTATAATCTCTCAAATTATCCCTATTCAAACTCAATTGTGTTGGGGCGAATTCAAGATGGAGCAAAAGTGTTTGCAAGTGTAGAAGGGCAATAATTACACGGGGCGAAAATAACTCTCTATACAATAGTTACTGACTAGGAGGGAAAATACACTTGCTATCATCCGTATTGCCAGAAAATTGCCAGGTACATGTACATAATTTTCGTAACTAAACTTTGTCTAGGTAAGAAAACATTGGTTGTGAAATGAAATATATTCGGTGGTCTGTTATTTAGCCAATATTTTCCGGACAGCAACCCCTGTGGATATTTTTTGAGTAGAATTTCGGCAACGTAAATTGCACGTTGTTTTAAGGGGTGTTAAACTTGGATTGACATAACGATATCCCCGAGTGGTAAATAAAAAATCTGACATAAAGACATAATATCAGGGTACAAAATGAAACCAAAACCATGACAATAAATAGATAATTTTATTTTTTCCAACTTTCGATCTGAAAAAGTCCGCTTATTCTGAGAATACCTCTTCTATTAACGCATGTTTTCAGTTCCAATTAGTTATAATATACCAACATGAGATCAATGCAACTTTTTTTCCTCATCAGATATATTGTAAAACTTTTATAATTAGTGATATTTTTGCTTTACACAAATAGATAATTTATTATAAAACCCCGGCACATGAATATGTACATGGATGTACAAATGCAACATATTAAAATACTAATGTAATTTTTAAACATGTAGTCTGTTACACACTTCACTGCGACATCAATATTATACATGGCTTATGCACATGCACATGTACTTTATTTTATCTTATTTTGTTTTGTTTTTTGTTCTTTGTTAGTAAGATTCCTACGGGTTAATCACGTGATGAAATAAAGCGCAGTCATAAGGCACGTCACAATCACATATTGTGACGTCATTAAAATCGAGTTCGACTGTCGTGAAGGCCGTGTTTTGACTGAAGAAAAGAGATGGAAAATCAAAAACCGTATTTCTGTTCATTGACGGAAGGGGAAAGAAGAGAGATTGTAAGTACTGCTTATTTACAAAACTTTAAGATTGTTTATCTAATAAGATTTATGTAACGGCGCGTATTAATAATGTAATGTATGCATATATAAACGATCATTTTCTGCATATGCGTATTCTTATTGTTTTATCCAGCAAGAAATCGGAGCGTTGGGGCGAATGATGAAAACTCTGAAAATGATCGAAGAGATGGAAGCTGTCGGCGGGAAGTTCTTTGTACGTTTGCAAGTATATTGTTCACCTATAGCTATATTACTTTTTCAACCTAACTAAAAGTATTACATTCTGGGTTTTTTCACCCAATTCGCTCACATTGACAGTGAAAACACCCTTATTTACTTCATTGCTTTGGTGAACAAGTTTTTAAAAAAAATTCTAACGTTACGTATGCTCTGTGTTAATTTGGAACAATGTAAAAAAGAACAACAAATTGGAGAGCCTGGAAAAAATACCAAAAGGATAATATTTTTGATTCTTTACAAATATCGTATTTATTATTAGCTCACCTGAGCCAAAGGCTCAAGTGAGCTTTTCTGATCACAATTTGTCCGTTGTCTGTCGTCGTTGTCGTTGTCGTCGGCGTTGGCGTTGTAAACTTTTCACATTTTCATCTTCTTCTCAAGAACCACTGGGCAGATTTCAACCAAATTTGGCACAAAGCACCACTAGGTGAAGGGGATTCAAGTTTGTTCAAATGAAGGGCCACGCCCTCTTTAAAGGGGAGATAATTGAGAATTATTGAAAATTTGTTGGTATTTTTCAAAAATCTTCTTCTCAAAAACTATTCGGCCTGAAAAGCTAAAACTTGTGTGGCGGCATCCTCAGGTAGTGTAGATTCAAGTTTGTTCAAATTATGGTCCCCAGGGGTAGTAAGGGGCCACAATGGGGGGATCAAGTTTTACATAGAAATATATAGACAAAATCCTTAAAAATCTTCTTCTAAAAAACTATCAGGCCAGAAAAGCTCAAATTAAAATGGGAGCCTCCTCAGATAGTGTAGATTCAAGTTTGTTCAAATCATGGTCCCCGGGGGTAGGGTGGGGCCTCAATGGGGGGATCAAGTTTTACATAGGAATATATAGAGAAAATCTTTAAAAATCTTCTTCTAAAACATTATTAGGCCAGAGAAGCTCAAATCAAAGTGGAAGCTTCCTCAGGTAGTGTAGATTCAAGTTTGTTCAAATCATGGTCCCCAGGGGTAGGGTGGGGCCACAATGGGGGGATCAAGTTTTACATAGGAATATATAGAGAAAATCTTTAAA
This sequence comes from Magallana gigas, assembly GCF_963853765.1. Classification (NCBI taxonomy): domain Eukaryota; kingdom Metazoa; phylum Mollusca; class Bivalvia; order Ostreida; family Ostreidae; genus Magallana; species Magallana gigas. The sequence goes on from NC_088857.1 coordinate 16,833,485, forward strand.
AATCTTCTTCTAAAAAATTATTAGGCCAGAAAAGCTCAAATAAAAGTTGAAGCTTCCTCAGGTAGTGTAGATTCAAGTTTGTTCAAATCATGGTCTCCGGGGCTAGGGTGGGGCCACAATTAGGGGATCAAGTTTTACATAGAAATATATAGACAAAATCTTTAAAAATCTTCTTCTAAAAAACTATCAGGCCAGAAAAGCTCAAATTAAAATGGAAGCATCCTCAGGTAGTGTAGATTCAAGTTTGTTCAAATTATGGTCCCCGGGGGTAGGGTGGGGCCACAAGAGGGGGGTCATGTTTTACATAGGAATATACCGAATTTTTTTTTTAAAATCTTCTTCTCAAAAACTATAAGGTCAGAAAAGCTTAAATTTAAGTGGAAGCATCCTCAGATAGTGTAGATTCAAGTTTGTTCAAATCATGGTCCCCAGGGGTAGGGTGGGGCCACAATTAGGGGATCAAGTTTTACATAGAAATATATAGACAAAATCTTTAAAAATCTTCTTCTAAAAAACTATCAGGCCAGAAAAGCTCAAATTAAAATGAATGCATCCTCAGGTAGTGTAGATTCAAGTTTGTTCAAATTATGGTCCCCGGGGGTAGGGTGGGGCCACAAGAGGGGGGTCATGTTTTACATAGGAATATATCGAAATTTTTTTTTAAAATCTTCTTCTCAAAAACTATAAGGCCAGAAAAGCTTAAATTTGAGTGGAAGCATCCTCAGATAGTGTAGATTCAAGTTTGTTCAAATCATGGTCCCCAGGGGTAGGGTGGGGCCACAATTAGGGGATAAATTTTTATATAGGAATATATAGAGAAAATCTTTAAAAAAATTTCTTTTCAAAACTTTATGGCCAAGAAAGCTCAAATTGTAACCATCCTCAGATAATGTAGATTCAAGTTTGTTCAAATCATGGTCCCTGGGGGTAGGGCGGGGCCACAATGGGGGATAAATTTTTATATATAGAGAAAATCTTTAAAAATCTTCTTCTCAAAACTATAAGGCCAGGAAAGCCCAAATTTAAGTGGAAGCATCCCAAGATCGTAAAGATTCAAGTTTGTTTAAATAATAGTCATGGGGTATGGTGAGGCCACAATGGGGGATGAATTTTTACATAGGAATATATAGAGAAAATCTTTAATATCTTCTTTTTAAAGACTATTTGGCCAGAAAAGCCTAAACTTGTGTAGAGGCATCCTCGGATAGTGTAAATTCAAGTTTGCAAAATCACAGTCCCTAGTGATAGGGCTGGGCCGTGACGGCAGTTTGAATTTTTACATAGGAATATATAGAGAAAAATCTTTAAAAATATTCTGGGAAAGTTTTCGGTCCAAAACTCAGTACTTAGTGTGAAAGCACAGGTTATGCAGATTTAAGTTTGATGAAACCATGATTCCCTAGAGAAAAGGGGGGCCACGAAATGGAGGGGGGGGGGGGTAAATTGGAATAGAGAAAAATCTTCTTACAGGTACAACAACAAAAGGGGCTTGATATTTACCCAAAAAAAGAGGTGGATAAAAATTGACAGATTTTCTATTTTTTTTTAGCAAGATCTACTGTACTTAGTTGTCAAGATATTTTGATACTGTAATGCTAATTTGATCAGAATTAAGGCAATTGTTGCTCAGGTGAGCGATGTGGCCCCTGGGCCTCTTGTTAATTCATCTTTTAATAAGAATACGTTTTATGTGTATAAGTACGTAGTCTCTATCATTGTAAAATGTAACACAATCACAAACAACAAATTCCAGTAATCTAACAAGATTCTTTATCATTTACAGGACTCTGTCGATACAGCAGCTACTCACGCTTCCATCATCCTCCAGTACCAGGAAATGAAGGTTAGTAGTCAACCAAGTATAATACATGTACATGTACTAGTATGTGTAAACTGTCCACCATTGCCAGGCACCAGTAAGCGAGACTGGCCGTTAGTATATCCAAATGAACATGTAAATGTATAAATATTGTATTCATTTGTTCTAACTATAAGGATAAATTAGACATTTATCGTCCATTATGTCATGTCACTTTTTAACTATAAGCCAAACCAAGACTCTCAGAGAGCCCGTATAACCATTTTGCATCCATGATATGGCAAGTACATGTACTAGTGATAGGCAAAGACTAGAGACTTGCGCTGTTTGTGTGTTATATACTGTAATATGGCATGCCAGTTAATTAACTACATAGATATGCAGACTTTGATGATTAACATTCAGGTTTTTTTTTATTAAAGAAGTTTCTGGAGACAATGCAGAAGATTGAAATAGAGACCTTCATTCCTCGGAAATTGTTTCTCTTCAACGTCTTGGAAATGAAACTAGATGGAATGGTAAATAATCACATACTTTCTTTAAAACTTAATAAGATGAAACGACTATTAATTGTGATCCAATACTAGTATTATGATGTACTATTGAAATAAAAAATGTTTTGATTCTTTCTGTAGACGAAAACTACTACATGTAGCAATGGCACTGCAGACAAGGCCCGTTCTGTTCACAAGGTCCGTCCTGTTCAGAAGTGCCCATCCCGGTTTGCCTTCATCAGTACCTCTGGACGTACACCGGATATAAATTCTTATGAGGTGATTTTTCTTGACTCAGTAAAGTATTCTGTTACAAAATGATCCCCTTCCCCCAATGGCATTGTTACAGGTTTTCTAATTGGCTCTGAATTAACGACGCGGTATTTTTGTTTTTAGATATTCGAACCCAAGAAGACTTGGAGACAGAAAATCCTGAGATTTTTCAGACGCTGAAAAGGGAGACTTTTGTGTTGATGATACTGATGATCACAAAAGCGATGAACAATTCACTTTTAAAATTTTTAATATTTAAAGAATCCGTGCCAAAACTTACCCCAAACATTTTTTTGATTTTGTGAGGCAAACTATCATGTGAAAAGGATATTTACTTACTCCTCGCTTTATGATGATGATGATGATGATGATTACTCTGTGTCCGAACCCCTTGTCTTTTCTCGACTTGAAAATGTCCCAAAACGTTTGAAGAACTAATACCAATTATTAAACGCACCAAGATGCACTCTTTGATGATGAAGAATTTGGATCTCATACCATATGATGATGATGTTGATGATGCTGATGATGAGAGGTTGATGATCAGCATTATGTCCAACAAGATTGATATCCTAACGATTATGACCATGGCGATGATATCTATACAGTACCTCTATTCATTCACATATCTCGTGATTTGTGCCTTTTATCTTTGTGCCATAATCAAACCGTGTGACAAAACTTTGTGAGAAATACATGCATAGGAGATTATAACTTTAGGAAGATCGCGCGGAAAACTAAAGACTACCACTAGACCTATTTGATAATGCATTTTTTAAAAGTATTAATTGAGTAAAGAGCCTCGTTAACATATTCAATTGTGTGTGCTTTTTGTTTATCCAACGATGAGCATTTATATAACTGCGGGAGCAGAAGTGTTTTTGCAAGTTATATCAACAGCATTTATCCTTAGTTCCTGATATAACCTACAAGTAATATCAAGCATAGCTATTTGCATCAAGTAACCTCGATAGATTGTATAAATTACTTATATATGAAGAAATTAGATCAGATCAAATAGATGTAATATACACGTAATAGTACAGTATTTTGCGTGATATTTGAAAGTATATAAATAGAAAAGTCAGAGTGAATTAGCTTCACTGTATGCAAATTCGAGGCTTATGTTTAGATAATTATATTATATAAATAGTGCCTGTTTGGGAGGGTAACAGTTGAAATTGACACCCCGAGAAAACCATTGTCAACCGACGCGAAGCGGAGGTTGACAATGGTTTTCGAGGGGTGTCAATTTCAACTGTTATCCTCCCAAACAGGCACTATTTATTTTGTTATACTGAATGTCTTTTTTAAAAATTTTAAGAAAATTTTACTGCTTTTATATAGGAATAACGTGAATTCTACAGCGAACCGTACGCGCATAATTTTCGCGCATGTAACATTTTTTAATGTTACCCGTTGCCAAGTGCGTTGCTAACGCTGAGGGTAATAGTAAATATTATTAACTGCGTCTTAACCAATCAGATTTCAGTATTTAACATGAAAGTATAACAAAAGATTATAGTTCTTTATTCGACTATGTGACCTTCCTCGCGAATATGTACTTGTTAAAAGGTTTGCTCTTTATTTGCACACATTTGAAAATCAGATAAAAAATATTCGTTACTTACCTTTATCCAGGTAAGAAAACATTGGTTGTGAAATGAAATATAACTTCCTAGATATACTAGTATTCGGTGGTCATTCAGCCAATATTTTCCGCACAGCAACATTTGTTAATTGTGAATACGTAAATGTCATAAGGAAAATTTTGAATTTACAGCTAGGATGCATGCAGATATAGTTTGGTGGGTGGGTGATATTTGAACGTAAAATCAACATATTTGGATATTGTCCGATATTTGTGTGTTTGTGTTTGCAACTGTGATAATTTCCATCTCATTTGCAATTGGCAAAAATAAAACCCTAGTATTATACATAAATATAATAAGTATTATATAACTATATATGGCATTATATACATAGAATACTTCCCGGGCCGTATAATACATATAGTATTCCATCTGAGAATTTTTAAAGCTGTGGATATATAGATTCTTTTACGTAGTACATGTAATACATTGAGGAGTGACGAACCAAAGGAAGACCATACCTTATAAATTCATTCAATTTTGGATCGCTTAGATGCCAGCGTTCATGAATGCACTGTAGCAACCTCTAATGATACACCGTCCACTAATGATATAATTTTGCATTAGAGGTCAGGATGTTGACCACTAATGATATAACTTTATCATTAACGAAGTACCTAACCGTCCGCTAATGATATAATTTCAGATTTATATCATTAGCGGTCAAAAATCGTAACCTCTAATGATATGGGAAAAAAATGTGAAATAAGTACTACCTTGACCACTAATGATATACATTTGCACACATTTTCAATTGCATTAGAGGATGGATTTGCAGCCTTTAATGATATAATATGATATAATTTAATTCTGGTTATAATGCGGCATTTGATTGGATAGAAAAATTTAGTTATTTTGGTTTGCACCTCACAAGACACGTCACAATGCACCAACGTCAAAAACGTATAAATCCGCTTGACGTTACGTTTAAATTTTGAACAGATTAATATCATTTTTAAAAATAAACGCTCTTAATTTGTACAGTAAGTTACAGAAAATTAAATCATAGCGCGTAGCGCCGGCGAGTGAAGCGAACTCTAAGAACCAGTGTGCGCGGGAAAAAGAACGCGCTAAACCTTAAACAAAAAGGAGTTGTGCTAGATATTTTTAGTTGATGAAAAATTTGAAGAACAGCGATTTTATAATATTAAAAAATTATTGTAAAACTTCGAAAATTCGAGACCAAAAGTCGTGCAATTTATACCTGGGGTCGTTTTTCCAGAGCTTGAAAAATATATTTCAAACCTCTTATGACATCAACACGTTGAAAATTGACCTTGTTGAAAATTGACTCCGACTTCAGAGTTTTAAACTGTCTTTGAACAGAAGTGTAACTTGCCCTCCACGGTCTAACTGTACATGTATGTACTTAAAAGTTTCAGTTTCAAAACTATAACTCTTTCATACTGTCCGCTATATTTGCCGACTTATGTGATTTGACATTTCAAAGATTGATTTTTCCGACTTCAATCATTTAATTTTTCATTAGATTGAAAACGTGGTATGTAGCAACCTCTAATGATGCACTGTCCACTAATGGTATAATGTTGGATTAGTGGTCAGGATGTTGACCACTAATGATTTAATTTTATCCCGGGTCAATTTTAAACCGGGTCAATATTCTTTGTTACACCAACATGATCACTATTGTTTTTAAGTAGTTTTAATTCAACCAACTTTAATTGATATTCTTTGTTGTTCTTATCTATAATAAACAAACCCACATATTCAACTTAACAACATGTGCAGAATAGTGATTCAGTTGTACTACAGACAACAATAGCAAATAGTCTTATCAATTGGACCTTTTTATGTTAATGTAATCCCTCTAAAAGTCTTACATAAATTTTTTAATATCGTAAAATTGCTTTTATTTAAATTTTTCCTCTACTAAAAATATCTAGCACAACTCATTTTTGTTTAATGATGATCAATTTGGATTTTGAAGTAAACAAACGAAGTCATAAATTGTATGTATTTTGTCTGTATGTGACTATTTCATCTCAAGTAAAACGGCAAAATGCCAGGGGCAATGTCAGAATGGTGTATATTACAATAAAGGACTTTATATTTGATCAAATAACTTGAACCCCCCCCCCCCCCCCCCCAATTTAACCAATTCTTATGTAGTATCGAATCAAAATCAAATCTTTATCCAACATTATACAGAGGTTGGCTAACATATTAGACTCAACATTAGTCACCGTTGTCCATGACATGTCCATCTATGACGTCACTAAAATTGACTTTGTTTGCAAATGTAAATGTGATATTTTGCCTTTGTAAGTATAGAGCGCAGGTATATTATATTATATCATGATATATTATTAAAGGTTGCAAATCCATCCTCTAATGCAATTGAAAATGTGTGCAAATGTATATCATTAGTGGTCAAGGTAGTACTTATTTCACATTTTTTCCCCATATCATTAGAGGTTACGATTTTTGACCGCTAATGATATAAATCTGAAATTATATCATTAGCGGACGGTTAGGTACTTCGTTAATGATAAAGTTATATCATTGGTGGTCAACATCCTAACCACTAATGCAACATTATATCATTTGTGGACGGTGTATCATTAGAGGTTGCTACAATGCACACTTACTACTATTATTAGCTATTAGCTATAGGTCTAAAAAATATTGGGATGTACGACATGAATTCTTTTTTTAAACTGGGAACTACAGACCCGCAGCTATAGTATGATCATCTCCATCTGTGACTTTATTTAAGACCCAGAAAACTTCTGAATTGAACTGGATTTGGTTGAACTATATTGGGAGTCCTTTTATTTTTGTACAAAATCACTTATACCGTGGCAGTGTTAATTTTGGATTATCCCCCTTTAATCAGAATAACAGAGAGAGAGAGAGAGAGAGAGAGAGAGAGAGAGAGAGAGAGAGAGAGAGAGAGGGGGGGGGGGGGGAGAGGTACCGCACACCACCCATTCATGTTATTTTAAAAAAATATGTTAATTGGGTACAAGTTGAATGGGGATGTAAATTTTGAATTTACAGGGTGGTAGTAAATTCAAAATACAACATACACTGTAACATATCTGTCTTGATGTGAATATCAAAATACATTGAAATCAATGAAATAAAATGAAATATATTATTTTGTTATTTTTATGGTTAGTACAGCACCTTATATAAAGTGACAAATGAAAACTTTTTGAATTAAAAATCAGACATCTACTGGTTTTTATGATAGGCTGGAAAAAAGAGTACAATTTATGTTGGTCTGTCAACCAAGACATTTTTGGGACCTAATTATGATAAGATTATGTAAATATATCAATTTTTTACTTTGAAAATTCTTCCAATCTAGTAGCTAACTTTTCTTAAAAGTATGATCAACCCCCCCCCCCCCCCCCCCCACTTTTTCTAAAGTAAAAAAAGGAATCTCGAAGAAATACGCATTTTTAACAGAAATAATGTAATACACAAACACGTGCGTTTAAACCAGTGTTACGAACCTGCGCGACAAGTTACTTATGAAAATGCACCTATCTTGTTACGCCAGTTTGCATTTGGATCCGCGCGACAAATATTTTTTTCTGCCGATGGAGGGCGCTTTTCATATGAAAATATGTCTTTGCACTTCCGGTTTTTGACGATAGACTGGTCTGATGGAGCATGTCGAATGATTTAAATTAGGTATGTTGAATGATAATTTGATAGAGGTTATTTTAGATCTGTTAAATGAACTGGTAGACTAGTGTGTTACATTGGTATTCTTCTTGATTGTGTTGAGCACTTCGGGTTGCAATTGCATTCAGCTCGACATATTGACATTTGCACGACCCCCCTCAATCCTGACCGTTATTCAAATGAATTTCTCCTCCAAAATTATATGCTGCATCATGTGCTCATTTTATGAGAACTTCTTTATGGATTTATCAAAAGTAAAAATGATTTGTAAGTATATTGCATTATTTAAAGTGCATTCAATTTCGTTGTCTCGTTTGGCAGTTCCTATGCTGTTATGGGGTTTATTATTGAGCATGTTGAAAGATATTTTATTCATTTTGGTTTGACATTAATAATGTTTTTTCGTCAGATTTTAAAATCTTATTGATGAATCAGCAGAGTATCTGATTCGTGTAAGCTCCCCATCCTTTAAGGACCCATGTAACATAGAGACAATCTGTCAGCTGTCTGAGTAATCGTCTACTTCTATGTGGTGACAAGCCCCCAATATTCTGTATACTAGAGTCATAGTATTTGATTATGAATATAATTTTTCTAGGTTGACAATCCTGTTTCATTGTTTTATCAATTACGTTTAGTGAATTTGCAATTTGAAGGAAAATTTTGACAATAATTTGGAAACAAGTGGTGCTTCAATAGGCTAGGTGCTTATAAGGATATCTACCGGTACATCCCTGATGATATGTATGTGAAAAAATTTATGATACTTTTACAGTGAATTATTGCAACTGAATCAAACCACCTCTTAATTTCCATTCATGTCACTGCATGTCAGTAAAATTACATTCATTTGTATGTGCTTTAAAAATTTATTCAATTTTCTTCTTTACTGTAAACTATGCATATTATATATATATTAATTCACACTGCTATAAATTTTGTAAATGTTGAACAACAGTTGTTTCGTTGGTATACATAAATATTGATCCGAAATTTAATGGAACATTGTGTGGCCCACCATGTGATTGTTAAAGTATTGAGTTTGTTTGACGCTTCAAGATAACGCCAAACATGCATGTGTGCAAAATTCATTAGATCTCAACTACCAATTATTTGCTTTGTTTAGTCTTATTGACAAATATGTAACATTTGGAAGCACAATAATGTTATTTACATAATTTACATGACATATACATGATGTACATAATATATTAAATTATACAGCAGCAGCAAAAAATGTTTTGGTCTCCCCTCATTCCCTACCCCCTTGTCAGGATTTTTTTTTTCAGTGGCGGAGAGGAATTTCAGAGACAAAAAGTACTCAACTATGGAATTAATATTTTGCCAATGTGCAATATTCACTGATTCCTTCCATTCTTTGTAGTAAAATGTACTGAAGGAATACCGGTAATTTGGAAATTTCACCTGCTTTTGTTTAAAATCAAGGTTTAGACTAGCAAATGTTTTTAAAATGATGTAAGAATTAGATCTTATCTTTGCCAGGGTGTACTGAGTGACAGTCCCATAGCCCTGGGTGATGTACATGTTTGTGTAGACTGAGGGTATGAGTGTATAATCAGCTGGAGAGCGCTGTTTTCTTCTCACCAGTGATAAACACGATAGTTGAGATTCACATAATGTGTGTTATCCCTTATTTTTGTTTTACCGATAATAGGATTTAGTAATAGTTATATTACCCAAATGACCCCATTGTATATGAAATCAAAATTACAATGATCTAGACATATATAGTAAATATATTTTTCTATCTATGATATATGTATAGTTTTTGAAAGAGAAGAACGAACTCGTAAGGTGTAATAACTTTTTTCTTATCCTTTTGAGTAATCAATAAAATATGTTCAAAACAAAACAGTTTGTGATCTGTAAGCAGTTTGTTTCTTAATAGTTATAAAACAGGGAAAGGTCCTTTGTCTCAGTATATATGTTTATATGTCAACCAGTTGACACTGGTTCTGTGTCACTCCTAAAGAGTGTGTCATGAAGTTTTAAAAATAATGTGTCAACTCATGACATGGTTTTTAAAGTGGGTCAGCTGGATCGTGTGTTTGTACTACAATCTACTGTTCTTAGTCTTGTTTACTTGTGTATTTACATATAATTCAAGTGCCAGGAACAGAAAGTTTTATTTTTCTTTTTTTCTTTGGTGTAAAAGTTTATTCTCAGGATGGTTCAGTGTACATTGTAAGATATCTTGTGTATTAAAAATGTCATTTGAAACACAGTTGTTGACAATCATTCTTCCTTGAGATTTTTACATACGGTAATTTATTACCTATGAAGATTTTCTTCCTATAAAAATTTTTTGCTCCTAATATTTACTTATCATACGTTACATGTATATAGCCAGGAAACATTTGACAATGAGTTGTGATTGTTTAATTACCGGTACATGTGCATGGGTGTCAATTGTGCATGCAAGTAAAAAGAAGGTACTTATATGAGGAAGGTCATCTTCGACTATAAAAACTTGTACATGTATGTATATGTACTATGTAGGTGGTGCCAAAGTCATGTGCATTTGAATGATGCTGTATGATATGGAATCTGGCAATCTGCTGACAAAAAGGGAAGGTGTATGGAGAGGGAGTAACACGCGGTTACACAGACCCCCCTCCTCAATATAATTAAGATGAAGTCATCCAAAGAACGTGTTTATGTCCTGTGACATATGTATCATGTGTATTATTCAGATACACCCTTGTACTCAAACATTGGCATACATTTGTAGCTACTTTTAATGGGCAGTGAGGGCCATTGGTTCACTGGGGGATGGTAATTTACAAGTGAATAAAGTGATCAGGAAGTCATAAATTACTGATGATTATTGGTGTTCACATTATTGACCAAACATCATCTATTCATGACCAGTTAAGCCAATTATAGCTGGGTAATAGTCGGATGGGTGAAGGTGTGCGGTGCAATATGTTAAAAGACCCAATAGTGTAATTACCAGGTCAGAGTGATCTTTCTTGAGATGCATTTACACAGAACCTTATAATGACTGGCGGACAGACACTTTGTATTGTATGCTTTACTTGGGTAATAGCCTGTTTTTAAATTAAGCCCCCCCCCCCTGTATTTTATGTTTTACTTGGGTAATAGTCTTATCAGTTTAAGCTCCCCCCTTTTTTTATCCATTTCCCCATGGATTGCTGAAAATTTTAACATATCTAAGGTGTTGGGAATACAATGTACTTGGTCTCCCTGCTTGGTCTCCATGAAAATTGTTTCAATGATACCGTTGCAAAACAAAGTATCGCTATACATATACATGTCTAATATATTGTTATTTGTAAAATGCCTTATACAGACTTACATGTGATATAAGTTTGGCGACTTTGCCGAAGTTTGTTTTTAGTAAAGTGCTTCACAATGTACTTCAAATGTTTTGTTTTGTTGTGTCAGAGATATTCTTGTCATACTTAAAAATTGTCGGTCCTCTCCAATTCCTGAATAAATGTGCTTTATATATATTCATGTGTATTATCTAATTTATGAACAAAATATGGCAACAGGAACTAAGTGTTTTAAAAGAAAACTTATAAAGAACATGCTCATTCCAATCAGCACAGACGGATGCTTCACTTTAGGGATTATATTGGTAGGTATCCAGAGATTCCATTGATTTCTAGGGGGCAAACCTCTTTGAGGTTGATTAGAGGAAACATTAATTAATCAGAGGCTGATGGGCCTTTATAAGATTGTTGTGTTTGGATTTGGTGATTTCTGAGCCCTGTTTTTCTCCAGTAATGAGAATGGAGAAGGAAATCGGATCGATTCCATGAAGATTGGGAGAGAAATATAAGCTGCATTGATTCCAGATCTTGTACACACACACATGATGTGTCCAATTCCTGGGTGATGATTTTGGGTTGACCTCAATCACCCCCCTCTAGTTTATTATCAATGGCCCTGAGAAGAAAACAGAATGCGCAATAGACTAAGAGGGAAGGTGATAGAATTCTTTCATTGCCAATAACTAGAGGATTTACATATATATATGTGTGTATGTAGGTTTTGGTAAACCACAGGTCAAGTTTAATAGCAGTGTGTTTTGGGTGTATAACTATTTAAGGGGTTTTAAGACTGTGGCCTCTCTCATTCTAGTTTCTAGGATACCTTGATTTGATGTAAGAATTTCAAAGGCCAAACAGGTTTAACAAGGCTGTGTATATGAATATATGAAAGACACCTGGATGTCATTCTTTGAAAATGTTAATTGCTTGATTTGATCAGCAATTTGCTCATCTTAACACTGAATTTTTTTCTTCTTTTTGGGGGGAAGAAGGTTGAATACCTTTGAATTATAAGATAAGAAAGATAATTATTGGTAATGTTTTTTTGTTTTTTGTTTTTTAAGAAAATTCGTACAGAAATTGTTCATAAACATTAAATGAATTTTCTTTTGGTTTATGGTATTAAAAATGAAGTTCTACTTTAATAAATATTCAGTGAAATCTTATCTATTTTCTAAAATTGAAAAGTAGAAATAGAAGAAGAGCAGTTTATTGTCTGAAATGAGAAAAAAAGTCCTCTATGTTTGTCACTGCCTTATCCTTGACTGTGAACTGCAGGTACTCGGAAAAAATGTTGATGTCATTGATAGAAGATAAAAACTAAATCATGAACAGTGTATCTTACTATTGAAAGATATGGGGAAATCTAAAGATCAGCGATACAGGAAATGTTTACAGAGATGCTAACAAGATCTAAAGTACAATGAACTTGTCTTCCGTCAAAAGCAATTTTTTTCCACTGAGGGCAGATGTGTGTGTAACTGTGTACATATATTAAACAGATGTCTGCTGGACTGGTACATAAGTGTACATGAACACTATTTATATATATGTCGTTGTGGTCGGTGTGTTGGTGAGAACAGTTTATAGGGCTAAATCAGATGAGAGTCTGGTGAACCAAAATGCACCGTACCTCAACAATCATCTGTCTGTGTGCTTCTAATAATCAATTTTTCGTTTAATCTGCCAAAAGCTTCTAATATGAAACGTGTTAGGAACAAATTATGAAAGAATGTTTGTTCCTCGCTTTTTAATAATGGGGGGGGGGGGGGGGGGGGGGGAGAGATGGAGGGAGAAAAAATGAAGAGGATTGGCATTTTTGTGATAATGAGGGGAATTTTGATTTTTGGAGTAAGGAATGTTCACTTTAAGCCATGGAATATACTTTTGATAAAAAAAAGAAAAAAGGAAAAGATAGAAGAAGACAAGGAAGAGAGAGGAGGAGTAGAGGTTTAAAACGTGTACACATGTCATAGGGATTAAAGCCTTTATCTATTTTATTTCTATGTTATATTTGATTGGATATATACTTTCAGTTCACTTGAATGAGTTGATCAATCTTTCTACAATGTATTGATCTATAAGAATTCACACAACTTGTACCCTATTGAAATTACCGGTATGTCGACAAAGAAATTTTGGAGATTTAAAACCAGGTGATAATTTTTGATGTGGTGCATGTGTGACGTGATTTTTTTTCTAGCTCAAGAAATTGACATATGACCCTAAAGAGGGTAAGAATTTCGTGGAAACATGATTATATGTTACCTGGCTATAAGGTTTAAGAAGACTGCATTACAATCAATAATCTTGATCGCAAAATGATCTGGGTTTTCTGTATTGATTACCTGTTGCTAATTTTAGAAAGATCGGTGTGTCATGTTTGATGTTGTGAAGTCAGCACATAGATCTAATTCGGTAATATTTAGTGAGAGTTGTTCATATTAAGTTTTCTTTGTCCATATATAGTGGCCGGATTAACCAATAATCATTTGTTTTTCAATTCAAAGAAGGTTTGTTTTCTTTATTTAAATGACTTTAAAAAAAAGGAAAGTAAATTTGATTTAAATCATCAATGGTTATAATTTTGCATTACAGGTACATTTGTAAGTTGTTTATTATGTGTGTTATCCTTTTTTTAATGATTTTTATCAGTCCCAGGGGCTATTATACTGACAGTCAACAAAATTGTTTTTGTTTCTCCAATGATTCATTGCCATATCAATGACGAACTTCACTTGCAAAATATCAATGAATATTAATCGAATCGTGTGAGTTGACCATCGGTAATACTTCATCTTGCAGCCTAACCGGCTATTACTCTGCCACCAAAGTGGTTTTTCCTCTTCTTCTCCTTTTTTCTAGTGACAGAAAGTCAACAACAGACATTTGTGCTACAGTCATCTCCTAATTGTGTTTAATTTGTTATTTGGTTTTCAACAGAGCTGCAATTTCATGACATCAATAGTTCCCACTTGTTTTTCTAATATTCAGTCTTTTGTTTCTGTTAATAAGAGGGAGAGGTGTATTATATTTCTTTTCAAATTTTCTTTATTAAAAAGACTCTTAACTTAATTGTGCATCCACTGAAGACAAACTTAATAATGATGACATTGCTTTTTATGGTGTCGTATTAATAACATATAAATTTCCTAGAAACGCACAATTTATTATTGACATAAACTGGCAAGGTATGGCTTTGTATATGTTTTGTGGGGTATACAGTTTTAATGGCCTATATGCATTGATGTAAAGGGTATAGAACTGATCATGTTCTGTTAAAGATTATTCAGGGGTAACTTCAAGCTAGTATCTTAGTGTATCAATTATTAAAAAAATGTTTTTGATTAAATTGAACATGGGTGTGGTTGGAAGGAGTGGGTGGCTTGGGTGAGAAAATGTGTAAAAGTAAGAGGATCCAAGGTACGTATTGGTAACTTGAAGGAAAACATGAACTATGTGGTAAATGGACCAGGATGAAGTAGAATTGATTATATAAAGATCTTGAAGATTGATTATTGTCCTGCTGGTTATTACAGTTCAGAACATTGATGCAGAGAACAGTTAACTATAATAACTAAGAAATCTTCACAATCCAACAATGGGTCAGATGCCCATACAAAAGCAGCATGCAGGTTTCTGCTGTTCTTTGGATATTTACCCATCTGGCTCTCTCCGAAGGTGCCTTAATGTCAACAAAAAACAAAAACAGTGTTGGCAGTCAGTGGGAATGTGTGAACTATGAGGGACTCCTTGTTATAGCCGGAGACCAAGTTATGTTATAGAAAAACAGGCTTCATAATTTTTTTTACTATCATATCTCTGTGCTAATCAAAGCATTTTTGTTATTGCTTTTATATGAATTATGTCATATGTTATGTTATTGTTCCTTGCACTGACTGTGACTGCTGTATGCTTTTTTACATGTGGCCTTTAAAAGTAATGGAATGAAACAAATTAGTCACATATAATTTGGAAAAACAAAAATTTAAGCCAAGATAGAATGAGAGTTATTGTGATGTATTGTGAGCAGAATGAAAGGTCAAGGTCAAATATTTTTGTGGTCAGGGACATGCTGTGTTCATCTGTAAAAAGTATTTACTGCACTTCTACTTTAAATGCAGGTTCAGTGTAAAAAAAATATGAATTTTGATTATGATGTCATTGGGTTACAGCTTGGTCTTTCAAATGTAGATAGAATTTGCCTTCAGTTTACAAATGGCATGTTTATATTGTATGATAACAGATTGGTTGATTTTGTAGGAATTAGGTTGACATTTTGACTTTTCTTTCTTTCAGGATGTAGAGGTGGATAGAAGAGGAATGTTGCAAGGGAGACTACTCTCTTGTGTGCGACTGAAACCACACCAGGGGGCGCTTCTTCTTCATCTCTAGGTTTCTGAAGATAATGTACGTACTGTAGATACAGAATGTATTCAGTAAAGTGTTCAGACTTAGCTTGGACTTATTTTTATAAATCCAGTATTAATTTTCCTTAGAATCAGACATGTCGAATATTTTTAGCATGGGTTTGCATTTGCCATTTGATATATACTTTTAGTTACTAATCCGAATGGAAATTGGAATCATGACAATTTTGACTTCTATCCTTAGAACTATATTTAAAGCATGTTAGGTTCTTACATGTATATTTATATATTAAACCTTGCAGTTGTAGTGTGACAATGTTGTTGGAGTTCTGATGTACAAACTAACCATACCTCCCATGTTGTAAACTTACTAGTACAAGTTATCTAACTCTGTCTTTTTTTTTTCAGTGAAAAAAAAAAATTCAGACAAATTTGATTGACATTTATTAATTGATTCAATGAGCCTTCATAGAATTGTTATGATTTCAATAACTTATACGTATTACTGAATCTGGGCAGGTTTTTGTTTGCCCACTGGTCTAATACACTTGAGTTTTAAATTTGAATGCAACTACGTTAATCTTGGCCTAATAAGAATATATATTGATGAAAGATAAATTTGTATAATGCAGCGTTAGTTGTTTTTTTTTAACCAATATGGAATATAAAATATCGCATGCAAGTCATGATTCTTGAATACTGGATCGAATGAAAGCAGTCTCTCTGAAAATGAAGTGAAATGCAGTTTCTTTTATGGATTGATTCCTCTATAAGAGCAGAATATTTACATATTTGGCTCACAGACTTTTACTTGTTTCATGTCTTCATTAGCGTTGGCTCAAAAGTGTAATTTGGAATAATAATTAATACATGCATACTCATACTTATGGCAGATGAGAAAATTTAAAAGACTTTAACATGAAATTACTTTACAAGCTAATGCATTTGGCTAACAATATTTTCATGATGAGCTTCCAATGGCAAATTTCTAATGCTGACTAATATGAACATTGTGCAAGATATGAAGCATAACTCAATGTCCATAAATCCCTAGCTTTCACAGTGTCTGCAGTAATGCACTTTTGCAGGGCAAATGGACAACGAAAATGGGGAAATAAGACAAATCTATAATAGTTAAATTTGTATAATTCAATTATATACAAACAAAAATTTCGTCAAACTACATGATATTGCCCTGTGAAAGAGCGATACTACAGTTACTATGAAAGGATCTATTCCTTTCCAGAGGAAATAGGGAAAAGGTTAGCCCAGTGACCTATATAAACCATTATTCTACCATAGTTCACTCTGGTCAGCATAGGGTTTAAGTACATCAAAGTTTTTTAAATGACGTATTACATACTAAAATGTAACCAGCTCAATGACTGGAACTAAGTTTAGTGGCCTGATCAAAGGTTCGCTGGGCGATTTAAGCCTGCCAATATCAGCTGATGTCGGCTTAAATAACACCTCTCTGTGAGCGTTGTTTGCATCCTTGTAACGATGGCCACATTCGTCACTGGCCGTGTTTTTAAAGGAGAGGGGGTTTACCTTGCGAGTGTGACAATATATAGATAGAAAAGCCATTGTGGTTCACGGGTAGATTGAGTGGATTAAAACAAATTTAATATGAAAAGTCAGCAGATGTATCGTTCGATTAGGTCTCAATTGGCTTAAATTATGACCTAAGGTCATGAGAATTTTTGGGTTCTTTGGTGCTAGAGTCCCACTTTTTTTTTATGTCTTAGATATAGGTCAAATATGGTTTCAGGAGTATCCGTAGGCAGAATATGTAATATGAAGTTAGGCCTTATTGTAAATTAATACTCCACTCATTTCAAGATTATGAGAAAATCCTTTGTTCATATCTGAAGACAAACCTTTTACAAAAGCATATTTGCAAGTGAGAAATATGAGAGAGAATTTTACAGCCTGTGTTTTTATTTCAAGTCTTGTGAAGAAACAGAGACAATAATTGACATTCAAAACTAGACTTCCTGATCATACTTAGCCAGAGAACTTTGGAATTTTTTTCAGTGTGCGGATAAAAGTACATGTACATTAAAACTTTGAATATAAGCTATGTGTGTAGTCAATTAAAATGAACTTTGTGTACAGTATATAAGAAAATTGAGAAATGTTATTAGTGCACATCAAATATCATGTACAGAAGTTCACTTTATATATATAGATAGTCTGGACTATAATTAACCTTATAATTGCTACAGAAATTAAATGCAGAATAGTCATATCTTCAAACTTTGGTACATAAAGATTATTGACATCGCAAGAGAAGGATGTTTATAGCTACATGGCTTACATCCACGTGTTCCTTCATCTTGTGCTTTGTGTGAGAGAGAAATCAAAGGCCGTACCTGTCGAGCAGTTGCAGAGACTGTTTCATTGATAGTAAAAACTGTATTTATTTGTGTATATGTCTACATTGCTCCTGGGATATGCCAGGCTGATATCCTTCATTCACCACTCTGGATTCCATCCAAGCATGTGATATTGTTCCTCCATCAGTTTCCTGCATTTTTATAGAATGGAGACTTGACCTACGAAAGAGAGAGACAGAGAGAAAAAAAATTGAGTGAGAAGTATAATTATATCCACCATTTATTTATAGTTGTGGTTAAGTTTCATGAATTCTCGGAACCTGGCTGCCCGTCGCTTCAGTTTTCCGGCGAGGTATGAGTTCTCTGCCCTTGATTCACTCCTTCCCTCTCTCTATCCTTTCTCTCTATCTCTGCATTGTAGGCATCTACTGTACTACTGTAGTCTGCTGTGTGTCAATAGTTCATGAGGTCAGGGGCTTCATTGCTGTCACTGTTCATTTGTTACTTGTATATTTGCTATTCATAACTGTATATAATATATTTATATCCCCTTCAGTTCTTAGCTGATCACTGCCTTCTCAAAGTGCTTACTAATGCTTATAATCCTTTAAAGTTCACAATTGTGTAAAATTAGAGTTCAATAGAACTAAGTACGTAAACTTTGTGGACATGCGGCTGTTCGCTCCATTGCTGTGCATGCCATAGGAGAAGTTAGTTCTGTGGGTTTAAATTTTCAAAATCAGGTAAAGAAAAGTATTTTTAATTGATTTTTTTATTCCACATTTTCAGATAGATTTTAGTTTGAATTCTTCCGTAAAGAATATTTGCAGTGATCGTCATTGAATAGATTATGTCCGTGTAAGGCTTTAAGGACAGAGTTTTAAAATTTATTTTTTAAATTCTAAATTACTGTAGATCTAGATCATATCATTCACGTATGCTTTTGTACTGTGCAGTGTTCATTTCCTGCTAAATTATTCTTTTAAAGTAATAAAAGATGGGTAGAAAATGTTGCACAACCTGCAGTTTTTATACCTTAAATGTGTATTTATATGCATGCATGTGTCAAAAGGCAAATAGCATGGGCACATTTTTAATGGTATCATACATTTATATCAAATAGGAGACTTGTCTTGTACATGCACATTTTCTTATGGGAAAAATTAGAACTGGAAGCAAGTATTACAGTAGTACAACAGATGAATTTAATACTCAAAAAATTGAGATAAAATTCACAACCTCCCCCCCCCCCCTCCCTCCCTCCTCTAAAAAATCATCCTGATACCCCATTCCTATATCTTAAAAAATCAAACATTCACTCTGTTGTTTGTTTTACATAATTCCTGCCTTTTCCCAGTTTATCTTTAATATTCTGTGACAGAATTTCTGTCTTTGAACTTCTGTTGGTTAATTACTAATATTGTTTAATATGTTAAATTCTTTGAAAGGGAATCTTCTGGTTGACATTTATTAGATTTTCATGTTTATGTTAATTAATAACTGGTACTAACAAATGTTTTTTGGGACAGTGATAAATAAAATAAACATCTTAATGTCATTATAGGATCATTTGTTAAACAGATAGAAAAATGATATGTTGAAGGGTTTTTTTTTATTGAGGTTGCTCATTTTAGAATTAATTATATAAGGAAAATGAAATTTTTAATCAATTTAAAAAACCATTTTCCTGTAAAATTCAACAGATTCTTATAATTTTTTTCATGTGATTTACATGGTATGAAATCATGTGATATAGTGAAGCAGTCATTTAAGTACAAGAATGTTATGTAAGTCGTGAGATTAGTGGTCTTACTACATACTAGCTGTGGTTGACATTAACGATCGAGGGCCAAGGGTCGGCCCTTTTTATGAATGAGATCACCGGATTTGTCATATGTCTGCAGTGGAGAAACTTACACAAATCCTGTTCTCGTAACTGATTAAGTCAATTAATTAATACAAGTACTTACTTAATGAATCATTGGAGCCATTTACGCCTTGTAGGTACATGTACTTATATGTATTGAATTATATATCCATGCGTTTTATGTGGTTTTCTTGTTTGGCTGTGCAGTAGACAATTGCTTATAAAGTACATGGATATAAGCTTGCATGCATGTACTTGTAATGTAGTTAGAAAATGATGAAGAAAATAATGGCATGGAAATGTGAATATATATGTATGTGTGTTAACATTTGTGGTATGTGGTGCATCCCATTACTTTGTATCCAAGGACTGTTATAAAGTTCATTGTCTGCATGAATAATTACATAAGCATGTCGGATGTGTTTAAATGCAATGTTTTGTGAATCATTTACTAAGTGCATGTTGACATGACATTTTGAATTTATCGTAAATATATTGTAACGATAATTATATTTTAATTATTTCCAGTTTAAAGAGGAGTATTTATTATGTACCACTAAACTTTGCTCTTTTTAATGAGATTCTGCCACCCTCCCAAGAGAAAAGTTGGTTAGGGTAAACAGTTATAAAAATAACTGCCAGTAATGTTTTATTAGTCTATAGCTAATTACATTCATACATATATAAACATAAGTATTTTCGTACTGTTATCTCAAACTTTAGACCTCATTACATTATCCTGATGTAATGTTTCTTTTTGAATTTTAAATTACAAGTAAATTATGTGCAGAGAAAACACTACCCTATTTGCAAAGGTTTAAATGAAGCTTTTGCGTGAGCTTGACAGGGGAATGCACTGAAATACCCTATTTTTTATTGTGTATTGAGTGACGTCAAATGGAAAATGATAAGATGCATTATAGATATAACCACCGCTGTCACCTGTGCAATGTATAAATTACTTAATAAAAGCGCTATTTTTAAATGTTCATTTTTAAATTCCTAAAAGTAATGGCAGTTTTATTCCCATAAGTACACGGGTACAAATGAACTTGTTATAGAAATTTCTTTGATTAATGAAAATAGTTTGGCATTTAGATGCATCAAAGCAGATCGAGGCACTGTTGTAGAAAATATATCATACACTAGTAGGTGTGGCAGGAAAAATGCCTACTCTTTCATAGAACATGGAACATACTAGACACGAAGTCGTGATGTGAACCACCCACCTAGTTGTATTTTTCTTCTAATGAATTAGTTCATTAATATAAATTGCAAGAATTCAAAATTGAAAAAAAAAACTAGAAAAGTATAAAGATTCTTTCATCAATTTGATTCTTCTATAGGGAGTGTTGTAGTTTATATATATAGTGATTAAAATACCGTAACTCTCATAGAAATATTTTGTAGTGATAGAGTAGACTTAAATTTCTCCAAAACAACCGTGTTATATTACTCTATAAAAATATGAACCAGGTCAACACTTATTTACTGTACCAACAATGCAGCAAAGAATTTCATTGTTGAAAAGATCCAAAATATAATGACCTTGTCCTTGTTTCTTAGAGTTGTTGTTTATATGAGGAATATGGTTTGTGTGGGATTTTTATCCGAAGCTGTTTGTCATTTTATTGCTTCATAATTCGGGGACTTTGGTGACAATATTGCAGGAAAAAGTCAGAAGCTGGTAAAACATCCAAAATAGTCAAGAAAATCTCTGCTAGTAAAAGCCCGAATCTTCCCAAGAAGGAGCCTTCCCCACCAGAGAATGCAGGGCTCGGAACTAAGCCCCGATCTGGATCTTATAATTTGATGCCAGCACCCGACGACCAAATGGTGCGCAGCAACGAGGATTTAGAGAGCGTATGTATCATAATCTTATTTTCTCTGTTCACCATTTTGCTGAAAGCTTTTCAGAGTAGCAAAATATGACTGTGGAATAGTTTTTCAGATGAATTTGAATCTACATAGTAATTTGATGGGTATCAACTTTTTTTTTTAATAAAGAACTTTGAATTTGTAATAATGCTATCAAATTTCAAAGTACATATAAATATACATGTTTAGGCAAAATTGAAGAAATTTGCTGAATAATGTGTTGATGGAGAACTCTGTATGTTTGGGTAAAGTTTTACACCCCATTATAATAATTGATCTTTAGGTGGAAGTGAGTAGTAGGGAGAATGGGAGCAGTGGAGATGGAGCTTTGGACGATATTGATGGGGACGGAGCCTCAGGGACTGAGGTCTCTGACCCCCAGAGGACGAAGTCGGCCATCGAACACTATCAGAGGAAGCTCAGCAAGACTATGGAGCTGATAAAGGCCGAACAGGCAGCCAAGGAAGGTAACTGGAGTGAAAGCCGTTTGAAATGATGTGAAATAGAACTTGAAAAAAATTAAAGCTTAAATATGCAATCAAGGGCAATAACTCTTGAAGAGCTATGCAACCTTGTGAGTAAAAGTTGAACAAGCTGTTAATGAGATAAGGAAGAATCACAGGGGCATCGTATCTGCTCTACACTCTATGACATATATATAATAATACACAAGGGAAGAATCGAAAGTAGGACACGATTTGTAAACAATGTCAAAAAACAACTTACTTCACAAAAGTTACGCAAATTCTCGCACACAATGTTGCAAATGTTGTCAAAAAACACGTTCACACTCAAATATTCCTAATAAACTCGGTAAAAAGCGTTTTTATCCCAT
This sequence comes from Magallana gigas, assembly GCF_963853765.1. Classification (NCBI taxonomy): domain Eukaryota; kingdom Metazoa; phylum Mollusca; class Bivalvia; order Ostreida; family Ostreidae; genus Magallana; species Magallana gigas. The sequence continues at coordinate 16,855,989 of NC_088857.1, forward strand.
TAAAACCGCTGTCTGCTGCAGAAACCCAATCTTTTCGCCCAAGAAAAGATAACTCTGTACTTTCTCTCTCTATATATTCAGTAATGACAGTAGAAATTTCGGCGGTAAACTGTAAAATGTCTGGGGAAATTTTCGTCGTATGTTACTACCGTAAGCATAATAAGTTAACATTCGTTCCGATATATTTGGCATGTACTTTAATTAGCGTAATTTAATATGCAATTGTTTAAAAACAAATTAATATATTTCCTATCATTTAATCTTTTGTAGAAACGTAAATATACTAGGCTAGTAATTTGATATTGACAATTAAAACAATGCTGAAATTCTTAGGCAACGACAATTAATTTTGAAGGTTTAATGGGTTGCAAAGACAAAAAATGAATTACGAGTATTTTAATTATTGAATAAAAAAATAATATAAATCTTTTTTTTATGTGAACATCAACGTAGTTTTCCATTAACATTTTAGAGAAGAAAAAAATATTTAAAATTTCCCCAGACATTTTACAGCTTACCGACCAAATTTCTACTATCATTACTGAACATATAGAGAGAGAAAGTACAGAGTTATCTTTTCTTGGGCGAAGAAATTGGGTTTCTGCAGCAGACAGCGGTTTTAATGGGATAAAAACGCTTTTTACCAAGTTTATTAGGAATATTTGAGTGTGAACGTATTTTTTGACAACATTTGCAACATTGTGTGCGAGGATTTGCGTAACTTTTGTGAAGTAAGTTGTTTTTTGACATTGTTTACAAATCGTGTCCTACTTTCGATTCTTCCCTTGTGTATTATTATATATATGTCATAGAGTGTAGAGCAGATACGATGCCCCTGTGGAAGAATATAGGGAGGATTTCAGATATTGAGGGTTTTTAAGACACTACAAAGTTGGCTCATATGACAAAATTTAACACAAAAAACTCCATCAAAAATATAAAAATAGTCCTGTAATTTCTTTGCAAACTTCCATTTGAAACTAATTTAGCAGAATTTCTGTATGCCAAAATTAAGAGTGAGAAGTATATGTAATTCTTAATCTCAACATATAGAAAAATAAAGGCTGTAAAGGACACAAATGAATGTATCAACAGTAAGAACTTCAAACTATTAAAAACACTGAGCATATAGTCTTAATTACATGTAGTCTTTTATCCCACACTTCACACTTTTCAGTTCTCTTTTACAGAGGAAGAAATAACTGTTAAGTTTTTAGTCGAGGATGGAAGATTTATTAATATGCATGGGTATACATCTGGGTTTTCTTTTAAGTCTTGAAAATAAGCTTATAGGACTACTTTAATTTTTTGCAAAGAATTTAGATATTGTTCTCAAAAGCAGCTTCTTTTTGAGAAAAAAATGATGCATAATCCTGCAGTTTATTTTTAACACTAGGGTATTATTCAAACAAAAAATGCTTTCTTTGGTGATTCATGCAGGATATGAAGGTGGAGATATCACAGAAAAAATGCATAACCTGCATTAGCAATTGATTATGTAATTTTTTTTCTGCAATGATTGCTACCTTCATAACCTGCATGAATCATCAAAGAAAGCATTTTGTTGTTAATATTTACATCTTAAATCTTTATATCAACAAATCATTAATTGATTGGAAAAAGTCAGAAAAATTTACTTAATTATTGATAATGTATATCAGTATGTTAGATAAAAGAAACAGCCAAATGTCTACTATGGGAACTTGAGTCTGAAATCAACATGGTTATTTTATGCAGTCCCTGATTTTTCTTAACAGAGAATGTCAACGAATATCTGCGATTAGCAGCCAGTGCCAGTGAAGACAAGCAACAGCTCGCCAGGATCAAGGCAGTGTTCGAAAAGAAAAACCAGAAATCCACGCAGAGCATCAGCACCCTGCAGAAGAAACTGGAGGGCTACTCCAAGAGAATCGAGGAGATCCAGACCTCAGGGGTCACGAGTCACAAGAAGGCCAAGGAAGTGCTCAGTGACATGGGACATGGTCTCAAGTAAGTAATAAATGAACGATAACTGAAGTCAGTTCAGCAAAGCAGGGATTGCAAGTGCTTGTGAACATTTGTGTTAGGTAGGATAGGAAATTTTATCTAGCACTCAGCCACTCACAAGGACTTTGAGAGAGCTCTGCTGAACAGGCCTCTGGCACTTGTAAACTAGTTCCTGCATCATTTCAATATAACAACCTATATGACATGATTCAGATATATTAAAGCTGAACACTGCTCGTAAAAGGCATTGTCTGCCATATTTCTCTATCATTGTTGCTATCCGTACATCCCCTATATAAGCCATAGAGCTCTTAACAGCTAGTTCAAAGTATTTTACTGTAGAGGGCTTATCTGTGTGGACGTTCATCTTACATTACCTTGTTACGCGGTTGCATAAAACAAAATATAAATGCACAAAATGTTAGACCATGAAAGGTAATACTACACATTGACCACAAGTTTCAGGTGTGCAATATGGTGTAAAGAAATTAAAGGGTATATGTACCTGTGTGACAATGGCTAATTATGAGTGGTGTTCAGCTTTAAACAGAGACTATGTGCATTCTTTAACATATGCAGATGAAAATTATAGACGTGTATGTATAAATGTACAAGCTTTTTCTTATCTGTATGAATCTATCAGTCAATTAACTGATTGTAAACTAGCATGATTAGATTTTAATATGTGCTATTTCCAATCTCTTCATAAACAGCAGATTTCGTCTCTCAGTTGCTAAAGATAGGAGCAAACCAAAGGGGTAACCATGCATGATAATAGCTTCTCTGAATGAATTCAATATTTTACTTTTTGCTCATGCATTGTTTTTTAATTAAGAAACACAAGGTTTAAGATTAAGATTAAGATAATTCTTGTTTTTTTTTTTTTTTAATTTTCTCTACAAACCCATACACACTGTTTTATGATTCTGCACTGAAAAAAATATATATTTTGGGGGGGTGGGGGGGGGGGGGCATTGTGGGGAAAGAGTGACAAGGTACAGGTACATATAGCAATATACTGTATATTCGGTAATTTTTGCGATGATCTAATTTTTGCTTTTTTTCATGATTTAACAATTGAATACGCAGAAATTATATCCTATATCATTTTCCATAACAGACTTTTTAAATCGCAAAAAATGAATGACGCAAATTAAGAATGTTACAGATTTTCCCCATTTTCGCAAATTTTGTGACACGCGAAAAAAACTCGGATGTATAGTAGATGAAAATAAAAGGGGAATGCTAGATCTTGGGCTTTGGCTAATCTTTCCTTTGGCCCTACATATTACAATGAGAGCATTAACTTTGATTGTAAACTGACATCGCTTTAAACAATTCCCTGGTTCTTCACAGAGGTGTCGGCGCCAACATTGTTGATGGGATTACTGGATTTTCAGGGTACGTTTTGACACCCTAAGCATTTGAAACAGATCTCTGCATCAGGGCTGCTGCTGTCATTGATTTGAGTTTCCTTCCTCATTGTTTTGTTGCTTTACTTTCAGTTTGTTTTTTTTATGACTAGCATGTTTTTGGTAGTTACAAGTTGGCAGGGAATCTAATGTTTGTCAACTTACTTTTGTCCCTATTTAGTATTGAAAATTGAAAAGAAATGCTGTCATTTGAATTCAAATTTTACCTGAGGTCAAGGTCATGTTCCTGTGGTCAAAGTTAAAGTTCCTTGCATCAAAGTTAAAGGTCATAGCATACAATGCATGATATGATTGTTGATAAAGTCAGTAGCAGTGTGTTTAGTAGCTTTTGATCTGATTGGTAGTATTGTTGTGTAGACATAGATTGTTTCTTTTGTTCAAGGTTAAAATCGAAAGAGTGCATTTGGGTTTTTTTTTAAACTTTCATATCTGTGATTATGCCATTATCCTGTTAATCTAGCTGTAAAAATCCAGTGTGAAAGGTTGAGGCAACTTGAAACCTTGGTTTTTACTTGTATGTAGGAACAGGAAAAGCTTTGTAACAGTTTAAATTGCTTTTGATTTTTACAAAGGAAAACCACTTTAAACGCATTATATGCTAGCTACTTGGATAAATATTACTGGTATTTCATTTTACTTTTTTTGTATTTAGATATGTGTTCCTGTGTATTCATTTTTTTGTTAACAAAAATAAATGATAGGCTTGGTAAAGAGTGCATGAGTAGTTTACTTATAGCTTAGTCTTGTGATTCCAGAAAAAAATTTCTCCTTGACCAATTATGTTTATGATTTTTTTTCTTTTATGAAATGATCTTTTACTGATCATAAAAAGATTCATGTTCTAATTAATTGTTTTTAACTTTTTGTGATCTTAAATTATCCATGAAAATGGAAATTAAATTATCATTTATTCATTTAATATTTGTTACTTTAATTAAAAATACTAATGACTTGTTACTTGTTGTTAATTTGTTATATTTTTTTTATTGATTTTCCTTTTCTTTATTCTCAGGGGTGTAGTTGGCAACATTAAAGGAGCCAAAGAGTAAGTTTGTTAATGGTAAAAAATATTATGGTGTCATTATAGATGGTATTGATGGCATTTTATTTTAAGATATATAAAACTCTTATATTTTTAACAGGACTTGGTGTGAGGATTTATCCCAAATTCTTGAAATTAAGCTTCTTGACTATGATATAAGCCTCTTTTTGAAAACACATATTTCTTCAATGTGAAACAATATCTTGGAAGTAAGCAGTGTCCAAAAATGAGACATTTCTAAAATAATGACCAAAATAATTTTTACTGACTTATTAAAATTAACTTCCAGTAAAAAAATAAATTCTTTTATCATTTTTACTAAAATTAAAGCTTGTGAAGATCATTTCACCAATGTTACTGAACTACATGTAGACTGGTAACAATTAAATTAAGACCAGGCAGTATCATCTTGGTTATTTTGATTGTGCATGAATTTCACATTAAAAATATTCCATGTACGCTTGAAAAAATAATTCTTTACAAAATCATAAAAGAGAGCTTAAAATCACCCAGTTGGTTTGGCTAAATATAAAGTATTAATAGATTTGTTTGAACAGAACTTTGCTGGTATTGCATTACATAATTCTCTTCTTTTACAGCACTATGATGGCAAAGCCAAAAGAGTTTGCTCACTTGATCAAGAATAAATTTGGAAGTGCTGATAACATCAATCAAATAAGTGAGTATGACAATGCATATAAATAAAAGTGGCCTCAAAAATTCATACTGTAGCACTCCAGTCAATTGCATGTATAATGTTACAAGTAGCAGCTAATGTTGATTGATTTAGTTACATGTAAGTAAATGATGTGCTGATGTACATGCAGGACTAGTACACATACATGTACTGGTAACAGATCAAGTTTATTAAAATATATGTATGTCAGTGCCAATTTGAGGAAGGAGTCTTCTCGTTATCAAACATACTTCTTAAAATAAGAAATTCATGAAATTTTGACACAATCAAAAAGCAATTCTGAAACGAATTTATATTGCATGATCAAAATAATGTTTTAGATTTTTAAAAAATGATCTTATAACTAGGTCTGTTGTGGTGATTTTTTCAGAGTCACTAGAAGAGGCGGGAGGGACCGAGGGAGATAAACAACATGGGGGTACCCTGCCGGCGAGGTATCTGATTGGGTACATGTCATTTCCTGCTTCTATTCCATCAAAGGAAGGCACAAATCAGTCACCCGTAACAAAAATCCTTAAAATCAGTCATCCGTAACATAATTCCTTAAGATTCAGTCATCCTTAACAAAAAAAAAATAGAAAAGAAGGAAATATGATATTAATATTGAATGAAAACCTGCAAGTTGTTTTCTTTTTTGGTTTTGTTGACCAGATTTTGTCTTCATTTGAGTCATATTACATTTGTTTCAATTTTTGTTTGGTATTTGTTTGCATGCTATGAGCTTCTGCATCTTGTCCTGTATACATGATTACAAACAACCCAATATCTACATTTACCTTGCATGACCTGTTTTAATCAATTTTTCTCTCAGATATCTCTGTATTAAATATTATCTAGAATTGTATGCTCTCATTTTGATAATTGTAGCAATCATCTATGCATAGAATTATTTATGAGCTCTTTTAATTAATTACAAACCCACATATTAATTTCTTTGTCAGAAATAAAATTATTGATAAGAGCTGGCATTTGGAAGAAAACAGGGGCAAAGAATAATGATAAAAAAAAAATCTTGAATGTTTTTTTTTTTGCATGTACACTGTTAATATATTCCAAAAAGGTTTGCATGTTCTCAGAATATATTGCATGTTCTCACCATATACTTCTAGAGTGATAGGGGTATTGTAAAATTGTGTATTTGTCTGGGTGATGGTTACAGCAGCATGGGCATCTTATTCAGTGTATTCACCTCATCTCAACCAAAAGAAGCAGGAATGTTATACGTCTAAACTCACTGTATTTTGATTTTATATGAGTGTACCAAAACTGTTGATTTGATTCTTATTCCATACAGCTTTTCTTTTCCTTGTGTTAATTTGGGTAGGTTTTAGAGAAAATTGGGATATTTTTGTAGGGCGTTGTTTTTTGAATAAGTTAATGGTTGTGACTTTATATTGTCCGAGTCTGTATTGCTTTGTAGAAATATTTTTTGCACCTCTCCCACAACCTATAAAAATTATTTTTAGATTTTGGCACATACATGTATATAATGACTACAGCAAAAGCTCTTACAAGTTGATAAGAGTTACTGTGCATTTGTAGTTAAAGTTATTGGAGCAGCATTCTGTAAATGTATAAGTATTGGATTGACAGCTTCTTCTGCTTTCATTATTACTTACTGATAGATTTAATTTTAGCAAATTTAGAAATTAACACAACCAGGTTAAAAAGGGATCTTTCTTTAATTCTTTAAATAATTAATATGCATGCATGCATCTACTAGGCATATAAGAGAAAAAAATGTACAATTGTAGAAATGTACTTTCACTTTAGAGGTTACTTTCAGTTTTAAGTATCCGTCAGAAGATGACAACTCCAGTATTTTGTCCGGCTCAAACTTTGAGATCCAGAGTAGTCCCTTGTCCAATTCCCAGAACACGTCCCAGCAGTTCCCGGGGCTGACACAGGCGGCCTTGGAACCGATCCTCCAGGAAATGGAGCAGGTCAAGGAGAGCAACAAACTATTGTCGGAAACAGTCACCAGACTCACGGAGGAACTGGACCAGTGCAAGGTACAGTGTAGGTCAAATAGGGGTCAGATGTGTTAAATATTGGTCAGGAAAGAAACTGTGTAAATACAGTATAGGTCAAACATGGGTTAGCAAAGAAACATGCATGGTTAATACAGTGAAGGTCAAACACGGGTCAGCAAAGTCTACAGTGAGGATCAAGGTTAAACTATTGGACCATTAGATAAAACATCCAGCCTCATTAACACTGTAACATTGTTACTATATTTACTGCAATGATCAGTACTGTAATACAAATGTAATGAATGATAATTGTGATAAAAAGGTCACCCATTTCTGTTTTGACACTCAGAAACTACTGATTTAAAATATTTGGTATCTTTACACACTTTTAAGCCAAATACAATCATAGGAAAATCTTAATGCAAAGGAAAAATGTTTGAAGTTAAGTACATGTACTGAGATTCACAAATTGATTTTACTTTAATTGCTGATTTGGGTCGTTCTGATTACAGAGGTGGTACAGCACAGAGCTGGCGGCCCTTAAACAGGTGTTTGATGAGGAACGGTTTAAGTACGAACGTCTAGAGGAACAGATGAACGACATGACGGAACTAAATCAAAACGAATTCTCCAATCTTAGACAGGTCAGTGATATATAAACAGGACATGGACTTCTATTTTGATCGGATTATTTGATGGCTGAATTAAGAGGGCTGGATGATAGCGGCCATTTGTAGACTGTATTGATCTTCTGTAGAGTACCGGTATGAGCTCTGTAAAAATTTATATTAGGAAAATGCTCAAAATTAAAACCAAAAATTTTTGAATTTTTTCTCTACTAAATAATAAATATTAAATTAATAATTATGTCTCCCCTTTCAAAGGGGAGACATATTGTTTTTGTCGACTTTCTTTTTCTTCTTCTTCTTATTCTTCTTATTAGGGTCTTCCGTTTCCAACGGAAGACCCTCTTGTTATTCTTCGGTTTCTTTTTATTATTATTTTTTTTCTTTTTCTTTTTTTTCTGACTCCTTTTCGGCTTCATAACTCAAAAAGTTTTCAACTTATTTGTAGGAAACTTTCAGGGATTATGTGCAATTATAATGCCTCAAAGATGTTAAAGTTTCCATAACAACGTCACTTCCATTTTGACGTTACGTCATTTTTAAACTTAAAAAAAAGTCAATTTGTCCGCGTCATTTCTCAAAAACGCTTTAAGATAGAGTCTTGAAATTTTCTGTGGTTATGAATTTGGCAATTTACATGTGCAATAAGGCTGAAAATAAAAATCCGTCACTTCCGGTCGAAACCGGAAGTGAAACAAATTTTCCGAAAAAATTAATTTTCTGATCAAATCAAAAATGAATATGTGTTTTATAGAACTTATCAAGCTGAATCTAACACTGAAATCCGTTTTAAAATCGGACGATGCATTAAAGAGATATTGGGGTTTAAAAATTGATTTTTCCGGAAATTTTGTTTCCGCGTCCTTGGTTTAAAAAATAGCGTAATGTTCAAAGTAAAGTTAACTCTTACCAAAAATAATTGTTAAGTCGTACTTGAACACATTCGGATTTTTTTTGTTAAGTCGCTCTTGAAATCAGGAAGGATTTTGTCAAGTCGTACTTAAAATAATTCGGATTTTGTTAAGTCGTACCAGGAATAATTCGATTATTTTTCATCTTTTAGTTACTCTTGTTATTGGTTCAAGAGCTTTGCTTCTTACAGGAACTTCCAGCTTTACTTCCGACATTAACGGAAGACCCACTCGTTGCTTTGCAACGAGCTTTGCTCTAGTTCTTCTTATTCTTATTCTTCTTCATCCAAATTTGTCCAAGCCGTAACTTAAATACCTTTTGACATTAAGACTTCAAACTTGGAACATAGGTAGATGGTATTGAGAAGGAGTGCACGCCACCAAAATGTTTGACCTTGACCTATTTTCTTTTTCAAGGTCAAGCGTTTTATAAAAAATAGAGTTTGGACTATAACACAAGATTCCTTAAACATACAAACTTTTAACTTGTATCATAGATAGATGGTATATAGTCCAGTTGAACCTTACCAAAAAATTTGACCTTGACCTTAAAATTTTATGTCAAGGTCAAATCAGAAAAAACTTCATTGTTCACTTCCTAAATATTCTTTGACAGAAGGACTTCAAACTTTACACAAAGAACAATTATAATACACTGACGTGTACTATTGAAAATATTTGACCTTGACCTTGTTTTACTCAAGGTCAACTTGAGAAAAAATAATTAAGTTTTGTCTGGGTGGTACCTTAGATACCTTTTGACATTAAGGCTTCAAACTTTGAACATAGGTAGATGGTATTGAGAAGAAGTGCACACCATCAAAATTTTTGACCTTGACCTATTATCTTCTTCAAGGTCAAGCGTTTTATAAAAAATAGAGTTTGGACCATAACACAAGACTCCTTAATCATACAATCTTTTAACTTGTATCATACATAGATGGTATATAGTCCAGTTCAAACTTACCAAAATTTTTGACCTTGACCTAAAATTTTATTTCAAGGTCAAATTAGAAAAAACTTCATTGTTCACCTCCTAAATATTCTTTGACAGAAGGACTTCAAACTTTACACAAAGAACAATTATAATACACTGAGGTGTACTATTGATAAATATTTGACCTTGACCTTGTTTTACTCAAGGTCAACTTGAGAAAAAATAATTAAATTTTGTCTGGGTGGTAACTTAGATACCTTTTGACATTAAGACTTCAAACTTGGAACGTAGGTAGATGGTATTGAGAAGAAGTGCACGCCATCAAAATTTTTGACCTTGACCTATTCTTCAAGGTCAAGCGTTTTATAAAAAATATAGTCCGGACCATAACACAAGACTCCTTAATCATACAATCTTTTAACTTGTATCATACACAGATGGTAGTTAGTCCAGTTCAACCTTACCAAAATTTTTGACCTTAACCTAAAATAATTATTTCAAGGTCAAATTAGAAAAAACTTCATTGTTCACCTCCTAAATATTCTTTGACAGAAGGACTTCAAACTTTACACAAAGAACAATTATAATACACTGAGGTGTACTATTGATTAATATTTGACCTTGACCTTGTTTTACTCAAGGTCAAATTAAGAAAAAATAATTAAATTTTGTCTGGGTGGTAACTTGGATACCTTTTGACATTAAGGCTTCAAACTTGGAACATAGGTAGATGGTATTGAGAAGGAGTACACGCCTTCATAATTTTTGACCTTGACCAATCTTGTGTCTCAAGTTAATTCATTTTCTAAACTGTATCATATATGGATGATATCTAACATATAGCTGACTTCATTCTTTTTCACTTTTTAAATTTGCCCCATATTACAATCCTTTGGGAGAAGGGGAGACATGTGTTTTTTTGTATAAAAAAACAATACCCACTAGTTTGTGTTGACTACCAGCCTCCTTAAATTTGTTTGTTAGATTTTTTCTGTATCAAAAGTTTGGGTTAAAGGAGTCTGATTTCTAAATCTCTAGCATAAGGTTTGTTAAAAGTTGAAAAGCACTTTATTTTCCTTAGACTGTTTATTTTCATTTTACTGGTAGAACTGATTTTGCAGGTTACACTTCAAAATAGGAAGGTAATTTTAGAAGGAATATGATATTAAAAGTACATGTATATTAAGAGGAGATCTAGACTGTCAGAAAATATCTTTCTCATCTTCAGTTTTCAATATACATTGTACTAACAAAATTGAATAGTAAATAAAATTTTCTTCAATATATAAATGTTATTTAGATTATATGCAAATACTTGTATATTCTTTCTGTATACATGTGTATTACTTTTATATATCAAACCATAGAGCAGCAAGAAGACTTTTTTGATTAATCAATAATTATGTGTCTTTATGCATGTGTTGCTCTCAAAAACAAAGTCAACTCCCAAAAATAAATCATCATTGCCAGCATAAAATATCAATGAAATCCAAGAAGTGATGAATTAAAATAAGATGGCATTTTCCATCATACAATGGGTATAAATCTTATTGGAAAAATTCATTTTCAATATACTGGTATGTCAGCCCAAACCAATTGCTCACATCATAACATTATAGTCAGATTGTGGTGTTCCATGTCCAATAATTTTTTGGCTTATAAAACTTTGATTACAAGAGTCTTTTATTTGACACCAGTAATTAAAAATGTTATGATAAAAACTTATTCATACTGACTTTCTTTGTCACAGAACAATAATAATCTGACTCCGAGCTGTTAAAGGATTTGAGACAATCCTTTAAATACCGTAACAAGTAGTGTGTCATTTTGAAGTTTAATTTTGCAAGTACTCTGTAGTACCAGGTATGTCATTTTGAAGATTATTTTTTTTCAGGATATAACGAGCATGGATGAGAAGATTCAGTATCGTCTAGACGAGAGGACGACAGATCTTCAGGACAACGTGGAAAACTGTCAGACACGAGTAAGCCAGGATAATAAAATATCAAGAAGTTGTGTAATGAAAACAAAATCATGATATAAGCAGTTCATTGATTGGTTCAAAATTTTGACATTTGAGACACATGTTTTAGAGTTATCACCCTTGATTTCAGATTACAAAGATGGAGCTGCAACAGCAGCAGCAGCAGATAATCTCCATGGAGATGGTGGATAACGTCACGTTTCGGACACTCCTGACCAAACTGATCAATGTCGTTTTAGCCATTGTGGCCGTTGTTCTCGTTGTTGTTTCCACTGCCGCCAATCTCGTTGCTCCATTTTTAACCACAAGGTATTATATGAGCAGATTCATTGAAATGTTTGATAGTTTACTTGATAAGTACTGGTAGGTTAAATTTTTCTTTGCTCTCATTCTGAGCCAAATATATATATATATATTATGCATGTTAGTGATAAGGTACATGTATTTTCAAATGAATGGAATATCTGTTGATTAACAAGAAAAAAATATTATCACACTTGAAATAATTCTTTTGAAATTGTGGTAAAAGTGTCTTATATTGCACATAAAAGACAAGTGATGATTCTGCTGTTCATGATTTTATGTTAAATTTACTTGTAAGATATAAGCATGCAGATAAACTTCCTAGAACTGCCACATTTAAGAGTTCAAAATAACACTGAATTAATTTTCTGTTTACTTTCAGGGCTCGGATACTGTCCAGTGCTCTTCTAGTGGTAGCCATCATTTTAGTGGGCCGTAACTGGGATAGCTTGATTCTGTGTTTTGACAGTATATGGCAGTATGTGTTTGAGACTCAGCCTTTCCGATGAAGATTGCGACTGGACGTAATTTTGCCAAGCAGCACATGCCAATGCACTTGAGATTATATGTAGCTCTGTTCTGGAAGAATGAAGATGGTGATGGTCTTTGAAAGTGAAAGTGAAAGAGGATTTTTTAAATAGCTGATTTTATTATTGAGGGAGTTATTTTAAGGTGTCAGTGATGAGATTTTACATGTATGTAGAGGTGATGATGAGGAGGTTACATATGTTTGTGATATATAAACCTTTATATTTTTGTTTTCCCTTGTGTGAGATGTTTTGTATTTTTAATTGTGAGACATATTTGTTGTGGGAGAATCCTCAATGGAGCCAAAAAAAGATGCACACACAGAAAATATACGTTGTTTATTTTGGTTTCACTGAAATACCCTTGATCGTATTTCAGTTGTAAAAATATTGGCAGTGGTCATAGAGTTGGTTGACTGCATTAACACTGTCCACTTTGAGAATTATGAAAAAAAAACAACTTGGATTTGGTGCAGATGTAAAGGGGAAGAAAAATAAATCTGTAGTTGAAAAGTTTTGGTATCTAATTTGTAAATCTTGACCCAAAAACCATGACATTGGAAATCAGTAGGCTCTCAATTCCAAAAGAGAAGAAGAAGCAAATGTGTTGCAGTATTATAGATGTGCTAGTGTTGTTTGTAATATTTGTCACATTAGCTAGCTTCTCTCCTAGAGAGAATACAATCAATTCATCATTTGGATTGGCCAGTCATAGAAGTGCTTCAATATCTTCAATGTAATGTGTTTTTTTGTTTGTTTTTCTTTAAGGTTTGCCAAATTATCTAAAAGTGTGATCAAAAACCTTTTCATGTTTCAAAGTGCATAATTGTTTCTTTTCCACCATGTTTATCATTTATTTACCTATAATGTGTTTTTTTAGGAAATGTGGTGTGCAATTCTTTTAACTGGGTGATGTTTGGGAGGGGAGGGGACTACTATTATCAGGTCATTTTTCAGGCAATTATCAGGTCATTTTTCATACACTTGTTGTACATGAATATTGCATTGTACTGGAAAGATGTTACCTGTGTATTTAATTAAGGTTGAGGTTATGTTGAAAATTGTCTGTCATCCAATTACCAAAAAAAAAAATACCAAGAAAGTAGGTGTTGACAGTTCAACAACTGATTTTTGAAAAATCACCATGGATTATATAGTTTATTTAATGAAGATCAACATTTCCCAGGTTGAATAGATATTTAACTAGCTTCTGTTTACAAAAAGAAACAGTTTTTTAATATAAGATTCACACTTTCAGATCTTTTCAACTTATGTGGGATCAGTTCCTTGCCACATTTGAGTTGTCCATTTTTTTTTTTCATTTCTCCAATTTTTTCTTACAATTGATGGATCTGATACACTCAAGAATGTGTAATATGAACCGGTAATTTCATGGCACCATACGATTTGTTTACATATTTTTATGGCTTTGTAGAAAACCTTCGCTTGACAAAACCTCTGTGTTCAAAACACAGCACCATGTTATTTTCTTAAATAAAAACATGTATCATGTTTGGGTAAATGGTTGTCACTCTTTCTTTCTCCATCTCTCTCTCTTTTCTCTCTCTCTTACCTGTCTCCCTACTTGTTTTTTTTTTAGTTTGTCCTGAAAGTACATTATTTACTCCCATGCGTTGGTAATGGGTGACTTAATTAATCTTTGTTACATGTGAATGTGTGTGCTGTTGAAATGTCTGTGAATTTAGAGCAGATACTTGACATGAGTGTGCACTGTTGTTCAGTTCATGATGTTAATTTATTTAACAGTTAGATGATTTGACCCATGATTCCTGACATGTGCAATAAATTTAATAAAGTCAGGTGAAATGTAATCTGTGTTTGTTATAATTTTGTGTTCAACTGTGGGCATGGCATTAGAAATCAAAATTTTCATGCTAAAATCTTTACTTTTAATTAACACAAGTTATGCCATGAATCTTTGAATATCTCAATGTTTTTTAATGTGCTAAAGAATTAAGGTTTGAACATAATTACACTCTCATGGAATGATCCTTAATTATATCTTTGTTGACCAGAAGCTGGATCATGGTCAAATTTTTCTTATATGTCGAAGAGTATATCGAGTACAGACTATTTCACTGTGACTGCGCAAAGGTATATATACATATAATGGTAATGGTGGTCCATCGTCTTAATATAATATCAACGGTAGGTAAAACATTCTGATTAAAATTCAGATCTCTTCATATGATAGCACACAACACAGAGAGCTCTAATCAGTGCATCGATAATTAACAAATTATTTTGGAGATTGGATTAATCTGTAGTCCATTAACTATTATACAATAACAAAAAAATACTTTAACGGTAGTTTAGTCTGCTAAACATATCACTTGTGGCGAAGACTATATGTACGACTTAACTAATGCATTTATGGTACGCTTTATCCATTAGCGTCGGAAGTTCGATTTTTGGCGGAAAATGTCTGAGGATAACGAAGATGAAAACTTGCCAAGTGCTGCTGAGTGTGAAAAAAGATGTCAGTGTTTTGCAGACATCACGGGGACTGACACGGCTCTTGCGATGTTTTATTTACAGGACAGAAACTGGAATGTCGAGGTTAGGTTACTGCAGAATTGTCTTAATCAGATACGGGATAATTTGAACGAATTTGAAATTTGTGCTGCCTTTACGTAGTAAGAGATTTTGTCAGTAATCCATATGGGAACAGATATTTTTTGGTTGATTCAATGACAGTGTTGTAATTTTGGTTGATTCAATGACAGTTTTGGATTTTATAATAATTACACCTCCAGACGGGATATATTATGAAAAAAATTCAGCAAATGGAGTACCAGTAACTTAATTAAACTTAAAGCCTAAACATGCATGCATCCTATGTTGCTTTGTAATTTATATAAATTATAGATATAACATCATACATAAATTTTCCCCCAATAACTTTAACAGGTTGGGACCAATCGCCCAAATGAGATATAATAGCTCGTTTGGGATATAATAGCCCAAATGGGATATAAATTTAAAGTGCAAAAAATAAAAAATTTTGATGTTGAAATTTTTGATATAAATCCGCATTAGAATAGATAAAATACAATAACTTTTGGTAAACAACTTTTTCTGTAACTGTACTATTACGAAGATGGATCCCTCAGTATATCCAAAACTTCTTGTGGATCAATCTTATAAACTATAGACTTACAGAAAAACTTCTTAACCAAAAGTTGTTGCATTTGATTCACATTAATGCAGATTTCAATCAAAAACTTTAAAATCAAAAATTTGTGTTTTTTGCACTTAAAATTTATATCCCATTTGGGCTATTATATCCCAAACGGACTATGATATCCCATTTGGGCAATTGGTCCCAACCTGTTGAACCAAAATTTTCTCCCATTGATCTACAAATGCATCTGCCATCTTTGCAAGCCAAGGGAGTTATGTGCTACCTATCTTGAAAAGACAAGTTAACCCTAACCTAAGCAAAGATTTTACCATTGGGACTCTTTTCAGATTGCCGTAAATGCATTCTTTGAAGAGTCAAACCAAGATGCCACAGCTCAGAACCAAGGGACAAAAAGAGGGCTATCAGAGTCTGCCAACCCAGAAGCATCATCCAAGCAAATTAAATTGTAAATCTGTATCCAAATTGTTTCTTAGTTAATATTGTCATTATTTCTAATCAAAGAATTTACATCTGGTAAAGACATTACAGTTAGCTGTTGATTCTATTTGGCATATTTGGAACACAGCTTTCTTTAAATGTCAGATCAGAAGTACAGAAAATTGGTATTTGCTTAGTTCTAGTAAATTGTCAGACATTGCTTAGTGCTTAATTGTGCTTAACCATGTTGTGTATATTTTGTTGCAGGGCAGATGATGATCCAGAACCTCACAGGATTCGACTACTCAGCTGGAACATTGACGGGCTGGACATGCCAAGTGCCGAGAAGAGGACCAAGGAAATCTGTAATATCATCAAAAAGTAAAGTTATAAGTACATGTATTTTGTAGTTTAACTAACATCTCTGAATATGATTTTAATGGTTAAATATACAGGATGATGGGAGATTTAATTCCAATATATTAGAAAGTTCTTGCATTCAATATTTATTTCTATCAATCTAAATAAAATCTGATTCATTTTTATTTATATTTGAAAACGAAGTACGGGACAAGAATATCTAGTACACATACTAGTACTGCTAATAAGCCTATTTTTGTGTCAGATAACAATGTACATGCACTTCTTGTATTTTAAATGCAATTTATTAATATAATGTGTAAAATGAATAAATACAGTGTATTTAATATAATGCTTTGGCAACATGAAAAAGATCTAATTTTTGAATACATATATTAACTCAAGGAAAGAGTTTTTCATCAAGTTTCCTCTTTGGGATATTGTGTTCTTTGTATTCTTTCTTCAATGTCAGATACTTGTACTAAATTCCAGAGAAAACCCACAGGCAGTGTTACTTCAAGAGGTGACCCCGGTGACCTTGCCTATCCTCCAGCAGAATTGTACTGGATACAGGGTGATTTCAGGCGGGTCCACTGAGTATTTCACAGCAATCATGTTAAAAGATGGGCAGGTCGTGTTTAAAGGGAAGGAAATACAGCCATTTGAGAATACAGTGATGATGAGAAACTTGCTGAGTGTTCAGGTACAGTTAGATGAGAGAGAGAGAGAGAGAGAGAGAGAGAGAGAGAACAATTGCTCAGGACTTTGAAAAACTTTCAACTGAACTCAAGTTTCAAAGTATAAAAATAAATTAAAGTCAAATTTTACCATACTGGGGTGATTTTTTTCCTATTTTCTTATATTTAAAGCATTATATTAGTACAAGTATCATGTAATGACAGAATAAGTGCCAGATTTAGAATTGTGCATTAATGGTGTTAGTATGCAATTTCTTACAGAACTTGCATGAATTTCCATTTTAATCAAATTGGAAATTTTGTTTGTTTTAGTGTCAAATAAAGGGAAAGCCATTTACAGTGATGACCTCACATCTGGAGAGCACCAAGGACTTTGGAGATCAGAGGAAGAGGCAGCTTAAGCAATGTTTTGAAGCAGTCAAGGCAGAACCTGCCAGTCAAAATGTGATCTTTGGTGGGGACCTAAATTTGAGGGACAAGGAGGTATTTTTAAGAGTTTTAGGCCGTTAAGACTTTTTTCTATTACATGTAATAGCGTTGGCAAACATGAAGCGGAGGGGTGAAAGTTTTGTAACTCAGCATCTCATTCATTAGTTCTTAATTACCTCCATTAATGATCCTTCATCTTCATCTCCGCATTTAAAAGCTGAGTTTTCAGAATGAAGAACTTTATATTATATATAGTATTTTTTTGTAGCTCTCTGCCATAGGAGGAATACCAGGGGGCATGTGTGATGTTTGGGAGGCCACAGGATCCAGAAAGGAGTGTTTATATACCTGGGACATGATGAGAAATACCAACTTAGTGTTTGACAAATTCAAGCCTCGGTGCCGCTTTGATCGACTTTATCTGAGACATTCAAATCCAGGCACCATCAAACCAGTGTACTTTGAGCTGATTGGATTAGAGAAAGTCAAGTCTTGCGGAAGATTTCCAAGTGATCACTGGGGACTGTTGACTCATTATGACATCATTAAAATCTAAACTAAAACAATGTTTGTCTTGTTATTGACTTGTGAACTTGCATTAATTGGTCCATAGCTCTTGGCACATGCATGTAGTGTAACCCCTTGTTCCATATTTCTATCTTTGCATATTTCCCACACTGTTTTTAGGTCACCTGAGTCACTCAGGTGACCTATTGCAATTGGTCTTCGTCCGTCGTCGTGCGTCTGTGCGTCTTGCGTTAACAATTTTACATTTTTAACTTCTTCTTGAAAACTACCAGGCCAATCGTTACCATTTTTGGTGTGAATCATCTCTATGGTAAGAAGAATCTAAATTGTGAAATTCATGGCTCTACCGTCCTTGGGGTGCCACAGGCGGGGTCAAATATGCAAAAAAAGTCAAATTTTCAAGAATCTTCTTCTCTACTCCCACGCATGTGAGGGAAAAACCAGTTGCATGGTTATGATGTCCATGAAGCCCTCTACCAAAATTTTGAAATTTATGGGCCCAGGGTCAGGGGTTCTGGCTCTAGGGTGGGGCCAATATGGCCATATAGTAAAAATGTATTAAATCTTAGAAATATTCTTCTTTACTACTATATATATTTTTTAAAAACTAAATGCATGATTATGATGTCCCTGACGCCCTCTACCTAAATTGTGAAATTCATGACCCCTGGGTCAGGGGTTCAGGCTCTAGGGTGGGGCCAATTTGGCCAAATAGTAAAAAAGTATTAAATCTTAGAAAATCTTCTTCTCTACTCCCATATATATTTGTATAAAACTAAATGAAGGTTATGATGTCCATGAGGCCCTCTATCAAAATTGTGAAATTCATGACCCTTGGGTCAGGGGTTCAGGCTCTAGGGTGGGGCCAATTTGGCCAAATAGTAAAAAAGTATTAAATCTTAGAAAATCTTCTTCTCTACTCCCATATATATTTGTATAAAACTAAATGAAGGTTATGATGTCCATGAGGCCCTCTACCAAAATTGTAAAATTCACGACCCCTTTGTTCGGTGTTCAGGCTCTAGGGTGGGGCCAATATGGCCATATAGTAAAACTGTTTTAAATATTTAAAAATCTTCTCTACTCCCACACATGTGAGCAATAAACTGAATACATGGTTATGATGTCCATGAGGGCCTCTACTAAAATTGTGAAATTCATGACCCCTTTGTTAGGTGTTCAGGCTCTAGGGTGGGGCCAATATGGCCATATAGTAAAACTGTTTTAAATCTTAAAAAATCTTCTTCTCTACTCCCACACATGTGAGCAAAAAACTGAATACATGGTTATGATGTCCTTGAGGGCCTCTACTAAAATTGTGAAATTCATGACCCCTTTGTTAGGTGTTCAGGCTCTAGGGTGGGGCCAATATGGCCATATAGTAAAACTGTTTTAAATCTTAAAAAATCTTCTTCTCTACTCCCACCCATGTGGGCAATAAACTGAATACATGGTTATGATATCCACAATCTTCTTTACCTAAATTGTGAAATTCATGGCCCTTTGGTCAGGGGTTCAGGACATGAAGGGGGGGGGAGCAATATGGAAATATAGTGTTAATGCATATAATGTTTAAAAATTTTCTTTTCTATTCTCACACATCTGTATTTAAAAAAACTGACTAATAATTATGTTTACCAGGAAGTCCTCTTTTTTAATTTTCATGTCCCCTCAAGGATGGACTCTAGGACAGGGCCAAAATGGATGTATAGATGTTAATGCATATAACGTTAAAAAATTATCTTCTTTACTCCCACACACCTGAAAGGAAAACTGAATTCATGATTTTGTTGACCAGATCTTAGTTTTTCACCAAAATTATAGGTTTCACAGTTCTATTTGAAATGTGGTCGTCATTACAAATTTATAATTTTTCTACTCCAGTATGAAACCTAATTAATTAGATGAATATATGAGGCTCCGTGACAAGTTTGTGTATGCTACTCAGGTTACCGTTAAGGCCAATTGGCCTCTTGTTTATGCTAACAGACAAAACTGATTTTGGGTGTATGTTTTATGATCATTAATAATTGATCAAGTTTAATTTTTTTGGATTAACTGATTTTCTTCTAAGTTAATAGTACGGTAGGATGTCCCATCAAATTTTTAGCTCACCTGAAAGCTCAAGTGCACCAGTACCTGTCAAGGTATATTACAAAAAAAGATAAATAGATTAGAGCTTTCATTTGTCTGCTCAATGTGAAATTGTTTTTAAATGGAACTATCCAATCAATTAGATTATACAGTAGAGTTAACATATATCCCATATTTACACCTCCCCCTCCCCGTCAGAAACGCAACGTCGTATTTGGCTCAGTGTAAACAACACTATCTTCTCTCCTCTTTGCTGTGATCTCGTTAACCCTTTACCCAGGCACCATAAGTTGCATGTCATTTCAATCGACAATTCAGAAAATATCCGAATGCTGAATCAACCAAGCAACCACGTGTATACACAACATGCCGTCGCGCTATCGCAAATTCGCATGATACACCGTCGCCCTTTGACGCGCCGTCTCAACGACCGAAATCGTGACCATGCCCCTTTGATGCCATCTCATTCTCGACCGGTATATATACCCTGGTAGCAATCGAAAATAATATTGCAACCAAATACTTTAATGAATTCATCAATCTGACGAAAGCACAGATCTCTAATACGCTCTGTGCTTTATTCGTATTGTGAATTCATGCCTGCTTTAATAACAGAGTTACAGACACACTTTCCATCATGTACATGTACAGATACCAAGAAGCTTAAATTCGTTTGATTTATATCCGGACAAATTGGCTGTGGACAAAAATGTTCGAATGGTTGTAAATACATGTATGTTCTGTCTGTATTAGTCTTTGATTGATGATATGTTAATATGTTTTTAGCTCACCGAGACGAAGTCAGGACTGGAGGAGCTTATGCTATACGCCCGGCGTCGGTGTCGGCGTCGGTGTCCGAATCTTGCTAAAGTTTTTGTTGCAGGTCTTGTGTTTAAGTTATTACTTGTCCTATCTTCACCAAACTTGCATGGATGATGCATTTGGACCTACTTATGGACTTGAAAGACTTTGATGCTGAATCCTAAATTTCAGATGCTGGAGGAGGTTAAGGTTTTTGGAGCATGTTAAAGTCTTTGATGTAGGTGCCCCTTGATAGTAATATCTAAGTTACTACTCGTCCTAACTTCACCAAACTTGCATGGATGGTGTGTCTTAATTATGATACTGATTCACCAGATAGGCTTGAATGCTGAATCTGAGCCATAGATTTCGGAAGCTGAAGGAGGTTAAGGTTTTTAGAGCTGGTTAAAGTTTTTGAAATAGGTGCCCTCCGATGAATATATCTTAGTTATTACTGGTCCTAACTTCACCAAACTTGCATGGATGGTGGGTCTTATGATATGTTAAAGTCTTTGATGTAGGTGCCCCTTGATAGTAATATCTAAGTTACTACTCGTCCTAACTTCACCAAACTTGCATGGATGGTGTGTCTTAATTATGATACTGATTCACCAGATAGGCTTGAATGCTGAATCTGAGCCATAGATTTCGGAAGCTGAAGGAGGTTAAGGTTTTTAGAGCTGGTTAAAGTTTTTGAAATAGGTGCCCTCCGATGAATATATCTTAGTTATTACTGGTCCTAACTTCACCAAACTTGCATGGATGGTGGGTCTTATGATACTGATGTACCAGCCAGGCATGAACGCTGAATCTGAGCCATCGGTTTTGGATGCTGGAGGTGGTTAAGGTTTTAAGATCTTTGTTATTAGTCCCCTACCGGTTTTCACCGGAGGGGACTATAGCCTTCCTCTGCGTCCGTCACTCCGTCCGTCCGTCCGTCCCTCTGTCTATCCCACTTCAGTTTTCCACACCTTTTTTCTTTATGCGTTTGAGGAATAATATGAAATTTGCTGAACAGCTTCAAATTGTCAAACTACAGATCAAGTTTACACTTCTGTAGCGTCTGGTTGAGATATTTTCGGAAAATTTAAGTTTTTATATTCCAATTTGTTTATGTTCGGTTCGTTATCGGGTTCGGTGTGTATTGGATAAACGAGGAAAGTGTGTACAATGTAGTCAGTAATAAAATTGTGCGTTACTTGGACCATTCATTGTATTGTTTCTAACAAACATATGTTCTGTAAAATAGTGTCAAGCACTGTGTTGTAAATTTAATCGACAGGGTTTTTGTATATTAATTGCAATCGGGTTCGTTATCGGGTTGGTCTGTTGATTGACGGGGTACAGAGGACGGTAAGAAATGATAATCTGCATAACAGTGCATTGTTTTCACAAATGTCTACAAACCGGTAGGGGACGTGTATTGCTTAGGCAAATGAATACTCCCAGAATGCTTGATACTGGTACTAACTTCACCAAACTTGCATGGATGGTGTGTCTTGTGATACAGTGAGGTTGCCATTAACGAATCGTCTCCATTAACGAATCACTTTCAGATAAACAATTCTGTACTTTTCTATTAAAGGTTCAATACTTAACTTAACATATCCTGTCATGTAGAGTTATTCTTGTTTTAATTATTTATCATGAAATTATTAAATTTTATCTTGTTTTATGTCGTAATTTCTAAACAAACATGAACAAGCTTTTTGAGGACGCCGACAAAAAGCATGCGTGCAGCTGACTACTTTCACTTTTCGGTTGAGCTCTGATGTGATCGGCTCATTGTATCTAAGCATATTTGGTACAGATGTTTAATAAAATTATCTGTCTACATGCACTGAAAGCGTCAAACAATTTCTTAATCAGAGAATAATTATATTAGTTATAATGTTGTGGGTAGTCAGGGTTCCAATAACGAATCACCGAGATGCGGGGATCATGGAGGGATCATGTCAAATTAATTGATACCGCTACGATTATTTGCACATCTGCTTCAATAAAAAAACCACAGAAACAACAATAAAAGATTTTAAAAACATATCTCATTCCCATTTTCTAGGATATTTTTCCATTCGATTATGATTTCAACCATGTTTTGGTTTCCCCAATTCCCTGTACTATTACGGATATTTATTGATTAAAAACCCATGCCTTACAAATTAAAGGAAGTGAACATGAAAAAATTAATTGTTGCTTAATTAATTTTAAAAGCCTTTTGAAGCTTAAAAATGAGGTCTGTTACCTTTTTGTTTATTTCTATCAAGAGATTTTATCAATTTAACACTCTCAGTGAAAGGTTTATGGAGGTAATCCATTATTCCCCAGCATGCATCTGTTCTCTGACGTAGATAAGCCACATTGCTGCTAGTGACTGGGTCAATGTTGGAACTAGGCCAGTGTTTATGTACAGAGTTGATAAAAGTTACAAGAAAAAATATGCCTTGATGTGAAGAAAAATTTTGTGTACTGTCATGAGAAGACAAGGATTTAGTACATTTCTATAAATGAACCTCAGATAAATATATATGATTTGTGCAAAAAATGAATAAATAAATTAATTTGTGAAATATGAGACCATCGCATTCCAGATGTTACTTTGTACGGAGATGTGGCAGTCAGTGTTTACATAAATAAAATGCTGTTTGTAGATTTCAATTTAAATTAATATAAAAATGTAATTTCATTATTTAGGCCTAAATGCCCTGGAAATTTTTCTGATTTGTTTTTATCTTAGATCTTGATGATATATGTACACCGGTTCTGTTTATGCTGTCAGAAGAATAACAGGACTGAGACACTTTTTAAAAGTCAGGATGCTGAGCAATGCACCTTGTGTGCTCATTTATGTAGCACACATAATGTTCAAACTCATAAACAAGAAATTCCCGAGTGCAAGAAAAACTAGGTCACAATAACACTGATCCACGGACATTCCATTCTAGTTACATGTCACATTAACTGCTGGTGGGAATGCATCATTCTGAGATCCAAAATCTTCCTCCATAAACACTGTTTAAAAATGACAACTCTTTACATCCATTGCAAGTTTCAATTCACATTTTGATGATGGCATTTTATCTCTATTACTAAACGTGTGTAAAAATGCAATGTGTCTCACTAGCGTCAGCATCAGTGCTGCCCTCTCTTAGATGCTTAGAGATAACCCAGCAGGGAGGTAATGATTTTAACAATATGGCAGCGCTCATGGATTGCAAGATTTAGTTATTCTAAGTGGCATATCTTCTTACTGAGGAAAGTTCTGTCTAAACGGTTTTCAGATATCATTATACACATCAAACAGACAAATTTGAGCCCTTGATAATTTTTTCATGTTCACTTCCTTTAAAGTTATTCGTATCCGATGACATTTAGTAGTTTATTTCCTAAAAATATAATTTTCCTTGAACATGGATCCAGTTTGCAGATTCACTATACATTTTTAATTTTGTTTTAAAAATATTTCTTAAGTACAAACGATCGCTGATTCCATATACATGTACAGGTCATGGAACATATTTATTTTCCCTGAACACATATCCAGCTTGCACATTCAGTCATTCACTATACATTTCTAGATTTGTTTTAAAATATTTCATAGTACATGCAAATGATCGCCGATTCAAAACGTCTGACTTCCCGGTATTTGTTCTTCCATTTCTATCGGTGGAGGTTTCTTTTTTTTTTTTCTTTTTTTTTGCTGGATGTCAATACTGGGTCCTGTTTTTGTTTTTTGGTTGCTTAACTATACAATAACTAAACACATTTCTAGGCAATTTTGTGAATTTTAATTTGTTTACTTTAAAATCGCCCTAGGATATGCTTCTAGATCCTTTAAAACCTTTTTAGCTCACCTGAGCCAAAGGCTCAAGTGAGCTTTTCTGATCACAATTTGTCCGTTGTCTGTCGTTGTCGTCGTTGTCGTTGTCGTTGTTAACTTTTCACATTTTCATCTTCTTCTCAAGAACCACTGGGCAGATTTCAACCAAATTTGGCACAAAGCACCACTAGGTAAAGGGGATTCAAGTTTGTTCAAATGAAGGGCCACGCCCTCTTTAAAGGGGAGATAATTGAGAATTATTGAAAATTTGTTGGTATTTTTCAAAAATCTTCTTCTCAAAAACTATTTGGCCTGAAAAGCTAAAACTTGTGTGGAGGCATCCTCAGGTAGCGTAGATTCAAGTTTGTTCAAATCATGGTCCCCGAGGGTAGGGAGGGGCCACAATTGGGGGATCAAGTTTTACATAGGAATATATAGAGAAAATATTTAAAAATCTTTTTCTCAAAAACTATTGGGCCAGAAAAGCTCAAATTAAAATGGGAGCATCCACAGGTAGTGTAGATTCAAATTTGTTCAAATCATGGTCCCCGGGGGTAGGGTGGGGCCACAATTGGGGAATCAAGTTTTACATAGGAATATATAGAGAAAATCTTTAAAAATCTTCTTCTCAAAAACTATTGGACCAAAAAAGCTCAAATTAAAATGGGAGCATCCACAGGTAGTGTAGATTCAAATTTGTTCAAATCATGGTCCCCGGGGGTAGGGTGGGGCCACAATTGGGGGATCAAGTTTTACATAGGAATATATAGAGAAAATTTTTAAAAATCTTCTCCTCAAAAACTATTAGGCCAGGAAAGCTCAAATTTGAGTGGAAGCATCCTCAGATAGTGTTAATTCAAGTTCGTGCAAATCATGGTGCCCGGGGGTAGGGTGGGGCCACAATAGGGGGATGAATTTTTACATAGGAATATATAGAGAAAATCTTAAAAAATCTTCTTCTCAAAAACTATTAAACCAGAAAAAGCTCAAATTATAATGGAATCATCTTCAGGTAGTGTAGATTCAAGCTCGTTCAAATCATGGTCCCCGGGGGTAGGGTGGGGCCAAAATTGGGGGGATCAAGTTTTACATAGGAATATATAGAGAAAATCTATAAAAATCTTCTTCTCAAAAACAATTTGGCCAGAAAAGATCAAATTAAAATGGAAGCATCCTCAGGTAGTGTTGATTCAAGTTTGTTCAAATCATGGTCCCTGGGGGTAGGGCGGGGCCACAATGGGGGATACATTTTTATACATAGAGAAAATCTCTAAAAAATCTTCTTCTCAAAACTATTAGGCCAGGAAAGCCCAAATCTGAGTTTGATGTAACCATGATACCATAGAGAAAAGTGGGGCCACAAAATGGGGGGGGGGGGTATATAGGAATAGAGAAAAATCTTCTTACAGGTACAGCAACAAAAGGGGCTTGGTATTTACCAAAAGAAAGAGGTGGATAAAAATTGGCAGATTTTCAATTTTTTTTAGCAAGATCTACTGTACTTAGTTGTCAAGATATTTTGATACTGTAATGCTAATTTGATCAGAATTAAGGCAATTGTTGCTCAGGTGAGCGATGTGGCCCCTGGGCCTCTTGTTTAAAATTAGTTACCGTTGTGTATTCAAACTTCAACTTTTCTAACGTACGTGCTAAAAAATCTTTAAAAATTCGGAATGGCTAATTTTTTTTGAATAAATAAAAAAACAATGCAGAAATTTAAATTCATTTTTTTCTTCTTATTTTTAAAAAATTTTTTATTCGATGAGTTATTTTCCTCGCGATATTCAAGTTTCTATATGTTTATTTTTATTTTATTTTTAAGTGTCGTTGCGCCGCATGAAAAATTTATGATGTAGTACATATATGTTATGAAAACCCAATCTGATACAGTATTTAATTAATATCAACACATAATTTCAATGCAAATAACAAACCCGTTGCGACACAAACTTCATCATTCTGTGTCTATGCAATTTTGGGAAAACCCTCGTATGTCGTTTTTTTTCTCGATTCATTTACTTGTATATTTTTTTGTAATTTCATGAAAAGATGTTTATATACATGTATCTCATTAAATTAACAATATTGATGACTAAAAACTAAACGGTTTTTAATAAATTGGTGGATCAAAGTTTACAAATCATGCAATCATTTTTTTTACCGTTGAATTCATTATTATTTTTTCATGAATTGTCGGGTTCAATAGAATGAACACTTCACTCAAAATGAAAAAAAATATTAGCCTTTCCATTTTTCATATTCATGCTTTAAAGCATTTTAAAACTTTAAAAAAAATATTTCGACACTGTCCCTAACAAAAAATAATCGGCTGTATATCACGTGATTCGGTAATGGAGAAAATGATCCGCTAAAGGAAAAAACATCGTCCATCAAAGTACAGCGATAATTTTTGATTAATCATTGGTTGTTGGGAAAGAAATATATGATGTTATGAGTCAAGTATGGTACAATTAAACAATGTTGTATTATGAATTTAACTCGGGCTTGGTTACGTACTGTCAACGCGAATTTACTTAGTGATTCGTTAAAGGCGACCTCACTGTACTGATGCACCTGACAGGCTTGAATGCTGAATCTGAGCCATAGGTTTTGGATGCTGGATAAGGTTTAGTTTTTTGAAAGAGGTCACATGTTTAATAGATAATAGTACTATTTTAAACTATAATATAAATGAAACGCAGAGGTAGCTTCAGATGCAAAACCTGATCTCCATTATCAAGGATGCTAAAAATATATCTAAGTCATTATTGGTCCTAACTTCACCAAACTTGCATGGATGGTGTGTCTTATGATACTGATGCACCTGACAGGCATGGATGCTGAATCTAAGCCATAGGTTTCGGATGCTGGAGGAGGAATAGGTTTTAAGACCTGGTAAAATTTTTGAAACAGGTGCCCTTTGATGAGAATATATTTGTTATTACTGGTCTTAACTTCACTAAACCTGCATGGATGATGCGTCTGACAGGTGTGAATGCTGAATCTGAGCCATAGGTTTCGGATGCTGGATGAAGTTTAGTTATTTGGAACAGGTCACATGTTTTAAAGATAATAGCTTGCATAGTTGACTTAAATATAATATAAATGATTCGTATAGAAAGCTTCAGATGCAGAGCCTGATCTCCATTATCAAGGATGCTAAAAAAAACTAACTCAAACCAGGAGAATGATTCCTTATTACTTATAAATATAATTTAAAGCCATTGTACGATTAACTGTTTAAATATAACTAAGAAAACCCCGCTGGCGCCCCAATTTGTAGTTATGGGTTTCAAAGTACAAAATCGATACGGAGTGTTATCACAGGCAAAGACACTAGGAAATGTGTGTGTGTGTGTGTGTGTATATATATATATATATATATATATATATATATATATATATATATATATATATATATATATATATATATATATATATATATATATATATATATATATATATATATATATATATATATATAAAACACACGTGTCTGCAGACTTGAAAGAATTTTAACTTATGCAATACTGTTGTTATTTATTGTCATTTCTGAATACATGTAGTTTTACGGTTTTTTTTTCCAAATACTACTTTTACTACTTTTAGAAATTTTTTGAAGGGGTAAGGTCATGATTTTAAACATTTTTCCCCCGTTTTTAATATTACAATACTACAGTAAGGCATATCTAATAGTCAACCAAAATTTGGTAAATATATATTAATTTATTGAGTGATATGGTACCTAGAATTTAGAAAGATTTTCATTTAATAAAGTTGCATCTTTTAAATTCTCTGGGACAGTTTGTTGCTACTGAATTCTTTTTTTTTTTTTGCTGTCTGGTGCATATTTGTCCACTTTGTTTTTATTTCTTTAATCGATCGATTTGAAATTCCCAAAGCATTAATCTGTGACGTGATATATTTTCCCATACTTTCTTCTTTTTTTCGTTAGTGATGGTATTCGTAAAGAAAGTGAGCGCACAAGATTGTAAGTTTGCAGGAATCCTCGACACGAATCAATTGGGATTTAAATGTCTATAACCTCGAAAGGCTATGTACAGGTTTCAACAAAAATATATTATGTTGAGAGTCGAAGTATATGGCTATTCCGGTTATTAAAACATTCACAAAGCTTTCAAAAAATGGCAATGAGAGGTAAACCGATAACTAGTTGGAAATGTTAATGAAAACATATTTTGATGAAGTTATATTGTGTATATCCTAAAAAACTAGTAATAAGAAAAGAATTTTTATAGTGTTCATACAGCAGATCTAGAAATCAATAAAAACAAATTAAAATATACCGGTATATTATAATTCAACATCATGTTATAATAACAAACATTTAAAACAAAAAAGTTTAATTTTTTTTAAAAAGACCACCAGTTGGATTTGAACCCAAAACACTGAATGTATGTAATCACTAAATCCTGGGGCCCGTTTCACAAAGCTGTCATTAGATTTATTATAAGACATGTCTTAAGCTTGTCATAAGATTTGACTTATGATTATCATAAGATATGACATAGCTGTTTCACAAAGCTGTCATAACTTTAACTTATCTTAAGATAATCTTAAGATAATTATCATAGGAGCGATTGCATAAAATTCAGTCTGTAAATTGTAAAGTAAATAATTTATTTACGAAATCCGTAGTATAAATATACATTTAATAACATTACTGGATACTTTATAATGTACCGTATGTTTCTGTACTTTCTTTTGATAAGAAAAATAAATACAATCCAGTGAAGAAAATAAACCACATTCAACTGAAATGAATTATATCAACTACTGCATGGTAGGTCTATATAATTAAAATAAGTGCAAAAACATCATTTTTATCTCTTATAATTATAACATTTACATTAATATCTTTTACGATGATAATGGGCATTATTTCAAGTGTAGATATCAGTGTGCAACTGGAGTCGGAGCAGCATTTAATTTAGTGAATTGTTTTTACAAGTTTAGTGTCCGAGTTAAGTGTTCTTTTATTGATTGTTGATTATTAAGGAGGCTGAATGTTTGAAATATAAATCTATAAAAATATAAATTGATAATTTGGAAACCATAGAATTTTAATTTTTTCTATAGTAATTCAAAACAGTAATTTACTGACCATTTGGGCTCCTAAATACCTGTATACAAATGCATGTCTCGCATTTAAATGATGAAATATCTTTGAATTACTATTACTTTATCATTACCAGTATATAAAGCAACAGAAACAATTTTGAAATTTTAATAAAATTTGAATGAACACAATATTCAAAGAAAAGATGGCAATTACTTAGTTCTCAGAATCGAGTTTGAATTAATCTTCTTCTAACTTTAGCACCGTTTTGTTTACTCCTTGGAATATATCATTGTCTGGAAAACACGATAATTATTTCTGTTTCGGGGCACAGGGACGTTGTTATTGATGCAAATGTTATGTAGCACCACACAAGCAGTCACGATACCACAAGCTCTCTCGGGCAGGAAAAGTAGGGTCCCTCCGGAGCGATCGATGCATCGGAACCTCATTTTAAGGACACCAAACGCTCGCTCAATGGGGGCCCTGGTTTTAGCGTGGGCATCATTGTATGCCTCCACATGGGAGTTGCTTGGGTTCAAGACGGGTGTTAGTAACTGATTCTTTAACGGGTACGCACTGTCACCAACTAGACAACCTCTGTTAATGTTGCCATTCTCAAACATTTGACACAAAACAGAATTTGAGAACACAAATGCGTCATGAGATGATCCAGGCCACTTCGCTACCAAATTCAAAAATTTCAAATTGGAATCGCAAACTGCCATCACATTTATTGAATGAAAGTTTTTTTTTCTGTTAACAAACAAATACTCATGAGTTGAAGGTGTCTGAATAGGAATACATGTATGTGTCCCGTCTATTGCCCATATCACATTTGGGAAATTACATATAAGAGCGAAGTCCAGTGTAGTAATTTGTTTATATCTCTGTCAGTAGAAGGAAATTTAATGTAGACAGGACTTAAGGCAACTAGAGCAGATGTAACAGCATAAACAATTCTGGACACAGTTGCTTTACTTATACCATGAAGATCTGCACAAACAGCTTGAAAACTTCCACTTGCATAAAAGCGAAGCGCAACCATGACTTGCAATGATGTTGGAAGGGCATGTGATCTTTTGGTTGGGTGCTCTAAACGATCATTGAGCTCATTACATAAGTCAAAGATAACATGTCGTGGCAAACGGAACTTCTCTAGATGTCACAATCGTCCATATAATCTAATGGGTTGATTCTGTCCCTGAATACACTCTCACGCCTTATAAGTTGCCTATTTCTTATCAAAACATAGGCCGCCGCCATGTTTAAAATTGACTTAAGAGAGGTATCTGGGTGTCTTAAGATTTTGAACAATCTTAAGATTATCATAAGTTAAGACACTTTTGTGAAACAGCTATGATAAAAACTTATGACAAATTTTGGTCTTAAAAAAGATATTTGTCATAAGATAGCTTTGTGAAACGGGCCCCTGGACGAAACCACTGAGCCACGGAGACTTGTCAATATATGCTCTATAAAGTACTGTTTGAAACAACACTGTCATATCAATGGACTTTGTTTTTTTATCCTTCAAAAAATAATTTGAAAAAGTACATAATTAGTCATCTCTGGGTCATCTCTCCATCTTTTTTTAAAAAGCGACATTTTTAATGTTGAAATATGTTACCTTTACACGTTTCAAATTTGTGGAGAGAAGACCCAGAGACAACAAAATCATTTAAAAACAGTTGTGAAAAAAGTAGGATTTTGCATGAATTGCATCGTGTTGCTATATTTAGACCCATATTATAATAAAACCTTTTGCATTTCAAATATTTTTCCACTCATTCCACATCCAACAGAAACCAGATAACAGTTATAATTCGAAAAATATTCAAAATCAATTGATGAAATTTTCACTCTCCTTGTGCGCCCAGATTCCTGCCGAATCTACATCTTAAGCGCCCACATTCTTTGCTGTTAATTATGTCGATATTTTTTTCCACCAAGTCAGCAAGTACCTGAATTTTGCTGGTATCAAAATTTGTCCCCCGTTTTCTACTTGACTTTGTTTGGATGTCGGCGTCTGTCATCTTGCCAGAATGTTTACAAACAAAGCAGACGCCCCGGAAGTTGACGAGCATAGCATTATGGGTAATATTAAAAGAATAAGAAAGCTTTAATGACTCATTAATATTTTAATGCTGCGTTAACTAACAAACCTTTAATAACGGTTTTGTACAACAACCTTTAATGTGATTATTAACTAATGAATTGATTAGAATTTAATGATTCATTAAGCTCAATAACACATTAAATTTAATGAACCGTTGATACAGCCGGCTCCAGCTTGATAGATAGATGTGTTTGTTGTTAAATGATATAACATGATTCTTATGATATAGTATTGTATGATACGATACACTATTGTTTAATATGATACAATATTATATCATATGTTATGTTGTAAAAAAGTTATATGATACATTTTTATGCTATTTTACGATAATATATTGTTATGTATAGTATTGTATAATATGATGCAATGTTGTATAATATGATATTGTATCATATTGTATCATTAATATATATTATTTTATCACATGATACTGTACATATAATATTGCAATATATAATAAAGTATCGTATTATATTGTATATTATATAATATTGTATCATACGGTATTATATAATATGATATTGGTGTATATAATATATTATTTTGTTATACTTTCATGTTAAATACTGAAATCTGATTGGTTAAGACGCAGTTAATAATATTTACTATTACCCTCAGCGTTAGCAACGCACTTGGCAACGGGTAACATTAAAAAATGTTACATGCGCGAAAATTATGCGCGTACGGTTCGCTGTAGAATTCACGTTATTCCTATATAAAAGCAGTAAAATTTTCTTAAAATTTTTAAAAAAGACATTCAGTATAACAAAATAAATAGTGCCTGTTTGGGAGGATAACAGTTGAAATTGACACCCCTCGAAAACCATTGTCAACCTCCGCTTCGCGTCGGTTGACAATGGTTTTCTCGGGGTGTCAATTTCAACTGTTACCCTCCCAAACAGGCACTATTTATATAATATCACATGAATATTATATTATTTCATGTTATTTTTCCTGTGATAATTATGTTAACTTGTCGGTTTTTATGTTGACTTGTCAAATAATTATGTTAACTTGTCTGATCTTTATGTCGACCTGTCAGATATTATGATGCAAAGTAAATGGCAGTTAGTGGCACTTACGCGCTTTAACAACAAAATATCGAGTTTCTGGTCAATATGGTTATTTTCTGACATGTCGACATAAAGATCTAACAAGTTATGTCGACATAAATATCTGACAATTTGACATAAATATCTGACAAGTCGACATAATCATCTGACAAGTCGACATAATTATCTGACAAGTTGTGGCACATATATACCACCACACTTTAAAGATAAGAGAGATTGATTTTTCGAAAATGTAGTTCTGTTTGCGCCTTATGTAGTACTTCGAACAGGAAAAGTACAACGCTTCCAAACAACGACCGAACTTTGTAAACACATCATGGCTTCCTCGGAGTCGGACGATCAGAGGCAAAGGGGAGTACACGAGAGGTAAGTTTAAGAGGGTGTGAACTCAGGTAACTTAATTGCATGGTTATGCACAAACCACTAATTAACATATACAATTTTTGACACGATTCCCATATTTCTTTAAAACAAAAGTTTCAGCAATTGTCATGTGATTTGGTATTTTCAGTACTATTTTTGATTTATGTAAAATTACAAGTCTATTATTTTGTATTTACTTGCATACATAATATGACTTCTTGATAGCTAGTGCTTCCCTCCCTTTCTCCAACCTCTTTCACCCCCCCCCCCCCTTCCCCCAAACAAAAAATCTGTTTGTCGGTGTACATACACTTTTCTGTGACTGTGTTAATATCTTTATCTTAAATGAATCGAATATGTAATGTGTGTATTGTAATGCACTGTAAGCTAATTTTATATGAAGATATGAAGTTTGAATTAATAAAAAAAAAAGTCATATAGCCACTGAAAAAAACGAACCTCTTATCTCACTAGAACTTATTAAAATCAATTTGTCCGCTTATAAATATACGTGCAATTTAAAGCCAATTATAGTTGTTATGTTTTGACAGCATTAATTCTGGCCAATTCTGTTACCAATGGTGAAATAAGATTTAATGAAGTTTGTCTAAGGTTACCGTTTTCCATCACTTTTTGAAGGGGGGGGGGTGCGTGTGTTAAAACAGCTGGGTCATTTTCAACAGTTTTATCAGCACGAAGAATCGATATGCATGAAAATTTAGTTGACAGAAAAAATTGACCGGAAAACTTCATCATATGCGCGTAGCGCATTGATGTAAAAGTTTTCCGGTCAATTTTTTCTTTGATACGTCGATCAATAGAAAAATTATTATCTTCATTTCTTATCATTTAATAAAACACTTTCAAATTAAAAAAATGTGAAGTGTCATTGATCAAAAATGTAAATAATGTAAATGAAGCGGCGCGTATAAATACAAAACAACAACAGCAACAATATTCAAAATGGAGGCGCCTTCAGCTGATGCAGAGCTATTGAGCTGAATTTAAGGTAGCTCGTGGGTTTACTGCTTGTGAGAAAACCTTACCTGAAAATTTGTCCATGTGATCGATAGGTTTCAGAGTTTTATTTCTAAAATTTATTTGAGGTTCGTCTGCGTGGTAATAATGTTATCGTGATTCAAACACAGTGTCGCTGATAAAATCAAGCAACGCCATTTCATTGAAATATATACTAGCTGATTAACACATATTAGAACATGCGAATCCAATTAGCATTATTATGAATGTTTTCGGATGCATAAATGCAATTAATGTAAGGTTGTGAAGAGAAGAAACATGTCTACTTTTCTTTTCATGAAACAATGAGTCAAACAGTCAATGCAAATATAATTACCATACAACTATTTAGTCCGGCTGATTGGTGAAAAAATTGCTCACTTAATGAAGAAAGCACCAAATTTGGCATGTTGGTATGTTTAGGTGTACTGAGCAATATAAGCTATGGACCCACTCTCAAAAATCAATATGGCCGCCATTTTCAAGATGGCCGCCATATAGCTTATTATTTTAAAAACTTTTTTCACTAAAATCTCTATTTTTGATCCTAGAAGTTCGAAATTTTACACAGTTGATATTAAGGAGGGAGTCTTTTCATTATCAAACATACTTCTTATAATAAGAAATGCATGAAATTTTGACACAGTCAAACGGATCATATTACTTAATGATTATATCAGTTTAATTAAATTTGACCTTTTTGTTTCCGGATAAAGGTCAGGTCAAGGTCACTACCTTTTTCCTCAAAGTAAAGAATGATAAAAATAAGTGTAGCTCTTTATAGTTCTGTAGACATTTGTTTAAGATTTGAAGATTCAAATCTTCAATGAAATCATAGACCACGAGAGTGTCTATCAGCTTATACTACTAAATTGGAATAAATATTTATACTAAAATTGATATTGCTTAGCCCGCATTTCCTCTAATTTTCTTAAATTTTGAAGAAATTTTGATGATTTTTTTATGCTTCCAATAATAAAATATTTCTAATTTTTATGTATTATGAAGACTTTATATAAAGATATAAATTGACAGAAAAGCTAATATATTGACCATTTCATAAGAGAGAAAAACTGATTTTAGTGATTTTTTCACAAAAATCAATATATAGAATGGGCGCTTTAAAAAGCTTATAAAAATGTTATTTGATAGGCAAATCATATTTTAAAAACATATTCTGAAACTCAAGTATCATATTATTAGTTCACATTAGTAAAAAAAAAATCCAACATTATTGTTATTGTTTTTAAAATGCTAAAACAGACTCATTATATATATAATCTGCAGCAATTCTGAATTGCGCAACATGTGATATTTTCCTACGCCAATGTTACGCCAAAAATATAGTCCTTGTTCCATTCTAAACATTGATTACATTTTTCTATGCCAAGTTGTATGATAGTAAAAAAGAAAGAAAAATATACTATTTTAATTTCCTTTCATCTTGATTTAATGAACAATTAATCAAATTTACGTTTGACAAGTCGAAAACCAGAAAAGACTCCTTCCTTAAGTGGATGCTTTGGAAGTTCTAATATTCAAAATGATGATATTTCAATATGGCCGCCAAATTCAAAATGGCCGCCATGTAAAATATCTTTTACATCTCCGTTTGTTTTAATGTTTTGATGATGGTTTAAAATACAACAGAATTTATCAATTGTAAATAAATTGGGAGCCTTAATTAATGATTGAATTTGATAATTTGATCTTTCAATATGGTTGCCATATTATCTCTGACTGGTTTTATATAAAAGTTTTCAAATGAGTTCATTGATGACTGGTATGAGATTTAAATGTTTTACATAAATGAATTTATTTCACTTGAATATAAAAATGATAAAATGGAATCAAATATCAGTTAATTAGGAAATTAGGACAAATCTGCATTTACATGTAACAATGACATACAGTGGTTTTCATACTTGGATCATGATGCAGACGACAAAATGGTTACACAAAGTAGGTATGTGTTTGTGTTTTGATAATTTATTTATAATTTTCTGAATAGGTGATGTACATGTACACTTAAACAAATATAATATCACATAAAAAACACTTACATAAACATAAACAGTTAAAGAACAAATGTTAAATAGATAACAAATGTTCCATCCCCTAAAAAAGTATGAAACACCATTTCGGTAACAGTTATATAATTTTTTTTGAAGTAGCTAAATATGGTAGGCTATTCATCTAAGATGCGTGTAAGTTTTGAAATATTGTCATCTTATTTCAGTCAATTTGACCAAAACAATCGAGTTTATATAACCTTTATAATATATTGTAGATCTTGCTTGGCAAGTGATTGAGGAAATGAAGTAAAGTTATCTTTTGATAAGAAATGTTTTAACACATTAAAATCGTAAATCCAGACATTGAGTCTTCATCGTCAAATTTAACAATAATATTTGATTGGGAAAAATGTATTTTATGCCAAGAGCACATCTGAAGCTCTGCAATGTCCAGCAAATATAAGGAGATCTGATATTGAAGTTGGTGGTGGATATAGATCTCTGGAAACAGTGCTCCTTCGATGTCAAAGTATAAATTGGTTTCCAACGACAATTAGACTTGACCAATTGAATGATGCAAATGGTATTGCATCCAAGTTACAGTTGATGAAAGCCAAGTGGCACAAAACATGTAGGAACAAATACACAGACATGAAATTAAAACGACATGAACATTCGAAAAGAAAAGTTGAATCAGACATTTCTGAAACATCAAGAAAGATAACTCGCCAAAGTCCTGGTTGCTCGACATCGACAATGACTCAAGACTCAAGTGGTGGAACATCAGGAGAGCTTCACAAAGTTTCTACCTTCAGTATAGACAGTAATATCAGGAAATATGCATTGCAAGTGCAGGATACTGTATTGTTGGCGAAACTTAGCGCAGGGGATGTGATTTCTCAAGAAGCTATGTATCAAAAACTGCTACTTAAATCTTTTTAACAAAGCAAGACCACAAAAGATTGTAGATGAGAATGGCGAAAATCAAATCCATGGAATAGTTTTGGCTGAACTTGTATCATATGTAGAGGATTCACGAATGAACAAAGGTGTAGCTGCTGTATTTAGGCTGGCAGATCTCATGGCAATGTACAGTAATCGTTTAGAGCAATTTGGTCTCGACATGAATAAAAGACCCAACTCAACACATGTGAAAGACAGAATCCTAGCAACAATACCAGATTTACAAACCCACAAACAAGGACGGGATGTTTTACTCATGTTCAATGAAGATGTTGGGAATGCTATTCGACAGGCAATTACAAATCACTATGATGACGATGCTTACATTCTTGCAAAAGCTGCAAAAATTGTTCGGAAGGAAATGATGCAAACAAAGTATTCCTTCAAAGGGTTCTTTGAAACTGATTGTCAAAAGAATTCTGTTCCACAATCTTTAAAAACACTTGTAGGCATGATTTTAGGTGGGCCAAGTATTGAGATGCAGTCCTCAAATTTTATAGAACCTCAGTGTACTCTAACGATTGCACAATTGATCCAATTTAATTCATCTGGGATGGCATCGAGCGCTTGATCCCACCAATAGAGGCATGTTATGCTAGACATGAAAAACTAAAGCCACTGCCAGAATTTTACACTGTAGTCCCACCAGTTGTGCTTCCAAGGGAAATATCAGAGATTTCTCCAATTAGAGGTTCCCTACTAGTCACTGATGATATACATGTAACAGTTCCGAATGCATTGAATGAGGAATACAGGTACAGCTATCATATAGTTTGAAATTTCCTGTTACAGTCAAACACAATTCTTATATGTGTTCCTAAGTAACAAGTACTAACATTTAATATACATATATATGCATATCTATATATTAATATTTCAGATGGTTTGAACATGTCCATGAAAATATTGCAGCTGACAATAGTGAATGCATGGAATATTCTTGGTCAGCTTTTCATGCAAAAAGACTACAAGATAATCCAGAGACAGTAATAGACATTAGCTCATTGTTACCTTTATTCCAAGAAGAGGCAAAGTCAGTTGCAATGATTCGACATGCTTTAGATATTATTAAGAAAATTGTCAACTTTCTTAACCCAGGACAGACACCTGTCATCACATGTGACCAACCCCTCTTTGCATTAGCAAAGCTGATTCAATGGACCTGGCCAGAAAGATTTTCAGAGAAACATGTTGTCATCCTATTTGGTGGTCTTCACATTGAAATTGCTGCTTTTAGAACGATTGGTGATTGGCTAGAAAACAGTGGCTGGACCAGTGTACTATGTCAAGCCGACATAGCAAGTTCAGGCACCGCTGATTCATTCCTTAAAGCATCCCACGTGAAACGGACAAGACACGCACATGAGGTGACTGCTTGTTCTTTATACATTTTGATGAAGCGTTCTTACGATAGATATATAACAGAACAGGGTGAAAATGATCAGCTTGTATTTGAAGAATGGCGAGAACAAAGAGAAATTGAAAGTCCCCTTTTCAACTTCTGGTCTTTAACACTGAATTTTGAAATTGCAATATTAGTTTTCATCAGATCACTGCGAGAGGGTAATTTTCAACTGTATAAAGAATCAATTTCACTTCTCATCCCTTGGTTCTTTGCGCTCGATCATCCGAACTATGCGAGATGGTTACCTGTTCACTTACGTGACATGGTTATGCTACATGATAATGCACCAGAAGTGGAAAAAGAGTTTCAAAATGGTAAATTTGTTGCTAAGAAATCTCATGATATATTTTCATCAATAGCATTAGATCAGACACATGAGCAGAACCATCGGTTAGTGAAAGGAGATGGTGGAGCAATTGGCCTTACAGAAAATATGGCTCAGCTTCAAAGGTGGATGGTATCGGGTCCAGAAGTAGCCAGAGTAATAAATGAATTCGAATCTGCTCAAGAACAAATAAAGAAAGATCAAAGCAAAGGACCAGATATACGACACTACGAGCAGGTCAGGAGTCAGCAAAACACATTCGCAAAGCATGTAAACGCTTTCTGTTCAGTTGCAGAAGGGCACGATTGTGTCATGATTCGGACGGTTGATACCGATGTTGTGGTTATAGCCATATCTTGTTTTAAGAAAATTGAACAGATAAAAGAATTGTGGATTGCCTTCGGAGTTGGAAAATTTTTTAGATACCTGTCAGTCCACAATATTGCCAATGAATGCTCTTGGACCCCAGAAGTCACATGGCCTTTTATTTTTCCATGCATTCACGGGCTGTGATCAGGTATCATCATTTGGAAACAAGGGTAAAAAAAGAGCATGGGATACATGGACAAGCTATAGACCAGTAATGGAAACCTTTGACAGTTTAAGCGATACGAGTCTGTCGCCAACAGCCGTTGTGGATCACATGGAAGAAAAACAATGTGATCAAAAGAAATTTGTTGTGCTCATGTACGATAAAGCAAGTGAGTGTGTAACAGTCAATGGCGCAAGAATGGACCTATTTGCTAGAAATGGAAGGGCAATTGATAATATTCCTCCTACAGAAGCAGCACTGCTTCAACACACAAAGCAAGCCTGTTATATGGCTAGCCAGGTCTGGGACAGATGTCTTGAACCTACCTCTACAACAGTAGATCCAGGAACATGGGGCTGGAAAAGGAATGAAACAAATATGTGGATTCCATTTTGGACAGTACTACCTGAAGCATCAGCATCATGCAGTGAGCTAATTAAATGTGGATGCAAGCCTCAGATTGGATGTAGAGGGAGATGCCGATGTGTTAAAGCTAATTTGACCTGCACTGCTCTTTGTAAATGTGGCGGAGAATGTGACAGAGACTAATTTTTGAACATTCTCAAGATTAAAACTTTCTTAAAATATCTTTAGCATTTGTGTCTCTTTTATCTAAAAAAAAAAAGACCGGGTAATTTTCATTTTTAATAAAATAATTATTTAATAAAAAAAAGGATTACTATTTTGGGCAAAATTTTGGCAAAAATATCATAAAAAGCATCACGTTTTACTTAACTTTATTTAATCTGCAATTACATGAAATGGTAAACCTTCCTTAATGATTAAACATCATTAGTTATTTTTAAAATGTTGCTCCTTTGTCAAAACAAACTTTTTAATAAAGGAAAATTGAAAAATTTTATCAGTTTTCCGCCATCTTGAAAATGGCGGCCATATTGGATTTTGAAAAGTGGGTCCATAGCTGGAATTGAAGCTTATACATAACAAAACTTGTGTAGACAGTTTCTTCATCAAGTGAGCAATTTTGCTAAAATTTTGCACCAATCAGCTGGACTAATTGACATAGTAATAAGTTTGTATTCGTATACGATAACTAGCTAAAGCCAAAATTATTTTAATAATTAGATCGGTATTTGAAAATACAGAATTTATATAAATTGTTAAACGAGCGAAATTAATGCAAACGGTTCAATTTATTTACAATATACTTGACTAAACATGATTTTAGATGAAAAAGTTCCAACGCACACTCATACATTATAGAACTAAATGCAACAATGTTTGTCACGTCTTTAAATTTTTAGCACTTGATAATTATAAATGTTTGTATAAACTGCAATTTAGCTTTTTGAAATATTTCACTTTATGTTTCTAAAGAAATGTATGAGTTTGCTATGACGGTCAACTCTTTACGTCGAATCCCATTGAGACGTCAGCAAACCCGCTAGCTACGAGGGTTGTCCCAAAATAATGTAGACAGGACACATAATTTATAATCTGTTCACAGCAATTTCAGTAGACTTCTGTGTTTTCTTCAATGACCCTTTGGCAAACAATGCTGAAAAGTTCAAATATGTACTTTATTTATTTCTCGAGAAAATGAATAATTAGTAACAACAAGTTTTGTCAGGCGGCGCAATATGCGACGTCGAAAATTTCCAGTTTTACGTTGTTGCTAAACCCTCCTTATCGCTTACGATAACAGTTACATTTTATTTCCGAAAATGTCTTAGAAAAAATATTATCTTTGAACATGTACCCTGCTTGCACATTCAATATATATTTCTACTTTTGTATTTTAAAAATATTTTCTAAGTACAAACGATCTGTCGGCTCCAAACTTGCCCCGTATTACTTGTTGTCTAACGTCCGTCTTACCGAAATGTGTCGTTCAACATTTTGACGTCCATTGATATCGTACGGGGTTTCTTTTTTCCACTTATTGTCATCATACTTGTTCAAATAGTTTTAATGTTGTTTAACTACTTATTCACAAAACGCATTTCTCATCGATTTTGTTAATTTTATTTACTTCCAAAGCCGCTTAGGAGTTATTTCATGGTCTTTACAAAATTGTATCAGTTACTGCTGCGCCGCCTTAAACGCTGACAACGTCATTTTATTACCAGTTAACTTTTCAACTTGTCATAAAACGCGCTATAAAATATTTAAAAGTTTTGTTATAGCCAAAACATTTTCTGAGTAAATAATAGAATTATTATCAAATATCAGTGTATGTTATATTTGAATTTTTTTCATTCGAAAAGTACTCTTCCTCCCAATTTTCAATTCATTATGTAGATTTTAACTTTTTGTTTTTTACATTGCGCCGCATGTCGAATTTCTGATCTAACGTGCTTTCATTTCACTAATTTAATCTCAAACAATGTTCTATTTTAAAACATTATTTGAATGCAAATTTCTTGAACCCTTTGTGGCACAAATTTCATCTTCCTTTGTCTTCGATTAACTGAATAACGCCACTTGTCTACGCTATTTTGGGACAACCCTCGTACTACGTTAAACAATGAAATTCTTTCTTTCGTGATTTATACAGGCTATGAAAGGTGGCGACATTGCAGAAAAAATACATAACCAGCGTTAGTTATTGTTTATATTTACATCTGTCTGAGAACAAAATTGAATTTATTGGACTGTATAGTAAAAGAATTAATATCCATAAATATATAGAAAACTGCTTTATTATAGTTCATACTCCAAAAACGAATCAAAGAGAATCCGTTTGTTAAGTTGGAACATAGATGGTTTAGACTGCCCAACAGCAGAGAAAAGGACATACACAATCTGCGAAATCATTAAAACGTAAGATTCTTATAATTTTTCCCTTTTTTAGCTCACCTGAGCTGAAAGCTCAAGTGAGCTATTCTGATCACATTTTGTCCGTCGTCCGTCTGTCCGTCCGTCTGTAAACTTTTACACTTTTAACCTTTTCTCTAAAACCGCTTGGCCAATTTCGACCAAATTTGGCAAAAAGCATCCTTATAGGAAGGCAAATATAAATTGCAGAAATAAAAGACCATGCAATCTTAAAGCTGCTTGGTCCGATTTTTTTGTAATTACAGTATCAAAATTTTTTCCATACAAATCATTTACCTTAGAAAGTTATGGACTTTCTCCTATTTACACCAGCAGAATCAGTCTCCTTTCAAAGTTAGAAATATTCAAAGTAAATAAAAATAATTTCTCTTTGGGCAAACGAAAAAACAAACCAAAATGCATCTCGGGAATGTTTAGAAAAGGAAACCGCTTGGTTTCGTCCCCCGAATGATTGGAGTTATTAAACCCGCATGCTATGCATCGATTGTAAAGAAAGCAGACTTTGGAAATATTAGCAAACAAAACGTACACATGTTTATTTGTAATTTGTCTGATCATTTCGACCTTTATTTAAAGCGATGTCAAAGTCGTAATACAACCATACCCGTCTCGTCGTCAGGGTTGAAATTTAACATGAGGCGAAATAACGCGGTACCTTTTAATGTCGTTTGTTTTGTTAGCAAA
Organism: Magallana gigas; assembly: GCF_963853765.1. NCBI lineage: Eukaryota > Metazoa > Mollusca > Bivalvia > Ostreida > Ostreidae > Magallana > Magallana gigas. The sequence continues at coordinate 16,899,099 of NC_088857.1, forward strand.
TTTTGTACGTATTTTTCTTCATTGAAATTTGGCATAATTGATGGGTATAACTACTGCAATGTCTATTATTATACATATACTGAGCATAGCCATCGTTTAAAAGCGTGCATAAAATTTGATATAAAATCGGACCAAGCAGCTTTAATTCAAAGCAGGAAATCTCGAAACTGTAAAAAAAAAATGGGGGTGCATTTTTAACTTCTCACTTCTCAAGAACTACTGAGTCAAATTCAAAGTAATTTAGCGTAAATAATCCTTATGGAAAGGAAAATATAAACAGCAAAAATTATGGGCTAATTCTGTTTCAAATCTGAGTTATATAAGGAATACATGTAAGTAATCATTCTTTGAGTATTATGAGGTGATAATTTTGGTCGGGGCCTGATCAAATCCAATAAAACCCGAAGAGCCTTATGATAGATTTGATCACGCCCCGACCGAAATAGGTTAAATATTTCAATATTATACAAATATTGACTGGGGTTGAGGGCAACATTGATTATATTAGCCCCCGAGGGACGAAATATTGCCCGACGCGAAGCGGAGGGCAATATTTTCGTCCCAAGGGGGCTAATATAATCAATGTTGCCCGAAAACACAGTCAGTATTTGTTTTGTTATATGAAGAAACAAATCAAAATTTAAGAAAGTAATTGAAAACAGATCGCCGTAATTTTCTCAGCTTAACAAAGAATTCACAAATTCAATTTTGTGCAAAGTTCATTTTCAAAATATCCTCCGCATCAAACGGTGACTAGTGATATTCCACCGACTGTAAGAATTAACATACAGATGTTCTACCTGATTTTCCTTCTCAAAAATTCGCAAATCCTTATATCCGTTATGATAGCAAACCGTTGCATTGCGCGTCCGTTGTTTACTTGCCTTGACTGACTCTCTATTATGACGTCACCTTGTTTTGGAGTCGCGAAAGGTTATTTACGTCATCGTTTACAAATCAACAAATCAGAGGCGATTATTTGAAACAGAGGGAATGTTCATTAGATATTATTCCTAGCCGGTCAATATCAAAAAAATATTGACCGGTCAATATTTTTCGGACGAGCTAATATTACAAATAATGACTATTCGTCTATATAGAGTTATATAGTGAGAATATTCTACTGAATATAACAAAAATAAATATATATTTAAATATAAATAAGCAAACCCCGCTGGCGCCCCAATTTGAAGTTATGGGTTATATAGTACAAAATCGATACATAGTGTTATCACAGGCAAAGACACTGGATAATGTAAATATTACGAAAATAATAATAAAAGAAAGGCGTGTTTCAATCAGTTTATAGCTTCGGGTTCGGTATCCCATACTAGTCTTGCTAAAATGGGTAGGCAAACCCGGGCCGGGACAAAATACATGTAAAAGCCGGGGCAGATCGAGATTTTTCAATTTACGTCGATGATAATTAACAAATGTCATTGATATTTTCAGGATATGTTACAGACCGGTGTATTTATATTCGATGTAAATTTTGATAGACAAATTGTGGACCTATTTAAGAAGAAACGTAATAATTCATGTTTAATTTCATACTTCTAAAACGAGGCAGCCATGACGTATGATAAACGGGTGGGCCTTAGTAAAATAGAGTGATATGCCTTTGAATACATTGATTTTTATTGCTCTTTAACATGTCACGTGACAACATTTTCCCTTCAAGTGTATTCATCAATCAAGTGTTAGTAAGGTTATAAAAGTCACACGAGTTTACGCCAGGCAAACAACAGTCGTTTATTTATAATGGGGAAGACAAATTAAATATTTGAATATTTTTGATTTGAGGAATTGAGCGCATTGAGGTACACTTTTCTTCTTCACATCTGTAGGAATTTTTTTTATAAAATACAAGGGAATTCAATTTCATTGAATTGAATATAGGGAATTGGAATTTAAGTTAACAGTGTACCCCTACCAAATGTTTAGTTTTATATCTTGCATAGGATTTTCTTATTCTCGGTAAAAATAGTATACCATAAAGGTACAATGTCAAAGACTACGTGTATGCAAAAAAAAATAATAATAAATGTAAAATTCGAATAATTTACAATTATTTTTTGTTATTCTACCGAGGGGCCATATGGCACAACATATTTTGAACGCCCATTTAAAGTCATTGTTGCTCAGGTGAGCGATGTGGCCCCAATTTTTTAGCTCACCTGAACCGAAGGTTCAAGTGAGCTTTTCTGATCACCCGTTGTCCGTCGTCCGTCCGTCCGTCCGTCCGTCCGTCCGTCTGTCTGTCTGTCCGTCCGTCTGTAAACTTTTCACATTTTCAACTTCTTCTCAAAAACCACTGGGCCAAATTTAACCAAATTTGGTACAAAGCATCCTTATGGAAAGGGGGTTATAAATTGTAAAAATAAAGGGCACAGCCCTTTTCAAAAGGGAGATAATTGCGAAACAGTAAGTATAGGGTGCATGTCTTTAAAAATCTTCTTCTCAAGAACCACTGCACCAGAAATGCCAATATTTACACAAAAGCTTGTATATATAGTGAAGATTCTAAATTGTAAAAATCGTGACCCTCGGACCAAAACTGGGGCCCCAGGCGGGGTTCAAAGTTTAACATAGAAATACATAGGAAAATGTTTTAAAAATCTTCTTCTCAAGAACCACTGCACCAGAAATGCCAATATTTACACAAAAACTTGTATATATAGTGAAGATTCTAAATTGTAAAAATCGTGACCCTCGGACCAAAACTGGGGCCCCAGGCGGGGTTCAAAGTTTAACATAGAAATACATAGGAAAATGTTTAAAAAATCTTCTTCTTAAGAACCACTGCACCAGAAATGCCAATATTTACACATAAGCTTGTATACATCGTGAAGATTCTAAATTGTAAAAATCGTGACCCTCGGACCAAAACTGGGGCCCCAGGCGGGGTTCAAATTTAACATAGATATACCTTAGGAAAATGTTTTAAAAATCTTCTTCTCAAGAACCACTGCACCAGAAATGCCAATATTTACACAAAAGCTTGTATATATAGTGAAGATTCTAAATTGTAACAATCGTGACCCTCGGACCAAAACTGGGGCCCCAGGCGGGGTTCAAAGTTTAACATAGATATACCTTAGGAAAATGTTTAAAAAATCTTCTTCTCAAGAACCACTGCACCAGAAATGCCAATATTTACACAAAAGCTTGTATGTATAATGAAGATTCTAAATTGTAGAAATCGTGACCCTCAAATCAAAACTGCAGCCCCAGGCGGGGTTCAAAGTTTAACATAGAACTACATATGAAAAATGTTTAAAAATTTTCTTCTCAAAAACCACTTCACCAAAAATGCCAATACATACACAAACGGTTGTATATATAGTGAAGATTGTAAAAATCGTGACCCCTGAATAAAAAGTGGGGCCCCAGTAGGGGTTTAGATTTTAACATATATAGGAAAATGTTTTAAAATCTTCTTCTCAAGAACTATAGTGCAACTGTTTGGGATATTACTATGCATACATGTACATCCTTAAATAATGTAGATTCAAAAAATTGTAACTCCCGGACAATTGATGGGCACCAAGAGGGGTTCAAAATTTAAACATTTTAAAAAACATAAAGGAAAAGTTTAAAAATTTTCTTCTCAAGAACTACAATGTTTTAGTTTGTGGAATTTCTATGCCTTCGCTCATGTAGATTCCTAATTGGTAAAATCGCGACCCCCGGACCAATACTGGGGCCCCAAGATGGGGTCAAAGTTTATTATAGAAATATAAAGGTAACGTTAAAATATCTTCTTCTCGAGAACTACAATGCCTCAATTTGTGAGATTACTATCATGCATACAACCTTGGATAATGAAGGTTCGACAGTTTTAAAATAGTGACCCCTGGACTAATACTAGGGACCCAAGATGGGTTTAAAGTTAAATGTAGAAGTACCGGTATATATGGAAAATGTTTAAAAATCTTCTTTTCGAGAACTACAATGCATCAATTTGTCAGATAACTACGTAAGCACCCTCAAATAGTGTAGATTCGAAATTATAAAAGCTGTGACCTCAATCTAATACTGGGGCCCCAAGAGGTGTTCAAAGTTTAGCATAGAAATATAGAGGAAAAATGTTGAAAAATCTTTTTCTAGGGAACTATAATGCTTCAGCTTGTGAGATAACTATGCAAGCATCCTTAAATAACGTAGATTCCAAATAATTAAAACTTTAGCCCTGGACTAATACTGTGGCCCCAAGAGGGGTTCAAAGTTTAACATAGAAAGATATATTGAAAATGTTTTTAAAAAGTTTTTCTCGAGAACTATAATGCTACAGTTTGTGAGATTATTATGCAAGGATCCTCAAATTGTGTAAACTCTAATGTAGTGGAACCAAGAGTTATCTTTCTTGATGTTCTGTACAGTCTGAGAGTTATTTCTCTTGAAGTGGAACTCTGCTACGTTCAGTTTTTCAGGTTGTGTACGTGCGGTCCTACCGCAGTGCTACACATTTTCATTCCTATGTTACTGTTTATGTTGTTCAAGCCAACCATAAACCTCGGACCATAACTGGGTCCCCAGAAAGGGGTTCAATGTTTAAAATAGAAAAAGCATATGCTACGAAATGTAATGTTACAAGGAACTGCTGTTCAGGTGAGCGATGTGGCCCATGGGCCTCTTGTTAAAATAGCAGTTGAATGTTATCTCTGTTTGGAAATCCCATGTTTGAAAATGAAAAATTTTCATATTACCGTATATTCATTTTTTTCGCGTGTCGCATTACTTTCGAAAATGGTGAATGTTACTTTTTAGCTCACCGAGACGAAGTCAGGGGGAGCTTATGCTATACCCTCGGCGTCGGCGTCGGCGTCGGCGTCTGGACCTGGTTAAAGTTTTTGTTGCAGGTCCTGTATCTAAGCTATTACTTGTCCTATCTTCACCAAACTTGCATGGATGATGCATCTGGACCTACTTATGGATTTGAAAGACTTGGATGCTGAATCTGGGTCCTAAATTTCAGATGCTGGAGGAGGTTAAGGTTGTTGGACCAGGTTAAAGTTTTTGTTGCAGGTGCCCTTTGATAGCAATATCTAAGTTACTGCAGGTCCGTACTTCACCAAACTTGCATGGATGGTGTGTCTTATGATACTGATGCACCAGACAGGCTTGAGTGCTGAATCTAAGCTTTAGGTTTCGGATGCTGAAGGAGGTTAAGGTTTTTGGAGCAGGTTAAAGTTTTTGTTGCAGGTGCCCTTTGATAGCAATATCTAAGTTACTGTAGGTCCGTACTTCACCAAACTTGCATTGATGGTGTGTCTTATGATACTGATGCACCAGGCAGGCTTGGGTGCTGAATCTGAGCCATAGGTTACAGATGCTGAAGGAGGTTAAGGTTTTTAGAGCGGGTTAAAGTTTTTGTTGCAGGTGCCCTCTGATGATTATGTCTTAGTTACTACTTGTCCTAACTTCACCAGACTTCCATGGATGGTGCGTCTTATGATACTGATGCACCAGACAGGCTTGAATGCTGAATCTGAGCCATAGGTTTCGGATGCTGGAGGAGGTTAAGGTTTTCTGAGCTGGTTAAAGTTTTTGAAACAGGTGCCCTCTGATGATTATATCTTAGTTATCACTTGTCCTAACTTCACCAGACTTCCATGGATGGTGTGCCTTATGATACTGATGCACCTGACAGGCTTGAATGCTGAGTCTGAGCCATAGGTTTCAGATGCTGGATATGTTTAAGTTTTTTGGAACAGGTCACATGTTTTATAGATAATAGTACTATTTCAAACTTGCATAGTTGATTAAACTGTAATATGAATAAATCACAGAGGAAGTTTCAGATGCAGAGCCTGATCTCCATTATCAGGGATGCTAAAAAATACATCTTAGTTATTACTGGTCCTAACTTTACTAAACTTGCATGGATGGTGGGTCTTATGATACTGATGCACCTGACAGGCATGAATGCTGAATTTGACCCATAGGTTTCGGATGCTGGAGGGAGGTTAAGGTTTTAAGAGCTGGTGTTTTTGGAGCAGGTGCTCTCTTATGATTATATCTTAGTTATTACTGGTCGTAACTTCACCAAACTTGCATGGATGATGCATCTTATGATACTGATGCACCTGGCAGGCTTGAATGCTGAATCTGAGGCGTAGGTTTCGGATGCTGGATGAGATTTGTTTTTTTGGAACAGGTCACATATTTTATAGATAATAGCTTGCTTAGTTGATTTAACTATATAATAAATGAAACGCAGAGGTAGCTTCAGATGCAGATCTCCATTATCAAGGATGCTTAAAAAATTCTCCTATCTCAAACCTGCTTGATAGATGTGTTTGTTGCAAAATGATATAATATGATTTCTATGATATAGTATTGTATGATATGATACACTATTGTTTTATATGATACAATATTATATCATATATCATTGTAAAAAGTTATATGATACGATACGATATTGTATTAATTTTTTTGTACATTATGATATGATATTGTATCATGATATTGTTATGTATAGAATTGTTTATTATGATACAATATTGTATAATATGATATTGTAAAATATACTATTTTATCACATGCTATTTCATATGATATTGCAACATACAATATTGTATCATATGATATTATATAATATATATTGTATCATATGATACGATATTGTATAATATAATATGTTGGTTTATATAATATATTATTATATCATATGAAAATGTATTATATGATATTGTATAATGTTATATTGCATCATTTAATACAATATAGTATAATATGATATTGTATGATATAATATAGTACTATAGCACATGATATTGTATCAATTGATATAATACAATGTTGTATCTAATTTTCTTGTATCATATGATACAATATCCTATCATGTCTCAAATATACAATATCATACAATACAATATCATATTATAATATTATACAATATGATACTATATGTTTCAATATTGTGATGTATTGTGTGATATAATATTGTATCATATATTATTATATTGTATCATATAATATCAATGTCATAATTTATTATGATATTGTATTATGTGAGCAAATACAATAATGTATAACAAGAAACAATGTCATATTATATGTTACAATATCATATTTCATCATTATTTATTACAGTATTTTATTGTTATATATGATATATATTGTAGGTATCATAGGATGTAATATCATATTTTATATTATTGTATTGATAGACATTGTATCATATAATACCCTTTGAAATGAACATATGATTATTATACAATTTTTTAACATATGATATTGTTATACGATATTGTGTCAAAACAGTATCCATGTATATCCAAGATCATTATTAACTATGATTTTCAAATAATATGATAAAGGTGGTCTCATAAAGGTGATTCCTCAGAAAGGTGATGCCTCGTCTCGGTGAGCTTTGTAATCTGTGATTACCTATGTTTAAAATTTGCGTCATTCGTAATTTGTAATTATTTAAGGAATAAGGAATCATTCTTTGAGGTCAGTGATTGATTTGATCACGCACCGACCGAAATTATCACCTTATAATATTCAAAGAATGATTCCAAATTACTCATATTTATATACTTTTCAGCAGTTGTACGATTAAAATTAGAATATTGTATGCAAACCCCGCTTGCGCAATAATTGAACAATACGTCAATTGAATTTATTCGGCTGTATAGTACGATATCGATTAGTAGTGTTATCACAGACAAAGACACTGGAATATGTAAATATGAAAGTTTCTAATTTAAAAACAAACAATGCCGGATTGATTTCTGCGTATTGTATTTTTTGCAACGTGAAACTTCAAAGTGATCGCGAAAAAAGCAAAGGTTGGATGCTCGCGAAAATTATCGGATACACTGTAATTTTTTACATGCAAGAATTCAGATATGTTTTTACAAGAAAGTTACATCTCCTTGAAACTTACAAAGGAAATCAACTGTGTTTGTTTACAGGGTAAATCCCCATGTGGTTCTACTTCAGGAGGTAGTTTTGGAAACTTTTGCGATCCTCTGTAAGAAATGTCCTGAATACCGTATCATTCCTGGCGACATAACAGGCTATTTTGTCGCCATTATGTTGAAAATTGAAGATCTAGAGTTCATAGGCAAATCGATATTTCCATATCCATTCAGTGTCTTTGGAAGAAACTTATTAACAGTGCAGGTATGAACTTCGAAATGTAGAAATTTGATGTAAATGAAATCTTTAGATATTTATTTAATATCACGTATATTTTTGTACAGGTAATGCTGTTTAAAACAAGAGAAAGTTGGTTTGTTTTGTATTTAGTTCACTTGAGCTGAAAGCTCAAGTGAGATTTTCTGATCACTTTTTGTCCGGAGTCCGTTTGTCTGTCCGTTTGTTAACTTTTTACATTGTCGACTTATTCTCCAAAACCAATGGGCCAATTTCATCCAAACTTATTACAAAGCATCCTTAGGTAAATTTTTCAAAATGAAAGGCTACGCCTTCTTTAAAAGGGAGATAATTAAGAATTTAAAAAAAATTGATATCTTTAAAAAAATATCCTTCTCAAACCATGATCCGCAGGAGTAGGATGGGCCCAAAATGGAGGAGTCGATTTTTATATAGAAATATAGAGAACAATCTTTAAAAATCTTCTTCTCAAAAACTAATTGAACAGAAAAGCTGTAACTTAAGTGGATCGATCGATCACCCTCAGAGAGTGTAGATTCTACTTTGTTCAAACCATGATCCCAAGGGGTAGGTTGGGGCCACCATGGGGGTCGGATTTTTACAAAGGAATGTAAAGAGAAAGATCTTCTTTTCGAAAACTAATTATGCATGCAGAAAAGCTGTTACTTGAGTGGAAGCAACCTCGGGTAGTGTAATATACATTTCTTTAGAAAACAATATTTAAAAATCAAATAAAAAAGGATGAGACTATAATGGTGGAGGGCGAATTTTTTCATAAGAAATAAATTTGATCATTCTCAAAAATATATAGTATTATATTATTACTAATACGCAAGCATGTTGACATTTGTTGATTATCAGTGGTTAAGACTGTGGCCCTGGATAATTCTTAGGCCACACTAGGGGTTCAAAGTTTCTATAGGTTTATATTTGCATGAACAGTTGTTTAAGATCTTTTTGAGAATAGCAATGCTCAACATGTGATAAAAATATGAAATCATCTAGTTACAAAAGGGGCTCAACATAAGAACATTTGTAGAAATCCGTAGAAAATTTTGAAAATCTTTTAAAACAGGATCTATTTTACTCACTCATTGTCCCGATATTTTGGATATGACCTCAAATAGTTGATTTTATTATGTCTAGTGTTGCTTAGGTGAGCAGAGTGGCCCATGGACCTCTTGTTTTGTTTTATTTTTTAGAAATAAAATATACATGTATATTTTTTTGCCAACAATACGTTTCTACAAAATACAATCTGTTTTTGTTCTTATTAATATCCAGTGTCGCTTGAAGGGTGTACCTTTCATCTTTATGACGTCACACTTAGAAAGTATGGCGGCTCTCAGCGAGTTGAGGAGAATACAGCTAGGAAGCTGTTTTCGTCGGATGAAGAGGGAATCTGCAAATTATACAGTCATATTTGGCGGCGATATGAACCTTAGAGATTGGGAGGTACTAAAATGAAGACCTATAGTACGTTGCCTCTCTCCTTCCAAAGTTTTTTTTTAGCTAAATGAATAAACCAGCCAATTTCAATTTATGCTCTAGCAAGTCTCTTTCCCTTTGACTACCGTTTGTATTAACACTAGCCCAGTAAATTCAAAAACAATATGACACTCGTACAAGGTTGATATAGTTCGTGCATAAGTTTGATAAAAGAAATGAAATACATGTACATGCACTGATAACGGTACATAAGTAGTACTACACCTGATAGATAAAGTTGATTTCTGTTTGCCAATAATTTATAAACTGACACTGAAATAAATGACAGACCTACATCACAGGGACATCGTATGCGCTCTACTCTCTATGACTACACACACACACACACACACACACAAAACCCACACACATATCCTAGCACGCGCTTGTCGCTTGGATTGTTGTAGGCATAAAATCTTTGTAATTATAACAGTTATGAACAATTCTGTTTCAAACGTTAATATAAGTTATAAACAGCAATGTTAAAAAGTTCACCGAAATATGAAGTTGGTTGGTACGTGATCAAATCCAGAGAGGCCCTTTGGGCTTCACAGGATTTGATCACGTGACCAACCAACTTCATATTCGGGTGAACTGTTTGAATTGCTGTTTGTTTCTTTAAAATAATTCATATAAAGCCATAAAGTACGGGAAAATATTTAACTAATCAATTATGACGTCATAATGGTTTTAGCACAATAAAACACACCCTGAAATCATTAAAGAACTATATATGATAAGAGTTAAATTTGGCCCCCATAATTCGCCATTTTTTAAGTGTTTCGGGTACAATAAAATGTTAACTAATTTTTTAGAAGAGTTGATATAAAATATATTTTTCATCTATTTATTTGCACTCACTGGCAGTATATGACGTCAGAAGTGACGCCATTTCTATAATTCAATCAAAATCAGCCAAAAATTGACATTTTTCTTATCTATTAACGAATGGGAAATATAGAGCGCATGCTTGAACAAGGAAATTTTTTTGTCACTTATTAGTCTTGGCTAGATACATCTCTGATTAAAATATTTTATTTGTTCAAGAATGCACTCTATGTTTTCGGAAGGAAAAACTGCTTGAAAACAAGCTGTTTTACGCTAAAAATGCAAAAATGGCGGGAAAAGGTTGTCTTTACAATGTCATATTTCTAAATTGTAGGCACTTGAACCAAAATGAACATTATATATAAACATCAGATGTTTATCTGTACAAAGAAAACAAAGAATTAAAGTGAAATGATGATGTTCATTTTAGGGGGCCATTTTAGGCCCTTATAATATATAGTCCTTTACAATAAACACTTTTGCCCAAAAAAAGTTGCAGCACATATGGCTTTAAGCTGTGGTGCATGTCTCATAAAGCTGTGAAGGTAACGAGCATGGCAGAAAAAAAATACATATCCTGCGTCATGTTTTAGTCTCCAGACGGCTTTTTAATGAGAGTTTGAGATTTGTTAAGATTCATCACTGAACAGATGATAAAGAAAGTAACTGTACACGACTTATTAATTATTGATATTCACACGTATTCAATGTCGTGTGTATCTACCATTATCCATTCTGAATATGCACTATGCCGCAACTTTACTTGAGATATTTCCTTTTCTGTCAGCTCTCTGAAATGGGTGGCATACCGGAAGGGATCTCTGACGTTTGGGAGATGACGGGGTCAAGGTTGAACTGCGAGTTTACGTGGGATTTGCTCCTCAACACAAACAAGAAGTTCGATTCCGACCACAAGCCTCGCCTTCGGTTTGACCGGATCTACCTGAGGGATTCCGATCCCAAATCCGTTAGCCCAATGTATTTTGAATTGGTTGGCTTAGAAAAACTGAGAGTATACGAAGTGTTTCCAAGCGACCATTTTGGACTTTTGACACACTTCGATATCAGATGTTAAAGAAAATGTATAATGTTGTATGAATTGACAGTTATCACATTCCGTTTATATTTATTAAAAAGTATATAAAATATTTCTAGTCCATGCTTTGTGTTATAATAAAAATCTTTGGATCGAGTGAGGAAGCTTGTTTTCTCTAAGGTGGTATCGGACACCTGTCGATCATGCTGTTGATATAAAAGTACATTATAACCAAAATACACCGTTTTAGAATTTTAAGATCTACAATATTTAACTAAAAATGTTTTTAAAAAATGTTTGGAAAGCATGGTGGCATATTTCTGCTCCCATCCCACATGCAAGATAAATTATGTCAACATGCAACTGCATCAGATAATTTTATGTCTACATGCAAGGTAAATATGTCTACATGCATGTTACAAATCTTTTAAGAGAACCTGACTTTTATATGGGTAAAATAATTTACTTACGCCCGTAGCTGACATCATAGATGCAAGATGCAACGTTTCAAAAATAAATTGCTTTCTCTAGTGATTCATGCGGTATATGAAGGTAGCGACATTGCAGAAAAAATACTCTTTTTTAAATTTTTTTCTGCAACGATCGCTACCATCATAACCCGCATGAATCATCAAAGAAAGCATTTTATTGTTTATATCAACATCTTATTTTAAACTAATTAATAAATTGGTATTGGAAAGTAAGTAAAATTCACTAAATTACTGTTAATATACACAAGTACTTTAACTTAAAGAAACGGCCAAATCATGATTATGTTCTCGTATCATTTTGACACAATAAAACATGGGGGTCAGTGATGTCAAATTTTAAATAGATATATGGCTTCAAAGATAAAATTCTTGCAAAATTTAGCTTTAAAAAATTCGGACATTTTCTATATATTTGCATGATTTTATGCTAAACGTCTATCACTCTCTCAAAATTTAGTTTTGTACAAGTCACACAGGACCTATAGAACATGTCACAAACCTATCAAATGTTAAAAATGTGAATAATGAATCAAGTATAATAAAAAGAAAAGTATATTGAAAATTCATAAAATTGCTTGTTTCTGTCAGTTTCGACTAAAAAACCTTCCGCACAAGAAAATAGTTTCCCCCAAAACTTGTCTGTTTCTTGAATTCAAATGGATTTTCTTTATGAATGTTGTGTAATTATGAAATTATGATCTTTCTGTGAGGTTTAAATTAATAATATCATTCCTTTAAAATATAAAAAAACATCTGCGCAATGAAATTAAAACGTGAGGAATGAGATACCTTAACGTTCTGTTCAGAAATACATTTAGCAATGAATTGCTTGTACCTTTAGGTAGCTAAACACAGGGCGAATTTATTGATCAAAAACTAGTTTAGGTTTTAGTTCGGTTTTGCAAACTTTTCATTTATTTGCAAAACTGGTTTTGAACTAGTTCTAAACTAAAACTAGTTTTTGTATTTTTTGGCTTTAAACTGAAACAAGTTTCCAGGAAACCTAAAACCACCTTCGAGTGCGGTTTTGGGGGTTTCAAATCCTTTCAAGATGGCGGAGAGGTGTTCGAAAGAGAGTAGTTGATACTCAAGTGTGGCATATGTGTCAAAAAATGAACTCAGCATATGGGTATCGTTCTAACGTTAAACATATATGTCTTAAAGGATCTATGATAATGTAATACAAATAGTACTGACCAAAATAATAATGTGGAAGAAAGCGATTCCATGAATACAAACACTGAGAATTACCCTTTGCAATTTACAACAGGCAAAGGAAAAACTTTCAAAGTGGTTGATGAAAAAAAAATTCATTGAAATATCTGCTCATAACATTTTTTAGTACACATTGTTATGCATGTAATAAGTTCGCCTATCTATTTCGTTGCTGGCCATTCCACTAGATTTGTCTGGTTTTTGAGCTAAGACCACGTAATTAGTGGATATTTCACTTGAAACCAGTGTCATTTTTAACTTGTTTCAAACGCCTTGAGTGAATCAGATGATCTTTATTGATATACGTGTAGAAAAATGAATATTAATATAGTTTTTCATAGCGGCATTCACTATCCAAAATATTGATATGGTGTTAAAAGCAAATTTTGCAATGGGTTTGCAGAATAACCTAATATGTGGGTATTGCCAGGAAAAAAAAAATGTCTGCACTGTTTAATAAAGACTTTCATGCAAATGCACATGAGTTCAAAAATTATCTTCTTTAAATTTCAAGAACAAATCCAGTAGGTACGCGAGTGCAATGATAGCCATTTTTCTAAACTAACTTTCCATTTAGTGCTAAACCGTCAAACCACCCAACTGGTTTCAAACAGATATGAAACTATTATCAAACCAAAACCTAAACTTGAACTAGTTTTTTATCAATAAATTCGTCCACAGTTTTGTATAAAATCCAGTTTTTTTTCTCTGGGGAAAAGCATGATGGGTGGGGATTTTCCTGCTATTTTCCTGCGGTATACATGAAAATCAAATTTTTAAACTCTCAGTTGCATAATATAGTGAATTATCTTTCGAATACATGAAAAAAGTATGTAGAAAAATTTTAAAAATTAATTTTGTGAGACTCTAAAATAAAGGGCGGTAACTCCAAAAACATCCCGATTTTACACATGCAGAATTTCATGATTTTTTTAAGCGGGTAACATAGCTCTTTAAAAAGCTGGCGAATGTACCCTGAAAATACTATGAAATGATGCCTAAGGACTTGTTCTTGAAAATGTACAGAAATAAAAATGGCTGATTTGGTTGCATTCTGCTTTTATGGGGAGCCTAAAATGCATGGGTGTACTGCATTTAGAGGCATCCTTTTGTCTATTTCCCGCATGTTTTGAGTGCCAAATAAATTCTAGCATTAAGTTACATGTGCATTATTTTTAAATATTTAAAAAATTCACGATTTTATCTTTCTATTGATATATAGATATATATGTAACATATTTTAGCAATTTATTTTTATAGGGGTCAGTTTTGCTTGCCCCTCATCTGAGAACGTCCTTATAACGTTACATATAAAACTGTGTTTTGCACCCTTACTCTCGTTAAAATTTGAAAATAAAATAGAAGAAAGATTTTGAGAGAGAGAGAGAGAGAGAGAGAAAGAGAGAGAGAGTGCCACTGTGGTGGTGGTGGTTTGGGGGGGGGGGGGGGTAAACATCGGTATCTTTTTTAACAGCAGTCGATTTGCTTGAATATTATATAACTGACAGTCAAAATAAAATGAAGAAATATTAAGCCATCATTACCTGAATATATTATCTATAATTATGTAATTATTTTGTCATTATATCTGTTATATATAGAAAACAACTTTGTTATAGTTCATACTCCAAAAACGAATCAATGAGAATCCGTGTGTTAAGCTGGAACATAGATGGTTTAGACAGCCCAACAGCAGAGAAAAGGACATTAAATATCTGTGAAACCAATTTAAAAATAATAGCAATATACAAATGTAGTTATAGCAAAGTGGTATTCGAGATTCAATTCAATTTTCAATTCAGTTTTGTACATGAGGTCAATCATTATATACAGTTGTAAAGTCAGAGGCATATTTCATAAATGAATAGATAAGTAGTAGATAAATAGTAAATAAGCTTTAAAAATACAATATATACAATGAAAATAGGAAAAAAGTATAATAATGGAGGATAGATATTTCAAACGTTTTGACTTTGTGTTAAAGTAAATTAAAAAAAGTATAGAAAAAAAAATATCGTATATATACAGTACCTGCATGAGACGCTCTACTTTCCCACTTGAACAATGAGCGCACTCAGAGCGTACGGTGAGCGCACTCTGAGCGAACGGTGAGCGCACGCTGAACGGAATTTGGTGAACGCTATATAATGAACGGTGAACGCAGAGCGCAAACGGAGCGCAAAGTGAACGGTGAACGCTGTGAACGCAAAATGAACGATTTATTCAGAGTGCCTCGGGGTTAACATTGTCCGGCTTACATTGTTTATTATACAACGCATGCGCGGATCTAGAGGGGGGGTCGGGGGGGTCCCGACCCCCCCTGGAAAATGAAAATTTATTAAATTTACATAGTAAAATTATCGCGAAAATATGCCTCGGACCCCCCCCCCCCCCTGGCAAACACAATTATCCTTCGGACCCCCCCTGGAAAAATTTTCTGGATCCGCGCATGCAACGTGTTTGTTTTTGTTGGAAAAACCATGTTGTATTGGAAGCACGCAATTATCTTAAGGGTCATTAGTCATATATCATATCATGATATATAGATACATTGTATATGTAATGTTTTCAATTTTCAAAATATCAAAAAATAGCCCTACAATCGTTTCGTCCATGATTATCATATAATGTACAAAATACAAAAATGATTTAACGTTAGGTTTTCGCTCTCAGCTGGATTTATTTATTTATTTATTTAATTATTTATTTATTTATCAGTGCATGATAGAGATCTCCCCAAGTTGGCGACTTGCAGACAATCTATGCCTGTAAGAGTTGTCTTTCTCGTGTCTCAAAAATGTAGGCTATTTTGATACGCTCCCTGAAATTCCCCTATATTCGCACATGTGCACTCGGTACACAAACATCCAACATGGCGTTTTCTTGAAGACGTTCGAAATAGGCGAATGGATTTAGAGAGATTTTTCAATTGAAATGGAGGTTAAATGGGCTATTGTCTTTGACAACAAATGACAAGGATAAGAAGTGTGAACACCTGCCTACATGTTCCATGCAGGCCAAAAAACGTTACCTTTTTGTCGTAATTCTCGCCGTTCTGTTGTTCATTGTGTATTTTGGATCTAAAAGTGATCGCAAACATGGCGAAGTTACCCTGTCTCTTGAGAAGAGAGAATTCCCGACATATATGGAGTCAGAGGCCGTGGACCTTTCCTCTCCAAGGCGAAGGAGGGAATCCGTTACCTCGGATTTCAAAAGTGGAAAGTGTCGAATGGACACCTGTTTTGATTTTTCCCGGTGTGTTAGAGGTTTCAAAGTGTATGTGTACCCAGTTTTGGAGAGGGTATCGGAAAGTTATAGCAAAATCATTAGTACTATCCAGGAGTCTAAATATTACACAACAAACCCAGACGAAGCTTGCATCTTCATCCTTTCTATAGATACTCTGGACAGAGACATAAATAGTGTGAACTCTGCGAAAAATATCATGCCAAAGATTGCCCATTTGGGTGCTCTTTGGAACAATGGTAGAAATCATATTGTATTTAATTTATTTTCAGGGACTTGGCCTGATTACTCTGAGGTGCTTGACTTTGACACTGGCGAGGCTATTATGGCCAGAGCTAGTATATCAGAATCCCGATTTAGACCAAACTTCGATATATCCCTTCCTTTAGTTGGTAGTACCCACCCTCCAAAAGGAGGAGAAAGAGGCTATATGTACACATCAATTAACAACATTCCACCCCTTCGGCATTATTTGCTGGGTTTCAAAGGCAAACGTTATTTAACAGGAGTCGGGTCCGAAACTCGGAACTCTTTGTATCATATGCATAATGGGGACGATATTGTACTCTTAACGACTTGCAGGCATGGGAAATTTTGGCAGAAAAAAGCCAAGGAACTGAACGACACCAGATGTGATATAGACAACAGAGAATTTGATAGGTAATATCTTTGTAAAATTTCTTTTATGAAATCAAATGATCCACTGACATGTAAAGCTTCATTTAAGAATAACAGATAACTGGTTTTCTTTTCAACTAAATTTCAATTCACTTTACTTCCTAATTTTCCATGAAATGCTCAGCTAAAATTATTAGAATTCCTTTTGTATTAAATATAATATATGTGAAGCCAATCCTTTTAAATGCCAGTAATTAGCCAAAGTGAAATCTGATCACTTTATACAGCGAATATATATTAAGAACAATGTCTTTTGTTAGTATGTAACATTATATGCTTTACATGTAAGAATATTGACATTGTCTTTGATATATTGCTGTTCATGCGAATCATTAAGAAAATCTCATTGTTATCATCAAAATTATTGGTGTATTGAATAAACCAGGAAAATTATGTACTTGACATGAAGTCAGAACATACACTACACTACAGTAAGCACTAAGCAATACATGCTCTATCAAAATTTTAGAACGCAGGGGCAGCCCCCCCCCCCCCCCCCCCCCCCACTTTCCTCCCCTGCCCCAGAAAACGCAAACTTTTTTGCCTGCATACATGTATTTTGTAGTATATCATCAGTTCCCTCATGGGGCATCTCCTCAAGAAGAAAGGGGGCGGGGATGGGTGAATGACTTTAGATTTAATATTTGGTCAGTTTATCCTGACCTTTGAAGCAGAAGCCAACGTGACACACATTTAAAGTGAGGCAGCGATTGTTGCATGGCCCTCTTGTCAGCAGTTTTAATTTCCAGCAGGGGAGCTGCATGCAAAGCTTTGTAGTCCAAAAGTCAAGTTGACACACTAAAAACTTGGAAGCCCCTTAAATCTTCTTGTAATCCAACCCTAATCCTTACCAGCTGTTTTGTCCTACATGTATTATTGAATATGGGTCGATCTCCTTATTTTTTCATCTCCTCTCGGGTTGACAAAAAATATATAAGATCAAAGATTTTATGCTTGATTTGAGGGTATTGTTTTTATTCAATGGGGGGACATGATCATGCCCACCATTGAGAGAATAAATCTAATGCAATCATCAAGGCATATTGTGAACATGCCAAATGTCATTTTTGGTTTTTGCTCAATCAATATACTGTATGTGTATGTTTCCAGACCATAAACATGACTCATTAAGGGTTTGTTAGAAGTTGTTGATTTAGGGTTTGTGATGAAGTGAGAGAGAGAGCGTCAGCAAGGGAAAGGGAGAGAGAGTTACACTGAACACACAGGTAGCATAGCAAGATTTAAGAAGTTGAAAAAAGAAGGAACACACACCTAAGTATTTAAGGCTGACATTCCATTAATAGATTACTGGATAAACACTTGAACATAAAGGGCATTCTTACCTCACAGATACAGCAGTTTAGCCTAGTTATGTGGGGCCTGAAGGATTATATGCCCTCTTTACATGGCCATGATATCACTTTCTATTGAACAAGATTTGGGGAGCGGGTGGTAGTTTGTGTTGATTGGTATATACTGATCACGACTTCATTAGTACATTTATGCATGTTATAGGTACTTACTCATTTGATTGGTTTGGGTCATTGTATATAGTACACTTTTACATGTATCATATGTATGTATTACAGTATATTAGATTGATATCCAATGTTGCCCTGAGTAAATGTATCACTTCTTTCACTTATTCAGGTTCACACAATTTATTTCATGTACAGATGAGATAATAAAATAAGTCTTTAGCATAAAAGGGTTGGTACATGTATATGTATATTTAATTAATTTTTTTTTGGTTTGGTTCTTTTTTTGGGGGCGGGGTTCAGTGGACTGTTCTGTGCTCATGCATTAGAACTCATGTTCAAAGGTTTAATTCATACATTTATAGAGGATTCGTTTTCATGGTTAATTTTATTGCATGTTACACAAAAAAAGTTAAATTATAGAAAGAGAATAGGTAAGTTAGTGCAAAAGGGTTCTTGAGTCTGACATGTCATAAAAGTGTTCAGATGACCAGATGACATCCTTTTTTAAGGAGTGCTAAACTCGAAGTACTACTCAAGTGGAAATTATGTAACAGATGTTTAAGGATAGAAATCAAGGTGTTCATTGTTAGTACAGTGAGACATGAATGTAAATGTTGTCAGAGTTCAATTTGTGAAGCTTAAAATTGTTAAAAAATATACAATTTTTTTTCAAAATTTTTAGTGTTAAAAAGTTATCTTGATTTAAACAGGTTGCTGTATCATGTTTTATTATGAACAACCTTTAAATACTGGTACATGCAGTATACTTTATATCCTAATTTGAAATTAAACAGGGTTAGTATACCGGGTATTAGATGCATGTTCAATAGGAGAGGATATAAGTTGCAAGAACTTGTTTCTAATCCTCTTGTGTAATTTTGTGTTCAAATAAAGTATATATTATGAAGCTGCTAGCAATTTCATTATACTTGTATATATATATGCAAGATACTTTATATTCTACTATAAACTTTATTATGAAGGAATGATATTAAAGGTCCATGCGATACGATTGGACTAAATCAAGTCGACAGACACAGCACTGTAAGAGAATTATAATTATAACAGTCTAACCACACCTTCCCACGTCTTGTCAAGTCTCTAATGAGGAATTGGCTAACAAGGAAAGCCTAGCTGGCCCACGGAGATAGGTGGCTGCTATTGTGACACTGTTGAAATTTGATGTAATTTCTGTCTACATTGTACATGCACATTGCACAGTTACTCAGGTGAATTATCAAAATGTTGGCCGCAAATTCTGATGAATGAGAGAGGGAGAAAGGTGGGTCGGTCTTGGCAATGATTACAGAGCTCTTATTGACTTAGAGAATTGGTGGGAAATTTGGGTTGTGGTTCGATGTCTCCAACACAAGGATGTGGTCTGGCTAAGTGGAAAAGGAAATTATATGACATGATCATATCTCTTTCAGTGACTATTACCAATAGTTCCTGCCATATTTTTAAAAAAAAATTATTGGAAGGAGGAACCCCTTTTTATCTTTTATGATTATATTAATAACAAATACCCATAAATACTCCTATTTTCCTGTTGATCCTAAGTTCTGAATATATCCTTATTGTGGTTTTCCTGTTTCTTTATTTAATTTTGGAATTCTCACACCTCATTAATGATTAGTACCAGCTAGAACATGTATAATTATGACCTTTCAATGTTAGGACATCATAAGTTCACCTTTACTGAAATGAAAACTGGCTTAGTCTTAATAAAGAACTGGGATAACATAAGGAAATCTCAGTTGTAAAGAAATTATATTTTATCTTCCATTCATCATCTTGCTCATATACTTATATGGATATATATATATATAATGAATCTTAGTTATCAGGGTTATTCACTACAGGGGATCAAAATATCCATGTCATCAGGTATTTCTTATAAGCAAAGTCTTCTGTATTTGTAAATAAATTTCATCATTTCTTAGGAGCGATGGACAGCTGATCAAAATCACTCATAAAATGCTCTACTGCTCAACCACTGAGCTACACAATCTGTTCAATAAATATTTTTAACACACAGAGAGTATTTGATACATTACTAACAGTACATATTATCATTTTCAGCATTTATAAAGATGATGGCCTATATTATTCATGCTTCTACATCTGAAGTGCAATATGCTGAGTTAGCAGTTATATTTTAGTTTTACCATCATCGTGTGAATGCAGACTTGATGATAACGTTTGAGGACATAATGCAGTTAAACATGCTTATAATGAAGTGCCAGGGACGGGCAATTTTGCTTCATTATTAACGTAATTCGTTTTATCTGTCAAGTATACAACATGTAATAAAGTCACTGGAAATGAAAATCACTTCACTGTAAGCATTAATTCATTATAAGCTTGTTTGTTATAACTGTGTTTTACTGTAATATATACATGTATCTGGCAGTGCATGCAGTTTTACCATGAGATTTATCGATAACGCTTATATCAATATGTCTTTTATGCATGCCTTGCATACTGTATAGGAACAGTTAATGATAAATTTAAACATGGTGGAATATCTGGGCATGTGAACTGAATTCCTCTCTCATTTAAAACTTGATGATATATCTTTTAAAGATATGTTTGTCACAAATTTACAACTAATATTGTATACAGGGAAATATTCGTCCCCGTTTTATTTTCGCCTTGGTTGCCAGTGGGCAAATTTAAGACTGGGTAAATTCCAATGTCTCGAATAATCTCTCTTTAAACACAACTATGTTTGCCAGGTATATTCAAGATGAGGCGAAACTTTTGCGAAAGAAGAAGGGAAAAATAACTCCGTAAACTGATGTTTTTAGTAATGTACATGTATGTACAACTGGCAAATGTAGTAGTTCTGAGTACTAGAATTTTAATAAGGAAATGACAGTTTTAATACAAAAACAAGTTATTTATAATCTATGTGAATACTGTAAGTCTTTAAGAAAATTATGTATGCATTATATTTTACCGGAATACTCATGGTACTTTAATTTTCCTTGTGCCATTGACCCTTCATAAACTTACATGACACCCATCCTTCATTCCAAGTTATGTGTCGTTTTGAAAGTGGGTTTTGGTTTGGGGTCAACAATAAATGCTTCTGAAGATTTCTTAGTTCTCTGTTGTTGTTAAAAGGCAACATGTCTTTCTGCATTTTTGCAAATCAAGTTGATGGTCTGTTGAAAGGGTCTTTTGCCTCAATTGTTGAGCTTTGTCTGCGAATCTACACTGACTGGCATTATCCCCAATAGGTTTGTCAGCCATGTCAAAACAAACAGAAATGTTCTACTGTTGCTTTAAAGAAATCTGCCTTTCCCCAATCAGCAAGTCTGTGAGGTGTATGCCAAGAACATCCAAACATTGGAAACCATTAAGATAAAATCTTTATTAATATTTCAATTAAAAATTAGGAAGTTTAAACAGAAACTGGCATCTTTTCATTCCCTCAGATTTAAAGATTTTACATACCAGATTTGTGAACTATATGGAGTGCACAGTTGTGTTACACTCCTCTAATATAGTTAAAAATTTAAAATATGCACATCTGACCTGTAAGTTGAAGCTGTATTTTAATTCCTATGAATCGGAAATAAGAACTGCTTTGACATCTTTGCTGATAATCTTTGCTATAATTATACTTGAATAAATATGATACCTATATGTATTTATTATTTGTATTTGACAGGGTTGTCTCTAAGACCCGCCTGAAATGACATCATTACCCGAATAGGATTGCATTTCAAACACAATCTAGCTATAAGTTAGACCCCCAGACCCCTTTCTACTTTTTTTATTTCTTCCTTCTACTTCAATTTTTAGAGACAACCCTGTATTTGTGTTGTATGATAAAAATACATATTAAAGAGGTTGATAACATTTCTTTATTCAATATATAGGCATTATAAATAGTCGTCAAATTGTACTCTCAACATTTTTTAATTTGTCTTGAGAAGTGCAGAAAAAAGAGGGGGGGGGGTTTCTCTTTTTTATGGAACAAATTAACAAGCCATTTATCTACTTACTGTTTCTTATGCAAGTAAAAGAAAAGAAGATACTGAAATATTATACTTAGTTGTTAGTTTATTTCAATGAGGTAAAGTTATAACAATTTGGTGGAGGGGGGACATGAAATTGTGAGAGAACTGTTACAGGTTAAAACAAACACTGGTCACATGTAACTTACATTACAAATTTAAAATACATGTTCAGTAACTGTATGTGATTGTCCAAATGCCAAAACAAACCAAACTGTTTAATGTGTGTATATTAATGATGCCCATTTTCACACTGTCATCTGTAGGTACGACTACAAAAAGCTGTTGTACAATGCCACCTTCTGTCTGGTGCCGAGGGGTCGACGTCTGGGGTCATTCAGGTAAGGTCAAGGGGTCAGCCCCTGAGTGGACAATAAAATAAATTACTTTCAAATGGCCAATTTTCATTGTATGTGATGTAGCAGACCAGATTAAATGATGCAAATGTAGATAATAAGAGTTCATTGAAATTTTTATGTTCTAGTAGTGATAATCAATACACTGTAATATTCCCATAAAGCAGATGTAAATTAATTAACTGATCCATGGAATAATGATTGAATTGAATAATTGAAGCGGTGGATGAGGCACTGATGTTCTTCTAGCAGGTTGCATGTCATAAGCACATGTAATTTAAACTCAAAAATAGATTTGATAGAAAATCCCAAAGGGCTGGGATTTATTGAGCATAGACTCCTGATAATATGTCTGTATCCATTATTTAAAATTTGATCTGACGGATAATGATTAAAAGATAACGTTTTACTGTTAATGCTAAATATGTTCCATCTCATGCATTTCAAATAAAATTTTAATAAAGATGAATAAATCCCCCAACCCCCATGAAATACTACTGGTATATATCCACTTTAAACACTATATGAACAAAATGTGCTTTGATCACCTACATTCAATTGTATATGTATACTGTTTATACTTATGTGGGCCATTATGTTTCAGGTTTTTGGAGACCCTACAGGCAGGCTGTATCCCTGTGCTTTTAAGTAACGGATGGGAGCTGCCATTTGGTGAGGTGATTGATTGGAAGAAGGCAGCGGTGTGGGCAGATGAAAGGCTCCTGTTTCAGGTACCGCTTCAAATGAAGCATGAAAACAACAACTCTCTCCCCCCAGTCTCCTTTCCCTGATTTTAATTGATGGTTGGTCACTGTCTGTTCAGCCGTGAGAAAAAAAAAAGCAGGGAAGATTGTTGGCATGGGTGCATTCTTGCAGTGGGCAATGCATGTAAATAGAGGGTGGGGCAGTCTGTCTCTTTTTCATTTTCCTTCTCTTGACTGATTTTGTGTACCAGTACTTGAACCATGACTTGCTTTTCATTTTAATGTAACATTTTGTGGTGAAACTGTAATTCGCCTCTTTTTGTTTTCTTTAAGATTGAAATGTTTGAGAACGTAATGGTATAGAGCTTAAAGGGAGTAAAAATTTCTTCCAGTATGTATTGCTTGAAATGCAAATCAGAAATTTGAGACATGCTCATTTAAAGGATAAACAACATGCTCATGATGAAATATAATAAACACGGAGTCTACGTAGATTACGGAGAGCCATGTTTTTGATTTTTTGGAAAACGGCGAAGATTTTTTATTTTAATTAAGGTAAAAAGCAGTCAGCTTTTGCTGATTATATTTCCAGAGCTGTAATTTTTAAGTCATATGTTTTGGCCATAATCCATGCTAATAGATTTTTCATTGGAAGCTGTTAAAATAACAAAACAACATGTGAGTACATATGCAGGTAGAATCCTTAGCAATAGATATAGAAGATGGCTCAGGAAGAAAAAAAAATGAGGAAAAAAATTTGCCTTGCTTCGTTTGCAGAACGTCTCCTGCAGATGCTCAATTTAAGCAAAAAAGTGCAGCAAGAAAAGATGGCTTGAAAATTCAATTAGAGGGAAAAGTAATTGGTACCTCTTTTTAAGTTTATCTTATATAATGCAGTTCATGACCCGCCATTGGCATTCAGTCCTGCAGGTTCTAGATTCACTCGAGATTTGGCACCCTATCTACCAGGCATGATTTTCTTTAAGTGCTTCTCTCTGTTTTTGATTAAAAAGTGTGAACAGTTTTAAAGTGAATATGATTTTTTTTTCCTTTTTATCAAAAGGGTTTTGATTTTTTGTATTTTCAGTTTCAAATTATGTGAACTTTTTTTTTTTTTATAAATTACTTTTGGTTTATCAAATTGATTTAAAAAGCTATTTTATTTAGAGGCATGAAGTTTACCGAGGCAATGATAATCCTCTTCACAGCTCAAATTTGATTTACATGACATTTGATTCCCTTTATTTCATGTTTTGATAGAGAAGATAATGTACATGACATTTGATTCCCATTATTTAATGTTTTAGTAGAGACGATTCAAGGACCCCTGTTAATTGTTCAGATCCTTCTTCATGTATATCTAATAGTATTTATATAAAATAAATTTAATTAGATTAGATGAACTGCTTTTTTTTCGTTCAATCGAGTCGAAATTTCCCCTTGACAATTAAATTTTATATTGTATCATAACTATTTATAGAGAATTTGCATGACAGCAGTCCTTGCTGTTTTATAGAAAAAAAATAAATTGCATTCGATAATTTCAACAATGATGAAATATTGAAAGCATTGCTACAGATTTATACATAAACATCAAGAGATGAAAATCTAAACCACCATAAATATCAATGATTAAATCATTCTTGGCTTACCATAGTTATTATGAGCTTGTCACATTTGGTGGATTTCAAAGCAATCAAAATAGGAAGTAGCAAACTACATATAAATACATGAAGTACATTCATTTGAAACATCGAAACTACAAGTAAAACTACTACAAGTAAATCTATATGTTTATAACTTTACATCATAACTTATCAGCAAATTTATAATTTTACTTAGGCCTAGATCATTGTTTGCTTTTATGATATATTTTATGCCAACAAGTTCTTTGAAAGTTCAACCAAGAACATTTAACATAATTATGAATGCCTGAATTTGCAGTTTTGTATAACTTGTGTTTTTCATCTTCGGTTTTTTAACTTTATTATGTAACACCACCAGAGTGTGAGAAAAGAGATCAAGACATTATATTCTGTTGACTCTAAAAAAGAAGTTCACATTAAACCTGACATTTTTCGTCCAAATCATGCTCAACAATTCTCTCTTCTTGGAAATTCATAAATAAATTTTCAACTGGCCATAATAACCCACATTAACAGTTGTCTTTGTGAGAATGCAGTGGGAGGATAATGGCTGACCTGTACGATTGTCTCCTGTTGCTTTCATTGGTTGGCAAACTGTCGTCTAAATTCCCAGACTGTTTAATTGCTAATTGTCACATATCTCACAACCCACGATCTAGGTATATGATGTCATAACTACGGGTAAATACCCTCTATCAGTACTTTTGTGTAGCCGTGGAGTGCAGTACTGCATTGCTAGCCTGATTTTGAGATAGAAGGTTTTGGGATTATCTATCTATTATTATCTTTAAACCGTGGTGCATGAATATTCCTATGCATTGTTAATATTCAGAAAATGGGAAATATTTCATGACTGATTATTGTCATTAGAAAGTGGGGTATACATGTACTTGTAGTACTTCTTGATGACTTAATATGATTGATTCATACAGTTTTATTTGCAGAGCTCTGAAAAAGAGTTGCTATGTGTTCTTTGAACTTGTTTTCATCATTTCTGTTAAATTCCTTCAAGTTACCATTACAAGTTTATTTTTATGCTTTTTGCTGTCAGCACTCAATGCTATTGAAAAATCAAAGTACTGAAAGTACTGCAAAGCAATTAGCAAGCATGTTGGAAATGTTTTGTATAAAGTTTTCATAATATTTTTTGCAAAAAATAGCTTTGGGGGTTCATTCAAGCTTTCAGTACTCTCAATACATTATATATGTAGGTAGCTCTGTGACAAAGCATCCAGTTGTGTAATAGTTTTGGTTACATGCCATTAAACAATTATTGTATACCCTAAAGGCTTAATGATAGTTTGACCATGCATGAAGGGGACGCAAAGGTATACCATAGATGGACACAAAATGACATACCAAGGTTCAATATAGTCCTAAATATACATTGTTAATTTTATTAAGATTCTTTAAAATTGTGTCTCTATGATGCATTGCACTTTGGAAAAAATATTTAGCCCAATTAATGAGACCATAGAGTGTTTAACCTGGCAAATATCAGAAAAATACAGCTGTCATCATTTCTATCCATAGAACTCTTTGCATTGACATCAGACAGTTTAATGTAAGGAAAATTGTGGAAACATTGGAATGGAAGAAATATCTGATTTCATTTTTCAATCCAATCATAAATATACTAGTATTTAGTCCTCCATTGCTAGTCATATTTAAAAAGGGCATCTTAATTTTTACAATCAATAAAAAAATGTATGCTGTAAATGAAAAAGGAAGTAAACTGTATACACTGTACTATTCATAGCAATTTATCACAATACCAATCAACTTTTTGTCCGTCTCTGTTAAAAAAAACCCCACAAAATGAAAATACTATTTGCAAAGTTAATTTTAATTCATTTATAGAATTTCTGGTTTCTTGAGCCTATTTCTTCTCATGTTCAATTAAATGTCTTTACAATTTACATTGCTTTTCTATTTAGAGTGATTTGCTGGCGAATAGTTAGAAAGTTTCAATCCAATGTTTTCATGGATGTCTGTTTTGAATCGTACCAACCCTTTCATTGTCAGGAGAGATGCCAAGTGTAATTAGACCAGAATGATTGTAACTTAAGATGAAAGTTGTGTACCCTGGTATTTCAAATTTCTCAGAAAGAAAAAAAGTTAAATTTATCAAGAAAGTTGCAGATAAATATTTTGATAGTTTTCAGGAGAGTACTAGCTATGCATAATGATATTCTACATTATTTTTTATTTCTCAACAACTTCATATGGCATCCAGAGACAATCCTCCCTGCAAACATCTGTGCAGAGAATTCTAAGGGTTCTGTTTAAATATTGACTTTTCACTGAATTCATCAATATTTCTTCCTTTTCTTCACGGAAGAAACTATTTACTTTTAACTTGGATGGCTTAAATAAAGATTTATATAGGGAAAGTTGCAGTAATTAAAACCTGAGGACCAGCATTTATTTAAGACATTCCTTTCATGCCAATTTTTTATTGTACCTTGTCCATTTAATTTTGGTTATTTTTATGTTACATTGTAAATCTTTATTGTGGAAATGTGTATATATATAGAACTGTACTAAAATAGCTTGTTATGATATTTACCTATGTATGAGGAAACTTTTAAGAACATATGTGTACTAGTAGTGAATATTTATGGTCCAAGCACATCTTAAGTTAACCCTCATGCCTGTCTTACAAAATTTAAGAATTTTTTTAGTTTGCTTTTCAAACAAACCTTAATTTCTGATTGAACCCCAGATAGTGTAAATATATAGACACTCATAAAATTTCAGGTGACACATGCCCTTCAGACAAAGTATTACGAAATGAGGAAACATCATTATTTAAGAATTTGATACCCTTGGTGGATGGTTTAAACTATATACCTGCTTAATCCTCCATGAATGATCTATTTTGGTTTGATTCTTAAAAAATGTTCTCAATCTTTGTACGAAGGTGATGTCAGGTTTGTTTATGGTACAGACCTAAGCCATATACAGCCATAAATACCGGTACTGGTACATGTAATTGTTGTATGTATATATATATATATAGATAGATTGGTACATGAGTGAGCACATTCAGGCTAAAAATAATAGAGTATTTTTCTCAGAAAGGATTACTTTTGTAATAATGAGACTTCATTTGAATGGAGCTATTTTAAAAATGCTTTGTGACTTTTGAATCAGAAACTTGAATATGAACTTCTGAAAACCTGAAGTTATGCCACAAAATGTCACATTATTTTTAAATAAAAAGAACTTCCCTCTTTTATTATGACACTGATGAAAATTTAGGAATAAAGCATACATGCAAATTAATGTTCAATACATTGTAAATTTAAATATAAAACAGAATTTACATATACAAAGGAAATACATGTATACAAATATTTTTAAAATTCAAATGAATTTGAAAAAGGAAAACTTTAGAGAACTTTATTTTCCTGTAACTAACGATTTAAAGAGGTGTGTATACTGTGGATTCCTAATTAAACGCAAGAAAGTAATATTCGCGTAAAATCATGAGAAACACCTTTCGCAAATTTTAAAATCTCGTCATTATTTTTTTAGGGTCGAGAACAATAAGAAATAAAGAAAAAAGTTCTGCATTTGCAATTTTATGATACAAAACAGTTGAATTGCGGAATTAAGTAATCACATAATATAAGAAATTTATACAGTAGCTGCATTCAAAAGCAGAATATCAGATGGAAAACCGTGATTTCCGACAATGGTACAGTTGATTTGGGGGGGGGGGGGGTATACTAGGTAGGTATAGGACATAGACATGAGGTAGGTGGTAGGGGTAGGGCTGGCATGTAATAATACTTGCATGTTTGTTTTCTCAAACATGTGATGCAGTGCACTGGAAAAGCCAGTTTACGTGTAGATCCAATACTTATGATGAAATTGACATTGGTGTTGATTCATACTTTACACAATTTATCCCCAATCAGAAACGTGAAGAGAAGTCACCTCTTAAAGATATTATTCCCAGATCTTGTTAAAAGTCTGAATAGGCAATCTTTGTGTAGAGGGTGGAACTTGTAAAATGCAACTACAAATATGTGGGGAAGATTACCGTTTTGTTTGCTCTGTCTGATGGGGTCATCGGAGGTCATTTAATCAAAGTACCAGTTTACCGCCAGTCAGCTTGGCTTTGGAGGCAGGGATATCTAGTTTTAGTTACCTTGAAATTTTACTTGCATTTTGTTTTTTTGTTTGTTCAAAGCTACCAGCAAAGAGAAACTATTTTAATAATGCTCTTATCAGTTTAGACTTTCTAAGAGGGTTTTCACAAAGGCTTTTTGCATCATTCAAAACAAATCTCGATTTAGTTGTAGACTATAGGAACTCTTACTGAAACAGCTTGCCTATTATACCCTGAGCCAACTGCATCCTCCAATTCAAAAGAAGCAGTTCTGATTTTGAGGCCAAGGTATTAGGAGGAGGAGAGTTTAAATTTAATGCACACAAGCAGAGAATAAAATTTAAACTCCAATAAAACTATCTACATGTTATGGAACTAAGGTAGTGGAGCAGCCTTACACAATGGGGCAGCTAGTATACACACTGTATTACAACCTTTGTCATGTGGCACAATGGTTCTTGGGTGAATTTCGCATTCTTTTCTGTGTTCATTAGAATAACATGGAAAACTGAGTGCTTGATTTTTTCCACCTTACAAAGCCAGTCGTTTTCTTTGATAAATGACAGAATCAGCAAATTTGGTTTGTTTTATGATATACAACATCTTTCTTAAATTTCAGTTCAGACTTAAAAATTTTAGCAAGTCGAGAAAAAAAAAATACACACATATTTTAGAATTGGCTAAATTTTATTTCTGCAAAAGCGTTTGCCTCTTCAAATTTGTTGCCTGCCATAGTATGGATTTAGCATTTTCAAATATATTTTTAAAGCAATATTAGCTGTATTTTTTAGAATTTTATTTTGCTGCAAAAAACCTGCTAGTATATAGTAATAAGTCTGCTTGTAACTTAAACTTTTATGATAAATAGGATTTGTAAAAATCATAAATTTTTGTTAGGAGAAATAATTCATCTATAAGGAATATATAGCTGATCAATTTTTGTACAGGACGACAATAATTCGATTTTGCTCCAATTAAGACTTCTTAATGGCTTTTCCCACAAAAACAGAGCTAACAGAAATTTAAAAACCATGTAATATTTTGTTATTTTAGTCAAAAAAATAACATTTCTTTTAAAAAATATTCAACATAAAAATTGCACCTCATATTGCTTTAATATTTTATATTAATACATGTAGTATATACAGGACAACTTTGATATTATCTGCAAATAACGGTACTTCTTGTCTTTAAATCACCTGATGATTGGAGTGGTAAGGACATGGGTCAATATTTGCACTGTATATAGAATAAAACTGATGAGTAATACAGAGCAGACATTTTATGAGTAATTAGATCTTCTGTCATTAAGTCGGCCTAGTCTCTAGACTTCAGTGTGAACTAGAAGATAGAAATACAATACAGCTAGACTACAGTGCCACAGATCCTTCTGAACTTTTAACAATATGATATGTTAGAATGAATGTTGCACTAAAGTAGGAATACATTAACATAGTTTCATGTATATATTCATTATACATGTATTAAGAATTTCAAAATTCATGAAATTCATTTAATATGACTGTTTTGAATGCACTCTTTCTTTATTTAAATGACAAACTCAGCTACAGTAAATGTCAGAGAATAAAAATCTCTGTGAATTACGTACATTACGATAATATTTATTTTAAAAAGTCATTAATTACATCTATTTTAAGCCTTGTTGATAATGGCTGCAGCTGTTTTCGGCAAGCTAAGGGTTCTTTGAGGATGAGTGGATTGTCCCCAGTATCCCTGACAAATGTTTCCATTCAGAAAAACGAAAAACATCGTTTCTTTGTCTCAAGTAGCTGGCTGAATCAAGCATCATTTCTAAAGGAAATTCCAATGACTGTGTTAGGAAATTGTTCTGAGTTCGCACTTGACTTCAATTTATTTATAATGAGTTTTTTCCTTATTGTGAAAAAAAACTTTGTTTGAAGTTGATGCATAAAGCTAGGGTTTTTCTCATTGTGAAATTAAGATAACACAGATTGATAAGAAGCATTACAAGTTGTGTTGTGATTTGTAAAAAAATTAATGCGTTGAACTTGATATTCATAGAAAAATATATTTCCGGATGAAATATTTGGAAGTCCTAAGTTTTGTTTTATTTATAACAGACCTTACTCATGGTTGTTTTCATGTCTCTGTAATGTGATCATTAGCAATTGCAACAGTTTAAAAAATACAATTTTTCTGCTGTGTAACAATTGTAGTAATTCACACATTTTTACAATAAAATGCATGCTAGAAAAATTCTAAAGTACTTCTGTGTAAATGAAATTTTTAATGCTCTGAATGTTACCTATTTATATATTAAGGGTTTTCACTGATATTTGTTTCTCTTCAGTGTATATGATTTATTATTTTGATATTTTTTTGGTAGGTCCCTTCCATAGTCCACGGTCTGTCACAGCCAGAAATCTTTGCCATGAGACAGCAGACACAGTTCCTGTGGGAAGCCTACTTCTCTTCTATGGACAAGATCATCAATACAGTCCTTGAGGTATGGAGAGAGAGAGAGAGAGAGAGAGAGAGAGAGAGAGAGAGAGAGAGAGAGAGAGAGAGAGAGAGAGATATTTGCATTTTGAGGTGTGTTATTGATGTAACCTGAGTGCCAATTTTTGAAAAAAAAATAAAATTTTTGTTTAGGGAAATGGATTTGAAAGAGTCTGACATTTTAAATCAATAATGGTACCTTGAAAAATTGAACAAGGATCTATTTTGTTTTATGAATAATTCAGAATAAACAATAAACTAGTAGCTTTAATTGATATTCGATTGTTAATAATAGAAGTAGAAATTAGGTAGGATTCAGGTTTCTTAATTAAATTTGCTCTTCATATTTCTTATACTATGGCATGCATTACAGAATGAATTTGATGTGTTTAGAAAGTACTCAAGGAATACAGTTTTATCTGCTTAAATGGAGAGAATATTACAAGTGCTGACAACTTATCTTTTTAAAGCTTGTTAATGAGGGAGAAAGTCATTGCAATAAAAACTATGTGTACATACGGTACCTAAATAAACTTTGTTCTCAAATAGCTAGACTGCATATATTAATTGTTCTGAATAAAATACTCAGGTAACGAATATGAAAAATATGTTTTATTGGTTGAATTATGTGGAAAATAATCCTGTCTTGGTTTTTTTTGTAAGTATAGGGATAACTTCCAGCATGTACTCATTTGGCGGTACTTGTATTTGTTCGAATCACTGAATGTTTTCCTTGGCTTTGGAAAGAGTTAATTATGAAGGCTACAGCGTTGATTTCGAAATCGCCCCCTATGTAAATATCTAGCAAACAGTTAATTTTTCTTTCTCTCAGCCTGCATGTGTTGTGTACCTCTGAAGATATAACTTGGGTTAAAAAGTAGCTCTGATAAGGGATTAGGGTTATTGTAAAATAAAGTTATAAAAAACCATGGTGTGGAATTTCAGATTATGGCTATCAGTTTTGTGTAATAAATCTCTCTTGTTTGACTTGCTAGTCTGATTGGCTTGTTTAATGATTAACAAGTCGTGGGAATGGCTCCCAACATACTGTGCCTACATGTATACGTCAGGTTTGTTTTTTAAAACGTGGACATCATTAAAATCTTTTTGAGGGGCTGTCTCAAAGTTTTATATATTTCACATGTCAAAACTGCTGAGATCATCTGTATACAGGTTCTTATGAATTAAAACTATGGTACATGTACAAGTATTAAAACGTCATTATTCAGGTAGAGACTGACTGATTAATATTTTTAATTAGTATTAATTATTATAAAATATCCAATATTGAATACAGCTTTAATAGAGAAGGAAATGATAAGATATTTACTAGACAACAGAACAGGTGCTTGCACTGGAGCATGGAGGTTTTAAGCATTAAAGGGATAGGAAACTTGTGAGCACTGGATCTAATGAACAGGGAAGAGTAAGGAAAAAAGAAAACTGGCCATAGAATAAGAAAAAATATAATCTGCATGTTTCTAGCCAAAGATACAATTTAGTTTGCTTCATTTATCTGAGTTTTTTTCCTGGTGACTACTAATATGTGCTACAGTCTATTTCATACTAATGGGGTGTCTGTTTACCATTGCAGATTGTCAAGGACCGTGTGAAGAGCTATTTCTCGCGGAATTCCGTTCATTGGAACAATTTTCCTGGTGCTTTAAGTCTCCTTCCGGAATACTCAGATGTGCTTCATACATATCCGTCATTTTATAGACAGTTTGCATACAAATCGGATAACCAGTTCACGGCTGTTGTGTATGCCACTTCCCCGGTGCTCCTGTCCTCTGCTCCACTGTTCCGTTTGATCCGGACGGTGGCAAAATCCACATTCGTACAAAAAGTAAAATTACAGATTTTTGGAAAATGATGAATCAAAATGAATTTTAATGAATTAAATTGATTTCTTCTATGTATATTATTGTTAATTAAACTGGCAGTATGCAAAGATTAGAGCACATTAAAAGTAACAAATTTTTATTGATATGTATACATTCTAAACTTTTTAACTTTTAATTGTTTTGAATTCTTAATCACATTGCACATGAAGAAATTAGAATTGATAGGCAAAAGTTTGAACAAACTAGGATCTAATATAAAGTGAAATGTAAATAAAAGTTGTGAACTGATGGATTGAAAGAGAAACAAGCACACAATATGTAAGTTTAAACTCCCACCAGACCTATCAAAAGATCTACTAATCCAGTTTGCGTGTAGGGTGGATTCACTCATTACTGGCTGTAATTTGCCGTAAATTAGTCATTCAGGAAGAATAGAATCCATTTATTGCTTCACCGCACGAGTCAAACTGCCACCTTCCTCTCCTTGATGGACAAGTAATTCCTTTTCTCCCTTTTTCTGTACATTTTGCCTACAAATTAAACTAGCGGAGCCATCAAAGAATAGGCTTAGTGTAATTACTCTCTTATGGTTTCTTTAGAATGATTGTTAAAGGAATGTTGGTCATTCTCATAGAACACAGAGGAAATGACAGTTTGGTCCATTGTTGTGGAAGACGAAATCGTTTTTTGTGTCCTCTGATTGGAGAGTTTTTTTTCAATGATTGTGTGAATTTTTCAGATTGTTGTCATTTGGAACTGTGACACGCCGCCACCCCCCTCCTACCAGTGGCCAGCTGATCTGGGCATTCCTATACTAGTCAAGACCAAAATCCTCAGGGTAAACAACTAGAACAATCTGCCTCATGAAAATGAATTGACATATTAGGCATAAATATAAAACTTGTAATATCTGAATTTGAAAAGAAAGATAACTGTATATTTCAATTCAAAGGAAAAATACTCCAAAAATTTACCTTATAAAAAGGAAAATTTGATGAATGAGTTACATGTGTAAACATTTAACTTATTCCAAATCAAAATCGCATGAAAAAAGCCATGCTTCATATAGGAAAGTATATACATGTATGTGTATATAAAGTAATGTATGTCCTTCTCTCATTGTAGTCTGTCAGTGCTCGGTTTTATCCGTACGAGGAGATAGAGACTGATGCTGTGTTCAACTTAGATGAAGATTCCCTGCTCACAACAGATGAGGTATGATCTTGAATACCTTTTATAAGCTAGCGCTTTGTTTTCTTATATGAATGGATTTTAAATCCCCCCCCCCCCCCCCCAAAAAAAAAAAAAAATGAAAAATAAACCACTTGGAATCATATAAGTAAAATAAAATATATGGTAACAAATTTGTAAAATGTTTATATACCTTTAAACTTTTTAATAAGATAGATTTTGGATTTGATTTAAAAAATAAAATTTGCTAATCTATTCCCTTTTAGCTAAATTTTGCCTTCAAAGTGTGGAAAGAATTTCCAGAAAGGATTGTGGGATACCCTGCCAGGAACCATTACTGGGATGAGGCCAAGAATGCCTGGAGCTACACGTCCAAATGGCTGAACGAGTACTCCATGGTTCTTACTTCTGGTGCTATTTATAACAGGTCAGTATACGGTCAGTTAAAAAGTAAACATTGTCAATCAGACGGAGATAGCTAGATAAAAGTGCTGTGTTTGTTTGATAGAATGCCAATTGTTCTGTGTTTGATTTGAAGTTTGTGTTATGAAGAGGAATTTTTCTACATGCTGGTCTGAAGGACATTAAGATTTAGTCTTCTTAATGAAGGCTTATTAAATTCGTATTGAATTTAAAAAAGATAAAAATAAGTAACTTCTCTATGGCTTAAATTCTATTACATGTTGTTCCTTGAGAGCAAGTTCTAAAGTAATGTTTATCAAATGATAATTCATTTGCTCGGATTTCTCTCTGTGAGCAGGTATTACAATTTCCTGTATTTCAACACCTTACGTCCTGCTGCCTATCACATTGTGGAACGCCTCCAAAACTGCGAGGACATTCTTATGAACTTCATTGTCAGTGATGTCACAAAACTTCCTCCAATAAAAGTCACACACCGCAAGGTTTCCAAGGAAACCATGTTGCCTGGCAAAGCTGTCACCGATCCCAACTACTATCAAACCAGGTTCAAACAACGACAGGGGTGCGTTGCCTCTCTTACTGAAATCTTTGGATACATGGCTCTTGTTCGCTCTCGATCTAGAATGGACCCTGTCTTATGGAAAGACCCCGTTTCAAACTTAAGGAAAAAATATCGCCAGCTGGAAGTGATATGATTATTGAAATTTTGAGGGGAGATATGAATTATCGTATTTAATTTTTTTCTTAGAATTTATTTTAGATATGGTCTTTACTTAGTCTTTACGTACAAATACATTTTTTTAAAAGATACAAAAAAAAAAATTTCAGTCTGTATGTTTATACACATGAATCGTTTTTGTGAGTGATACTGTCATATTGATTTATTTATGAATAGAAATAAGAATGCTTTTTTATTGTAAAATTTAATTTATGTCACAAAAGTCTAAATTAGAAATTCAACAGAACTCAAAGGTGATTATTTAAAGTGTGAGCTTTTTTAAAACTTTTTTCAAAGTTGTAATTATTTTGTCAAGAAATATGGGCTATATTTTTATAATATGACTTCTGATCTCTAGTTCACATTTTGTTTTTTCCACAATTAATATCAATTTTTCTTTTATTTGCTGATTTGATTATATGTGATGAATATTTTAATGATGTCATCTTAGTGAAATAGATCATGATACATTGTACATGCACATGTAGATGTAGTTATATACATACATATTATGTAGGATATACATTGTATATAATCATATATAACGACAGACTGAGAATTGGATATCAATTATCAGAATACAATCACTTGTAAATATAGATGTACTAATTATTTTTTTATATCATAATATTTATGTCATTTGTGCAATATATGCATAATTATTTGCATAATTTATCCTTAGTACTTGCATTGTATTTTGAATAAGGTTGATATTGTTTTT
Source organism: Magallana gigas (assembly GCF_963853765.1). Taxonomy (NCBI): domain Eukaryota; kingdom Metazoa; phylum Mollusca; class Bivalvia; order Ostreida; family Ostreidae; genus Magallana; species Magallana gigas. Next base: position 16,935,927 of record NC_088857.1, read on the forward strand.
GTTGCGCTACTGAACAAGTCCTTCCTATTGATAACTTTAAAGTTTTGACAGTTTTTACAAAGCAAGCGTTCCACACTTATACTTGTAATCCAAACTGATGTCCACCGATTCTTTATCAAAAATTGACTTGTTGCCTTAAAATACTTATTAAGGAGTCTGTACAAAAACCTGCATGCTTTCAGTGTACTTGTTATTAAAGCCTCTATTAAAATAAACCACTATGGTTAAAAGCAAGAAAGAGTCTTAAGAGGTAAAGGCTTTCTATGTAATTTTGAAAACTCTTTCTTCAAAGAAAAATGATATTACCTAGTGGTGTCATATACTTACCATATTTATAAGTGGGGACTTTGGTTAGATGAAACACCTTAGAGGAAATACTGGAGGGGAAAAGAGGGCATTTCATGATGTGATGTTTTTTGCCAGCATTGTCTTTTTATCAAAGCTGATTTTGAGCATTTGAAACAAGGTTTTTTTTTTATAAAAGAAGGTGGGGGGTGTTATGTTTAAGGTAAAAAAAAATTGCACATTCATTGCCTCATATTTAGAGAAAAAGTAAGTGTAAGACTAATTGTGGAACTAAATTTTAAGTATTACTTATAATATTATCAGGTTGATGCATATTCATACATGAAAGCAGGTCTTTGGTGTGTATTACATGATAGCGAATCAGAAGCAGTTTAAATCTTGAAGACAGGTTGTAGGGTGTGGGAGACCTCAGTGGAGAATTACGTTTGTTATGTGCCAAAGATGTGTATTGTACAACTGCTTCAAAGTTTTGCCGTGATTTTATTTTTCATTTTTGTGTTGTTATTCATGCATATAACTGGAATTGTATAGGAAATGCCTTTCTCACATGATAGCACCACCAAGCTTTTTTGTTTTTATTTTCAATTAGAAATCAGTAGGAACAATGAATGTTTATTAGATTAACATAGCAAAATCCCCCTAAAAACATCATTTTTATTTCTCATTGTGTGTAGTATCTACAACATGTGGAAAAGATGAAATTCTGTACCTTTTATTTAACGAAGGTGAATTTGACTTATTTAGCCATGATAATCATGGCTTATTTCACAACTTTGTCTTTGGTCAGAGGCTTTGTGGTCACTTTATCTTTCAAGACCATATGTTTGTACCCCTGTACCCTCCCCAAGTGTCCTGATATTCTTTGGGCAGGAGGAGGGGCCATGGTAGGGTGTGAATCCAGCCCCTAGTAATGCTTGCTCTCACGTTTAGGATTTCATATAACATATATGTATTTGGAATTGGGCTCCGAGTCTTGTTGTATCTTTGCAAGAACATTTCTTAATTTTTACATTGCATGTGCATATATGATATGAGAGCATGATATATATAATTTTATTTATAAGTATATTTTAAAAAATGAATAATCTTTCAGATTGAATGATGTAAAGATGTGCATAGCATTTCCCCAAGTTTAACATTGAAATTGAGTAAGAATTATTTTTTTAAAACCATGTGGCATAGTATCATATCTTGCACGTATCAGACAAGAATTTAAGGTCAGTTGCTGAAAAAATTTGAACATGGCTGCAAGTTTCTATTTTATTAATAAACCCCAGCTATTTCAAAAGTACATGTACTTGTTTTGAGAAGTCACCCTTCTATTTTCCTGGTTTTAAAAAATCCCTGAAATGTCATGGCATGAAAATAATCCAGCTTAAGAAACATTGAAAACAGTGGAAACGTTTAATTGTTCTCTCTTGATCATATTTTAATGAATCAACGAGGTTAATGATAGATATTGGGTACTTACTATATCAGTAATATTTCAAAAAAGTTAAAAGAACCATATGTAACTGTTGTGTTTTAAAGAACACATATGATGTGAATGGTTACTAAAGTATTTAAATCATGCATATGCTCTCGCATTTTTTACAGGTTTTCATTGTGCATATAAGTACATGATTTAGTCTTAAGATTGGAAACTCATTTCCATTAGAGTATTTTAGTATTATTTCAAAGTAAAGTGTACTACTTCTGTAGTAGAACTTGACGTATTATTTTGAATAAAAGCACATTTTATATAACTATCGAGTTACCTTTATTTATGCATAAATCAACTGTGATCAGACTACAGTCACCATGGATAGATGTACTGTGACAACGCACTTTGAAATCAAACCACTAAAGTACTGATGGGAGTTGATTTTATTATTATTTTTTTTGTGCTAAAGTCAACGTTATGTTATTTTGTCTGGCAAGTATTTCCTTAGCTGTAGGATATATGAATAATATTGCACACATTTTTTTTTCTAGCATTATCGAATTTTTTTGGCTTTTCCGAGACGAATTCCGAGGTACATGTATAGAAGGAAAAATGGAAAACCCCATATGAACCATGTTGTATAATATTTAAAGATAGAATTATCGCAATCAAACTCATCTGAATACATTACTTCGAATTTTTACATTATTTTTAAGTACTAAGTCTTGTCAGCGGTGGTGATTTGTGCTGAGGTCCAAACACCTTTTCACTTCCGATTTGCCAGAATAACTGTATAGGAGAGTTGATTAAGTCAACTCTCGAAAATTAAGCACTTATACTATTGTACTATTTGTATTTCGTTTTTATGGATTTTTGAGATTGTTGACGGTTTGTTATCGTCATTTTTTCATGTACAAAAAATTTACTAGTGTACAAATGTAACGCACTTTGAAAAATAATCAAAGTGCTTAATTTGATTAAACATTTTTTGATAAACATAACTAACGTATCCTTTTTTCACATCATGTTTTTTACGACCACACGCAATTGAAGCCAGTTGAAATATGTAATACATTAATGATCTCTATTATCAATATACATATTATAAATCATTTTCGTTTAATTCTGGCATATCCCAATGTACCAGATAAGAACTTTTTCTGCACACATGTTATAAGAAAAATGCAGTTGCTAAGCGATACAGTTGGTCATGTTTGGTTAATTCAAATCTCCTGAATTTGTCTTTGTGTGTAAACTACATATACAAAAGCCTATGAGAGAAGAAAAAATCATAACCGAGAAACGGTTTGTCAAGTTAGCTGAGAATGCATTTGGTTCTTTTTTAAGTATATCCTATTTAGCTAAAGAAGGTTACAACAATATCGACGATATCAACGCACTTTGAAAAAAATATATATAGTTTTTCAAAGTACGTCGACGCAGCCCCAAAATTAACGCACTTTTTTAATGCCAAAAATTTTCAAAGTGCGTAATTTTTCAAAGTACGTTGTAACAATGCACTATGTTTTGTCGCCTTCGGTTCAATGGCGACCGCAAAAATGTTTTTGCCAGCACCAAGTGGTAAACAGTTCATGATCATAAATTGATTAAAAGTAATACGAGGGTCAATCCGAAGATACGAAGACTTTTGCCATAGCTATTTTATTGAACGTCACATTATTACTAAATCTGGTTGACATAATTTAGCAAAAGTAACAAACAATTTGAGATCATAAAAGTAAATCTATTTCTTTATTTGTAAGCATTATTTAGAATCTAGTCCTGCAAAAATGAGGCCACGGCACACGGTCAAAATTTGTGTTATGTCAACAATAAACCGTATAATGTCGATAGTAATTATATCTCTATAAAATTGGCTTTAAACCAAATAATATTGAAACACCAAATTAAGTACTGTCATGATATTCTTTGTACCAGATAATGGCATGATGTATGGTTTTGGTGAACAGAAATCAGCTACTAGAGACAGGTAGTCTTCGTTAAAATTGACTAAGAACGTTGACGTCGACGGACGTCACTGCGCAACGAAAAGTAGTACAAACAGTATTGACTTAACTCGGGAAAAAGCCGATACAAACTATAAAAATGGTGCAAATAATAAGTCAAAGATGATTTGCACATTTATGTTTAACTTTGAAACATTTTGAGGCATGGGGTGGTGGTAATTGTATTTCGGACACCAAACACTCCGAAAGAGAATAGAATATCTGTAAAATTTTGGTCAAAAGAATAAGTAACGTAATCTGAGGTTCAGGGTTTTCCTTTTTTTTTTGTAAACTAAGAGACACACGGTAAAAAAATGGAAACTTTGAAGAACTCGCTTATGATGCTAGAACATCAAAATAAGATGTTTAGTGGTAAAGTGCTATTTTAAATTGTGAGGTGAAAGGCACATGAGGCTAAGCGTGATATGAAGATGGAGTATTTCTATAAAGGTGCAAGCGTCATGTTGACGTCATGTTTCGAACGTTACCGTGCTCCGTGACGAGAAAACACCGTTCCATTAAATTGACTGTAACTTCACTTATCAATAAAATAAGTGTTATTGCAGAGATTAATCTGTTAGTTAAGACTTTTAGTAAAAATATAGGATAGACAACCACTTTGTCTGCGTGTTATTGATTGACCCTCGTAGGTACAAAACAGTGCAAGAAATAAGTTCTCAGTGCTGACTTGTAAAGGGTCTCCGCAAGTTTTACTATACAATATGATGAACACCTAGAAAATGTTGTGCAATCTCTCCTAAGATAACCATTTAAATAGAGCGAGTCTGACCTATAATTCTTCGATCTGAGAAAAAAAAAACCCAGCCATATTTAATTTATGATTTATTTGACCATTTGACAGATCAGATACACTTGGTAAACATGTGCAATGTATAGATGTAGTATATGCAAAGTTAGACCAAATTGTTCGAAACTAGTAGAGCTAGAAAATAAAACTAGTAGAACTAGAAAATAAAATTCCCGATATCGCTACAATACATGTATATACATGTTTGTTAGTTATTATGGGGTACTGAGTAAATAAATATTACATGATCAGGATTGTTATTCATTGCAACTTGAGAAAAACTATAAAGCTTTGACTTGTTAAATCATTTAATCGGACAAAATAACAAAAATCGACTATTATATGTCAAAATCACTTCAAAACGTTTTCAATGAAAAAACTTAATGAGAATTACCATATCGTATTATCAATCAACTTTGTCTTTATCTGGTAATCAAAAACTACCCGAGTTGTTATTTCTTTCTACATGAATATAAAACATTTATGTAAAATCTGAATATAATAGTAAAATGTTATATGAACGTTTTGAGAATATCAGCACAGCGTTTCCAAATTCTTCTATACATATTTCTTCAGTACAGTGTAGCTGGTCGTTTAATCCGAAACTGAAAAATGAGATATTGATAAGGTTAAAAAATTATTCTCCATTCAAAACTAAATCGGATGAAATGTAGGTACTCTTTTATTATTTGTGTCAATAAAACGTCCATTACATTTATTAAATTTAATTCTTGAAAAAAAATAATTCTGATTGTTATGTCTTTTTTTACTTGTTTTTGTTGATTCAAAAGATCGTCGATTGAATTCCAGTAGCCTTTAAATATAAATATCAACAATATTAAAAGTTGAAAAAAAAAATTGCCAAAATTGAGTTGATGACAACATGAGCAAAACAAAATTAAAAATCAAACTGCAAAATCTTATTTCTTAATCGCAAGTCTTTTTTGTTTTATTCTATTCATTTGTATATGCTTTTCTAAATTGAAACACAGTATTTTGGTTAATGTAATTTTTTTATCCTTCAGCTTTATCATAAAAAACTATATAACAACCCCATCAATGTTTTTACCTCTAGATGTATCCTCTTTATTGTCCTTAACACCGTTATTGTCCAATGTAATGGATCTGTAAATGAAACATACAAATGTGAAAAGTATTAAAGCCTACAACAGCACCAAGATTTTCTTTCTCTTTCTCCCCCAGCCACATATTTTAAATTCTATTTCAGTTATTGTCGAGATCCAAAAGATGCCGCGGCCTTTATTCTCAAATACTGTATACCACGAACGTTATCAATCAATTATTAGACCAGAAATACCCATCATAGCTTCGCACTGATCATAAAAGTATATTTTCAGAACTTTAAAAAACCATATCAACGTCTTAGTTCCAGGAAAAACGATGTGTATTGCTTCAAATGTTCAAAAAGGCTGTTTCCTTACAATTTAAAAGGATGTGATTTTTAAGATATATACTATAAAACAGAAGTGTATTCAATGATATCTTAAACAATCTGCCGTCTGCATATGATCAGTCTGATTGGTTTAGATAACTTCTAAAGAAACCTTTGGGGTACACGGAACTGCAGACTAAATAACCATAAGAGAAACGATCAGTAGAAAACACGAACTGTTAGTAAAATGGAAATAAAGTTCTTGTAATCATTATTGTTGCACTATAGTATGTCCCAAGATATTTTTGCCGCATATATTCTTAAATTATTTGATATTAATAAATACATTTTGATTCAGACGATACTCATTCAATAGTATGAAAAAATCAATACACGGCTAAAAATAGAAAGTCTACGGGGATTTTGCATTGCATCAGCCATAATTAAGCCCGGATGATAACGTTGAAAAATTGTGCGAGGTATTCCGAGTGAATTCCGAATGGAGAAAAAATGTCAACATTCCCCATAAAAATCTCCGTAGGCAATCTGTTTTCGTTCCTGTGAATTTTTACGAAGTTTTACGAACTTTTTAAGAAGTTATCTTGGACATTTTCCCTTTCATCGAATTCAACTGAACTTCTTTCACAGGTATGTGTATTTTTATCAACAGTCGTCCAAATGTGCAGCATAAATATATTGAGACAGATTATAGGATAATATCCGATAAATGTTCTTTCTTAAAAACCTTGGCTGTCTCGGCTTTTATATTTCAAAACATTTTCTGACCTCGGAAGTTATTCTGCAACATTCACCGTAACTTGTTTATATATATATATATATATATATATATATATATATATATATATATATATATATATATATATATATATATATAATTGAAAGATTAAAATAGTGAAATCAAACTGTCTTTATCAAAGAAATACAATTTAAATTCCGTGATATTTGGATCAGCAATATAAATGTACTATTAATAATATATACTATAATACAATACTACTATTTACATCATGCTATATATTTAATAAATCAAAATGCACATCTTTTTTACAATTAATTTGTAACCTCCCGCATGTATGCGAAAAATTACATTCATATTCTAATTTTTTTAACTAAATAAGGAAGAAATATATTGTAGTCACCTTTTACTTTTCTTCTTGGATCGCCCTTTTTGGCAAACATACACCACTGCCAGAACAATAGTTGCCATACCCAATGGAACAACGATTCCGATGATGATAAAAAGTGTCCAACCTAAAGCTAGTCAGATATCCGCATTAGTTTATTTAAGATAAAGACAATCACAACATATGACGGATTCAAAATTGCGTTATGTAAAAAAAAAACGGAGAAAAAGCTGATAGCATCAGATTTAATAGAATGAAATAGTGCGATAAATGATAGCATGAAATATATTATTTAAGGAATAAGGAATCATTCTTTGAGTATTATGAGGAGATATTTTGGTCAGGGCGTGATCAAATCCAATAAAGCCTGAAGGGCTTCATGATAGATTTGTTCACGCCCCGACCGAAATTATCACCTCATAATATTCAAAGAATGATTCCTTATTACTTATGTTTATATAATTTTAAGCCATCGTACGATTAAATATTTAATTATAAATAAGCAAACCCCGCTGGCGCCTCAAATCAAATTATATATATATATATATATATATATATATATATATATATATATATAGATATATATAATATATATATATATATATATATATATATATATATATATATATATATATATATATATATAGATAGATATATATATATAGATATATATAGATATATATAGATATATATATATAGATATATATATATAGATATATATATATAGATATATATATATAGATATATATATATATATATATATATAGATATATATATATATATATATATATATATATATATATACACACTCTTACCTTTTGTATTTGAGTCTCTGTGAAAGAGATAAAAATGAAAAAAATAATTTATGTCCAATAAATCTACATGTATATGTATCTTTCTATTTTTTTTTTGCAAAACAATGGAACATACAACGATGAAACATTTAATGTCTCAATTTGAAACATAAACACCGGTACTTACACACACGAAGCTACTCCCGATGAATCAATACACGTTTTCCCTTTCGAACATACATCAGCATAAATAAGGCATGGGTTGATGGTAGAGTTGATATCTATATGTATTATGAAATCAAATACTTGTATGTATCGAACATTCTGTTATCGTTTGCACCAAATTCGATAAAGTTACCAACTATCAATATAAGATATCATTCAACATTTTTCTTCGAATGACGAAACACACCGTCCTGGGAAAAAGACAATACTGACAGATAGCTTCCATATTACTAAATCTTTTCACTTCGCATAAATTGCAACAATTCTTGCCTGGTGACATTGATGCGTTTGAAAGAAGAGAATGGTTTTGGTTGATCTGCATTAGTTTTAATATTTGTATTCAAATAACAATTTGTATAATGGTCACAATTTAAAACATTTACTGTAGATTCCTGATTAAATGCAAGAAATTAATTTCTGCGTAAAATCGCAAGAGGCAACTCTCGCCAATTTTAAAATCTCGTTTTTTTTTTAAAGTTTTAAACTATAGGAAATTAAAAAAAAAATCCAACCCCCCCCCTAAAAAAAAAAAAAAAAAAAAACTGGCGATCGCGATTTGATTCAAAACGACGGAATCGCGAAAACAAGTACTCGCATAAAATAAGGAATTTACAGTATCCCGATTTGATAAATTGTGCATGCAAACAAGGGTTACATAGTGAATTATCAACAAATCTTTTCATTAAATGATGTAATCCTTGCTAGAATGAAACGCCTCTTTAATAATATCAATAGAAAAGACAATACAATTCTTTATAACATACTTATTTTGATATTGTCTTTGAATAAAATTATGTTTTTGACTTCTGTACTTCGGTTGAACAAAACAATTTTTTCGTCTTGTCGCAGCAATTTGACCATGCTATTTGCAGTGTCAACTTTAAGGGTTTCCTCTGTGCCACTCGAGTAGATCTCATGTTCAACAATCACGCTTCCAAATCTTACGTAAAACAATGAAACAGATTACAGAGGCATGTCAAGTATTGAGGTTGATGCATCAATTAAGTTTAATTACAATTCAACGTATCAGCACTTACCGCAAAGACAAAAACACTACTCTTGTAAAATCTTGAACATTTTTCCTATAAAATGTCTCCAACTTTGCAAATAAACAAAAATAAATGTACTATAATAAAACCACAGTTAAACAAACCTATAAATTTTATACATCATAAATAAAATTATCAAAGAAGAATAAAAAGGACATGTTCAATTGCCTTTTCAATATGTTTACCTGTGATGTAATTTCCACTATCCACTTGTCAGTATTTTGGAGGATATTTTCTCTTCTGTGGTCAAAATCAAAGGATATCTCAGCTTTTACTTTAAACTCGTCAGTACCTAGAATAAAACATATTTTAAAAAACTATCGGGTGTAATTGCGAACACATCATATTCTAAGCTTGCTGCCTTAGAAAGCAATCTTAAGTATAAGCTTTTTATAATATACTGTCATAATAATATAAGCTGATGATTTAAATTCTTAACGATGATCAATCAATGGTATTTAAAGTCCTTTTTTCAATGTCAGTTTAAATAGTATAACCAAACGTTAGTGTACTCACTTGCAATTCCAGGTGGCTTTGGAGCTATAAAAATTAAATGCGCAATTATCTTTGTTTGCATAAATTCGTGTTTATTAAAATAAATATAAAATATCTATATGTAGATTTATTTGATTTAAATATAACAATTATACATACATGTCAATTAAACATACATGAAGAGTTTACATTAAAAAACCCCGAACACTAACCAATACAATTAGAGATATCTGTTCCTCCATACTGACATTCGCAGTGAGCCGATCCCTCCGTGTTTACACAGACTTGATGGATAGATTCATTGCAAGAAATCAATCCATTTTTGCATTCATCGATGTCTACAGAGCAATCAGTTCCTGTCCATTCTTTTTTGCAATCACATGTTCCAGTCATGTTATGGCAAGAATTGGTGTTGTTAAGTACGCATGCACAATCGTTTGAACAATTGTCCCCATATTTAAAATTGTCACAGACTATAAAAAATTTAAGATTTTTTTTACATTTTTTCATTTTTAATAGAAATATGCTGATGCATAACAATGAAGTACTTGAAGAACTTAATTAGGTGGTATTGGTGTATAAATACACAATATATTTGCATGGTCATATTTATATTTATAGTATGCATTATTATGAAAAGGACATTACTTCATGATATTTCTAAAAATAACTTTTTTAGAGGTGAAAATATCGGTATCATTTGCCAGTTCACCAGGCATGTCTGAGACTTTGTTAATTCTAACTTAATGATAACCAAACATAAATATGTTGGCCAAATAACAGACCGATTTAGCTTGTCCTATATTGTATGGGATAAATACTTTCACTTGTAATTCTAATTTGCCTAAGAGTTGTTATTAAGTAAAATTAAAGATTATGTACATATAGCATATCATAATAAAAATTTTAAAGCTGTTAGAATCGTTCTATTTAATGAACAGACTCACTTGTACTTTCGGGTTGCTCAGAAGCTGTAATTAAGTAAAATAACGTGAATAAAAGCATATCTTTATTACCAACATTTTGATATCAACATACTTTTATATAAAGTGAACACATTAACTCGTTTTTTAAGGTTGCATAGGAGCTATAATTATATAAAAATAAAGATCATTTATAATGGGCATATCATTATTAAAAATTTTATGGTATCAAAATCATTGCGTAAAAAATTACAAGTATACTCACTTGTACTTTCAGGTTGCTGAGGAGCTGTAAATATGTATAATGAAAGGTCATTTGTAGTAGGCATACCATTTTATAAATATATTTACTAACATACTTATTATGAAAAACAAGTCAAACTTGTATTTTAAAGTTTCTAAGGAACTGTAAATATGTATAATAAAGGACCATTTACTATAGACATTTCACAAAAATAAACTATCGATATCAATATATAACATGATTATACTCACTTGTAGTTTTAGGTTGCTCTTGAGCTTTAAATGATCATAATATAAGACGATTTGTATTATGCATATCATAACAAAATCTCTAAGCTACCAAAATCTTAATTTCTTTCATAAAAAAATTGAGTTAAAACACAATAACTTTTGAAATATTACAAACTCAAAATGTTATATTTATTAAAGATTTGACTAGATTTTATTTCCCAACTCAATAATTTGCATCACCAAAAGAGTGGTAAAGTTTTGAAAATGATAGTCAAACACTACATTACATCACAGGCTGAGTGGGCCTATACTTAAACTGATATCACCAGAACTATGACATACTCACTTGTAGCAACGGATGGTTCGGGAGCTGCATGAAGAAATGCATCAAATTGAATTAAAAAGAGCGTTCATCAGAGGTCATTCGTTAAACAATTTTAAGGTATCCGATGTACAATTGACCAAAAAATGATGCCCGGTAAGGTATATATTCTATGTACTTGTTTGATAGGTAAGGGTATGTAGTTTCTAAAAATAGATTTTTTTCCCGCCAAATCACTATGGGGAAGTAACTCTAGCGCTGCAAATCACGCACGGTAAAATACTACTTTTCTTTGACGAAAACATGTGTAATCATTAATAATATTTACCAAATAAAAATTGCCAACATATTTTAATAAAAATAAAGTTTTGAAATAAATTGATTACCTTTATCAATATCTTTTTTTTATTTTGAGAATTTTTTTTAACAATTACCATGACGTCACGCGACCCCCCCCCCCCCTACGTCAGCTGTCGCATTCATAATCCAACGCATATTGCCATAACCTGGTAATATTTCTGTTTTCTATTCCTTTACGATTAAGAACTGGTAATTTTAGAATTAAAAATCTAAATTGTTGAGGTTTTTTTTCATTCAGCAAAGTGTTTGCACAAAAAATATTGTTACTAATACAACGAAGTCGTGAATTGTGGGTCACATGAGGCGTGTAAAGCGTTACGAACAAAGCGTGCGAGAACCGTGTGAAATGTTTTATTAGAATTCATTCAAAACCTTTAACTCGTAGAAAACAATATACATTGTATTATCTTTTACTCAAAGTTGTATTCTTTTTCAACAAAAAAAATTAAGTCAGTTTTAAAATGGAGACTGCCGATAAAGTCTGACTACGATGTTTCCGTATCGGTACAATTGTGGAATGCACAATACATCAACATGCTTTACACAGTTATAACAAATATGAATCAACCATAAATGACACTGTGATGTTGTAATAAGCATGCATTTTTTACACGATAAGATTGTGTACAAATACCACACATAACATCGGACATGGGCTATCTGGCTGAACCTGTCAATCAAATTTTGAGTATTTGATTTCATTGGATGGTGACGCGCCTCTTTTATGTAAACAGCAAAATGAAACGAATTGACTTTAAAGCATGCAGTCGGAATCAGTATCTATTAATATTATTTGAATAATATAAAATCCAGCGATTTGAACAAGAGTGAAAAATGTACCGTTCATGCACATACATGTAATATGAAATGCGAGAGAAGAAAATTGTTTGGAATCCCGATAAAAAAAATTCAATCAATAATTAGAAATTCCATTATTTGACTCTTGTTAACTTGATTTACGGAAAATAACAAGGAGATGTTTAAACACAATAATTATAATAAACGTATACAAGCATTTTAACCATGAAATCCGTATGCATGGTACTTATTAAAATAGTTAGTAGCAAATACGCCGTTATACAAATGTTAAGTCCGAAACACTCTGTATGTATAATGGAATTAGGTATACAAAAAATTGAACTAATTGAATAGGGCCATACAATTACCAGATTACCCTAAAGTTATGCACAGTCACAATATCTACGAAATCAATGATTAAAACGACCTACTCAGTATTTATCGACGAAATACGTGACTTGTGCACTGCAAACTTTATAGATTAGGGTTTTTGTCCTTCACGTTATTGGATGAGCGCCGCGGGAAAAAAATAACGTCATGTAACGGCAAATGACGTAAAGCTGCTACAACGTCACAATCAGCGTAAGGGGGAAAAGTTCAAATAACTCGTTTTAAAATTAAGAAAAAGAAATATTGCCTGACTTTATGCATCAATTGTTTATTCTTTATTGTTTATTATGTTGGATAAAAAATATTGCGACTTTTTGAAATTAAAATTTATTTCAAGCTCCGTAATCTACCGAGCTCATCCCGGAAAATCCCGAGCTCTCAGGCTCAATTGTACATCGGATACCTTAAGCAATCGACCTCAAAGTATACATATAGTTCTTTTAAATGCAAATTATTATTTAAAACAGCAGATTATTCCTTTTACTTACGGACACAGTTAGAGATATCTGATCCTCCATACTGACATTCGCAGTGAGCCAATCCCTCCGTGTTTACACAAACTTGGAAGATAGATTCATTGCAAGATATGGACCCATTTTGGCACTCATCGATGTCTTCTGAGCAGTCAGTTCTTGTCCACCCTACACTACACTCGCATTCTCCTGTCACGTGGTCACACATCTTAGTGTTGTTAAACACGCATTCACAATCATTTGAACAATTGACTCCGTATTTGAAATTTGGGCACACTGTTTTTTTGTATAAAAATTACAATTACAAATAATTAATTTTTTTTATTGGTTTGCATTCAGTTATATAAATTAGTTGTGTTACAGTCTACCTTGACCGATAACATTATAACATTAATTGAGTCATTGTTGAATGTAGAACAATTATTACATTTAAAATTGATAATGATGATAATGGTACAAAGGTAATGTTTAATACTATTAACCAATATCTCATCCTTTTATCACCTGTGCACGTTTTTCCATCGCCTTCAAATCCTGATCTACATGTACACGTATATCCACCGTCAGTATCAGAACATGTTGCATTCAGTGCACAATCAGCTGTTTCTTCCTTGCATTCATCGATATCTATTCATGACAGTGATATTTTAATGCTATTAAAAAAAAACTCATATTGTGGAACCGAGTGTTATTGTTTTTACACTCTAATACATTATTAAAAATTCATCAAAGAAAAAACTTAATATTTTTATGATTGCCAACTTAAGATCAGTTATCACATTAAAATAACACTAGATAAAATCGGAAATTAACACTTTACACATTAGTATAATACACAGCATGATTTGTAATAATTTTTGTATATACTGTTTTCGATTTTTTTCTTCGTTGCCTTCTTAACCTTAACTTTAAAATTGAAATTAAAATGAAACAACATCGTTGGTTTAAAGAAGCGGGAAGGGATGAAAATATAAATTTTAATTGTTTATTTTTACATGTACATATGCGTAGCCTTAATTCTTCTCGTTGCAACTGACTAGAAGAATTAAAATGTACTATTTGTAAAACAGTGGGGAGGAGGTCGAATCAGCTCATTTTGTTCATTAACTTTCTTATTATCTTATTCAAAGATGTCCGATCCAAGTTCCCGCGATGCATGATGAACTCGTCCTAAACTTTCCACATTTACTTAAATTAGTCAACCAGCGTTCTTGGTTACCCCGTTCTGGAAAGTTCTATCCATCAAAAATAAAATCGCGGGTTAAAAAACGAACTGGCAACATGTAATTTCATCTATTGAACATTTGTCAGATCTAAACTCCTATGTACGCTCTAAATGAATTCCCAGTAAATATATTCACTCACGAATGTAATCATTCAATATTAATTTATTGTAATATATAGTTTGATGCAAACTACCCCTGATTCGGATGCGCCAAAGGGTGTCCACCACATTACTCTTGTTTTTGCTATTGCAGGCTTGTTTATCGAAAGTAAAGGTAAAATTTTAATAACTTTTACAATAATTACTTACCAGTTAAAATTCAATTAAAGATAACGACTTCATTTGACATGTGTTGAAACACCATTAGTGTCAGGCATTTTGTAGTTTATTTGCAAAAATGTCTTAAATTATAAGTATAGATTCTTTGATTTGCAATAATTAAGTATGAGGACAATTATCATTTTGTTAGAATTGGTCGACTTCTGTACTGTTTTGATTAAAAAAAATGGTACGAAGAGAAACTCACTGTGGCAGTTGGTTAGTGTTGTGCTGTTTAAGACATATCCTTTAGAGCACGAACAACGAAAGCTTCCAGGAATGTTTGTACAGTTCTGACACCCGTCAATACCGGTATCTATAGTACTGCATTCATCAATGTCTTCACATTTACTGAAGTTAACCACATTAAAACCGTCGCGACAACTACATACGTAACTACCGTCAGTATTATTACAGTAATGTTCACAATGGGAACCAAGGCATTCATCTATATCTATATAAAAAAATGTTGTCTTAGTTTACGAAAAATATCTTTATGAAAGATATCAGCATTTTAAAGTGGATTAATATACAAATGAATTTTACCTTTGCATGATCTTCCATCATTTTCCAATGAGTATCCAGTGGTGCAAGCACACTCAAAGGAGCCTTGAAGGTTTGTGCAATTATGTTGGCAGGTGCTTGATTCATTGCATTCATCAATATCTGTGTTAAAAAAAATATATTTCTATAATATATTCTCGAAAACATTCCTCTATATCTATTAAACAATCAACGAAAAGTGTCTCTTATTATGTAAATATAACATACTCTACCTAAAGAAGTCAACAGATTTCGATTTTCAATGATAATCATGCAATATAAAGAAATTTGTCAACATTCATACCATCAACACAACGTCAGGTTTCAAAACGAATCATGCAGTTTACCTTTGCAGCTGTCATTTGCGCTGTTGGTAAAACCTTCTTTGCATCTACATATAAAGGACCCGTCATTGTTGATACATTCCTCTGTGTAGCTATTGCATGGATTGTCTGTACTGTTACATTCATTAATGTCTGTTTCACAAAGTGTTCCGGTCCATCCAGGTTTACAGTAACAACCAGTTATATGGTCACATCTTTCAGAACCTTGTCCACAACTGCACTGTTCTTGACAATTTTCTCCGTAATAGCCTTCTGGACATTCTGTAAAACCAAAAAACAATGTACACATAAGGCAAGAAACATTGTTAACAGACAGATTCCCACACTTTTACATGCTTTTCTAACCTTTTTTTTTATGTAAAAGTATTATTCAAGAAAGAATATTATACATACAATGTAGAATAGAATGTGTTCTGATAGACAGACTGACAGAAAATCAAAGACAAACAGACAACCAGAGAGTATCACTTGAAGGGTTTGGTAAAATTAGTTTTGTATTACTGTTACAGAGCTGGATATCGAAATATTTCTCTGTTACCCTAATGCAAGTTTTTCAAAAATATAAGACAAGCTAAAATTCATAGCACCCTTCCTCCTTTATCGGGTGAGAGTTCAATTAAATGGGACCCAGATTATATCAAATATAAAAATATTTGATACTTGAGAGTAATCGAACATATTAACAATTAATGAAAACACTGAAGATCATCTATTTTTCATATACACTGTAGCTAGAACGTCAGATAAAAAAAATAATTCTATATAGTATAATTTGAGTAAAACATGGACTTACTGGTGCAGTTTGACATTGCTGTGTTGTTTAGAACGTATCCTTCAAAGCACGAACAGTGAAAACTTCCGGGGGTATTTGTACAGTTCTGACATCCATCAATACCGGTATTAATAGTACTGCATTCATCAATGTCTTCACATTTGCTGAAGTTAGCCAAATTGTAACCGTCCCGACAACTACATACGTAACTACCGTCAGTATTATTACAGTAATGTTCACAATGGGAATCTTGAAGGCATTCATCTATATCTATATAAAAAAAAAATTTGGTCTTAATTTACGAAAGATATCTTTATGAAAGATATTAGTATTTTAAAGTGGATTAATATACAAATGAATTTTACCTTTGCATGATCTTCCATCATTTTCCAATGAGTATCCAGTGGTGCAAGCACACTCAAAGGAGCCTTGAAGGTTTGAGCAATTATGTTGGCAGGTGCTTGATTCATTGCATTCATCAATATCTGTGTTAATAAATATTTTTCTAAAACAAAATCTCGAAGATATTCCTCTATATCTATTAAACAATCAAGGAAAAGTGTCTCCTAGATATATTAAGATTTTCAACTGTCTTTGTCTGTGATACAATGTAACATTACAAATCAATTTGAACCCTAAAACCCAATACCTTCATAAAAAATGAGTGACAAAAAATGGGCGTGTCTTATAGCATAACCAAATAAGAGGCGCATGGGCCACATCGCTCACCTGAACAACAGTTCCTTGTAACATTCTATTTCATAGCATATGCTATTTCTATTTTAAACTTTGAACCTCTTTCTGGGGCCCCAGTATTGGTTGGTATTTTATGGTTGGCTTTAACAATTTAAAATCTACAGAATTTTAGGATGCTTGCATATTAATCTCACAAACTGTAGCTTTGTAGTTTTCGAAAAGAAAATTTTTAAACGCTTTCAATAATATATCATTATTTCTATGTTAAATTTTGAACCCCTCTTGGGGCCCAAATAAAGGCCTGGTGGTCACAGCTTTATTGATGTACAATCTATATTATTTAAGGATGCTTGCAGAGTAATCTCACAAATTGAAGCATTGTAGTTCTTGAAAAGAATGTTAAACTTTGAACCCCAGCTCGGGCCCCATTTTTGTCCGAGGGCCACGAATTTTTCACTATATGTACAAGGTTAGCTTTTGTGTAAACATTTCTGATGTAGTGGCTCTTGAGAAGATATTTAAAGATTTTTTTCCTATGTAATTTTATGTTCAACTTAGAACCCCACCTGGAGCCCTCAGTTTGGTCCGAGGGTCGCGATTTTTACAATTTAGAATTTTCACTATATATACAAGCTCTTGTGTAAATATTGGAATTTCTGATGCAGTGGTTCTTGAGAAGAAGGTTTTAAAGATACACACCCTATAGTCACTGTTTTACAATTATCTCCCTTTTAAAAGGGATAGGCCCTTTATATTTACAATTTAGAATCTCATCCCCATAAAAATGCTTTGTACCAAGTTTCGTTAAATTTGGCTCAGATGTTCTAGTCAAATTGTTTGTTGAAGTCAAAAATGTGAAAAATTTACAGACGGACGGACGGGCGGCGGAGAACAGGTGATCAGAAAAGCTCACATGAACATTCAGCTCAGGTAAGCTAAAAACGGCATTGGCTGCGTCGCGTAGTAATATACTAGTATGGCATATGCTTAAAAAATAGTGGTTTTAAAATAATGTTGTTTTAAAGTGTACAAATTGGAAATAATATAAGTAAAAGTAATAAGAAATCATTCTTTGAATATTATGAGGTGATAGTTTTCTTTGGAGGGTGGTCAAATATATCATAAAGCCCTTCGGGCTTTATTGGATTGGACCACGCCCCGACCTATTTGAACACCCCACAATACTAAAAGAATGATTCCTTATTCCGTAAGTAAATACAACATACTCTACCTAAACAAGTCTGTAGATTTCGATTTTCAATAATAATTGTGCAATATAAAGAAATTTGTCAACATTCATACAATCAACTCAACGTCCTGTCTCAAAACGAATCATGAATTTTACCTTTGCAGCTGTCATTAGCGTTGTTGGTAAAACCTTCTTTGCATGTACATATAAAAGATCCGTCATTGTTGATACAATCCTCTGTGTAGCTATTGCATGGATTGTCTGTACTGTTACATTCATTGATGTCTGTTTCACAAAGTGTTCCGGTCCATCCAGGTTTACAGTAACAACCAGTTATATGGTCACATCTTTCAGAACCTTGTCCACAACTGCACTGCTCTTGACAATTTTCTCCGTAATAGCCTTCTGGACATTCTGTAAAACCAAAAAACAATGTAAGAAACTTGTTAACAGATACAGATTCCCACACTTTAATATGTTTTTTAACCTTTTTTATATTCAAAAGTATTATTCAAGAAGAGAATATTATACATACAATGTAGAATAGAATGTGTTCTGATAGACAGACTGACAGAAAATCAAAGACAAACAGACACCCAGATAGTATCACTTGAAGGGTTTGGTAAACTTAGTTTTGTATTACTGTTACAGAGCTGGATATCGAAATATTTCTCTGTTACCCTAATGCAAGTTTTTCAAAAATATAAGAGAAGCTGAAATTCATAGCATCCTTCCTCCTTTGTCGGGAAAGATTTCACTTACATGGAACCCGGATTATATTAAATATAAATATATTTGATACTTGAGAGTAATGAAACATATTAACATTCAATGGAAACACTAAGATCATCTATTTTTCATAGACACTATAGCTAGAACATCAGATAAAAAATATTCCTATATAGTATAATTTGAGTAAAACATTGACTTACTGGTGCAGTTTGACATTGTTGTGTTGTTTAGAACGTATCCTTCAAAGCACGAACAGTGAAAACTTCCGGGGGTATTTGTACAGTTCTGACATCCATCAACACCGGTATTAATAGTACTGCATTCATCAATATCTTCACATTTGCTGAAGTTGACCACATTATAACCGTCCCGACAACTACATAAGTAACTACCGTCAGTATTATTACAGTAATGTTCACAATGGGAATCTTGAAGGCATTCATCTATATCTATATAAAAAAATATTGTATTAATTTACGAAAGATTTCTTTATGAAAAAGATTATTACTTTAAACTTTACCTATATACAAATGAATTTTACCTTTGCATGATCTTCCATCATTTTCCAATGAGTATCCAGTAGTGCAAGCACACTCAAAGGAACCTTGAAGGTTTGTGCAATTATGTTGGCAGGTGCTTGATTCATTGCATTCATCAATATCTGTGTTAATAATAATGGTTCTACATACCGTAAATTGTAAAAGGTTTACAGAAAGACGGGAAGATGCAGATGGACGTACAAGACAACCTTTGATTTATCAGTGAAAGTCTGAATTAATGGAAAGGTTTGATAATGTATATCCTATATAAAAAGAAAATTTATAAAAGTTGTCGTAGAGGACACTGGTGGCAAAAGAAAAGGATTGGATTGGGTGGAGAGAATGTGTGGCTGTCTAATGTGCCACCTGGCATGAAGAGGCAAAAGTAAGTATGTAAACAAAAATTCCAAAATCGTGACCATGCCCTTTTATCGATTTCAGCGGCAACGGAAACTTATGTCAATTTTACATATCCGATTACAGAGAGACGTATATATTTATTATTGCACGAATATCTAAATAAAGAAATATAGCTTTCCAGTACAAACCTTTACAAGTGCTATTGTCAAAATCAAGCTCAAATCCTGATTCACAGAAACAATATCCTTTGTATGGATCTCTCTCCCCAAACCGACATCCATAACTGCAGTTCAGCTGCGGGAATTGTGCACATACATCGCGCACTAAATGGATAGATCAACAAGATTAACTTTATTTACCAATGTTTTATTTGATTTATTAAATATGGTATGAAAATGTTAAAAAGAATGTTCAAATCAATCCCATCAACATTTTACACTGTTTAATTAAATACCTATGCCGCATGTTTTTCTATCAACGTCATCCAAAGTATATCCAAATTCACATCCACAATTAAATCCACCGATGGTGTTAATGCAAATCTGCTGACAATCAGCGATGCCTCTTTGACATTCGTCAATATCTAGAAAAGACATTTTATTTCGTATGATTAGTATGAAAACTATGTTGTATTAAAATCTTTATTGCCATTATTAACTTCTTAGCTTCATGAGTCTTTGCATTCTTATTATTGTGTAGCTTGATAGGCATTCGAATTAATTTTGAAAATCATGAACATTAAACATTTTGATTTGCTAGCTACTTTTTTTAAATCAAGAAATATACATAGAATAATTTCAATGTTACAGAACTTAAGGGGTATTTCGAAAATGTAAACTTTGTTTGTAAATTTGAAATTCCTTGATAGTACAGAAATCTCAATCCAGTCACAATGGATTCACAAGGAAAATTTAGCACTAATTCATCATAAGTTTACTCATTAAACTCCCATCTATCTAATTGCAAACAACTATTATATGTAAAATTTTACAGTGTTAAAAAGTACAAATTGATATTATAGATTAAGAAGACCAGCTAAGAATTCAGTCCTCAATTAATAAAGTTACGTACTACAAACTTATTTCGAATACCCATTGGAAGATTAATAAAAAGCTTGTTTGATTTCTCAACTATATGAGATAGATTAAAATAGAATTTTCTACAAACCTTCACAACCAGAATCATACTTCTGAAAACCGGGCTTGCAGTTGCAAGTATAATTTCCATAAAGATTCTGACAATTGGTATCCACTGAGCATGTATTCAAAGTTATATCCGAACATTCGTCAATATCTAAAAATAGAAATACATTATAGTGTAAAAAAAAATACAAAATGATATATTTTTTTCAGGAAATTACTGATCATAATTAATAAACAAATAAGTAATGTTGAGAATTATGCGAGACGGTTTAAAACTAGGCTCTTCTTGATGAAACGAATGATCAGAATATTGATACTTAGAGACGAAAATAGTGTTCACATGAAGATCAGGTTTACCGTCACAACTATCTCCATTCTTTTGAAATCCTTCTTTACAATTGCACATGTACGACCCTTCCAGGTTTTGGCACACCTTTTCATTTCCACATATGCCCTGGTCATTTTCACACTCATTGATATCGACTGTACAATTCGTTCCAGTCCAGCCACGTTTACAGAAACACCCAGTCACTGGGTCACATCGTTCCATGCCTTGTCCACAGGTGCATATTTGACTGCAATCCTCCCCAAAATATGGTTCTTCACATTCTGTTTAAAAAGGACAAAGATATATTTCACTAGTACATGTACAATTAACCAAATGTCACGATTCGACTGTTTCAGTAAAGCTTAAAGTATTTTAGAATTCATGAAATACAAAAGTATTTGTACGACAATCATTTTCATTAAATATCAAGAGAAGTGTTACTGTGCCTGAACATGAAATTTTATCTTCATTCAATTTGAATCCAGGTCGACAATCACATTGGAATGAACCGTTGGTGTTGTAACATTCTTGTAAACACTTCGGGGGTTGTAAATCGCATTCATTTACATCTAAAAATATACAAAAGTCGTATTATTTCAAGCTAAGTACAAACAAATTTTAGATAATAATTCGTTTTCAACAAGAAGTGATGAACACCTTGGCAACCTTGTCCGTCTTCGGCGAGTTGAAAACCAATTGGGCAAAGGCATTTCTTCTCGATTGGATCACAAGTGTACTCACACGATCTTTGAATGCTGTCACAAGAGTTTTCGTCTGAATAATATAATACGTATTATTAACATATAAAAAAGAAACATTTTTTTGGTCAGTGATGCTCTTAATGATATCAAAAAATGTCATTTTATTCACCCCCAAATTAGTTAAATGTACAAACCAGTTCTAGAGCAGGTAGCGTTATTGCTATTGAGAGAAAATCCCGGAAAACACAGACATTCAAATGATCCATATGTGTTGTTACAGATTTGCTCGCATCCAGATGTCTTCTCCGAACATTCGTCAATGTCTGAATTATAATCATTGAAATATTTCCTAATCAAATTATTCTCTTTGAGCCCTAAGTTGAGATATAATTTATAATTTCTTACTTTTTAATATGACGACCTGAGAAATCATTTAGGCCCCATCAAATGTGTTATGTAATTCTATTCGGTTAGTTATATAGTAGTATACTATTAAAAGACAAACATACGTCTTCAACGTTTTTTATATCTCCAAGTTTTCAAAACTTTTTATATTTGATTCTACTACAGTTATTGCCGAGATCAAAGAGATGCCGCGGACATTATTCTCCAATATACCACGAACGTCATCAGTAAAATATCAGATCAGAAATACCTATTTGCCTCGCACTGATCATGGAAGTACAACTTCAAACCGAAAAAAATTTAAAACCATGTCAATTTCACGTGTTAGTTCCAGTCAAAACAATGTGTATTGCCTCAAATCTTAATTTTTAAGAGATCAATGCGGCTGTTCCGAGGACCTCCCTAGCACATTTTCACTGCATGTTTTTACATAAAGTATATAAAGTGTAGTAGTAATAATTGTATTAAATTGTCCTTAAAATATTAGGAATGTGATTCAAAGATATTTTATAAATAAGTGAAGGGTATTAAAATCCTAAGAAAAAGTCTGTCGTCTGCATGTGGTTTCTTTGATCGATACACATGTAAACATTACTAACAAAACCGTTGGGGTTACACTGAACAGCCGTCAAAATGACCTAGATCGTCTCTCTATAGGAGAAACGATATGTAGAAATACTGCACTGTTAGTAGAATAGAAATAAAGTTCTTGTTTTCGTGAATGTTGCAGGATAACCTCCTCGGTCTCGCTAACGCCTCGGCTTACAACATTTCTCGACCTCGGAGGTTCTTCTGCAACATTCACGAAAACTCGTACTTTATTTCTTAAATGTACGCGCCGATTTGAATATTTTACCTGCTGTAAATTAAAAGTAATATACAGTAAAACTCGTTTAGTACGAACACGGATATAGCGAAATTTCGAATGTAGTGAAGTTTTTTTGAGTCCCCGGTAAAATTCTTAACAAATCTTTGCAAAATTTAACGGTTATAACAAATTCGGATATAACGAATTTACGGATATAGCGAACTGATTTTTTTTTACTTCTGTAGAGGTGAATGATAACGAAATTTAACACTTTTATAACGAATTTCTTTACAGTTTAAAAATTTTTCATTACCATTTAACATAATGGTTTGAATGAATTTATTTTGACATAAATTGTCAATTCACAATCAGATTCTTAAAGGTATCAAAAAATTATTTTCATTCTAAGCTTCAATTGTAAACTGGTGAAAGAAAAATATGTATATAGTGAATTCGCTATAGCTATTATTACGAATTCGTTATACGGATATAACGAATTACGGATATAACGAAGTAAATTCATGGGTCCCTAGGACTTCGCTATAACCGAGTTTTAATGTATAGGGTTTTGCAAGATGAAACAAACGGGAAAACAACAGAACAAAAACATTCTGCCACCTAAAATCATTCAATTGGACTGAAAGCCGCGTATCTACCCAATATTTAACCTAACATTAGAGTTTGATTATGAGCTTAATGTTAAATGACATTAGTGTATAATTTAGGCGTCTGAGACAATTACCTTTACAAGTGCCGTTGTGTTTTCTGAAGCCTGATAAACAGATGCACTGGTAGCTTCCTTCAGTATTTTCACAATGCTCAATGAAAGTATTGCAGACTTTCGAACTGTTTCCTTCACATTCGTTTATATCTATATGATTTCAGAAAAAAAATTCAAGTACGAGTCAGTTGCTTATAAAAAGTTGATAAATAAATTTTGCCATTTATTTTTTGCTACGTAGTTTTAATGTTATTCAAATCACACCAAACAGTTATAAAATGACTAAGTAACCTTTTTCAAGCAACTTACACTCGAAATTAAATATATATAAAAAATTATATATATTCTTAATTTTATTCTTTTTAATTTAAATTATCATTTATTAAAAGTTGCAGAATTTACGTTCACTACTGTTTTATTTATCAAAAATGAATATACCTACCTTCACATTTATCATTAACATCGTTATATCCCATAGGACAATCAGTACAGTTATAACCCCGACCGAATCTTATTTCCTCTTCCGGTGTTAGGTCAGTACAATTTCGTTGTAGAGGGCATGGTTCATTGAGACAGGCGTTAGTGTCCATTTCACAATTTTCACCTGCAACGATGGGTTATTGTTTTTATTTTGGTTTTGAACAAAACATCAAGTATAAGAATTGATAACAATTATAACATGTTACCATTTTTAAGTAGGCTCGATTGTCGTGGCTATTTGTAAACTATTTTGATAACCCTAAATATAGTGCTCTGAATAAAATTAAATTTTCAAATTTCAAAGCTTAATGTTTGGATATTTTCTTTACTCAATGATAGTTTATGGATATAAATATCATATGTCAAAGTTTAAGGCGGATCCGATTGTTAATTTTTTGACCATCTGGTCACCTTAAGACAGTAGAACAAGTTATATTACCGGAATAACCGATGTCACACACACAAACTGCCCAACTGTAACGGTCATTTTCGGAAGGTATAATATTGTCGTAACTGCATCTACCATTGCTTCCACAACCTTTACAAAGTACAATTGAGACGTCAATGGACGGCGATTCAGCTCCAACGTCATCTATCACACTGATACTAAAAGAAGTTATAGCAAACATAAATCAAATCTATTAATTTTAAGATAATTGACAAAAGTTTAATCTAGTCCAGACAATCTTTACAATCATATTTGTTTTGCCTCGGAATAGAATGTCTCGACGTCATTGGATGAATCGCGTCACGTGATTGCCTTATAAATTTCTTTACACGGTGAGCGTCAAACTTTATACGGCAACATGGCAGACGTAACGTTATTTGAGCTGATTTTTACAAATACGTTTAACTATACCTTTAATATTTTAAGCCCCAAAATATTTAGAGTGACCCCCCCCCCCCTTTGCCCGTGTCGTACTTTTACGATCCTACAATGGCATCCAGATTTGCACAAACGACTGACGAGGAAGGTAAACAATTAAAGAATAAAGCTATGAATTTAATTGTTACATATCATTTTTTGTTTGTTTACATATCATCTTTAGGTCCTGTTTACAGAAATTTTGGGGTCGGTTAGTCCATAGAAGGCTCGACTCCTCCTCGCTTTCTTTGGACTTTACCGACCCGACAAATTACCATAAATGGTCAGTAACAAACCTATTAAGTAATATTGTTTCTTCAAAATAACAAGGTCCCAAATCTTATTACGCTGACGATAGTAAAAAATATAATTTTATTTTAGCAAGTACATAAATAATAACTTTTCTGGAATTATTTAAATATTTTTAAAAAATGAACCATAAAAGTGTGTTACCTTAATTCTGATACAGCTGTACTGGTTGGTGTCCAATTAGCGATTCCTGTTGTTTCATTCAAAGAAAAACTTTCAGGCTGCTTCAAAAGGTTATATTTAGGCAGTTTGGTGCTGTCGTCATAGGCGTTAAATTGCATGTAAACAGTCTTACCGATTTCAACATTGATGGAACTATTGCCTGTTATTATGGGTGATTCATTTTCTGTTAAAAAAAGAGCATTGTAATCCGGGTAGTAATGTGGGATTTTTGTTGAAACATTTTCTTATATTTTAAGAGTTTTCATTGCATCTAATGTTAAATTGAAGGTATGGGCAGATGTGAATACCCATATTTTTCATAAACCTGTTTACATAAATGGCAGCTCAAGATAGAGTGAAATAAATAAATAGAGTAATGTTGTCGGGAATCTATGCGTAATAATCCTAACCAAGTATTTTTATGTCTGTATGTGCAGATGCCTCCTCTAATCCAGACGATTCTGCAAGAGCAATATCTCCTGTTGCTAGGTAATCGAAAATACAAGCCTGCGATATATTTGAACCACATTTTGTTTTAGCATCGTCTAATTTAATTCTATCTACTTCGTCCAAGAAAAGAGGTTGAAACTCAAGGTGAGAATAGTTTTGGTATGATAATCCCTTCTCGTAGTAAAACAGCGAATCCTCATTTACAAGCCCTAAAATAATGTATTTGTTAAAAAAATATCTGGCTGTTTACTCGATACACAAAATCAACAGTTTACAATATAAAATAATATTATTGATTGAAATAAATAACTTACATTTTTGGCCAAAATTGAAGTAAAGATCTCTCTCTGTGTTGGTTGCATTTTCATCTAACAAAGTTCCATTGGGAAGTATAAACTCATTAGTTGCATTTCCATCAAAATTTCCCATCAATCCTTTGGCAAAACCACTATATGCGTTATCAACAACCACCTCTGATATCAAAAAGCGCACACCCAAACTAACTCTAAGAATTATAGCTTGAAAAGAAAAAGAAAAAAACCCTAAAGATAAAACAGCATTGTTGAAAACAAATCTGATCTTTTTTCAATACCAGCCCGTAAATTAAAAACAATTGTTAACATCATATTTGTTATAAAGTTGTCCTCAACTTCAACTGAAATAATTTTTGGTCTAAGCATTATTGAATAACAATTCCTTTGATGGAAACTTTGTTTTTTCTTCTCCAACTCCTTACTGATTTCATAATGTTACGAGAATTTGCTTTGGGAGACACATTTGTTGCAAAATATAGTGGACCGTATTTGAGAACGTAATATGTATTTATGCTACAATGTAATTAGACTCACATGTTTGCAGGAACGATGCTGCCAATGTTCTGTTTTCCCACCGGACACTCAAGTTTTGATTCAGTGAAACATAAGACTCATTTCCAAATTCTCTTGTCAAATCCCTATCATTGACTCTTACAAGCATTTCTTTAAAAAATCAATTAAGGTAAGGTTTGCGGCTTGCATTTTTTAGAGGTTGTACCAAAGTTACATACCATGTTGTTCACTATACTAAAGTCTTTTTTCTCATGAAATTCAAATGAATTTTGCCCGTCCCATTTTATAACGTTCATGATTTCCAATTTTCATTTTGATGAAATGTAAACAATTTCGTGAAAATATGTACATTTTATATGTGACTATTATGGGGGTTATTTATGCTTAAAATGTTCGAAAATAATATCACTATTAATATCATGATTCACTTTTATTAATTTCTGATGAACTATCTAAAAATAGAATAAAATTCAACAGAAGTCTTAATTTTGGACTACTATTATGTAAACGAAAACATCTTATTTGAAACCTTTCCAAGTCCACCGATTTCAGGAAAAACGTATCTTAGAATATGTGTAATCTGATGTTTCTTAAACACTATTCAAAACCATATGATGCGGATTTCGTTTCGTGGAAATTGATAAAATGCCTGTGTCCTCTTATTTTTTCATTGAAACTAAAAAACCCCGCGAAATAAAAAAAACCTGAAATCAATTATGGCATCATATCAATTTTGACGTCATAACTGAAATAAAGGGTAGTTGGTGTTACGTCACAATGAAAATGTGTGAGTTATCTCCCTGTAACCGCAAACTTTACCTTAAGTAAATGAAAACACTGAAACAAATTGAGACCTATATGTAGAGAATACAAATATGTTCAACAACCTTAACGATTTCATTAAAATGATTTGCATTGATAATGGTAATGAATGTAAATATTAATCAATATTATAAACTAATGGTTTTTGATTCAGATGTTGATCATTCAGAAGGCGCTTTACTTGTCTTGTCCTGAGACATTTCTATTTGTAGTTTTGATCCAGTCTGGTCCAGTGCAACAAAGGCACTAAATATGGTAGCGTTGATACTGGTCCCGTTGGCTGTCGTTGCTAGGTCTGTTCTTGCTTGGAGGTCAAACTGTATTGAGTCTTTAGATATCTTTAACATTGTGTACTCTCCGTACCCATTGAACGTGTAGTTTTTGCCATCCAGTGTTACAATATGTGGGTCTCCGAAATTCAGTGCTAGATACAAGTATAAAGTTGTAAGTACATACGAAAGCGTGCATTGAGATTACTTTATAGACAGCCATAGTTTATGTGATATAGACGAGGAATACAATCTCATGAAACGCATTGTATCTAAAATATCAATCTAAACCATTTATAACATGTTCGGCAAACATAATTCTAGTATATATTTTCAACTAAAAATGGACAATGATTTCAAATCATTATCGTATAAATACCGGGATTAAAAGGAGATCGTCGGTAGCACAAGGGAATAGGGCGGACCTCATAAAATAAATTGCATTGTTTCGTCTTGATGCAGCATGCCTCTCGTGCATTGAGGTCTTCTATGGTATAAAGACGTCGCTCAAAAAACGGATTATACTGTAAAATAGTTCCAGCAGATGGCAAGGAACGTTCTAAAGGGCCCAGATTATTAATAGACCCAAGCATCCTATAACAGCATTCCTATGAAATAATAAAGAAAACATCCTGATTTTTATTGTTGTGTTGCGTTGTGGTTCAGGCGTTGCAATTACAATCTTGAAAAGATTTCGAAAAAAGGTTTATTGTTGAAAAATAACCTAACGAAATTTTAAAAAAACCCAAATTGTAATTTCAAAGAAAGAATGAAAATAACTAAAAACTCACTGTATATTAATAACGTCATGATTAATTATAATTTTAAAGACAAAACGTCATAAAATCATAAGTCATGTAGGCAAATGAAAACCTTGATTAACTGATCGCATTATCTTTTTAAAGGAAAACAAATTGTTGCAGAATATATGCAACTTATATAAAACCTTAACAAAATGAAGTTATAATTGGTGCGATTATAATGTCTCTCAAACGAACGAAGCCATCATATGGAGTAGGGATTACTGACATGGGTCAAATTTTACAGACAAAAAGATTTAATACTTTATTACCTCTTATTTTGGAAATTCAAGATGTTCCCCATGGGTAATTTACTATATATCAGATGAACCTACATGATCCAAGGATCAAGAATATATATGTTCTATAAGTGGAGATTTCCACCGTTTTCAAGATATTTGGGCACTTTCTGTTTTAGGGGGTGAGGACCAACCCTGGTCTCGTTAGCTACATGCCATATGATGCCCCTTTACACAAGTAACAAGACTATATATGGTTAATGGGTAGGGATGTTCAAGATCAAACGTTTTCAAGATATTTGGACACTTCCTGTTCCGGGGGGGGGGGGGGAGGGGGGGTTGAGGACCAACCCCCGGCCTCGTAATCTACATACCATCTGATGCCCCTTGATGCAAGAACAAGAATAAAAATGGCTTCGGGGTGGGGAACCGTTTTCAAGATATTTGGGCACTTCCTTTAAGGGGGCTCAGGATCACCCCCGGGCTCATGACCTACATACCATTTGAAGCCCCTTGACACAAGGAACAAGAATATGTGGTTTATAAGCGGGGATCCCAACCGTTATTGAGATATATGGTCATTCCAATTCCTGAGGATAGGGATGACACCAGGGGGCAGACCTGACAAACTCCATATTATTGCCTATAACAGTCAATTTATGATTCTGAAGATCCTATGTTATTATCTCTGTTTTAAAGTAATAACCATTTACAACAGAGTCTACGATATTTACTATCAGGTTCAATGTTTAACCCCCCCCCCTTTGACCCCCCCCCCCCAAAAGTTGTTGGCCACCCCAAAATGAAAAAATTCAACCGGGAAACATGACTAGATATGCAGGCCTATCACATTCTAGAGATTTGTATAATTACATTTGGCCGCTTTGAGAAACGCAATGACAAATCCATAGTTAAGAAAAAGAAGAAGATAAAACACTGAGCAAACACAATAAATCTCCAAACGTCGTTTTGAAGACCTAACAACAGTTTCATAATTTTTTTTATTTTTTCCCACTTTATTTCAAGCAGATATTATCGAAAAAATATACATACCGTGTTTCTTCCAACAATCATTGTAGCATAGCAGAGTACTTGATTGATCGTGTCAAATCTGCTTACGGCATAACGGGGATCAAATCTTAGCAAGATGCCATTACATGGACAAAGAATAGGATTATGAAAGGACGTTAACTGAATGTAGATATTTTCTTCTTTATTTTTGATATACCAATCGAAACATCCCTTTTCATTTTTGTTCAATGGATCACCAGTCGTCATTTTATGTATCCAGAACCCGTTTACTCCTTAAAAGGAACAGAAACAATATTAAAAGATCTATGACAAGTAAATTTGCGATTCACTAAATTGTTTTCAAGTCAATGATAAGGCTGATGAAGAAACAAATGTTTTATAGACATGCAACGAAAATAAAAACTTCGTTCAAAGCATGACGTCAACCTCTTAACCAGTCACTGGAATAAAAGTGGGATGATAAAATATAATCAAAAAGTTAATCAATAAAGATAGATTCATTTTCAGTTCAGTTTAGCTAAACAAATGCACATACACCAGAAAGGTTTGAAACCGTATTAATGAATGAATCGCTATACGATTTCTTTTCTGAATTTTAACAAATTAATTGTTAATGATAACTATTTTTACTAATGTGTAATCCTACCTCTGTTGCCTGGATTTTCACTCATTTTGAAGGCCCTTTTTGTATTTGAATATTGGTTTTTCATAGAAGTCTTTTCATATTGATAGCCAATCGTTATTTTTCTGTTTTTAATCGATTCAAGATTTACATCGATATAATTGAAGACGGTAAAAGTACTTTGCCCATCCGTGATCAAAAGCCACTGAAAAGTAATAGTCTGCAACAAAAGTTTAAGTTTTTAGATTTAAAATACAATGCTTATAATACTTTTACATTCATGCTTGTCCTACAATATACAGGCACTGTGCATCATGGTTTTTGCAGTAAATAAAAACTGTTTTTTTAGGGTATTTAAACTCTCATGAGGTGTCCTCCTTAATGCAATTGATGAATATGATAGTGGAAATTATATAAACGGCTTATTTCTGTGTCAATAGCTTTCACTTTTATTAGTTATTAATGAAGTTCGACCAAATCACAGAATTATCAAGCAAGGCATTATGTCGCCACAATATATATGGTTCTTTTATACTAGTTGTATGAAAATTCAAGGGGCGTTGCCACAAATTTGATCAAAGTTTATTTTTCTGTTTTACATGTTTACAATGTTCAAAAAGGCTTTTCTAATAGTCAACCATAATTTGAGTGTCATTCGACGAAGTTTACAATTCTTTGTTATGTAAACAGTGCATCGGTTATGTGTTGAAAAGAAAATTCCACGTTTAGACCTATAATGAAAATATTTATATTCTACTGTGTTTTTTCCATTAAAATATGTTATCTTGAAATGCCCCTAAATGCAACAACTAAATCACTGCGTATAATTTACAAAAGCATTTCCCATATATTGATTTCTAAGTTATCGGTTTAAAAATAAATATCAACCATGTTGTTAAAAGTCCATGTTTTAAATTATACAACAATAAAGTTAATTCTATTGTTAAAAGCAGTATATCTAAGTTATCTTTCATTAATTATACTTTCAAGTCTCATCTCAACAGTGTATCGGTTCTGAAAAAAAACCAGCTGTACACCCCATTACCAATTTACTCCGTGATCTGCAATTTATACCGATTTATTTCATAAACAAAATTTTCAATAAGGGAATGAAAATTTAATCATCAAAATATTTATTTTTGACGTCGTCGTGTCAATAACTGCCGTTAGTTGAGCAGACAAATTATCATAGCGCGTTAACGCGCGTTATTAGTCCCCTACCGGTTTTCACCGGAGGGGACTATAGCTTTCCTCTGCATGCGTCAGTCTGTCTATCGGTCCGTCCGTCTGTCTGTCCAACTTCAGTTTTCCACACTTTTTTTCTTTATGCGTTTGAGGAATAATATGAAATTTGCTGAACAGCTTCAAAATGTCAAACTACAGATCAAGTTTACACTTTTGTAGCGTCTGGTTGACATATTTTCGAGAAAATTAATTTTTTTAATCCCAATTTTTTAATGTTCGGGTTCGATATTCTGCCTAACAGTGCATTGTTTTCACAATTTCCACAAACCGGTAGGGGACGTGTATTGCTTATGCAATACTCTCAGAATGCTTGTTCAATTTGTCTTCTCACCTAACAGCAGTTTTTGAAACGACAACTTCAAAAATAATTCATTAAATTCTATAGGAACAAACGCTGGGAAATGTTTATTAATGTTCAAAACGATTAGCAGGTATAAAATCAGCTTGAAAACTGGTATATTGAACTAATGTAAGCAAAAATATGGCACGAACCTTGTTTAGATAACAAACAATTGTGGGCTGTCTATCTTGCTAATAACTCTTCTACTTGCACTTATATTTTGGTTCATCATTAGAAATGCATTATTAAAGCGTTGTAAACATTAAAATTAGAAAGAAAAAAAAAACATTTGCCCGAAATGGTAACTATGCGCCTTTAAATATCGTTTTCTGAAGGAATTTATTGATAAATCGTTGAAACTTTCAAAACAATATTAAACATGCGCCTTACCTTCGATGTTGCACCAAAGAGAGTCATGTTAACCCAGGTAGCCTTGACAAGCCAGGAAGCCTTAAAATCGGGAAAGTCTGCAAACTGAATGTTTACTATCTTGCTTGCTTTTCCCAAAAATAAATCGTTTTCCGCATCAACTCCCCTGTTTGCAATAATTGAAACACTTTCAATCGAAATTTCAGTGGTTATAATATGTTCACTCGTTAAAACAATTAAAAATTATTGTAGCATTCAAATTTTAGCACAACAAATTGAGCTCATTGCTTCATACCTTTGATATGTCTTGTAGTAAATATAACCATCATCGTCCTTTAAATCTGACCAAAATGGACAAACGATGTGTCTATTTTTAAGTTGCTTAGAATTAATATCATGTATTGAAATTCTGTTGAACTCTTCTCCCAGTCCAATAACACCATTAGATCCAATCTACGATAAAAAAGTATATCTAAAACATTTTTATACAACTTAAAAATGGTAAATAAAAAATACACATAGGTGTACTTTCAGTCTTGTGGATTTATTAACTTGCTTCTTAAAATAGTTTATTCCATTAAAAGGGACAAAATGATATTATATCAGTTACTTTTACACAGACATCGATTTAATTGCAAAACTTCTCTCCCTCGTGTTTTTTTTAAATCAGTTCCAAATGTGTAAAATTTAACATAATCCCTTTATAACTGCTGTACTATATAAAAAACAGCTACATTGCCTCCAAGGAAATATAGCTCATAGCAAGAAGGTTTACACTACAGCACAGAATCTTAAGCTTTGTGAAAAGATCAAATATAATATACATGTATTACCTTTCTTGTTTTGTTCAATTCAAAATAAAATCACAATTTAGTGACATATAAAGTTATCACAAGGTTTTTTTTAAAACAAGAGGCCCATCGGGCACATCGCTCACCTGAGCAACAATAGGCATGATAAAATCAGCTCAATGGAGTCATAATACAAAATATCTGGACAATGTAGTATAATACATGTAAATCCTGTATAGATAAAAATCCATTTTATACACTCTGGATATTCTTATGTTTAAAATTAAATCCCTTTTCTAACAGGATGATTTTATAGTCATATCACCTGTTGAGCATTGCATTTCTTAAAAAACATCCTAAACAATTGATTATACATGGTATATATAATCCTACATCAAACTTTGAACTCATTGTGAGGCCCAAGAATCTCCAGGGGCCAAAAACTACACAATTTTAAAGAATCAGCTATATGTCGAAATGTTTGCATACATGTATAAATAAAACCATTCATGTATATTATACCATATCAGTTTTTGTGAATAATTGAAATGTTTTCCTTTGTAAAACTGGATTCCCAATGTGACCCCTCTCTACTCCTCAAGATTTTGATTTAAAAAGAATTGAATATACACTATCTGAGGTTGCTTTCACTACACCTTTTCCAGGTAAATGGTTTTATAGAAGATATTCTCTATTTATACCTATGTAAAAATTTGCCACCCCCACCCCCTGTTGTAACCCCATTATACCCCCGGGGATTATGATTTGAACAAATGTGAATCTACAATACATGAGGATGCTTCCACACAAGTGTCAGCTTTTTAGGCCAATTGGTTTCTGAGAAGAAGATTTTTAGAGATTTTTCTATATATATTCCTTTCAAAAAAATTCGACTCCCATTGTGGCGCCACCCTACCCCAAGGGATCATGATTTGAAAAACTTTGAGTCTACACTACCTAAGGATGCTTACACATAAGTTTTCCTGGTTAAATGGTTCTCGAGAAGATGGTTTTTGAAAAATTTTCCAAAATTTTAAATAATTCCAAATAATATTCCCTTGAAAATGTGTGTAGTCTTTAATTTTTACAACTTTGAATCCCCTTTGTTTAAGGGTGTTTTTTTGAGTTAAGTTGAAATTTGTCCAGTGGTTCTGGAAAAGATGTTGAAAATCTGAAAAGTATACGGACAGACAGACGGATCACAAAAAATGGGATCAGATAAGCACACTTGAGCCTTCAGTTCGAGTGAGCTAAAAATATGTAGACTACCAAGTTCGATCGAATGTTTCAAAACTTATCGTAACTTAATTTAGCATAGATCCTCTTGATCTTATTATTAAGGATCTACAATAAAATTCCATTTTAACGAGGTCGAGTACAAAACGAGTATGCACGCTTTCGCGCAGCGTTTCATTTGTATTGGGACGTCATATTATTGCTTTGTTGACGCCATGGCGTGATAGTTACAACTGCAGATATTCAGCGTAATTTGTTAAAAATAGCTCGTTTGATGCGTAAAATTGATATTATATTGTGGAATTAACATAAATGTCTCGAAGTATAAGCTATATTTGTGCTCGGGTTGAAAACCTGAAGAAGGTTCAGCAAGCCAAGCCCTCTGTCACGTTTTCTTAACCCGCCTAAATATAACTTAATTCATAAATTTCAAAACAGTAACCATGTATCATTTATATTAATGACCTTAAATATGTGATGTTATACATTTATTTATTACTAAAATATGTCTAAATGTTTTAATGATACTATAAAGATCACCATTTTTGTCTTTGTCAAATAAAAAATAGCCATTATCTGACAATCTGGGAAATTGGGCATACAAAAAACAACTTTGATAAGATCCCTGAAACAAACCAGGAGGTAAAAGGTTTTTTTTATTTGACCATTTGATGCCTTTTGGCAAAAACTTTAATATGTAGAACAGAAAAAGAAATCCCTAGGGCAGAAGTTTAAGAAAATTGTAAAAGATGTGCAAAATTGATACATTTCAAGCAAAATCCCAAAGGGTCCTATGTTAAAAAATAACAAACTTTGAGATAACCCCTTAAACAAACGGTGTGGTAAATGTCTTATTTTTTTTTATCTTTAAATAATAATTATATCATTAGAAATTCAAAAATCCAGGGCAGAAAAAATTAGACCCGGCCTCATTAAATCACAGTAACTTTTTGTCCATATATTGTGATCATTGTTAATTGTGGTTTCAATTAAAAAGCTTACCCGAACGAAATTGAATCCCTCTTCTAAGACATCCCCGGCATAGATCGTTATGGGGGATTTAAGGGCTGCACTTGTTTTGTCATCTCCTCTCAGCAAATTGTCTCTTTGTCCAAACGACAAATACGAATAACCTTCTTTATCACCTGAAATTTAAAGCAATATGAGCTGTATTTTTTTTTTATTTTATTTTGCTACAAAACCTGCTAGTATGATAATTCTGCATATAACTTAAACTTTGTTAAATAAGATTTGAAAAAATCATTAATTTTTGTCAAAGGAAATATTTCTCTTTTAAGGAATGTATAGCAAATCAATTTTTGTACAGGGCGACAATAATTCAATTTTGCTCCAAATAAGGCTTCTTAACGGAATATCCGATGGAAATTAACTAACAGAAATAAAAACCATGATATTTTTGTCATTAAAGTAGAAAAGAACATTTAAGTAAAAAAAAACCCTACATGAAATATGCAGCTCATATTGCTTTAAATTTTTACAATCCTTATCATTGTGTTTATTATTGATATGAAGAAAAAAAATTAAATTTAAAACTGCTTTGCCTGATGCTATATCAAATTTTAAGCTGCAAAACGGTTGTTTTACGTGTATAATACTACATGTATGCATTCCAAGGAGCCTTAATTTACATTAAACGGCGAAGCGTCAATTCGCCCCTCATTAAGATTCGCTCACAAATTCTAGGTGGATTTAATACAAATTTGGCATTGGAAATTAATTCAAAAAATGGTTTGGGAAATCATAAATATACATGTGTGCATTTTCACTAACCTTTCTGAAGTTTAATGTTTTTTCAATTGATGCATAAAATGCAGACTGAATAAACCAAAGCAATCGGGGACGAAACCAAGCGTTTCCGTTTTCATAACACGCCCATGGTGCATTAGCTTTTTTGTGTTCATAAGTTTTATTTATTATTTAATAATAATTCTTATCAAGTTAGATTATTTCTACATTTGAAAAGAGACCAATTTTGCTTCTATAAATAGGAAATAGTCCATAACATTTTCAAAAAATTGAAAATTATTTGATTCTACAATAGCCAAAACGTTGGACCAAACGGCTTGAAGTATTTCTACGTGCTTAGAGTTACCACTGTACTGCTAATCAGTGGTGAATATTTTCATTGAGATACACATACCTGTATCTGTTTCAATCCAATCCACATATGGCTTACTTTCTTTGATTCCATACCTGAAATCCCTACTACTTAAATGACCATAACTCACTGCAGTTATAGTAACATTGTATCTTGCACCAGGCGTAAGATGCTTTGTCCAGTAAATCTTTGGGATACTACCGAAGGTCTTCTGCTGATGGCCATCAATCTCTACTCTATAGTGATTCAGAAAGGTATTTTGACCAGATCGTTCCCATCTTAACATTAATTGGTTTGGAGAGAAAGTGCTTCTCTTCCTATCAATTTGTCCAGGTGGTAAAAGTTCTGTTGATAAAGATTTCGTAAAGTAAATAATAGTATGCTTTAGGTTGATGACTAATGTTCTAATATTTTTATCTTGTATGCATATTAATTAATCAAAATAAAACTATCATAAAATAAATCATTACATACCCATTATTACAGTCCTGGAATTGGAATAGATATGAAATGTTTCATTGGGATTTGTCAGTAATACATTAGATCGAATATAAAAATTGTATAGACGCCCAGGTTGTAAAATGCATTGACTGAAGGTATATTGAGTGACAATTCCTACTGACGTCGTGTCTTCGTATACCCAACGGTTATTTTGTACTGATCGTCTAAAGATAAAGTGTTCTATCCTTAGATCATGGTCGTTGGGACTATGACTCCATCTTAGGGTTCCTTTACACGTATCGATGTCGATATAAAGGTTTTCTCGCAAATCATATCCTGTAATATAAATTTATATTCAGAAGCAATGGGTATACGATAAAAATCAGTTGTATTCATAATTGCTACAGCTATTTATTGAAGACAAATTGAATTTGTCATAGGTATTACATTGATTTATTAAGTAAACAGTGTGTGCAACAAATTATGGTACAAGTATAAGACAAAGTAATTAACTTACTGTAGAAACATGTGTAGTTGTAGTGGTAATAATTGTATTCACAGAGACACTTGCTTTGTCTACAGGTCAGGTGTTTCCCTGGACTGCATTGTTCACTCCGATTACAAGACTCCAGAAATTCAAAACCTGATTTATTGTAGAAAAAATAATTTTTTTGTATTGAAATCATGTCATTTGATACGGCAAAATACTAAAATCAATTTTCTATTAGATATGATATAGCTTATGATAAATAATATGATATCTTTATTAACATACCCTCATGTACAATTATTCTTGCACTAGCAGTCCACGATCCTTCAGAGTTGGTTGCTACACAACGATAAAATTGGCCATGATCATTGTTGAAATCCACTTTGCTGATGACCAGTTTTGGAGCAGTTAAATCCTCGGTACTTCCAATGAATCTGGTATCAGTGATATTGATATCTTCGTCGTTTTTCTGCCACTTTACGGCAGTCGTAAGTGGGATATTGGAGATGTTGTGAACTGTTGCTGTTATTTCTAATTTAGACAACAATGGAACGCTGAACTCTGAACTTGGAAAAGTGACCTTTGGGACACCTAACATGAAAAGATACTTAATTCCTTTTTGTAAAACAAAAACATTGTAGCCTCGTTTTTTAAAAGAATGTTGTTCATAGTATTATCATTTGTTGGTTACTGTAAGCATTTATTATAGAGAAAAAAAACTGCTTGCATATACACAATGTTTCAAGGATTGGATCAATGCATGGTTTGAAGTCAAATGCCTACAAATTTTATATACATTGTTGTAACATTATTAGTGATATCTTATTCATGGCACTTTTCTTTTTTCTTTGGTTATTTAAAAGATTAAAATTTATATGAAAAAATAAACCCCAGTAAGACAAGTTGCCGACATGGGGTATACTCATAACAGCCATACCAAATGAATCATCATGGAAATGATATTATTGTTTTATTTTACATTTAAAATTTTTTTTTGGTAAAACGGTTTATGATGATTGTGCAAGACACGATATAGAAAGTCTTTGTGCTTACGTTGTGTCTTTATGTAACCATCATATGTAGAAGTTCTGCTATAACTCTCTGACCACCAAGAATACGCCTCTATCCGTATTGTGTAATTTGTGCCTGGTTCCAAATGTTTTGGCCAATAATGTTCTCTCCGATTTACCATCTGCCAATAGCCGTTTATTAAGATACTATACCAATCCACATTATAGTTGTCTTCCGGCAAGCTTAGAAAAAGCAGCTGTGGGTGAAAAAAACTGGCATTTGTGTCCATTGGGCGTGGAGGTAGAAGATCTTTTTGAATAAACAAATGGAAATGCTCGTTTAAATAAAGATTAAGCCCTGTGAAAAGTATATATAAATTACTTGGAATGGACGGATTTTGATTAAAATAGTTGAAAACCAAATCGATTTATTCTAAACTATAACTTACAAACATAAGATTTGTACTTAACTTTGTTTTCACCTTTTGAAGTTAAAGCATACATAAGATATTCATTTATATTTTACATAATTATGTCCACACGAAGAGGTAAGAATTTTTTTTACCAACGACTAAATTGACAGTATCCGTTTTCACAAATATCGTAGCCTCAGAGTCGTTAAAAAATACGACGGATGTTATTTCAAAAAAGTACAAATAGCCTGGTAGAAAAGATGATTCAAAGGTGTAATTTGTTTGCATTTCTACAGAAGTTTGAAAGTTGTATGAAGAATCATATGCTCTGAGTGACACGTTGTATGACTGAACAAGGTCAGCATTTTGGTAAGGATGATTCCACCAAACTGTTATATTAGTAGTTGATGTCTTTGAAGAAGAGAAGATAGCTCTTAAGCGGGTTCCTAAAATCAGATAAAACACTCTTTTACCAACAAATATAACAATTCAAAAATAGAGGGGGAGGGGTGCGCTTTCGCCTAATGCTTGATTACATTTAAAACAAAAATGTACGCTATGATAAATAAAAGTATTGCGAATACTGAAAATTTTGCTTAATTGTTGTGTAAATGAA
Source organism: Magallana gigas (assembly GCF_963853765.1). Lineage (NCBI taxonomy): Eukaryota > Metazoa > Mollusca > Bivalvia > Ostreida > Ostreidae > Magallana > Magallana gigas. Next base: position 16,976,081 of record NC_088857.1, read on the forward strand.
CATATTTTTGGTGACAAGAATACAGAAGCGTATCAGTGCCACTTTATTCTTATTTTTAACTTTAGTCTGTATATTTTACACTTTAATGTGTTAAATTTTACAGTTTAATGTGTTAAATTTATACTTTAATCTGTAGAATTTATCTTTAATGTGTTAAGTTTACACTTTAATCTATAAATTTTACATTTAACATGCAGAAAACTTTAATAACAAAAAGTTACACTTAAATCTACAAATTCTACACATTAATGTGTACATTTTTCACTTTAATTTGTAAATTTTAGACTTTAATCTGTGAAATGTATACTTAAATCTGTAAATTTTGCACTTACATGTGTAAAAGTTAGACATGTGTAAATCAATGTAAATGTGTAGATCAAATTTATCATAAAGTTTTCGGGTTTTATTGGAATAACAGGAATTCTGATGCCAACTTTAAAGTTCTTTCACAAGAATCAAATAAGTCAAAGATTGAAATTTTCCCCAGTTGAATAGTTCCGTTCCTTAGACTTCATAATCTTTTGTCAGGAACAAGAGGCGTCAAATGCAAACTTAACATAGAAGAAAAATATTGATACAGAAAAAAATGTAAATTTCACAGCGAAATGTATTAAATATTAACCCTTTAAAGTATGAAATTTACGTATTAAAAAGTACAGTTTTTTACAACAGTGTTAATTTAACACATGACTGTTTGAAATATACAGTTCAATGTGTAAATTCTACATTTTCAAGTGTAAAATTTAAAGATAAAACAGGGAAAAGATTACTTAAATTGTAAAATCAATATATTCAAGTGTAAAATTTTCACATTAAAGTGTATATCTTACAGATAAAGTGCAACATACATCCTCTATAACTCAATGTAAGATTCCTAGTTCTAATCTTCATAACTCCTAATCAATACTTTGATTTAAATAATCACATGAATATATAAACAGGAATGACATCGTTAAAGAGTTACGTGTAGCGTATGTTATTATAAAAAAAAGTCAAAATGAGGCAATATATTTTCAATATTCTCACTTAGGTAACATGCCCGATTTCTGTGGTAAGAATCATTGTTGCAGACACAGGTCTGAGACAACGAGGAACAAACCAAGTTCTTCAGTAGGTCACACTCTTTAGAACTGTTGCACGGATCGTCTAAGTCTAAAACTAATCGAACAAAAAAAATAATAGTTCCAAGCATTAAAAAATTACTTTTATTTGTTTCTTCATGTGTACAATATCAGTTAGATATGTGTGAATATGTAAATTTTCCCAACCACATAAAGACTTGCCGGTCGGAAATTAAAGGATTTAGCTAGTTTTGGGTTCATTTATCTTAGTAGTAAACAAAATTTGAATGGCGTGCAATGAAATATAAATTATGTGATGTTATGATTGACTCAGTAAAAAGAAACTAATAAAAATGACGCAAGAGTAAATACATTGTTGAGAATGGACAAATCGTAAGAATAAAACACCATCTTTTTTTAACCTTGTATGATCATGTGCATTTGTTTAAAATGCAATTGTATTTGAAATACCCATTCACGACATATATTGATTGTCATACAGTTTTATTGTTCTTAAGAACATAAATATATGATTTCCGATCGTCTGCATTTAATTTCCTTACATTTCATTAAAAATGACAGTCGTTAATACTGTAACAATTGTTTATCGTTTGTGCTTTGAAAGTGACCTCGGAAACACTTTACATATGCTTGCTTTTTCATCATCATCATTGAAAAAATTCATATCTCAAAGTTTTCCAACTCTTAGTGTCCTTTTCATTTACTATTTACTGACCTTGAATGATGATGGCATAAATGCAATTAGGAAATGAACACTGAAAAAACATACTAACCTCCAATCGTGTCCAGAGTAACGTTATTCCCAGTGCACCATCCGTCATTTATGCGAACCTGAATCTCATAAACACCATCATCCTCAAAGGTGACATTATTTACCACCAGCTCTGGAAACGGAATATTTTTACTACCAAGAAACTTCGGATCGTTTATATCAATTATTCCAGTTAAACATGACCATCTAGACTCCAGTGCTTCATCAAAGTATGAGTATATAACAGCTTTAAATGTCAAAGATGTTCCGATATGTGTAGCGATTAATTCTGGTGAAAGAATCACGACTGGACATCCTATGGTTGAAAAGAAGAAATAGGACCATAAAGAATATAAATGCATGTATTAAACTAAATGCATAAACAATGGAACAAATGTGAAATTCATGATAAACAAGATAAATGAACTCCAGCAAGATAACTCAAACATTTCAATATTACATATCAAAATGTACTTCAGCCAAGATAGTCAAATTGTAAAGGATATTTAGCTTTTCCTTAGAACAGGTTTACTCCTTTTGTCGTTAAATACTGAAAATTTTCTATGATGGCATATCTCTGCCCCTTGTGTGAAAGTTATTTTTCTATTAATTATGTCGACATGCAGGATACACAGGGCGAAAAACCATCTTTAAGCAAGTCCTTAAAGGTGACTTTAAGGTGACTTAAAGGAGCTTAAAGGAGCTTAAAGGCTATACAACCTTTAAGCCGCCTTTAAGTCACCTTTAAGCAAGTGCTTATAGGTCCTTAATGTCCAAACTTCTTTAAGCCACCTTTAAGCCACCTTTAAGCATCTTTAAGTGGCATTACGCTCTCTTTACACTGCCTTTACACTATCTTTAAGTGGCCTTTAAGTCAATATTGATCAAGCTGAACAATAAAAACATATATTAAATGCAAAAGCTCTTTTATAGAGATGGGAGGGGGTCATCCGAGTGATAATATAATTTCCAAGGAAGGGGGGGGGGTGTTCCAGGCGGTTTTAATCGTCGCTCCATTAAACGCAGATCGCTATCATCAGCACCGCTCCGATGGACACAGATTGCCGTTATAAAATTCTTTATAATTTTTTGGGGGTTTCAAAATTATTGTAGGAATGAGCGCAGTCTCTGTATCTTAATATGTGCATAAAACTAATTAAAGTATATTCGTTTTCTATTATAAATTAATCGGTGAAAAATATCTCTCTCTCTCTCTCTCTCTCTCTCTCTCTCTCTCTCTCTCTCTCTCTCTCTCTCTCTCTCTCTCTCTCTCTCTCTCAGTTCATCCGGTTATTAAACAAAATAAAGATAATGAACCAAAAATGCATGATTTAATTTGTTAATCGGTTTAAGGTTTGTATTTTTTTTTCAATTTTCATTATTTCTAACTCTAGATCTGCTAGGTACATGTTAAAGATGAAAAGACTCTCAACTGCCTTTGTTATATCGGGCAGGATATTACTGCTTTGATTGTCTAGACATAGTTTTGTTCGTTTGTGTATATCTAATTAGAGTCTATTGTTTGTCCAACTTAAGAAAACCCCTGGAACTAACACAGAATATACAAGATATAAACAACAGTTGTGTCGTGTGCCCAGGTGCATGTTTGTGTATATCTAATTAAAGTCTAGTGTTTGTCCAACTTAAGAAAACCCCTGGAACTAATACAGAATATACAAGATATACACAACAGGTGTGTCGTGTGCCCAGGTGCACGTCAGGGTTTCTAAAGGCGTTGAATCTTAGTATGTACGAGTATACGATAAGTTTAGTGAATAAAAGTTAATTTACATTTGTAATTCATTTTCAAAGTATCATTTCCTAGCTCTGGGTTTCAAAGATGTTACGTCTACAAATTGACGATACATGTGTGTAAGAGTAAAATCTTGAGGCTCATTAATTAATGTACCGGTGATCATAAATAGGGGTTGATTATTTAAATATATGTATAAGGGTAAATATGTCAAATATACCCGGCCTGGCACATCATACAATTGTATGTACAAGTCATTTGCAATTGCCACATGCAGTAAATACGTCACCGGTAATTGGTAATTTTGTTTGTTATAGAATTGATAGTTTATAAATCATGTACATACAATTACATGTAAATATTTAAACATATTGGAACGGCGCCGCGATCATGAAAACCGGGAAATTGCGGGAAATTGAACAAATACCCTAATAGTATCAATGCATTTAATAAAAGAAATGATTTCATTTTCTTTCTTACATGTTTATAGCTATAAATAAGACTAACGTATATCTACTCGGTTTAAATTTATTAACTACATGTAAGAAAGCCTACTATAGTGAACCTAACGGTTTCCATTTAGGTATAATATATTTTTGTTCACTGAAGACCAAGTTCCGTATTTCATTCTAAATACATGCATACATGTAATTTATAAATTGGATATAATTGATTGTTACAAACTGAATGGTTTGTCAAAATCTTTTCAAGTAAACACATTCAATACAGTGATTCAATATCCACTGATATATAGGATATAAAAACGCTCTTATATATGTAAGTTGGCGTGGCACAGAGGATGTGTGGTGATGCTAGTAATCTAAGGGTCCCGGGTTCAATTCTCGCCGTGGCCGGGTTTTTTTGGTTTTTTTTTTCAATTTTCTTTCTAGAACAAAAACCGTTTTAATACCTTTTCTTTCATAAAGTTAATACATTTTGTTGGAAATGAAGCACAATATTGAATTAATTTTTTTAATGGCTTAAAGGTGGCTTAAAGGTAGCTTAAAGGTGGCTTAAAGAAGTTTGGACATTAAGGATCTATAAGTTGTCCTTAAAGGTGGCTTAAAGGTGGCTTAAAGATAGTCTTTAAGCTGCCTTTTAGCCATCTTTACGCTTTCTTTAAGCCACCTTTAAGCAATACATATAGCTTAAAGGTAGCTTAAAGGTGGCTTAAAGATCGTCTTTAAGCTACCTTTAAACACCTTTAAGCTATCTTTAAGGAGGACTTAAAGATGGTCATTCATCCTGTGATAAAGATGTTGACATGCGAGAAAGTTATGTCAACATGCAACATAACTATGTTGACATGCAAGAAAACTGCAATCAAATAAGCGTTATAAAAATCTCAAATATCGCCAACAAGTGACATCAAAGATGCTAGATACGCTATCTATTGATGTCAACATGCAACTTATCTATGTTAACATGCAACCTCTTTATGTCGACATGCAACTTATTTCTGTCGACATACAACTTATTTATGTTGACATACAACTTAGAATGTGCATGTCAACATATTTATCTCGCATGTAAACATAACTAAGTTGCATGTCAACATATTTATCGCATGTCAACATACGTAAGTTGCATGTTAACATAAATAAGTTGCATGTCGACATATAAAGGTAGAATTTAGCATCTTGGATGTCACAGGTGGGCGATATTCGAGATTTTGTATAATTCTTATCTGATTGCAATTTTCTTGCATGTCAACATAGTTATGTTGCATGTTGACATAATTATCTTGCATGTCAACATAATTATCTTGCATGTCGACATATTTGATAGAAAAATAACTTGCACACAAGGGGCAGAGATATGCAACCATACTCAACAAAGAAAATGTTAAAATTTGAAACACCTGCGATAAATAGTTAATTGACTCATTGAGTATTGACTGGACTAAACAAAAACATTAAAACAAATTTTTTCTGCTATCTAACTGTGCGTGATTTTTTCTCTTTTAATGAAATATGTAAAAATGTGATTAACTTATAGTCCGAAAAATTCCCATACAAAAGTATTCTACTATTTTTTTTATCTTATCTACATGTTTCCGACCATTGCAAACACTATTGTTCGAAAAAGATATATAACCATTGGTGTTAATACTTACTTGAGCATCAATACAAATCAAATTAAATATTTACCTATGAAACAAGTTATAACAAACTATAAACATTGTCTTACCACATGGCTTCTGTATTAATTTAGTAGAACTATAATCTTAAGTTTTATCTTTAAGTGCTTAAATGACTTTCATTTTTTTAATATTTTTCTTCTTCAGATAAAGATATCCATGTCCATATAAAATCAATACGAAAGTCCCTATTGACATATCAGTCATATTATTTTTAACAGACACTATTTTTTTTATAATACAACTTTCTTTCAACAAAATGTAAAAAGCTGATTAAAACCTTATCAGCAGAATATTTAGAACATATTGTTATTCTCCAAAGATGATTTAATTTGCATTAGTGAAATTCGCATCGTAACATTTATCATAATCTTGTTACGGATATCTCTAAAAGACAACATTTAATCTAATCTGATGTAATTATTTGGAATTTTTTTAATGTTAACTATAAACTCACTGGAACTGTCAGCAGCAATCATTATTTCTGCCGTCGTAGTTGGAGGCAAAATCGTAGTAATTGTAGAACTCCCATTAGTGATTTCTAAAGTCGATTCCGCCACATCTTGTGTGCTTAAAGTAGAAATCTGTAAAACAGAATCGTTTTTAATTGTTTTTAGCTCACCTGAGCTGAAGACCCCTTTGATCTATTCTGGTCAAAATTTGTCCGGTTTTTTTTGTCGCCGTTGTCGTTCCTGTCGTCGTAAAAAATCATATTTCTTCTCCGGAACCCATAAGACAATTTTATCTAAACATGGAACACATCATTCTTGGGGCAGAACTTTTATTTTTGATCAACTGAAGGGCAAGTTCTTCTTCAAAGATGGTTTAAATGCGTTTAACAATTTTAGAAATCAATATAATTTAGAGTCTATATGGCCTTCCCCAATTGAACAATTGTGTACATTTGGTGCTCATTTGTCTCTATAAAATACATCTCACAGTACAGTTTCTTGTTATATATCTGTTGTTGGTTTTCATTGTAAATAAATGGATGTAATGTACGGCGGCGTGGAAGGGCCAGATGAGAAAAAAAAATAAATCTTATTCGTTCGGACGAATTAGCTATTTGTTCGGACGAATAAGTTATTTGTTCGGACGAATTAGGATTTGTTCGGACGAATTAGGATTCGTTCGGACGAATTAGGATTCGTTCGGACAAATAAATTATTTGTTCGGACGAATTAAGATTTGTTCGGACGAATTAGCTATTTGTTTGGACAAATAAGTTATTTGTTCGGACGTACTAGGATTTGTTCGGACGAACTAGGATTTGTTCGGACAAATAAGTTATTTGTTCGGACGAATTATGATTTGTTTGGACAAATAAGTTATTTGTTCGGACGAATTAGGATTTGTTCGGACAAATAAGTTATTTGTTCGGACGAATTAGGATTTGTTCGGACGAATTAGCTATTTGTTCGGACAAATAACTTATTTGTTCGGACGAATTAGGATTTGTTCGGACGAATTAGGATTTGTTCGGACGAATAAGTTATTAAAAGTGGTACATGTATGAGAGAGAGAGAGAGAGAGAGAGAGAGAGAGAGAGAGAGAGAGAGAGAGAGAGAGATGTCATAATCATGGATACATAAATGTGAAAAGTCTAATCAGTTTACATGATCATGCGCGGATCCAGAAAATTTACCGGGGTAGTGGTGGTGGTGGTGGGGGGGGGTCTTATAGATAGTTTTGTTTGCGGGGTGGGGGTGCAAAGCCCCCCGACCACCCCAGCTCTAGATCCGCGTATAGATGTATGCCAACTGTAGGCAGCGCAGGGTTTTTCTTAGCTAACTATAAGTTTTATTTCGCGCAATGCCAGAAGAAATGATTCCAATAGTCATAATTATATGATTCCGCAGGTGGATTTCGATTCTCGATGTTTATATTGAGAATATAGTCATTCTCCTGTTTACTTGGGACACTGGACATACGAAATTATCTTTCGCCTTAACTTTTTACATATACATGTATACGATCAAAGTTAACTGATATGCTTCGTGGAATTGTAATAATCGCACAGTTATTTAAGTGACTTATAAAACAAACTAATTTTTACTTATACTTTATAATATAAAGACTACATGTATATTTAGACTACATGTATCTGCTTTGGTAATGATGTAGATGAAAGGGGGGGGGGTCAAGCCACTTAATCGTCCGAACAAATAACTTATTTGTCCGAACAAATCCTAATTCGTCCGAACAAATCCTAATTCGTCCGAACAAAAATCTAATTCGTCCGAACAAATCGTAATTCGTCCGAAAAAATAACTTATTTGTCCGAACAAATAACTTATTTGTCCGAACAAATATGTAATTCGTCCGAACAAATCGTAATTCGTCCGAACAAATCGTAATTCGTCCGAACAAATAACTTATTCGTCCGAACAAATCGTAATTCGTCCGAACAAATAACTTATTTGTCCGAACAAATAAGAATTTTTTATTTTTTCATCTGGCCCTTCCACGCCGCCGTAGTAATGGACACAAAAAATGTTTTAATGAGAAAATTGTTGGGAGATTTCAAAAGAACTAAAGGGAAAAAAAGGTTGTTGGCTTTCAATTACAAAAGATTTGTAATGTAGAATTATTAGTTTCAACACCAATTTTGGAGCCCGCTTGTTTTCTACGTAATTTTCTTTCGTTCATTATGCTTTTTTGGGAGTTGGTGAATTTACTTATATCAACGACAATCAATCGCATCACATCATTTCATTACATGATAATAAGCAAATAAAGCGTAGTCAATCACAGGAAATGGTTATTGAGTTATTGAGTAAACAATTACATGATTGTGTAACCTCTTCAAGGTCAATGGAGTTTTATCCAACATCTAATAATTTCATGGAATTTGAAGTCTTTTTATTATCGATGGTGAACATTTGTCTCACTTTGGAAATGATATTTTGCACAATGTCCAAGAACATTTACTATGATAGATAATTTATTGATTAAAATAAAGTATGGCGAAAGTGGGCCACACCCATGGCCTGAAGCAACGCTCACCCAATTTTTATTTATAACAATGTGGCGAATATTGCGTGGCTTCATACTAATTTCACAAGATTTTGCTGATTATCAGTTTACCCAGTACCAGCAAATATACAAATGTAGGCATACAAGGCCATGTCTAATGTAATGTAATGTAAAGTAAAGTCCATTTGATGATAATGAAAGATTCGCCTTTGGGCAAATCTTAAAGACATACCGTAATGTTAAATGGAGGTCTAACTTTTGTATTAGTCCGCATGAATAATTTAATGTAAAGGAGTGGAAAATTAATAATAATGTAATGTTTTATAATGATAATGAATGTTAAATGATTTACATTCTTTTACTATTTAAAGGGGCATGGTCTCGATTTTGGTCAAATTTTATTTTTATGTTTTTATTATTTACAATGCTTCAGAAATGCGTTTCTAAAGATCAAATTTAATTTTTAGAGTCATTCGTAGAGTTATAAGTGAGATACAGGAATTACAATTCTATGTCATGCAAACAAAGCTCGTGCCCTGTTTTTGTTTACATAGGTTCAAAATACCAGTAAACAATCTTTTTCCAGCTTATTTGTCTATCTTTGTATTTATTTTAAACATAGATAAACTGTTCCTAACGTTTAACACATTCGTTTTAGGTTTAAAACTGAAATTTTTACTTCAATGGCCAAAATGTAAACAAGCGCTTTGTTTACATAGCGAAGAAAATCAAGCTCTGTCACTCGCTTATAAATCAACAAATAACACACAACTTCGGTTGCCTATTTAAAATGCCTTTCTGAAGCATTATTAACATTAAAATCGGAAAAAATAATTTTTGACCAAAATCGTGACCATGCCCCTTTAAATTAAATATAATGTAATGTAATTTATAACTATAATGGGACAGTCCTTCTGTGTAAAGTGGTCCAAATTTAGACCGTGGCCTGTCTCGCCAACAAAAAACTACTAGTATATAGTACTTTATCTACTCACTTCTTGTTGTCTTTAATAATATTAATTTTGTAAAATGATAGTTTAAAACATTTACCTCTTTTGAAGATTGGGCATTCAAGACAGAAATGCATTGCAAAAGGACTAACAAAATAAGCACAATGAGTGTCTTCTGATAAAATCTAAATGGCGCCATACTGTCCAGGATGGATGTCCACTACATTGAAACTAAAATATACAAAAAGGAAAAAAATTGGAATAATAGTTGTTTTGAAACCCCCTAAAGAAAACCAAAAATTCTATTTTTTTTTACCTTTGTTAGAAATGGGGCGTTTGTTTCCAACAATGTTCAAGTTAAATAATGGTTATCGTTAAATTACGTATCGATCTATGACTTTTTAAAAGTAATCAAAATTTTAAAATGTGCTTTGGATAAAAAGAAAATGACCTGCACGGTGGAAAATCTGAAGAGACTTTCATCAAATATCAATATACGATATATGGTAATGTCTTCTGCATTCAGTATTCATATAGACTTTAAACTATCGAAACACATATCGATTTCAGCAACGTCTATTGAATGTTATGCAATTCCAGAAGTATGTAAAGAAATTAAATATCGTATAAATAACAAAATCTGTTCAAATCTAGTTCCTGGTCTGTGCAAAATATTTGATTAAGTTTAAAACTGAACCTTTCAGGCAAATAGAGATTTATAAAGATATGTATTGGTTTATCTGCCTTTTGCGTGTCTTCTTTTAATTGGCAAACACATCCTATTTAAGAAGTTATTCAAACATAGAAAAACTTGGAACCGTTTACGATTTCTAAACTTTGCATTGATATTTTAAAACTGCTTTAAAAATGATTGTTATTGATAAAGAAACTGACGAGACTTAAATCTACATGATCCGCGATCCACTTCTAATCAGGTTCAATAACGAAGTCTACGAATATGGGTTTCTCCTACTTTTAAAAACTGCTTTCAATTTTACTGTTTTGATACTAAAATAAAACTGTTTACATCAACAAAAATGTTTGCATCGGTCCTCAGTGTATTTTTTAATATAAAATATTGATTTTGCGCTGGCTATATATTTAAGAAATAAACAGCAATGTTAAAAGGTTTATTAAGTTATACACTAGCAGGAATTTTCACGAAACTTTCGTAATATATGACCTAAGTGTATTCCCAAGAAAGGGACATCCTAAGATCAACTGAATTTCTTACTATAAGTTATATGTTTGATAACGAGAAGACTCCTTCCTTAAATGAGTTTTCATATCTCTTTTGTTCGGAGTAGTCAAGAAAAACCTTTTAAGGATGTAGCAGGCCTTCAGATATTTCAAAATGCCTCAATAGCCTTTGCCAAATCTTGATCTCTGGCTCTACACATCCCTACCCACAATTTCAAAGTCTCATTTTCATATTTAGAAAATTCTATGATCGGCGCCTAGTGATTCCTGCATTTTACAATTATCAATACATTACATCAACGAATTTTTGAAATGTTCAAACTGTCAAATAGATGTTCCCCTGTTAATTGTTTTTGCATTGCTACACAATATATTTTATCCATTGATGAATGAGAGAAGGACAACGAACAAACTACTAAATTATCTATTCGAAACGTAGAAATACCTGTTAGGTTAGTTGTTTTAATATTTAAACATTTCAAGATTTTAATATTGTCATTTAAAAAAACACCGAACAATAAAAAAAAGAAATTTATACCGACCTCTGAATGTTGTTCCTCTATGTGTTGTGTAACCATGTATACTACCCGACTACAAAACCTTTACCTTTTAATCTGTCGGGCAACCCAGCAAGGTATCAATTACTTCAGGGGTATTCTTTGGTACAAAGCCAAATGTTTTTTAAAATGAAATTTAGTCTACTTTTCTTAACATTTAATGTACTGAATATTAAATATAAAATATGTTTATTTTTTCAGAATAGTTTTGTCTTTATCTATTCAGTTTCTGCATTTGTTGCCTACACATTGTTCCTACAAACAACCTAATCTGATACAAAAAAGCTCTAAAGTCTAACGAAATGGGAATAAGGGGTAGTTCCCGCGAAACACGATATTTGTTTCCTTTGTAAGATCCGATTGTACATTACATAAAATGCTGGTATGACAGTTAAATTTTATGCATTTAATAAAAAGAAAGAGAATGGAAAGAGAAAAGGTCCCACCCAACGTTTGCGCTTCTTGTGTTTCTTACCTATTCTTATTCTAACATAAAATAAGATTCCTTTGAAATCGATGAGAAATTAAAACGTGCAATTATCACGGATATCATCAAATCGCTAAATTTATAGTGTGATGACCAAAGAAGGACTTAGAACGAATCCGAAGGCTTTGTTCTGAACCCACTGCGAACACTATAAACTTTGGCTAGTTTTGCCACTATTATTTCATGAAAGTATACATGTAGTTCCACTGATTTTGATGCTTGATTTTGAATGTAAGTGTCCATATTTTTTCCACAAATGGAATATTTTTCACTTTGAGGAAAGAAAAATAATAGCTTTTCATATTTCTACGCCTTTTTTGTCTTTTTACAAAATAAAGGACATATTGGCAATTTTTCCATTGGCAATTTCAAAAATAGTGCATGACTGTCCCTTTAAAAATTGTTACACCGCCTGCACAGAAATGAAGTCAACTCTTCTCTCTGTAGTGCGCACGGTTGCATCTAGAAGTATCTGTATATCGAAACTAAAATTGAAACGAAGTTACTTTAAGGACAGAAAACCATACTCCTTTTCAATGTCATTTTGAAAGTGAAAATTTCCGAAGCCCAACAACCACTTCTTTCTTGTTTTAAATTTTATGTATTAGTCATTTTTTGTATTTTCAACTGACACATTTAAAAAAAGAAAGCCATCACTATATCTTGAGTACAATTGCTCACAAATTTGATAAAATAATGCACATTGTCTACAAATTAAAATAAAAATAGATATAGGGATAAAAAAAATTGCGTGTCTGCTTTAAAGTTAAAACAAGAGGCCCATTGGAACAATAGCTATAATAAAATCAGTTTTATGAAGATAAACCCGTCAGTAAAACTTTTTGTATTTTTTTTGTTGATTAGATATGGTCTTGCGTGTCTTTTTTGTCAACAGCCAATATAAATTGAATGACTTAAAGCAGTCGGAATCAGATTTGTGAAAAAGGACACAATTTAAGATACATCGTTAAACAATTAAATAAACAAAATTAAAGAAGAATCGAGGGGAAATACTGTTCGCATTCTTTGAGTTTATTTGACAAATAAAATGCTTTCTTTTGTGATTCATTCGGGATATAAAGGTAGCGACATTGCAGGAAAAAACATACAATGTAACCAGCGTTAGTGGGTTATGTAAATTTTTTCTGCAATGATCGCTACCTTCATAACCCGAATGAATCATAAAAAAGACATTTTATTGTTTATTTTACATTTTCTTTTAGCTAATTGATAAATTGATTATGAAAAGTAAGTAAAATTCACTAAATTACTGTTAATGTACAGTACCGATCAGACCCAACCTAACACTAGAGTAAACCCAAACTAAACCCCGCGTTTACTTTTTGGGTTTACTCTGGGTTTACGTTTTGAAAAGGACTAAGTGCGGTTTTATGCAATTTTTGCCCCCCAAAATCAAAGTCTTAGAAAGAGCTTTAAAATAAGATGAAAGATAGTCAAAATCATATTGGAAATAAAGGTGTAAAAGGTTATCACCACAGTGACGTCATAGCGTAAAAATGACGTCATGAATATTGCATTATTTTGATAAATTGATGTTTTGAAGCAAAATTAAAGTGTTTTCCGATGGTTTTTCGACTGGGAAACATCGAGCGCAGGCTTGCTCAAGTACCATTTTTTAGTATAATATGTATAACTATCTGAAGAAAATGTTAGAATTGCACTTTGAGCAGACATGTGCTCTATACTTCCAAATGCAATATATAGAGCAAAAATGAGATTATCTTCACTTGTTTGCAAATTTGCGGGAATTAGGTCACTTAGGTGATGTCATAGATAAATATCGAGTGAGCAATGATGACTAAAATCAAGATTAAAGTTATAGGCATCCTCTTTACAATGATTTTTGCCGTGATTTTTTTTTTCATTTTTGTGTTGTTATTTATGCATATATCTGGAATTGTATAGGAAATGCCTTTCTCACATCATAGCACCACCAAGCTTTTTTGTTTTTGTTTTCAATTAGAATTCAGTAAGAACAAAGAATGCTTATTAGATTTTAACACAGCAAAATCCCCCAAGACAGATCGATTTTTTCTCATTGTGTAGTATCTACAGCAAGTGGAAAAGATGAAATTTTGAACCTTTAATTTATGAAGGTGAATTTGACTTATTTAGCTGTGATAATCATGGCTTATGTAACAACTTTGGTCAGAGAATTTGTTGTCACTTTACCTTTCAAGACCATATGTTTGTACCCCTGTACCCTCCCCAAGTGTCCTGATATTCTTTGGGCAGGAGGAGGGGGCAAGCTTGGGTGTGAATCCAGCCTCCAGTACTTGCTCTCTCGTATAGGATTTCATATAACATATATGTATTTGGAATTGGGCTCCGAGTCTTGATGTATCTTTGCAAGAAATTTCTAAACTTTTATATTGCATGTGCATATTTGATATATAATTTTTTAATTATAAGTAAATTTTAACAAGAGGCCCATGGGCCACATCGCTCACCTGAGCAACAATGGCGAACTACATTGACTTAACACACTTTACGGTCAGACGCGATCTATCTTCCATTTTTTCTATTTTTCCTATCTCCACAATGTAAACATTTCCACCAAGTAATTCCCTAATTATATTTTCCTGCTATTTGATACTTTTTTTATTTAGATATAAAGTGTTCAATTGAAAATATATACTATGACTTTATTTATAAGCATTCAAATGCATTTTGCATGCTATTTTAAGGAAAATTCTAAATATTATAGCTCTGAAAATAGCCTGGTAATAAACCTTGAAGTTTTGGGAATTAACAGGTTTAAATGTTAATAAATAAGGAATAATTTATCAAGGAAAATTATATAAAATTGAGGAACGTCTCGTGTGTCCTTAAACAATTAAGAACAGTAAAATTTAATATTTAGCAAAGTTAAGTACCATGATAATTTTCTGACCTAAAACTCAATATTTTATAAAGGGGTAGGGGTGAAAATATATAATTATTGTGATATATTAATTATATATAACACCGGTATATTATTACCTACAGTTTTTACACATATGTGAACAGTATTAGCTCATTTCAGATTTTAAAAAAATCATACATTTCCTAAGACGTATATCAGTTAAAAAATCAGCACCCATTGTGGGCCTACCTTATTGTGTGTAATCATAATTTGAACATTTTGAATCTACACAATTAAAGGATGCCAACATTTTATTTCATTAATATGTTGTCTAAGATGCCATGCAATGCATATTTATTCTTTATGATGAAAATATTGGAAAAGGTAGTTACCATTTACCTGCAATATTTCTTGTTTGGTATATTGGTATTTATGAAAAAAAATATCGAACTTAAATTAGTGTGATTTTCATTTTCCACATCTAAGTGAATATTTTTAGTGTGTTTATTTAAGATGCCAAGCTCTATGAATATACCATGCAGATGAAATACATTTCATTTTCACAGCTGATATCTCATATGTGAAAGTTAACAAAGATTGACGGACAGAGAATCGCCAGCTAGTCTGGAAGGCAGTACGCAGTGTTTGAACTCTGTGGCAAAAGTTGCTAAGGCTACAGTAAAAAACTTAATTGATCTTCCCTTATATAATTGTTTACCTGATGTAAACTTGTGTGACGTTTTATATCCTTACTCACTTGATCGATGAAAACATTTGACTGGAAAATGTTGTCACATGATGTGTTAAAAAGCTATATAATTTAATGTATTGTCAGGCATACAGGTATCAGTTCTGTACTAAATTAAGGCCCATTAATTATTTCATATTCCCTCAAAAACAACAAACGGCTACAAACCAAGATGATTTTCTGCTGCAATATTTTCTTTAAAATAATGATAATGCACGGATATCCTCATAATTATAATGTGTCAGAACTGTTTAAAAGAAGTTTTTATTTACTCGTTTGAAAAATACCAAAATTGTTGCAGATTTCAAATAATTAATCAAATGAGAAAGGACCCCAGAAAGTAGTTATAGCACATCATCCTTTTGACTTTTCTGTACACAAGTATATAATGTTTAGCAAGAAAATTCCAATGATCAACAAACATTTCAGCGTCAGTCGTAGAATGATACGCAACTTTTAAAAACTTATTCAATTTGTTTAATTTCATTTTTTAAATGCATTCATACATTATATAGATAAAATGTTTTGTAATTGAGTTAGCCAGGTGACACAAAATCAGTTTATGCATTGTGTATTTTGGAGAAATTAGTCCTACCCTTAATCCGAGATTCCTCTGACTCTAACACCCGCTTTTATATTGGGACGCACGTCCCAATATAAAAGCGGGGGTTAGAGTCAGAGGAATCTCAGATTATCCTACCCTATGACCCAATTACAACAGTTTTTAGTTTTGAAGATAACTGTAAACAAACGGTTTTGCATTAATTTGGCAGAGTTATTAAATAATTACAACTTACCTTCTAATTGTAGTATCAACAAGAAATGTAATGATTATCGATTGTAATTTTCAATGCACGGTATATGTGTTTGCATCGCCCGTATTTATAACCTCTAAAGATAAGACAGTCGCGGGTGATTAATCACAACATGGTTTAACTGAGGCTGTGAAAACGTCTTTTCAAATTCATAAACATCCTTTTATTGTCTTTGGATTTAATTTACACGATTATGAACTCGGAATTCATGGCTACTTCAAATTCTCTTTCGGAGGAAATTCCGGCGAAGTTACCGATCAAAAATCGATTATTTTAACCAAAGTCGCTCCCTTGTTTGATCCTTGTTGGCACAATTAGAAATTAATAAACAATAAAAACAGAGGGAAATGCACTTTAGTACGTTGTTAATGCATCAGATTTTATCATTTTCGCAGGTAAACAATCAACTGCCTATTTACCGAAGTCTATGTTCCAAATACAAGGCGATTGTTTCCCAAGTTAAAAAGCAAAATGAAACGAAAAAATCAAAACAAGCTAAAACCACCCTCACAAGTGAAAATGACAACGCGTTGAAATATTTAACCTCAATTTACTTCACAAAAATCGGCACCAATGTTATTTCCATGTTCGCACGTGAACTGTTGCACAACAAACTGCGAGCTTCTAACAAAGAACCTCGTTTTCGAGATGCGGTAGACTGGCAATGCCTGTCATAGGACCAGTCTATCGCAATGAATTGCCAGTCTACGATATATGGAATAACGAGCCATTCTTTATTAGTATTTTCGCAATTATCTCAAATTTGGAACAGAAATCGCCTATAATTTTTGCAATTTATATTTTCCTTTCCCTAAGGATGATTTATGCTAAATTACGTTAAGATTAACTCAGTAGTTCTTGAGAAGAAGATTTTTTAAAATGCACCCCCCTTTTTTACAGTTTCGAGGTTTTCTCCGCTTTGAATACAATCTGGCCTTTTATTTTTGCAATTTATATTCACCTTCTTATAAGGATGATATGTGCAAAATTTGGTTAAATTTAGCCAAGTGGTTTTAGAGAAGAAGATCAAAATGTAAAAAGTTTACAGACGGACAGACAGACGGACGGACGGACGACGGACAACGGGTGATCAGAAAAGCTCACTTGAGCTTTCAGCTCAGGTGAGCTAAAAACTGAATAATCTTTAAGATTGAATGATGTAAAGATGTGCCAAGAAATTTCCCAAGTTTAACAATGAAATTTAGTAAGAATTATTTTTTAAACCATGTGGCTAAGTATCATATCTTACTTGTATCAGACAAGTCAGTTGCTGAAAAAAATTGAACATGGCTGCAAGTTTCTATTTTATTAATAAAGCCTAGCTATATCAAAAGTACTTGTTTTGAGAAGTCGCCCATCTATTTTCCTGGTTTTAAAAAATCCCTGAAATGTCATGGCATAAAAATAAGAAACACTGGAAACAATGGAAACGTTTAATTGTCCTCCATTGATCATACTTTAAGGAATCAACGAGGTTAATGATAGATATTGGCTACTTACTATATCAGTTATATTTCATAAAAGTTAAAAGAACCATATGTAACTGTTGTGTTTTAAAGAACACATATGATGTGAATGGTTAAGTATTTAAATCATGCATATGCTCCCGCATTTATTACAGGTTTTCATTGTGCATATAAGTACATGATATAGTTTTAAGATTGGAAACTCATTTCCATTAGAGCATTTTAGTATTATTTCAAAGTAAAGTGTACTACTTCTGTAGTAGAACTTGACGTATTATTTTGAATAAAAGCACATTTTATATAACTATGGAGTTACCTTTATTTATGCATAAGTCAACTGTGATCGGACTACAGTCACCATGTAACTGACTACTGATCAATGTTACGAAACCAGCTTGTTCCAAATAGGATAACAAGTCTTTAGATGTGCATCCTTAGCATGTCTCCGGCTGGTTTCATCAATATCGTATATATATAGTTTTGTAGCACAAAGCAACCACTGGTGCTTCTTTATTAAACAACTAGTTATCTGGCAGTGTCGCATTAGGTCAATCGCAGTCACATTGGTTATTCTTTTACATAATATGATAAAAAAAAAAACAATTTTCAATTTAAATTAAAAATTTAAAAATTGATTTATTCCGCATTGTAAAACTTGCAATAAAACATGCCTGTCGCATTTTATTTCTAAATTTTTGGCGCGAGAAAAATTTCAATTATTTCTTAGTGATTTTACTAGTGTTAAATATTTCTGCTAGAAGTTTACAAGCTTGTAAGGAATCACATGTCAAAGTTGCTAACTTTCAAATGTGCATCATCTTGTCATGTGCACGTGGCAACATAGATGTGTTTTCCCCGGTGATGTGTTTGGTTGGAATTCTTTATGAACGTTAAACCTTTTATTTGTGCACAGCTCATCGCCAGACCAACACACCTGTTCAAATGTTGCCATTCATTCCTCTTCACCAATCACAGCAGACTTCACAAATCCAAATCATCTTGTCAGCCACACGCGTTCCTCAACATGGATAGATGCATCTTTTTTGTCGCCTTCAGATCAGTGGCGACCACCGGAATGTTTTTACCAGCACAAAGTGGTAAACAGCTCATCATCATTTTATTGAACATAAATCAATACTTAGAAAATTGTTAAAGTACTTAGTTTTCAAGTGTTGGCTTGCAGAGGGGACTCCTCGAGTTTACCATACAACATGATCACCAGCAAATGTTGTGGAATCTCCTAAGATAACCATTGTAGTAGAGCAAGTATATAGTATATCCTATAGTTTTTCATATTTTTAATTATTTGACCATATGAAGAAAAATTGATCGATCACAAACACTTGGTAAACATGAGCAAGGAAAAGAAAGTGTAAAGTTGGACCAAAATGTTTGCAACAACTAGTAGAGATAAAGAATCTATCGACATTTGTAGTATACTCAGACACGCAAAGATCGACATGAGTGTCAGAGAGAGGGACATTCAATTCTGTAAAAAATCGAACTCTTTATACGGATCCTGTTCTTTTCTTCTGTATCGCTGCATTACATGTATATATGTTAGTTGTCTTGGGGCACTTAATAAATAAATCAAAATTTTCCTTTCATTTATTATATACACACACCAAACACAAAAGAATATTACATGTACAGGATTATTATTCATTGAAAATTTGTGAGAAAAACTTTACAGCTTTGAATCGTCAATATTATATTTAAAAGGACAGAATATAACAAATCAGTTATTTCATATCAAAATCACTTCAACACGTCTCTTTTGAAAAAAAACTTAATAAGAATTACCAAATCGTATTGTCAATCAACTTCCTCTTTATCTAATTAACACTACATGAGTCTTTCCTTCTTTCTACACCATGTACATGGACAAACATATATTTGAAATCAGTAAAAAATAGTAAAATGTTTAATAAAAAGTTTTTTCAGGACATATGCACATCATTCCCAGGTTCTTTTTAATACATAGTAGTTGGTCGTTTTATCCGAAACTGAAAAGAGAGTGTAAAAAAAATTCTTCAACTATATATTAATTGATTTTTGAAAAATGACAGAAAAATATTTTTTCGTCTTTTCTACTCTTTAAGAAAATGGAATCTTACTCAATTTTTTATTCGATTTGCTTCATTTTTTATATTAAATACAAATAAATAAATAAGTCTCTCTCTCTCTCTCTCTCTCTCTCTCTCTCTCTCTCTCTCTCTCTCTCTCTCATTTTACTTGTTTTTGTTGATCCAAAAGATCGTCAATTGAATTCCAGTAACTCAGGTTATTGTAGCCTTCAAAAATCAATATCATAAAATATTATTATATTAACTAACAGCTCAATAATTAAAAAGTTGAATGTCTGTTAAAGCATTAAAAGAAATTTTGTCAAATCGGACGATTTTTGTAACCGGTTACTCGCTTACCTTTCCGATCGAGTTTTCAGTTACTCGGATAATTTTTGTTAATGTTCCATATCTATTATTTATCAAGTTTCATTTACTTATCGATAGAAATAAAACAATAATATACTGTTTATGAATTTCATTTACAATTCACAGAGATGACAATGGCTCTCGTTTATATAAGTACCGTATTACATTTTCCTTTTCAACCCCCTATACATGCATGTTACAATCAAGAAAAATAGTATAGCCTGTAATTTCTCGTTGCTTTTGCGAATGTCCAGTAAATAGCTAGTTTCCGAATAATTTTTTAATTTTACATGATTTAACATTTTTGTAGTCCAACCCATATTAATTTCAATTCACATAATTTTCCTTTCATTTATTATATACACACACCAAACACAAATGAATATTACATGTACAGGATTATTATTCATTGAAAATTAGTGAGAAAAACTTTACAGCATTGAATCGTCAATATTATTTAAAAGGACAAAATATAACAAATCAGTTATTACATATCAAAATCATTTCCACGGATTATTAATCCGCCGTTCATTTAAATTAGCTCTTTATTTTTTATGCTTGCGGCGGCACCCTGCTAAATTCAATATTCTTCTGACTATCTGAATGAGGTTGGTCTTCAAATCTTGAATTCTTTCTGGCAATCAAAGCTATTTTTTATATAAACAGTGAAAACTAATTAAAACAATGTTGAACCACGATACAAAGTCTACTGGTAATTGAAATAAGCAAAAAGTTGTTGTAACATTTAATGCCATTTATAAAATTTTTTTTACAAATTGAGTATGTGAAATGTACACGAATTTTTATTCGAGTAACCGAATGCTAGCTATAGATTTGATATTCCATATTTATATTGTTTGGCGGACAACCGGTTAACGAGTACTTGTTGACAACACTTTTTAAAAGGTAAAGAAAATACCATATACAAATTAACAAGAGGCCCATGGGGCCACATCGCTCACCTGAGCAACAATGGGCGTTCAAAAGATATTGTGCCGTATGGTCTCTCGGTAGCTGCAGAACTGTAGCTCTCCGGGAAAAAAATATTGACAGACCGGAGAGCTACAGGGCCACCAGTTGAAAAAATTGTATATTTATTGCGCAGAAAAACGTGCGCTAGTTTTCGATTGATCTACCTTATTTATAAACAAATTCTGTGAAAACAATTAGTACCATTAAATTCTTCATGCAATTTACTACTGATATCGTCTGTTCACTTGCCTCAGATAGTCTTTTAAACACCATCACCAGTCCCGTAAATACATGTGGTGCACTTTGTTTACATGTAAAAATGGCGACTCTCGATCTCGATGTAAATTCAACATACTTGATTTTCCGAGGTCGGTAGCGTGTTTCGATGAAAGTCTAACGCAAATAAAGAGGCGATATCAGTAGTAAATTGCATGAAGAATGTAATGGTACTAGTTGTTTTCACAGAATTTTCGTATAAATAAGGTAAATCAGTCGAAAACTAGCGCACGTTTTTCTGCGCAATAAATATACAATTTTTTAAATGGGTGGGCCTGTAGCTCTCCGGTCTGTCAGTATTTTTTTCCCGGAGAGCTACAGTTCTGCAGCTAGTCCCTCGGTAGAATAACAAAAAATAAATATTGTAAAGTATTCGAATTTTACACTTATTTTTGCATACACTTAATCTTTGACATTGTACCTTCATGAAATACTATTTTTTTTTACCAGAATAAGAAAATCCTACGCAAGATATAAAACTAAACATTTGGTAGGAGTACACTGTTAAGTTGTTAACTTCCAATTCCCTATATTTTCGTTCTCCCCCCCCCCCCCACTTTGTAAAGCGATCAAAATATATGAAAGCATATAGGTATATTTTTTTCATCAACTACTTACTAGTTATTGTATTTAAAAAAAAATGTATAATAGTTATTGTTTTTTATTTTAAAAATCCTACATGTATAGATGTGAAGAAGAAAATTGTACCTCAATGTGCCCAATTCCTCAAATTAAAAACATTCAAAAAATGTATTTGTCTTCTCCATTATAATTAAATGACTGTTATTTACTTCGTGTACAAACCAGGATAATTTTCCGCTGTGATATTTTCTTAGGAATAGCGATAATTACTTTATCCCCGCAACAGAAATGTGTCAGAACTATGGAAACTGTTTTAAAGATGTCGTTTTTATTTACCCGTGTCTGAAAAACTATCAAAATTGATGTAGATTTCACATTATTTACTGTATAAAGAGGGGGCCCCAGAGAGTAGGTATATACAGAATATCATTCTTTATTTTTTTTGTACAAGTATTTAACATACTCTAATTCATATAGAATTTCTAATGTTCAACCAAAATTTCAGCGTCAATCGTAGAATTATAAGCAAGATACAGACCTCACAGTTCGCCTAGGTTTGAGTCATATTTTGTTCACATGAGTTTATTACATTCAGCTTAAGATTTTTAACTTGGTATTTCCTATTCGGCATTTAAAATGGAAAAAAAGAATGGCTTAAGATTTTCAATTCTTTTTATCACTCAAGACCAGTTTACTGGTATTTGAGGTTCAAAATCAGTTTATACAAATGTACACAAACACAGTCAAGGATCACATGTACAGGAGGAGTAATAATGACGAAAAAAGGTTAAGTTTACAAAACAATAAGTTGTTAAAGTTGGTTTCTGGAAGAACAGACTTTGAAAATTTTCTTAATAAATATTGACAATTTTTTTTACTTTTTAATCTTTAGTTTTTAAGATCTGTGTACAAACATAGAATTGTGAGCAAATCTCTGTATCTTGCTTATAATTCGAAGCTTAACACTCAAATATGGTTAGTAAATAGAATTGTAAACAATTAAACACAAGAAACATGCACTATAACAAATAAAGAACACAAGTTATTTTTTCGAAATATATCATATATATACATGTATATACCTACATATTTCCGACAGCGATATCAAACTCTATTTAAACTGAATAAACTCGAGAAAATGCCGAGCATCTCAACAAAACCTATTGCATTAATCTACCATTACGCAAAAGATAATGCCGAATTACCGATAGAATGAATTGTATTTCAATACTTTTTTGATACATCAGATTTTGCTTAACTTGCGCAGGTAAACAGTTAACTGTTTGATTTACCAAAGTCTCTGTTTGATTTGATACGTAAAAATCACGAAATACAGACGATAATTCCCAGGTTACAAAGCATAAATAATGAAAACGAAACGAAAATCAGAACAAGCTAACACCAACGTCATGTGTGAAAACTGTCAACGCATTGAAATATTTAGCTTCAATTTACTACACAAAATCGGCACCAATATATTTTGCATGTTTTAAAAATTTCCCTTCATTCGCGAACTGTTGCACAACAAGCAAAATCATCATAGTCAGATCGACCCTTTTTCGTATAATGTCATGGCTGCTTTAAACAAAGAACCTCGTTTTAGAAGTATGGAATACGAGTTTTGGTAAAATGGGTATGCAAATGCGGGCCGTGGCAAAATAAAAGCCGGGGCAGATCGGCAATCGTCAATTCCAAATACGCATTATTTTGCAGCAATATTTACAGCAAATACAAATATACTGGTCCATCAAATATCCTGATATTTTAATGAGATTGGCAGATTAATAACTGCCAATCTTTTGTTTTGCCCAGGCCAAGTCTTGTCTACCCATTTTACCGGATGTCGAACCCGATTGAAACACGCCTTTCCTTTATTATTATTTTCGTAATAACTCAGATTTGAAGCATAATTAGACCTTGATTTTTGCAGTTTTTATATTCCTTCCCATAAGGATAATTTATGCTAAACTACGTTGAATTGGAATCAGTAGTTCATGAGAAGAAGATTTTTAAAAATGCACCCCCCTTTTTCTACAGTTTCAAGGTTTTCTCCGCTTTGAATACAGATCGGACTTTTATTTCTGCAATTTATATTGGCCCTCCCATAAGGATGCTTTGAGCCAAATTTGGTTGAATTTGGTTAAGTGGTTTTAGAGAAGAAGTTCAAAATGTGAAAAGTTTACAGACAGACAGACAGACGGACAGACGGACGACGGACAAAAGGTGATCAGAAAAGCTCACTTGAGCTTTCAGCTCAGGTGAGCTAATAAAAAAAACTAAAGCAACTCCTTAAGGAACTTTACCTCTTGATGAATTCTTCTTATTGTTCTTAACGTCGTTATTCTCTGATTCAATGACACTGTAAATAAAGCATATAAAGAAGATAGGGGAATAAGATGGCGTAACTGCCCATTTGGTTTAGTCGTAAAATACAATTTCAAATTTAACATTTTTTCAATTAAATATATTTGATATGTTATAATTGCTAGTTTACAAAAGGGTTATTTCTAACCATATTCAGTTTGAAATATTTAAAAAAAAGTTAAGAAAAATATAAAATATCCTAAAGTTTTGGCGATATAGAACCCACAACCTAAAAACCCAAGTTCTATAAAGTTTTCTATGTCTGGTGCTCTGACCATTGAGCCATTTCATTCACAACATGAGCAAGGAACAGAATATGTAAAGTTGGACCAAAATGTTTGTTTAAATGTTATATGAGACGTTGGCTACGAATTTACGGACTTGTATTATTTTTCTAAAACGTTCAATTTTTTGGCTACCAAATGACATTTTTGAAGTAAAGTGGGTCATCTCTCCACATTTTTGTTGATTAAAATCGGATTAAATTCCATTAAACCGCATATAAAATATTGCAAAAATATGGAGCTCAGACCCACTCTTAAAAAAAGAAAAGTCATTGAAGTTATAAAAATGACACTATTTGGAGGTTTTGACACGCATACGCCAGTTAAATTCGACCTATTTCAAGTATTTAAAATATTTAAGGGTTACAAACCAATGTTACTTTAAATATCAATGTTTTTAATCATTTTAATTTTTTTTTATCAGATTTAATGATATTTTAATTTTGCACTGCCTAATAATTCCTCATATGGGCATTTTACACGCCTTATTCACGCATCTTCTTTGAATTTTTTAATGTTTTCAATTGAATCATTATTATTTTTGAAAGATGTTGTTTGATTATTGCAACAGTGTGGCATACAAATTGAGTAATGCGCCATCGCGTACAGCGATAACGTGCGTTACTCAATTTGTATGCACACATTGTTGCATTTATGAGACCACATCTTGAAAAAAATAATGGTTCAATGCTTATATTTATGTTTTTACCATCATTCTCTGTCAGAAATTAAAAATTATTGTTCAAAATTCCCGCATTGTTCTACGAGAAATTCGCAATAAACGAAGGCCGAATTATGCAGAGAAAAATGGTCAACAACGCTTCTAATTATACAATTTTTTTCATCTGTTATTCGATGACTATATTCTCTAGTACTTTGACAAATTAAGAGTAAAAATCAACAAGCATCAAGCATTCCATGGAAAGTGGAAAAATTATTTTTTGAAAAGCTGCTTGTATATTATAGATTTTAATCTACTTAACACAAAAACACTGTTAAACAATGATTTTTGTCATAGTAAGGGGCTGGTATGCAAGGAAATTTATGTCCTTAGTTACGGGTGCACAAATCTTTGAAAATAAAACAATGATTTTAGCTAAACATCTACGTAAATTATTCCTTTACATGATATTATATAGTATTTTGCTTTTTGTATTTATTATTAGATTGAGTGTTCCCATTTTTAAAAAAAAATAAAAATTTAAAATAGTTCATTGTAATTGTTGCCATAACAACAGGAAGAGAACATGCATTTAGACGCTTATCGATTTTCAAAAATTGCACATCTTAATCACTTTATATGAAAAATCTACAACCACTGCTGGAAAAATGAATTATGTATTTCTGTTAGTGATCATCTGTACTATATATATGCAAAATAAAATCCATAGGCAACCTTGAGGGGGGAAAGTTGTACAAGGTTTAAAAGTATATCAAATTTGCATTTTAAGCTTTTACAAAGGGTAAAAGGTAACATAAAAACCAAGTATTATTAAATTGAATAGATCATATTGTACCTTATTTTTAAAATATTCCCTGGTTAAAAATGCACAATAAGTCAAATTTTCTATTTTATAAAGGGTTTTTTTTTAAAATGACATTTTAAAGATCATTCATTTTCATCTAAAATTAGAAAACATAGACACACGGACGTAAGGGCAAATATAAGGTAAAATATTTATTTCATTTATAAAAATAAGGTATTTTACTCCTCAATGTGGTTGAATCATAAATTTAGTGAAAATCTGTATACAAAACAATCATTCAAAATATTATGTACAAAAAAAGCAAGGGAAGGAGGTCAGGTTTTACCCTCTGAGTTCATTTGATTTGACCTTTTTGTACTAAAAGTGCAATTCTCAACATAATGAAATATGACTTCGATATTCTTGACAAAAAATGGGAACAATAACATCATATACCAATATTGTTTTTCATTAAGCACTATAATGATGGTCAGAATGTATATATAAAATGAATATATATATAATACATGTATATATATTTTGTTTAAGTTGCATCTTTCCTGACCTTTTTGTACTTAAAACTAGCCAACTTTTAATAATAAGTGTGATTTGAAATAAAAGCTTTCTGAATGTTTAGATTTCTTATGATTTCAATGCAGTTTTCTTAATAATTTTTTTCCAATTCATAAATAAGATATCATATATAAATGCTTAGAAAGAGGGCTTTAAATGTAAAATTCTTACAAAAACGGCTTAAAATATTCCAGGCTTTGTCTTTGTATTTGAAGCAGTTTATACTGAAAGTCTATCACCTATAAAGCTCTCTGAAGGGCATAATTATTTAAAGTGACCCCAGTTTAGAAGAAAGATATGCTCTTCATCTTTATATGTAATACTGAATCTCCAGTCTACTCTAACATGTCTAAGAGATTTCAAGTTGTTCTGATAAAATGAAATACCAAAAGATTATGGTTGGGGGCGGGGGGGGGGGGGGGGGGGGGAGTCATCATAATTCATTTTTCAATATATGTATATTTCAGAAAAAAACATTGCTGCATGAAAAAGTATGTGCAGAGATGTTATTTAAAAAATGAAGGTCAGAAAAAGAAATCAAGGAGGTAACTTAATTATTCCTCATAAGGCGAAATATCCAATTTAGATGTTTATCTGATTATTATAAAGATTTTATAGTTGAACACAGTCCCCAATAGTTTCTTTTTTCAATGATATCGCCTCGAAACTTATTTGGATGTAACTATAACAAATAAATGACAATAGTTATTTCAGTTAAATTGGTCATATCCGCCCCCTCCCAGCACCCACGCATACAGGAATTTCACATAAGAAATATTGTCTCAACAGAAAAATTCAATCAACAATATATGTATATGCTAACTTTAAGAATTGATCTACTAAGCTACATTTAAAAAGTGTTCTCTCCCTCTCCCAACTCGATCAGTATTTTAACTTTTTGTCATTAAGATGGGGAAATATTTTTTCTTCAAAATCTAATAATCAATTATTTTACATAAAATTGAATTGGTCTGCAAAAAATTTAAATAATTTAATTTGTAATTAAAATCAAGATGATTCAGAGAAATATTTTGACAGTCAGCTGATATAGATAGTACAGTAGCCTTAATATCAATTTGTGAATTGTTGGTTTATATTCATATGCATGATTTCATTTCCTATTTAGTCTTGGTTTTGTCAATGTGATCAGGGCAGTTCAAATAGCTTGACATAAACCTGTATTACTGCTTTTACTGCAGAACTTGCTGAATGCTCTATCTAACATGGAGTTCCTTCTTTATTTAACAATGTAAAGTAAACACAAATAAAAAAAAATCTTATGAATATCAACTTTATTTTTGTAATAATTTTCAATGAAAATAATTCAACAACTCAAATGATCAAGTGATAATAAATCATTATGCATCAGAATTGACAAATGAACACATTTTATTTTCAAAAGTAGACACTGAGACACAAATATCCCTATATATAATTATATATAGTTTTTGAATTCTATTTAATAGGATTTTCAGTTTTAGTTGAAAGCCAGCTCTTCTTTTCTGTGGAACAAAGTGGCTAACATAGCTGTTTATCTTCAAGGATGAAAGAAATTCTGCTAAAGAACATCATCCCTTGTCAACTTTACTTTTAATTCGTTGCATTTGTTGGTCTGTTTTTTTCGCAATTTCACATTCACCCTCTTTTTTGCAAAATTTAAATATTTCAAGCATTGTCTCTGATCTGTAAGGTGTGAATATTTCAATTTTTGTGTAGACATGGTAGATTTTTGTGTCCATCCTCATTTGAGTTGATTCATTTGGCTTGCATGTGACACAATTTCTGTTTACAACCCACTAAGTTGTCTGTAATAAAACAAAGGACCTGTTACAACTAATACACTTTTCCATCCCCTATTTAATTAAACTATCTGGAAAACGCATACAGTAAAGTATTTTACTGTTATAATTCATTAAATATAGGTAAGAAATCTTGACTTTTTCAAGCAATATGGTACAAATAGTTGATTTTATATTAATACAACATTAATTATCAACATATAGAATAATAAGAAGACTGATCAATTATTCACACAAGATACATTTAAACATGTACTTGTATAATACATGTACCAAAATACATGTAGCTACCATAGTCTATACATGTGTGTTGATATATTTTTCATTTAAATTTTGTCGTTTTCCTTGATGCACAAACACTATGTACACTACGCAATCACGTATAATTTTCTTTGTCATGTTTTAACTATTATTTCTCTTGTGTGCATTGACATGTTAATCTGAATTTTCACTAAGATCTACAGCATCCACTATTTCTCCCGTTAAAGAAATGTTTGCTTGTAGAAAATAAGAAACCAGTAAAAGTTGTCACTTACCATGATTATGAACTAAATTAACACTTCTATAATCCAGAAACTAAAATCCATAGTTGTCTCACTTCAGCTCCGTTGAAATAATGGATGTAAACAATGTAAACAAAATGCCGTTTTTACCTCCTTTCGTAAGAGAGTCATATTAAAGGGAGGTTATTAGAGTAAAACTTGCACGTTTCCAGGTGTATAAAATCGGTATTTATTTATAAACGGGTGATTTGCCTAAAGATTTTTAATTGATTCTTCTAGAATAAATGTCATTATATAAATATGTAGTGTTTGTTAACCTTGACATGGTTGTAGAATTTTATAAAAAGTGCGCTAAATTGACTGGTGTTTGCATGCAAAATTACCCAGAAAAAACGGGTATAAATATCGAAGGATGAAGTAAATGTAAATTCTAAATAATGTTTAGATTACAGCAAAGTGTTTTGTAGTATAAAAAATTATTGATAGAGTTTTAAGATGATTTAACATAATATTGATTTGTATATACCAAAAATTTCATGTTAAAATGAAGTACAAATCAGTCAGTCTAAAAGCACGTGGTTTCCATAGTAACAACACCAATAATAAAAAAATTACCCAAATATTTTTAATACAATCTTCATTCTAATTATCTTTATATGTGTTTTAATCATTATTGTTTTTATGTCACTTTCCATATTTTTCACAAAATGCTCGATGCTTGCTGATTTTGACTCTTAAAAATAATTGAATTTTTAACAGTTAACAAACATTTAAACCAATGGAATGTTTATAAGCGTAGGTATAATATAGGGTCATGATCCGGTCCATAGTCGCCGGCAATCGAAAGTACAGTTACTGTTACAGATAAATATTTGTTGAAATTGTATTCATACGCCCTACAGATTTGATGATTGGCCTTCTGTGTTATGATTAAATATCAAATCAATCAATGCAATTTAATAGGGGAAGGAAATTGAATTATAATATAATTCTTTCAAGCCCTTAGCAACAAAAAGACTTTGAGATTTGGATCAGCAAAGTGCATTTATTAGTTTTATCATCATTTTATTACTATAATTTAATTAACCAAAATATACATTCTTTATAATTTTCAACATTTCGAATTTATACAATTATATTTATAATCTAGTTTGTTTTAACGATTTGATCGGAAGAAAATCTATACATTATAGTCACCTTTTACTTTTTTGCTTAGAACTTCCTTTTCGACAAACGTACACCAATACAAGAACTATAGTTGCCATTGACAATGGGACAGCGATTCCGATGATGATGAAAAGTGTCCAACCTAAAATTGTTCAAATATCGGCAATCAGATAGACACAGTTACAAAATATGACGCATTTAGAATTGCGTTATTTAAAAAAAAGATAGTTTATATCAGTAATAGCAGTATATTAATAAAATAAACTTCAGAAGTAAATGATTTTGTTGTATTTCATGAGTTTCAATTTTTGAGATAATGTTGTTTTTCAGAATCATTAAATTACTCACTTGATTTGTTTTTATCAGTATTAGAATAACAGTGTAACATTTTTATCAAACGTTTACTGTAGTCACCTTATTAAAACTTTCAATTTCCGAAAAATTTCACGCAATTTTGCAGTTTTATTATACATACTATACCATCAATAGAAAGAGGAATCCATATTTATATGTTTTATGAATGATATATTTAAATTCTTTGTTAAATACATAAATATGTATGCACTTACCTTTTGTATGTGAGTTTCTGTGAAGAGATTACAAAATGTAATTTGTGTAAAATCAATCTACATGCATATAATTATCTCCATCTAATAGTATATTTCTATTGCCAAAAAATGTGACATACAATGATGAAACATTGGAAATTTTATGCTTAAACATAAACATGGTACATACACACAAGAAGCTACTCCAGATGAATCAACACACGTTTTACCACTCGAACACACGTCAGTGTAAATACGACAAGGGTTGATGGAGGAGTTGAGATCTACAGGTTTAATGAAATTCAGTATTTAGAGAACATTTTCATTAGCGTTTGCATCAAATTCTATGCAATATCATCAATAAGAATAATAACTAGACACGATCTCGTTGCGAGCAACGAGGAGGTCTTCCGTCCGATTTTTAGAAGAGGAAATGACCTTGCCTTTTATCTTCATCAACGAAACATATCAAGAAATGCAGATGTGATCTAAAAGAGCGATGGATGAAGGATTATAGACCCCGTTGGATTCCTAATTTGAAGGACCAGCCCCATTTTATATCATATTAAATAAGAGATCTTTTGACCTAATAACAGGTCTAATGACCTGTAATAAAAAGAAACCAAAGAAAAAAAGAGCGTCTTCCTTTGTAAACGGAAGACCCTAATAACAATAAGAATAGAAGGGTGTCCCGCTGAAGACGGAAGATCCTAATAATAAAAAACTGTTTTTGTCTAAATCTTAATTGAAGAGTGTTTTTCGACTTGTACTACAGTCCAACAACCCTTTTATGTTGAATATTTTAGTTAGAAAAAGAAACAAAAAGGAGAGAAAGTAATAGAGAGAAAGAGCAAAGCTTGGCTCCAGCGAGATTCGAACACACAACCTGTGCAGGTATCTCAAAACATGGCTGACGCGAAATAATTCCCGAATTTGTCTTTGAATTTGGGGCGTTTTCGCCCGGAAGAGGAGCTGAGTTTTTGTATGAAAAGAAAAACAACGTGTAAGATGTCTGACTATTCAGGTTTGGTAACAGTGCGAGGTCATTTGAAATATTGATGCGTGTTTGTGTCTGGAGGGGGTTGAAACGACCCGAGCTTGATTTTCGTCTTAAATAAATCGAAAATAGAATTTTGAGGTGTGGATCTCGGATGCGGTTAACAACAATTAGGGGAAGTCCTAAAACAATGACTGATGCATTTTACCCATGTATTTCAGTGTTGAGATTTTTTTTCGTGTCGTTTTCTATTATGTTTGACTGTTTGATTTGATTGATAAAATCTTTATAAATGTAGAAATAACGAAATCAGTAACACGTAAATTTATTCGGTAAAAATTTGATGACAGTAAATTCCACAGTTCTAACATTCATAAGTAGTTCACACGCTATCGTAAATACAGACAAAATAGAAAACAAGAAATATACATGCAACAGAAATATAACGCGGCTGCTTACATCCCTTGTACTGTGTAAATTTTAAGTCTCCGTACAGGCTATACTCGCCGTTTGATCTCAGGAATTTCTTCTTAATTGGTCAATCCGCTGCATATTTGGCAGACAATAAGAATGGGGTCCAAGGTTTTTTTCTACAGTCATGTCAAGCACGCCAATCGAAACTCAAATGCCCAAAAATTTATAACTCTCTTAAAAATGAACGAATATGTCTGGTCATTAGTACAGTAATCTAGAATTGAATTAGATTGACAATAAAGGCTCAAGATGAAAGATCCAGTAAAATAAGGCCAGAAAAACTAAATGATTTTGTGAATAGGAAGGGGGGGGGGGTCGGTGCGTGTACAGTGTGTAAATTTAATTTCCACGTATAGGCAAGAAGCGCCGTTTAATCTCAGGAATTTCGTCTTAATTGTTCAATCCGCTGCATATTTGACAGACAATAAGAATGGGGTCAGAGGTTCATTTTCACGAATTTTCATTAGGATTGAGTGAAGGGCTTGGGTGTCAGAATTTTTTTTTACAGTACATGTCAAACACAACAACTAAAACTCAAATGCCAAAAGCTTCATAACTCTGTTAATAATGAACGAATTGGTCTGGTAATTAGTACAGTAATCTATAATGGTAATTAGTTGAAATTAAAGGTCGAAGATCAAAGATCAAGTAAAATCGGGCCCTAAAAACTAAATGATTTTATGAATTTGGAGGGGGGGGGGGTCGGTCGGTGACTTCTATATTAAACGTAGAAAATTAAATTCTAAATATCACATATTGCAATATGTGGTATTAAATAAAATACATATGTTAAAAACAATGTATAAGCGTTGTTTGAAAGATGTAACTATTGATTTTTTTCTTTTTTTACATCTTTTTATTTTTAGGCTCAAACACTCATAAACGGGTGGTCAGTTTTCAAATCTTGTCGCAGTCACCCGTTCGTTTGTATAGTTAGGAGTATAAACTTCGGAGGTTTTTCTTAATCCCAGCCAGGCAACAGATTTGTATCAGTATATAGACATGCACAAAAAAGGAAAAAGTACACCATCATTAATAAAAATGACTTTTTAGCGTTGATTTCCAATCAGTAAGAAAACCATCATTAAACAATTAATTTCAAATTATTTGAATCCATAGACATTATCCCGTAACTTGAAATAAATACATGTATAATTTTTTTGACGCCAATGTACATTTAGCCTCTATCCAATTTACTGCATGTTACCTGTACTTAGTTCTTATGTACTTGAGAGAGAGAGAGAGAGAGAGAGAGAGAGAGAGAGAGAGAGAGAGAGAGAGAGAGAGAGATTTTCTAGTTTTTTATAGTGTTTAGGGAATTAGTATATCAGCAACGTATGTCAATAAACGCATGCATACATGCAAGCGTGTATCTATATATGTGAACAAATACTAATCAGTCCTCCTTTTAAAGCCATGTAGAATAACGTTGGTGCATTGCTAAATGTTGTGTGCATACAGTCATTGAGATGGCAGCATTTCTTTGATGCCGGCAAAGCGACCCAGTGAACTCTAATGCGGTCGTACTGCAGGGGCGCTTCGGCGGCATGTCTTTGATGGCGGCGATGCGAACTGCTGACAAAAACGAGCTCTATATTTGTACTTAAAAGGCTGTTATTATTTTTATTTATGATAAAAATAAAACGGAAAACAATAAAAACCATCATTTTAAAGGTAAAATCGTTAAACAAAACAAAATTAGGGAAGAACAAATAATCGGCACTCGGGGATGGAACCCGGGTCGCCTGGGCACAGGTCCAACACTCTAACGACTGAGCTACGCGGACTCTCGCTTCAGAACTTTTGAACTCAAAATCTCGGGAATGCCTGGATCGATTTTAATACGAATTTCATATTCTGAAGTGTTTTAAGCGTCTCTATCGAATAAAAATATAAATAAAATTCAAATCTAAAAATTTTAAAAATTAAGGTTTTTCATTTCCTTCCGGTGACGACCGGAAGTGACGGCGGACGTTCGAATATACGAAGGGCACTGCGGCCGTTCACTCTCTACCTTCTCTGAAAATTTGAAGGTTCTATCGTAAATACTTTTTGAGAAAAATCGTGCACAAGCAAAAACGTAAAATCTTTAATATCTCGGTACCGGAAGTGACGATCAAAAAAAGCCCGTGTACTTTTCTTACAAATTTTGTCATGAATAAGATCTGAAAATTTCATGAAAATTGGCTGAAGCATTTTTGAGAAAACGTGACAGAAAAAAAAAACAATAAAAATAATAGTGAAAAAGAAACAAAGCAATAACAATAAGGTCTTCCGTTGGAAACGGAAGACCTTAATTTATAATGTTTAAATATTGAGTTTTCCTTTGTCGAAAAATCATCAGATTATTGTAACCGTCCACTTGACGATATCAATTATAAAAGACACACCACTATTATTCACTACTTACATGTACCTACTGAGGTATTTTCTGTGAATAAAATTATGTTTTTGACCTCAGCACTTCGGTTAAACACTACGATTTTTTCATCTTGTCGCAGCAATTTGACCATGCTGTTTGCAGTGTCAACTTTGAGGGTTTCCTCTGTACCAGTCGAGTAGATCTCATGATCAACGATCACGCTTCCAAATCTAACATTAAAACAATGAAACAAATTACTTATACATGTCAATTATTTCATCAAATAGTTTTAGTTATCATTTCAACGTATCAACACTTACTGCAAAGACAAAAACTCTACTCTAGTGAAACCTTGAACACCCTTCCTGTAAAATGTCTCCAGCTTTGCAAATAAACAAAAAAGAAACCCAAATAAATGTATTCTAATAAAATCAAACTAAACATACCTAGACATTATATAAAAAAAATTCTTCAAAATGTTAAAGAAATTTTAAACAGGGTATGAATATTGCTCGTTTTATATGTTTACCTGTGATTTGATTTCCACAATCCACTTGTCAGTATTTTTCAGAATATTTTCTCTTGTGTAGACAAAATTGAAGCTTATCTCCAGTTCCACTTTAAATTCACCATTACCTACCACACAAACATGCATGGATTCATAAAATAAATCCTTTCAAGTGTAGTTAGAAATACATACAAAAATACTGTGCTAAGCTTGTTATCATAAGAACGTTAATCGCAACGCTCTAATCTATAGTTACATATGTATAAATAAACCACTTTTCTTTATTGTTATATGCATGTATATATAAATATTTACATTACACAGATTTTTCCATGTAAAATATGTGGATACTACTCTGCTACTATAAATCAGACAGAGTATTGAAAGGTTAAATTCATTATGACGTAAAAAAACAACAACGTTGAACGCTGTTAAAGTGCAACATCACAAGTGAAAATCTAATTTTACGTTTTCTGCCGTTACAGTGACTCTTCCATTTTATTAAGAGCATGTCTACTAAAAGGTTGAACTTAGCCTTAGGATAATAAAGCTATTTTCAGGTTTAATTCACATCTGAGACAAGGCAAAAAGTTTTTAAAATGGAAATAAAGCATAAAATCATTGGTTTTTGAAAGACTCATAGTCTCATAACTTTAACCATGCATGCAAACAAATTGAAAAACGCGCCAATTTATGAACCCACCAAAGAGATTAGCCAATCATCAGTTTTATCAAATTAATGACATGCGAAGCGCATTATTCAATTTGGTTTCAGAAACCTTTGCATATATCTTTAAAAAATAATTAATAAAAAATAAATGCTGAAATAACCATTAATTTAATAAAAAAAAATTAATTTTGTAAACGTGTATAACATTCTTTTCTTTATAAGCATAGAATAAAGTTCGTAAAATATCTATATTAATTGATATTCTTTGAAAAATGTCCGAAGAAATCAAACCTGACATCGTTGTACTCACCTGTTTTTCCTCGCGGTTTAGGTGCTTCAAAACAACACATTATATATATATATATATATATATATATATATATATATATATATATATATATATATATATATACAAAGAGAGAGAGAGAAAGAGAGAAAGATGCATATATTCTAATACATAAAATGCACAATAATGAAAATACAGATAATTAACATCCATTTGCATTACATGCTAAATTCTATATACATGTCATTTTACAAATAATTTCTATATATAAACCACTAACCAATACAATTAGAGATATCTGTTCCTCCATAACGACATTCGCAGTGAGCTGAGCCTTTGGTATTTACACAGATTTGATGGATAGATTCATTGCAAGAAATTGATTTATTTTTGCATTCATCGATGTCTTCTGAGCAATCAGTTCCTTTCCATCCTTCCTTGCAATCACACATTCCAGTCACGTTGTGACAAAAAATGGTGTTGTTAAGTACGCATGCGCAATCCTTAGAACAATTGCGTCCATATTTAAAATTCTGGCAGTCTATAAACGATTTAAAATTTTAGCAATGAAATAATAATGATTATTTTATGCAATATACAAATAATCAAACTTAATTGACGGAATATTGGTAAACAACACATATAACGGTGTTACATACAATTGTACAAGCTATCACAAGGTGAATAAACTTGGTATCAACTACCAAAACATGCACAGGAAGTAATGGTAATTCTTGGTACAAACTATCAAATTCCTTAACTTCCTCTTTCTTGTTCCCGCCAAAGTAAAGCCTTTGTTGGAAACCACCTCTGAAAAAATGTCACTACCAATTTTAATCGTTAGGACACTATATTGTCACACTGCCCTCTGTGACAGGTCCTGGGGGCCCTAATGGGAGGTCTTTTCGGGACATGTCTGGCCCGTGCGTTTTCCCCCATCTGTCAATTAGGCGGAGGGCTGGTATATATGTGTTGGGAAATCGGCATCCCATGTGCTAATGATTGGGGTTAACAAGTATCACGCCATACTTGGGACCCCCTCCACCTCCTAACAAAGGGGGGGGGGGAGGCTCACCTGGTGTACTCAAGGTTAGCAAGTACGAGTATATACCAGGAAGCAATCACCGGAAACAGGGTAAACAGTCATGTCCCGAGTCATCCCCGTCCAAATGTCATTCATCAAGCATGGGACATCTCTGGCACTTGTGATCAACACAAGGCCCCCGTCTTGCCCGTTGTGCACCTTTTTGCGTGTTGGTATTTCGGTGGACCCCCAGACCTTTCCATAGCAGAGCAAGGACAGTGTGGCCTTTCGCCAATACCCATGGACTTTGTGGTTAACATGTTTGTGTTTTGACATATAGTCACTGATCTGTGTATTGATTCTGTGTTGGCAAATAATAAATTGTGAACTGTTGCATATCTTGTTCTGTATTCAATAATAGCAAACAAGCAAAGCTGTGGGAGTGTGTTCTGTTGGAACACTAGTGCAACTGCATAAATAGCAGGATCACTGATGGTCAGGCAAAATATCATTGCTATCGCGTATTATGACTGTTCAATTAATTAGTTTTTTTAATATATATTTACTTTTTCAATTATAAGTAAAACTAACCGGGTTATAACATTAAAACACATTCAGTACTTACTTGAATTTCCAGGTGTCGTTGAAGCTGTGTAAAAACAAAAAATGTCCAATATTACGTGGTATAGTTTACATTATTATAAAAATATTTATATACAAAATAAACATGTAACCCGATTCTGAGGTTCATGTAGGCAAAATATTTATATTCATGTAATAACACGATAAATGACCAACTTTGACTCTTTTAATTTTTGAAATTGGACCAAGACTTGATTAATTATGAGGTTAAGAAATTTGCTTATGTAACTAATTATAATCATGTCTTAATTTAGCATTGAAAATATCAGGGATCATTTTCCGATTCACCATGCAACAAAGATATAATATGCATTGGACGAACTCCATTAGCACTAAATAAAACATCTTTTTTTCGTCATATCCGATTTCGAAGTTTTATAATTGTATTTTCCATGATATTGTAAGGTGTAGACAATGATAATAAAAAAATTGCTTTCTTGGCCTATAAATGATCGATTAAATCAGTCCTACATTTTATGAAATGAATATACCGGTATTCACTTGTAATTTCAAGTAGCACAAGAGCTATCATTATATAGAATAAAAGATCATTTATAATAGACATTTCCTTTTTAAAATTGTTGAGCTATTCAAATCATTGTATGGGATGAAAATACTCACTTGAACTTTCAGGTTGCTCTGGAGCTGAAATTATGTAAATTTAAAGATCGAAGATCATTTTTTGCGGACAAATCATTATTAATAAATTCAAATTAACAAAAACGAATATTATGAAATACAACTTTTTTATGATCTTACAATAAAAATTTAAAGTTATCTCATTGTTTAAAATAAATATACTCTCTAATATTTTGAGATTTTTTTTCAGGAATAATTGTAATCATGTAAAGTAAAAGATCATTTATTATAGGCATATCACAATGGAAAAAGAATAGACTATCAATATCATTGAATGACATTAACTAAACCATTTGTACTTTTAGGTTGCTCTGGAGTTGTAAAATTCGCGACGGGCAATATTTCGTCCCTCGGGGGCTAATATAATCAATGTTGCCCTCAAACACAGTCAATATTTGTATATCATTATCATAATCAGTAACCTATACGAATAATATTAATTTTTATCAAACAAGCGAGTTCAAAGGGTTTGATAGTAGTGGCATTTTAAGATTATTTAATCTCCTGGAGAAGAAGAGGTTGGTATAAATATGGACGAAATTGTTCAGGTTTTATAGTAAGATATTATTGATTTTTTTAATGCTATATATTACTTGTAGTTAATAAAATGTAATTTATCATAGGCAATTTACGATATACATATACATGATCTTATTTTCAGTGCATATCTACATTCAAAACAAAAAATTATTCATTTAACTTACGGACACAGTTAGAGATATCTGATCCTCCATACCGACAATCGCAGTGAGCCGATCCCTCTGTGTTTACACAGACTTGGAAGATGGATTCATTGCAAAATATTGATCCACTTTTGCATTTATCAATGTCTTCGGAGCAATCAGCTCCTGTCCACCCTACACTGCATTCACATTCTCCGGTCACGTGGTCACAAAGCTTGGTGTTGTTGAGCATGCATGCACAATCGTTTGAACAATTGACACCGTATTTAAAATTCGGGCACACTATTTGTTGTATGAAAATTACAATTACACTTTATTTATATCTTTCATTAGTTTGCATTCAGTTATAAAAAAAAATTATCTGAGTTACAGTCTACCTTGATCATTTGAAAACTACAACATAAATAGAGTCATGATTGAATGTACAATCATTATTAGAATTCAAATTGACATTGATAGAAATATTATGTTTGTTACCGTTACCCAAATAGAAAATCATATTATTACCTGTGCACGTTTTTCCATTTCCTTCAAACCCTGATTTACAGGTACACATATATCCACCTTCTGTATCAGAACAAGTTGCATTCTGTGCACAATCAGCTGTTTGTTCCTTGCATTCATCGATATCTGTGTATGGTAATGTTGATATTTTAACGCTATTTAAAAATAACTTGCATGGTTACATGTTAACCTAGTTTCGATTGAATCATTTTTTTTACACTCTAATTTATTATCAGAAATTCATCAAAGAAAAATAGGGTACTTGTAGCATATATTTCACACCATTAATCTAATTTCTAAATTTGATATTTTTATGCTTGCCCACGTAAGACCAGTTATCACATTAAAATTGACATTCAATAATTTGCAATGATTAACCACGAAGGCCATCGTTGTTTTTTTTCAGGGATGGGCAATTTCTGTATTACTTTGTTCTAAATGGTTTAGAACAGAAACTTACTGTGGCAGTTGGTCAATGTTGTGCTATTTAAAACATATCCAGCAAAGCACGAACAGTTGAAGCTTCCAGGGGTATTTGTACAGTTATGACACACACTATCTATGGTACTGCACTCATCAATGTCTTCACATTTACTGAAGTTAACCAAATTGTAACCCTCCCGACAACTACATACGTAACTACCATCAGTGTTGTTACAGATGTGATCACAAGGGGAGTCTCTAAGATGACATTCATCTATATCTATGAATCATGAACGAATATTGGCTGTTATTGTGTACATGCATTATACTCTACTTTCTTAGTCCCGTTTATTGATTCTGATATTCATTTAATGAACATAAATTTAAATCAACCCAACTGCAGATTTTAAAACACATCATGCATTTTACCTTTGCAGCTGCCATTTATGCTGTTGGTAAATCCTTTTTTGCATTTACATATAACGGACCCGTCATTGTTGATACATTCCTCTGTGTAGCTATTGCATGGATTGTTTGTACTGTTACATTCATCGATGTCTGTTTCACAAAGTGCGCCGGTCCATCCAGGTTTACAGTAACAACCAGTGATATGGTCACATCTTTCAAAATCTCTCCCACAACTGCACTGTTCTTGACAGTTTTCTCCATAATAGCCCTCTGGACATTCTATTAAAACCACAACATACCAAAATTTGTATGTAATTGCTTTTAATTAAAAAAAATATCATGCGTTCATTGGAACAATTTCTCAGAAACAGATTGACACGCAAACACCAACAGTGGACCACAGGCAACCATGGACTATCATTGAAGCCTTCTTGGTTAAGAGTATTGAATTGCTGTTAACAGCGCTAATCTTTGTTACGTTAATGCAAGCTGTGTCAAAATTGCAATAGCTAAAAGCTAAAGTTCATAGCACCCGTTTACAGTGAGAGAGCTTCAATTAAATGGGGCCATCGATCATATTTAATCCAAATATGAGATAAATCAAACATAATAACAATTACGGAAAACGCTACAGATTATTTTTTAAAAAATATTTTCAAAATAAGTCATAAAAATATTCCTAAAATAATATGAGAGTAAAACATAGACCTACTTGTGCAGTTTGAAATTGTGTTGTTGTTTAAAACATATCCTGTAAAACACGAACAACGAAAGCTTCCAGGGGTATTTGTACAGTTCTGACACCCGTCGATACCGGTATCTATAGTACTGCATTCGTCAATGTCTTCACATTTACTGAAGTTAACCAACTTGTAACCCTCCCGACAACTGCATACGTAACTACCGTCAGTGTTATTACAGTGATGTTCACAATGGAAATCTTGAAGGCATTCATCTATATCTATATAAGAAAAAAACAAGAAGCCCACAGGCCTTGACGTTCACCAGAGTTAATAGCCCATACATTGACTTGTCAGAGAGTCTCGGATGTTTGCATTTTAAGCTTCATTCTGAAGTCTTAACCCTTAACTTAGACCAATCTGACTGTTACCCCGCTTTTATTTTTGATGTTTTAAACCATTCATTCATGAAAATGAGACGTGGGGGTGGGGTGGTGTTCATGAGTCGGATGAATCTCGGATAATCTATACTTCTGGTCCATGAAGGGGCCAAAAATTGTAAATTGAATGTAAAAGGAGAGTTGCAAACTTTCATTGTCTATCTTTTATAATATTTACAGTTATTTACAATGCTCATAAAACTCATACAGCTTACTTCTACAAGTATACCATGCACATGATATTAAAGTACAGTGAAGATTTCTGTAGATAAAAACATATTAAATGAAAAATGACAATGAAAAACTGCCAATCATCTCAAAAATCCAAAAACGAAGTACAAATTCAAAGCAGATCAACACGGACCTCTAAAAAGATAGAGGTAGGATCAGATGCCTAAGAGGGGTGAGCATCCTCTGCTGACCGGTCGCACCCACCGTGTGCTCCTCAAATTCAATATTGCCAACTGACAATTTACTTTGAAATTTTCAAGATGAAGTTAAAATTGTCAATGGATGACACACAGCAACTACCCTAAGTAAAACTACACATTCAATATATCGCAAAATTTATAACACCCCCTCCCAATAAAAAGCCTCAACTCTTGCACTATGGCCTCGGCAACGAATTTCACAATTGAACATCATGACATTATGAACATTAAATGACTTCATATCCCACGTTTATGATAGTGCAGATTCGATCTAAAGAAAATATTAAATCAATACATTTTCACTATATGACCATATTTGTCCCGCCCTAAGGCCCAAACTCTTATTCCATGGACTATAAATTTCACAATTTAGATGGAGGACTTCATGGACATCCTTACCATGGATTTCACAAATTTTGGTAGAAAGTTTCATGGAAATTATTACATGTACATTGAGATTTTCCCCACATTTAGAGAAGGTTTTTCAAAATTTGGCAATTTTTGTATATTTGGTCCCGCCTATGATACCCCTGATAATGATAAAGTCATAAATTTTACAATTTAGATTTCTCTTACCACAGAGATGCTACATACAAAAATGGTAACAAATGACCTTGTGATTTTCAAGAAGTAAAAAATGTAAAATTGTTGACGGAGGTCTGACGACGGATGACACACGACGACGGACAAAGACCAATTGTAATAGGTCACCTGAGAGACTCAGGTGACCTAAAAAGAAGTGATATTTTTTAAAAAGTATCTTTATGAAATATATCAGTGGATTTATACAATGAATTTTACCTATGCATGATATTCCATCATTTCGTAATGAGTACCCAGTGGCGCATGCACACTCAAACGAGCCTTGGTGGTTTGTGCAATTATGTTGACAGGTGCTAGATTTCTTGCATTCATCAATATCTGTTTTAATACATACAGTTCAATATAAAACTTAAAACGGTAAAGACACAAAACGATGTCTTCATGAATGGAAAATTTGTATAATATATGACCCATGCACACAAACTTTGCAAATCATGACCATGTCCTTTTATTGATTAAAGTGATACATGCAATAGAAACTGTCAATTTTACATATCAGTTTACAGAGAGAAGTGCATCTTTATACCTGCACGTATACGTTAATAAGGAAATATAGCTTTCCAGTACAAACCTTTACAAGTGCTATTGTCAAAATCAAGTTCAAATCCTGCTTCACAGAAACAATATCTTTTGTTTGAATAATTGTCCTCAAAACGACATCCATAGCTGCAGTTCAGTTTCGGCGAAATTGCACAAACATCTTCCACTTGATAAATAGATCAACAATATTCATTTCATTTGTGACCAATCTTTATAGTCGACTAAAATGATATGATAATTTTAAACACGATGCTTTAATCAATTCCTGAACTTGATTCATTTAATACCTATTTTGCATGTTTTTCCGTCAACGTCATCCAAAACGTATCCTCTTTCACACTCACAGTTAAAACCACCATAGGCATTCAAGCAAATCTGCTGACAATTATCAATGCCTCTTTGACATTCGTCAATATCTAGAACAGAACATTTTATTTCAATTAAATTTGTATTTTATTCAAGTA
Source organism: Magallana gigas (assembly GCF_963853765.1). Taxonomy (NCBI): domain Eukaryota; kingdom Metazoa; phylum Mollusca; class Bivalvia; order Ostreida; family Ostreidae; genus Magallana; species Magallana gigas. The sequence goes on from NC_088857.1 coordinate 17,019,619, forward strand.
CTAGTATATCAGAATACATTGAATCGGATGGAACAATGCCTATATACTAGTATGTTCTCTCTTCAACATTATTTTCTTGAATAAAAAAAACTGTGTTCTTTTAAATAATCTATTGCCATTATTTGAATTCTTAGCTTCATGAATCTTTGTGGTAAAGTTTTTGTGTAGTTAAATAGGCATCAGAATTACCTTTCAAAATTGTAAGATTATTTGCTAGCTAAATTTTAGTTGATAAAAAATAATTTCAATGTTATAGAACGATACATGAACTTTCATAAGAGGTTAGAATATTGCTATTGAATTTGCTGTAAATATGAGAATCCGAAATAGTGTAGAATTCTCCATCTAGGAACGTTAAATTCACAAAGAAAATTAAGCACCAAACATGCAATAGTAGAAAGGAAGATCATCCTAAAAATTCCTGTTTATATACAAACTATAGTTTAAAAAAAGTTCCCGAAAATTTCTATCCAATTTTAATAATCTTATATTGCTTCAATATCTATTGTCATTGTTCATTGTTAAAACAAAAATAAAATGATTAGAATTCAGTCCTAAATTGAATATAGATACGTTATAAAAACTTATTCTGGTATTTTGGCCACTCGTGGAAGAATTTAAACATCTTGTCTTATTACTTAACTTTACCACGTGTAATAAATAAATAAATATTTATACCAACCTTCACAATCAGAATCATTCTTCTGAAATCCGGGCTTGCAGTTACAAGTGTAATTTCCATAAAGGTTCTGACAGTTGGTATCATCTGGGCATGAATTCAAAGTTATATCTGAACATTCATCAATATCTAAAAAGAATAAATAAAGGTATATTTAATGTAAACAAAAACAAATGCTAAATTATTAATTTTTTCCTTAGAAATCACCGGTCATAATTTAAAAACAGATAAATAATATCAAAATTTAATATACTCATCCAGTTTAAACAAAAAAATTGAATACTGATACATAATCAGAGTAGTGAAGTACTGAAAGCCAGGCTTTTTGGGTGTGTCTTTATGCATATTGTGTGGTAAAGACTGAAAATAAATCTCTCTCTCTCTCTCTCTCATATGCTTTTAATGTCGGCAAAGCGTCAGAGAGCGACCAAATTTTGAAAGCGGCTATAAACAAAAATATGTCTGTCTAGAAAAAACAAACGTTATATATTCAATCCCCATTTCCTCAACGCGCAGCAAAGTAGTGCATGAAATTCTTGCGCATTGTATGTATCCAAAAAGTAATAAGAAAACTAAAAAGATAGACAATTCTCTCGAAATTAAAAAAAAGGAAACAAAATGACAACACTTTTAACAAAACGTGACTCTCTGTGTAACTATTTGGTATAGCGGAAGCTTTTACTTTGACGCTGTTTGGTTTTTTGTTTACTTTTGAAGTTGTGCTATTTATAGTAACATTGGCGATTTGCCTGCCTACAGCCAGGACTCTGCTTTCAGCAGAGCCCGGCTAAAAAGAGACAAACACAGTTTTTACATGAATATCAGATATACCTTTACAACTATTCCCATTCTTTTGAAATCCTTCTTTACAATTGCAAATGTGAGACCCTTCCAGGTTTTGGCACACCTTTTCATTTCCACATATGTCCTGGTTATTTTCACATTCGTTTATATCAACTGTACAATTCATCCCTGTCCAGCCAAGTTTACAGACACACCCAGTCACTGAGTCACATCGATCCATGCCTTGTCCACAGGTGCATATTTGACTGCAATCCTCCCCGAAATATGGCTCTTCACATTCTGTCCAAAACAGTTCCAAAATATATTTCACTAGTACGATCTACAAAAAGGTTACGATTCGGCCGTCTCAATAGCTGAAAGTATTTTTTGAATCTATGTTACTTTAAAAAAACCGTATCATTTAAAAATGGACACCCATGTTTGAATGAGGTAATTTTAATAGATAATCCTTTTCTTAACAACAAGAAAAGTATTACTCTACCTGAGCACGAAATCTTATCGTCATTTAATTTGAATCCAGGTCGACAATAACATTGGAATGAACCATTGGTGTTGTAACATTCTTGTAAACACTTCGAGGGTTGTAAATCACATTCATTTACATCTAAGAAAGCAAAAATGAACTAGTACAGTAACTGTATAATTTCAAGCTAACTTAAAGTATACACAAATTTTCATTGAAAAAGGAGTGCCGCTCACCTAGGCAACCTTGCCCGTCTTCGGCGAGTTGAAAACCAATCGGACAAAGACATTTTCTCTGGACTGGATCACAAGTGTACCCACAATATCCTTGAACACCGTCGCAGGTGTTTTCGGCTGAGAAGTGATATTATAATTATCAACGGATCCAAAAAGAAACATGTATATGAAGGATAGAAAACAACCATTTATAATTATGCTCTTAAATATATCAACAATTTCAAATAATTGACCTCGAAGTAAGTTAAGTATACGAACCATTTATGGAGCAAATAGCGGTAGTGCTATTTAGGGAAAATCCCGGAAAACATAGGCATTCATATGATCCAAGTGTGTTTTTACATTTTTGCTTGCATCCGGAGGTTTTCTCAAGACATTCGTCAATGTCTGAATCAAAATGAATCTTACCATAAAATAATCTTCTACCAAATTATATATAGATATATATATATATATATATATATAAATATGGAATAAACACCGACTGATGAAAACCGGTTACACGGTCGAAATATTTTGAAACAGTGTTTTAAAAGTGTTTTATTATATATATATATATATATATATATATATATATATATATATATATATATATATATATATATATATATATATATATATCAAAGCACTAAAATGGCTAACGACAATAGAAATTGTTCGTGTCGTTAGCCATTTTCAGTGCTTTATATATTCAGTTTACTGGCTTAGTATCTATAAATTAGATCCGACACCTTAAAGATGCCTAGTGTTATAGTGTTGTTGATTCTATTCAGTGCTTTATATATATATATATATATATATATATATATATATATATATATATATATATATATATATATATATATATATATATATATATTCTGCCACCAATGGCATGTATAAATTTGAGCTTAAGCCCCTATCTGATAATTTTATTATAACACGTATGATTTGAATATTATTTTAGCTTATGAGATTAATGATTAGAAATATATCTCACTCAATAAATTTGTATGAAAACATATCAAGAAGTACTTTAATTTAAAATCATAGACAAAAAACGCTTAAAAATACAAAAAAGGGGTCAGTGATCAGTCTGATTTAGGGCGCAGCATTTTTTGGCACATTAAATGTAATTCTGTTGTGTGTATCTATATATTGGAGACTGAAGCCTGTATTGTCCATGCCGGCTGCATAGATCGTGTAGAAACGACAAGCTTGGATCGATAATAAATTGTTTTAAAAATGCTGAGTTGTGTATTTCTACCGGTCATACATTTGCATGCGTTTACGCTGATACTGTGGAATCATTTAAATTCGTGGTGGCCAATTTTCGTGGATTGTGTGTTTTTTGCTTTTTCGTTGGGGTGTAAATTCGTGGGTGCGTCTGTTTTCAGTTTCAGTAACGAATTTAACTCTTCCTAAATTTGTTTTCGTTGAGGATGTAAATTCGTTGCGGAGGGCTACGCACAAATACCACGAAAATTGAACCACCACGAATTCTAATGAACATAGAACATTTTTGAAACATATTACAAGTTTAAAGTTTGCCTGCGTATGGAAGTTAAATTAAAGGGGCATGGTCACGATTTTGGCCAAATTCTAATTTTCTGATTTTATTTTTTACAATGCTTTAAAAATGCATTCCTAATGATGAAATGAACTTTGAGATTCATTCATGAATTTACAAGAAAGATACAGAGCTCATAATTCTTTGTCATGTAAACAGGGCTCGTGTCCTGTATTTTGTTTACATAGGTCAATATACCAGTTAAAACATTTTTAAGCTGATTTGTCTTTTATAAATTCATTTTAATCATAGATAAACAGTTTCTAACGTTTAACACATTCATTTTTGGTCTAAAACTGGAATTTTTCACTTCAACATTCCAAATGTAAACAAATGCTTTGGGGTTCTTTTTATACCAAAATCGTTACCATGCCCCTTTAAATGTTAGGGCAAATAAATTCTCAATAACAGCTGACTTTCTTTATTAGTTGCTATACAAAAACCTTTCGCACAAAAAATGGTTTTGTAAATCTTATCTGTGAATGTTATTTGATGATAAGTAATAATCTTTAAGTGTAATAATTTAATATCTTTTTTTTAAGAAAATGCTTATTTTCGCAGAAGATTGAAAACGGAACAAATAACTGCTAAGTATATGGCGTTAGCACATAATTGAGGCGAGGGAGAAAATACCTTTACAAGTGCCGTTGTCTTTTCTGAAGCCTGGTAAACAGATACACAGATAACTTCCTTCGGTATTTTCACAATGTTCTGTCAGAGTATTGCAGACATTTGTGCTGTTTCGTTCACATTCGTTTAAATCTTTTTTTTCCAGAAAAAAAGTCATGTAACGGTCAGTGGTTAACAAATGAATAAATAAATTTTATCATCCATTATGTACTCCTAATTTTAATCTGATTCTAAAAGATCATAAAAGTATTAATAAACTTTAATCAAACAACTCTATATTTAAATTAAAATATTGTTGCTCAAATTTTATTCATTTAAATTTAAATAATTTGGTTATCAAAAGTTGCAGAATGTTTTGTATGTACCTTTTTTCATTTATTTACCCTTTATATATATTTACCTTCACATTTATTATTTATATCGTTATATCCCTTGGGACAATCAGTGCAATTATAACCCCGACCGAATCTGATTTCCTCCTCCGGTGTTAGGTCAGTACAATTTCGTTGTAAAGGGCATGGATAATTGAGGCAGGCGTCGGTATCTAATTCGCAAATTTCACCTGCAACGATAAGTTTTTATCAATTTCTGACAAACAAAACTTTAAGTTTAAGAATTGACAACAATTCGTGTTCAATTTAAAGACAGTAGAACTAGTTGTTTTACCGGAATAGCCGATGTCGCACTCACAAACTGCCAAACTGAAACGGTCATTTTCGGAAGATATGATATTGTCAAAACTACATCTACCATTGTTCCCACACCCCTTACAAAGTACAATTGTGACGTCAATGGACGGCGATTCAGCTCCAACGTCATCTTTCACGCTGATACTAAAAGAAGTTGTATATAATAGCAAGCATCAATTAGTTGTATTTTTCTTAGGAATAATTATATTCCAAATCAAGAACGTTTGAGTCATTAGATATTGAATTTGATTTTAGTTAGTGATTAATTTTAGTTAGTATTCAGAGATATCTAAATATTGAAAAATTGGACATCCATAACCGTGTGTTACCTTAATTCTGATACAGCTGCACTGACTGGCGTCCACTTGGCAATTCCTGTTGTTTTATTAAGAGTGAAATTCTGAGGTTGCTTCAAAAGGTTATATATAGGCAGATTACTGCTGTCATCAGAGGCGTTGAATTGCATACAAACAGTCTTATTGACTTCAACTTTGATTGAATCATTGCCTGTTATAATGGGCGATTCATTTTCTGTAAAAAATTAAAAAAGAAAATGACAATCCTTTTTAAATGATACTTGTTGAATAAGCAATGCGGGATTTTTTTAAACCTAATACGTATTATTATTATATTATGTTTTAAAGCTTCTTTATAGCATATAGTCAATAAGACCAGAGTCAGGTGTGAATATCGATACAGTTTATAAACACATTTACATTAATTTCCGTTGAAATAGACGAACAAAAAGATATTGTTTTCAATATATGTTTACAATCCTAACCGATTATTGTTATATCCGATTGTGCAGATGCTTCCTCTATTCCAGACGATTCTGCAAGTGCAATATCTCCCGTTGCTAGGTAATCAAAAATGCATGCCTTTGACGGATTTGAGCCACATATTTTTTTAGCATTTTCTGATTTATTTTTATCGACTTCGTCCAAGAAAATGGGTTGAAACTCAGGATGAGTAAAATTTTGGTATGATAATCCCTTCTCGTAGTAAAACAGTGAATTTTCATTCACAAGCCCTGTTAATAAATTATTTAATAAAACTATCCGCCTGTGTACTTACTCAAAATCAACAAATCAAAGTAAAAAGGATATTTTAATTTTTACATTTTTGGCCAAAGTTAAAGTAAATATCTCTCTCTGTCTTGGTTGCATTTCCATCCAACAAAATTCCATTGGGAAGTATAAATTCATTTGTTGCATTTCCATCAAAATTCCCCATCAATCCTTTTGCACAACCTCTATATGCGTTATCAACAACCACTTCCGATATCAGAAAGCGCACACCCAAACTCACTCTAAGGATTATAGCTGAAAAGGAAAAAGGAAAATAAAAAATATTAATAAAGCACTGTTTTATTACTGCTCGTAAATTAAAAAAATATTTTTGACATCCAATTTGATACATATAAAATGTTCTTATTTTGAGGTCTAAAAATTGTCAGAATTTTGAAAAATAATAAATTTGATTGATGGAAACAATTTTATTTTCCCTTCCACTGTTCAATCAAATCATTATATTTTGATGATGTTATCATACAACAAGTTATTTAAAGTTTTCAACCCATAAGAACTACAATACGTTTTTGTTGACCTGTATTTAAGCAAAATGTTCATATTTTTAATAATAATAGTATAGACTCACATGTTTGCAGGAACGATGCTGCTAATGTTCTGTTTTCCCACCGGACAGTCAATTTATGATTCAAGAAAACATAAGACTTACTTCTAAATTCTCTCGTCATATCCCTACCATTGACTCTTACAAGCATTTCTAAAACGAATGGAATAAAGAAAAAATATTGAAACTTTCACTTTTTAGAGTAAAATAAAACATGCAAAAAACATAAATATGTTCCTCACCCTTAAAGATTTAAAAAAAAAATGATCTGCATTTATATTGGTAATGTATATTAATTAACATTGTAAATATGATCTAATGGATTTTAAATCATATGTTGAAGATTAAAAATATGCTTTACTTGTCTTGTCCCGAGACATTTCTATCTGTAATTTTGATCCCGTCTGGTCTTTTGCCACAAACGCACTGAATATGGTTGCATTGATACTGGTCCCGTTGGCTGTCGTTGCTAGGTCTGTTCTTGCCTGGAGGTCAAATTGTACTGAGTCTTTAGATATCTTTAACATTGTGTACTCTCCGTACCCATTGAACGTGTAGTTTTTGCCATCCAGTGTCACAATATGTGGGTCTCCGAAATTCAGTGCTATTAAAAGTATATAGCTTTTTACATAAAAAACATACATCAGACAACCAAACCTAATATGATACATTGAGAGAGAGAGAGAGAGAGAGAGAGAGAGAGAGAGAGAGAGAGAGAGAGAGAGAGAGAGAGAGAGAGAGAGAGGGTAACACATTAAACTATTTCTGGATTAAAAAAGAAAACATGGGATCAAGGGTCTCTGTTTTCATAATTGTTTTTAGAACTTTATTTCTATGTAAATGCTTTGACTTGTTTTTGGTTTTATCTTGCCTCAAGTTTAACAATCACAGAAACATGTGGACAGTAAACTCTGTTTCAACTTAAAGGGTAGAATGCTACATTTTGTACAATTTTTCATCATGGTCTTTACATATAGAGGTACAAAATGGGAACCTCATTTTTATACTAGAGTGTTTTTTTTCTGTTTATCTGAGTAATCTAAATGATTTCTGGTTGGGGGTATTACTTGTTAAGTATTACTTTGGAAAAAGTTGACCCCTCACCTTTGATTGTAAAGGATTAATTTTAATTATGTTAAAGTATTTAGCATTGTTTTTTTAATGTAATTTGACATGTTGTATTATATTTTATTATCGATGAAGTTTTTGGTAGTTTTGTTATTAAAAGACCAATTTCGATCCAGCTATGTGTTTTATTTCATCATTTAAAATCAAACAAATCAGAAACATTCAGAGTGAAAAGTTGACAAAAATTACATTTAATATGTAAACAAATGCATTTTTGGCAATCGTGAATAAGCCCCCTTCATTGAACATAGTCCACCGTATGTAGGTGGCATTGAAGCAATTTGTAGAATAGAGTTGTTTGCCCATTCTACCAATAGGCGGCAGCTTGAATCAAAATAACGCAATAAAAGTTTAGAAATATGTTCTATATTGAAATCGGACCACTCCCTAATTAACCGTGTTAATTTAAGATTTATATCGATATATGTACACATGTATTGGTCATTATACGTCATTAGTTTAATCAATTTAGTTTATCATGAGTTTTACTTGCTTGAGTTTTATGATTTTAATGTTGTTATTGATAGTCACGTATTGCGTATAAATGTCTTCTTTGTCTTATTGTATGAATTCACCACTTATTGTCTTGACATTAATTTTTGAATACTCTATTCATATATTGCATGTACATGTAGATTGATCTACTGATCTAAAATTCTGATTTGAAACAGTGATAACATTATTGTAAAATTTGTCCTTAAGAACTTTAGAGAAACGAGGCACTAAATACTAACTCACTGGTTTAAAATAAAATTAAAGAAAGTTTAAATGTTATTTTTTTCAGTTAGTTGCAACAAAAAAAATAAAGGCCACGTACATGTATATATCATCCATTTCAGTTTAGATTTTACAACTCTGACCGCATCTCTAAACGTCAAGTCATGCAGCTGTTTTTTTATTTTTTATTTTAAGGAATATGTTAAGGACGTAACTAGAACTTATTAAAATTCTGACAAAATATATATAAAAATGAACAAAAATGTGGTTCAGCAAATGAAGCATTGAATCAAATTAATGTGTAAAGTGCTAAATCACGAGTATATTTTCAACCAAAGCTTGACAGAAAAATACCGATGATTTTAAATTACATATTTGAGTATCATACATGTAAATAACTACCGGGATTAAAAGGAGATCGTCGGTAGCACAGGGGAATAGGACGGACTTCATAAAATAAACTGCATTGTTTCGTCTTGATGCAGCATGCCTCTCGTGAATTGAAGTCTTCTATGGTATAGAGACGTCGCTCAAAAAACGGATTATATTTCAAAAGAGTTCCGGCGTATGGCAGAGAACGCTCTAAAGTGCCCACATCATCAAAAGATCCACGCATCTGATAACAACATTCCTTCAAATATTAAAAACAGTTAAGGTCGTTCTTATTGTTGCTTGTTGCCAGTATAGTATATAGCAAATAGCACTTCAGAATATGTAATTACTATCTAGAAAATGTTTAAATATGAATATTAAATGTTTAAAAAATACTACGGAACTTTTACAATAAATACAAACAAGAGGCCCATTGGCCGCATCGCTCACCTGAACAACAGTTCCAAGGGACATCCTATTGGGTAGCATATATGCTCTTTCTATTTTAAACTTTGAACACCTTTCTGAGACTCAAGCATTGGTCTAAGGTTTATGGTTAGCTTTAACAATTTAGGATCTACACCATTTCAGGATCCTGGTATAGTAATCTCACAAACTTTTTTAAACATTTCTAATATATTTCGTTGTTAAACTTTAAACACCTCTTGGGGCCCCAGTATTAGTCCGGTGGGCACATCTTTATTTATTTAGAATTGACAACATTTATGGATGTTTGCATTGTAATCTCACAAATTGAAGCATCGAGAAGAAGATGTTTAAACATTTTCCCTCTATATTTCTATGTTAACTTTGAACTACTTCTTGGTCACCAGTATTAGATCGAGGTCACGGCTTTTATAATATAGAACTGACACTATTTAGGAGGCTTACGTTGTAGAAGTGTAGTTCTCGAGAAAAAGTTTTTGAACAATTTCCATATTTACTTCGATTTCAATCCTTGAACCCTTTTGGGGCCCCAGTATTAACCCGGATCAAAATTTTACAAATTTTGAATCTACACTAGCCATGAATGCTTGAAAAATAATTCTACAAACTGTTGCACTGTAGTTCTTGAGAAGATTTTCAAACATGTTCCTTTTTTATTTCTATGTTAACTTCTGGGGCCCCAGTACTAATCTGGATGTCACGGCTTCCAAAATTTATAATCCTCAAAATTTAAAGATGCCTGCATAGTAATGTCACAAATTGTAGCATTGTAGTTCTTAAGAAAAAGATTTTTAAACCCTTTTCCTTCATACTTCTTTGTTAAACTTTGAACCACACTTTGTGGGGCCCAAGTGTTGGTCCAGGGGTCACGGTTTTTACAATTTAGAATTTTCACTCTTTGAGGATCCTAACATAGTAATCTCATGAAATATTATATGTAATTCTCTAGAAGAAGATTTTTATACATTTCCCATATATATTTCTACTAAACTTTGAACCACTCTTGGTGCCCCATATTTTTAAGCATTTTCTTATATACGTAAAATTTTGAACCCCGCCTTGGGACCAAGTTTTAATCTGGAGGTCCTGATTTTTACAATATGAAATCTTCACTATATATATATATATATATATATATATATATATATATATATATATATATATATATATATATATATATATACACGCTTTTGTATAAATATTGGTATTTCTGGTGCAGTGGTTCTTGAAAGGAATTTAAAAAAATATTCCTACTATGTATTTCTATGTTAAAGTTTGAACCCCGCCTAGGGTCCTAGTTTTTGTCCGGATGTCACGATTTTAACAATTATGGAACCTCATATACACGCCTTTGTGTAAATATTGGCATTTCTGGTGCAGACGTTCTTGAAAAGATTTTGAAACGTTTTTCCCCATATATTTCTATGTTAAACTTTGAACCCCGCCTAGGGCCTAAGTTTTGGACCGGGGGTCACGATTTTTACAATTTAGAATTTTCACTATATATACAAGCTTTTAGTGTAAATATTGGCATTTCTGGCGCAGTTGGTTTTGAGAAGAAAATTTTTAAAGACACACACCCCATACTCCCTGTTTAGCAATTTTTTTTTCTTTTAAAAAGGAGTATCCCATTATTTTAACAATTAAGAATCATTCTTCTATAAGAATGCTTTGTACCAAGCTATGTTAAATTTGGCCAAATGGTTTTATAGAAGTCAAAATTGTTAAAAGTTTTCAGACGAACAGATGGACAGACGGACGACTGACTATGTGTGATCAGATATACTCACAAAAACCTAAGGATGACGAGAAACTAGTTAAAAAATATTTAACATTAGACAACTACAATGTAGTTTAATATTTTTCTGTACATGTGTAACATTTTAAATAAAGATAAAGCATCATAAAATATTTTGTAAGGTAGAATGATGAAAATCTTGATCAATTTCAATTTATCACAGTATTCATGTCGATGTAATACTAATGGGGGAAGAAATAATACTAAATTCTTTTACTAAACATCGTCAACATAAACAATTGCCATTATTATATAACCTTAACAACACTGAATAAACTAGTTTACTTAGTAAATATTTAAAACATATTTGATATTTTTCATATTATTGTAAAAAAAAAAAAAGCATTTTGATGATCAACTATCATACCGTATTTCTTCCAACAATCATTGTAGCATAGCAAAGCACTTGGTTGATCGTGTCAAATCTACTTCTAATATAACGGGGGTCAAATCTTAGCAAAATGCCGTTACACGGACAAAGAATAGGACTTTGAACAGACGTCAACTGGTTGTATATGTTTTCCTCTTTATTTCTGATGTACCAGTCGAAACATTTCTTTTCATCTTTGTTTACTGGAACACCAGTCGTCATTTTATATATCCAGAACCCGTTAACTCCTAAAAGAGAACATAAACAATAAAAAAGATATATACCAAGTATACCGACGAATCATCTCTCTCTGATATCGGGTGATAGTTATAAAGTCAATTTGTATATAAAGATTATAAATGTAAAATTCATATAGATGAAATTGCAAGAAACATAAAAAAAAACCCAGATGCATAATAACCATTTTTTAACAAGATGATCATTTAATCTCTGGTGTGCTAAACATCAGTTCATCAACGATAACGCTTACTCGAGTAATGTTTTTGTTGTTTACATACGTGTAGGCTTAAAATATCTTGATTAATGAAATTATAAAAAAAAATTGTGATCAAGATTCTTTAAGGCAAACTTTTAAGCAGGTCTCATTGTGTTAGCAATTGGCATTCAAAATTTACTTGGAGTTTGCAATGTTAATTTTCATAGCGGCAGGATACATTCTGTACACTGATAGCATAGACAAGTGTAAAATTAAAAATCCAAGTTAAGTTGAAGGTACAAACTATGGTGAAAATTCTTTCACAGCATCCACAACAGATTATCTTAGTCGGAGTTTTAAATATCTGACCATCACATGATTTATTCTATGTTCTTTTCTAACTTATGAAATCGATTTAAACATGTATTAATACGCTTAAAAAACTCAATATGAACTTACATGATCAGAACACGGAGAAACTATATTTTTTAACGAACAGCTTTAATATTTTTCCTTATTAATTATTTGCGTACGATATTTCAAAAATAATAACGGCTATTGCCATGAATGATAAAGTATTTTTACCTCTGTTGCCTGGAATTTCACTCATTTGGAAGACCCTTTTTGTGTTCGAATATTGGTTTTTCACTGAAGTCTTTTTATATTGATACCCAATTGTTATTTTCTTGTTTCCAATCGATTCAAGATTGACATCAATATAATTGAAGACAGTGAATGTACTATGCCCATCCGTGATCAAAAGACACTGAAATGTTACAGTCTGCAACAAATTGTTTTATATTTTACATTTAAAATACAATGCTTATAATACATACAAATACATACATGTTTTACTATATACATGTACAGTGTACTCTGCATTTTTGCAGTAATATTATACTATTTTTAGGATGAGGTGAATGAAGTCTTTTTATTAACGTGATACATGGGTATTGAACGTAGAAATAATATTTTTAAAATCAATTTCTATGACAATAATAATAATAATGACTTCCATTTTAACTGTCAGCTATTTAAAAGGAGAATCGTTTTAAACACACAGTTATCAAATACAATCATGAGGCTTTATGATCATTCATGCTAGTGTTATACGTATGAAATATATAAGGAATAAGAAATCATTTTTGGGTATCTACATGTATATGGGTGATAATTTCGGTCGGGGCGTTACCAAATCCAATAAAGCCCGGAGGGCTTTATTATAGATTTGCCAACGCTCCGACCGAAATTATCTCCTCATAATATTCAAAGAATGATCCTTTGTTACTTATAATTATATTATTTCCAATTTGCACACTTGGACAACATTATTTTAAAACCACTTTTTTCTGTAGCACATGCTATGTATTACTATGCGGTGCAACCGATACCGTTTTTCGGTTACGCTATTTGACAGGCCCATTTTGTGTCACTCATGTTTTATGAAGTTATTGGGTTTTAGGGTTCAAAATAGATTCGTAATGTTGTCACAGACAAATACAGTTGAAATTGTAAATATCCTGTGTTATTAAGCAAACGTTGAAAGTTTAAGACAAACATGTATCTCACCTTCGACGTTGCACCAAGAAGTGTCATGTTAACCCAGGTAGCCTTAACAAGCCAAGTAGCCATAAAGTCGGGAAGATCTGCAAACTGAAGGCTTACTATCTTGCTTGCTTTTCCCAGAAATAAATCGTTCTCAGCGTCAACTCCTCTGTTTATAATAATTAAACATTTTTAATGAAATTCTAGTGGTTATGATACTTTCATAAGTTAAAATATATAAAAACAATTAATAATGTTTTCAAAATTTTGGAACAAAAAATCTGAACATTTATCATCTAATACCTTTTATATGTTTGATAGTAGACATAACCAATGTCGTCCTTCAAATCTGACCAAAATGGACACACGATGCGTCTATTTTTAATTTGATCAGCACCAATATCATGTATTGAGATGCTGTTGAACTCTTCTCCCAGTCCCATAATGCCATTAGATCCAATCTACAAAGTTATCGCAAAACACCGGCTTTTTAGATAGGATGATGTGAAATACGGCCCCCAGTAATTTGGTAGAAAAATAAATTTCGGAATTTCTTATTTAATTGGCTATTTTTCATTTTTGGGGGGTACTTAATTGATATATGTACTCTAAATTCCTTTCTTACCCAAGAAAAACCAATTACATGGGAGATGTAATAAAATCATTATTTATGGTAGGGGTACATATTTTACATTCAATCTCCGTCTACTTTTAGCTCAGCCCCAAATTCAAGAGACTCTAAAATACATAACATTTTTCTCCTTCAGCTGTTCAATGTATTTTGTCAATATATTAATATATTATATTATATATTATTAATATATTATGTTAATGAATATGAGAAGGTGTACCTCACTGCGCTCATATGTAACTTCTAAGATAAATGATAAAGTTCGGTGGGTTTTTCCAATTACAAACTGATTTTGCTGTTGTTTTTTTTTGTGAATTCACGCAACCTTTCATTTTGGTGCTCTTATGTGCCATGCGTGTCACGTGACATATATTTCGAAACGCGCGTTCGACGTCACTTTATAAGTCATGTACCTTCGTTCATGAGAATACATTATTTGTTATATTATCACGTATTTCATTTCTGGACTGCGTTTTACAAAAGAACTTACGAAAAAGTCGAACATATTTACAGTCTCATGGAAAGGTCTTTATTAAACAAAATATATATTAAACCATTTGTTTACAACTATTTTGGTTTCCATATTTTTACTTTACAGATATTACAATAAAACATTTATTAGTTTGTGATTAATAAACATTTATTGATTTGGCGTAAGTCGTAAGTTCCTTTGTAAAACGCAGCTCTGATTGCTAAGTTTCTCTGTGACTGGTAAAAATTTGGCGAGATATATATAGCCACTTGATGTATAAACGAGTCTTGTCTGATCTGCTTCATTTAATAATGTACACATTGTCTTTTTTACCGAGGTCCACACATTTTTTTTCCATTTATTTAAGAACAGAGTAACAAACCAGAACCAAATCCACTGTTACAGGGTGTCCAAACTCTTCGATAATGCGCCAATCATTACAATAAAAACGATCTAAGCTATCGACACTAATCAAGATGTGTTATTTTTATTCACTCCTGTTTTAGAATTATCGAAATCATGTTTCAAAATTTCTTTAATT
Organism: Magallana gigas; assembly: GCF_963853765.1. Taxonomy (NCBI): domain Eukaryota; kingdom Metazoa; phylum Mollusca; class Bivalvia; order Ostreida; family Ostreidae; genus Magallana; species Magallana gigas. The sequence goes on from NC_088857.1 coordinate 17,034,758, forward strand.
CGTTGTATGAAAGGGGGTGTTTCCACATGTTTACATTGATCATATATCTTGTTAACCCTTTCATTGGGGATTTTTAATAAATCATCTTTTCAAATCACAGTTATTTTTTTTAGCCGTGTATGCTGATGATTGTTAATTGTGATTTTTGGTGTATCAACAGTTTTTTTAAAGCTTACTCGAACAAAATTGAAACCAGCTTCTAAGCCATCTCCGGCATATATAGTAATAGGAGATTTGAGGGCTGCACTTGTGTTGTCATCTCCTCTCAACAAGTTGTCACTCTGTCCAAATGACAAATATGAATAACCGTCTTTATCACCTGAAATTTAAAATCTAATTTACAAACAATTTGTGTCAATGTTTGAATAATTTAAAAAAAACATATTTAAGGGAATTCACGTGTAAGTTACCACTGTATCAAAGATCAATAATGAAAGATTTCAATGGCATACGCATACCTGTATCTGTTTCTATCCAATCCTCAAATGGCTCACTTTCTTTAGTTTCATAACTGGTTCCTTGAGATAAATCACCATAACTCACCGCAGTTATAGTAACATTATATCTCGTTCCAGGGGTGAGTTGTTTTGTCCAGTAGATCTTTGGTATACTACCGAAGGTCTGCTGCTGATGGCCATCAATCTCTACTCTATAGTGATTCAGAAAGGTATTGTGACCAGATCGTTTCCATCTTAACATTAATTGATTTGGAGAGAAGATGCTATTCTTCCGATCAATTTTTCCTGGTGGTAGAGGTTCTGTGGATGAGAATTTTCATTAAAAATAGTTACGGTTTAGTTTTGCGAATTGAAGCTAATGTTTACTTAAAATGAGTTTTTAAAAAAACCACACCAATACATACCCAAGATAATATACATTGAATAGGAATCCGTATAAAATGTTTCATATGGATCAGTTAGCGACACATTTGATCGAATTTGAAACCAAAATAGACGACCGGGACGTAAAATGCACCGACTGTAGGTAAACTCGGTGACAATTCCTACCGACGTCGTGTTTTCGAGGACCCACTGGTTATCGCGTAGTGAGTATATCATAATAAGGTAATCTGTCATTAGACGAATGTCTACAATTCGATGTCTCCATCTAAAAGTTGCCTCGCATTTGTCGGTCTCTACATTAAAATTTCCTACCAAATCTTGCTCTGTAATTCAAATGTTCAGTCTCTGATTAAGTTAAATTCAATAATAATGTCCATTTAATGTTATCACGACTATTCATGGTAGACATTTGTACGTTTAACATAGGTATTGCATTAATTTATCAAGTAAACATTATATAAAAGAAAAAATGATAAGAAAAAAATGATAGACTTACTGTAATAGCACGTTGAATTGAAGTGATAGTAGTTATATTCACAGAGACATTTGTCCTGTTTACAGGTCAAGTGTTTTCCTGGACTGCATTGCTCACTTCTATTACACGACTCCAGAAATTCAATACCTAATTTATTGTAGAAAAAAATAATGATCATTTTGTATTGAACTCATGCTACATGTATTTGATATAGCATAATACTAACTTAATGTTCTATTTTAATGTATGATATCATTTATGATAAGTAATAGTTTAATATTTTTATAAACATACTCTCATGAACATTTATTCTTGCACTGGCAACCCACGATCCTTCAGAATTAATTGCTACACAACGATAATATTGGCCATGGTCTTTGTTGTATTCCACCTTGCTGATGACAAGTTTTGGGGCAACTAAATCCTCGGTACTTCCAATGTATCTGCTGTCCGTGATATTGATATCTTCATCGTTTTTCTGCCATTTTATCACAGTCGTAAGTGGGATATTAGAGATGTTGTGAACCGTTGCATTTATCTCCAATTTGGAAAATAATGAAACACTGATCTCCGAACTTGGGAAAGTGACCTTTGGGACTCCTTACATGCAAAAAAACATAATTCATATTTTTTTTTTCGACCAAATATTTATTCAATGCTCATCATAAAATAACCACTTGATAGTTACGATGAACATTAAGTATAGATTAAAAAAAACATCCTTATGTACATATTTCAAAGATTTGATATGCATTGTTGCCTACTAATCTTATATTGAATGTCGTAACGTTTTATCAGTGATATCCATAAAGTACGGTCATTTTTTACGATTATTTAAAAGAATAAATTTTATTTAGTAGGAAGGTAATATAAGCTACAAACACAAGGGAATGACTTTACTGCAATATTCATACCAAATGAATCAATACGGAATCATCATAACTAAATTGTTGTTTTTATTTACAGTTGAAAATAATATTTTTTGACAATGCCTTCTTAAGAAGATTGTGTATGGCATAATATAGAAAGCATTGTACTTACGTTGTGTCTCTATGTAACCGTTATATGTAAAAGTTTTTCTATAACTCTCAGACCATAAACAATACGCCACAATCTGTATTGTGTAATTTGTGCCTGGCTCCAAGTGTTTCGGCCATTTGTATTCTATCGAATACACATAATATGAATATCCGTCTATTGCGATATCATACCAATTCACATTATAATTCTCTTTTGGCAACTTTAGAAAAAGCATCTGTGGGTGGAAAAAACTACCATTTGTGTCAGAAGGGCGAGGAGGTAAAATATCTAAATAGAAAAATGGAAATGCGCCTATAAATGAGAATTAAACTCTCGTATATTTATAAAATATTTTTACCAGTGGATTTTGAATAAAATCGTTGCGAATAAAACCATATTAATTTATTCTTAACTAAAATTTAAGTACATAATATTGTACTATACTTTTTTTCCACCTTTGGGTGTTGAAGCATACATAAGATATTCATAAATGTTTTATATTTGTACATGTGGTAACAAAAAGGAAAGAATAGTTTTTACCAACGACTAAATTGATAGTTTCCGTATTCACAAATATTGTTTCCACAGAGTCGCTTAGAAATACGACGGATGTTATTTCAAAATAATACAAAAATCCCGGTAGAAAAGATGACTCAAATGTGTAATTTGTTTGCAGTTCTACAGGTGTTTGGAAAATATATGAAGAATCGGATGCTCGGAGTGAGACGTTGTATGATTGAACAAGGTCAGCGTCCTGGTTAGGATGATTCCACCACACTGTTATATTAGAAGTCGTTGCCTTTGAAAAGGAGAAGATAGCTCTTAAGCGGGTTCCTAAAATCAGATAAAAAACTCTCTTACCACCAAATATAACATATATTTTAAAATCAGTTAATGCTTACGCCAAATGTTTCATGACAAAAATCTTTAACTGGATGCTTTGTCAAAGCACTATGATGAATCAAAGTATTGCAGATACTGAAAGTTTTGCTTCATTGCTGTCAAATTGAACTCACTGCGGACAGGAATGACAAATTTACTACCATTATGTAATATAACATTTTCATCATCTAGATATAAAGACTCTCTTTAAATTACGGTAAGATTCCATATTTTAATCAGCAAAACTCATATTTATTATTTTGATAAAAATAACAACAAAAATGAGGAAATGTTTTTCAATATTCTCACTTAAGTAACATATTCGACTTTTGTGGTATGAATCATTGTTGCAGACACAGCTCTGAGATGATGAGGAACAAACCAAGTTCTTTAGTAGATCACACTCTTTAGAACTATTGCATGGATCGTCCAAGTCCAAAACTAATTAAAAAAAATACATTAGCTCCAATTATTACAAAATGACCTTTATTTGTTCCCCAATGTATACAATATCAGTAAGAAATGTGTGAACTTGTTTATTTTCCCAACAGCTTGTCGTTTTATATAAATAAAGATACTCGCTAGTTTTGAATTAAATTTATCTTTAAAGTGAACACAATTTGAATGGCATGCAGTAAATTCAGTACTGACTCAATTATAAAAATAAACCTCAATGTTTTTTTGTGTACTAGTATCACTGTATGATCACGTAGAATGAAATTGTAGTTGAGATTTACCGATTCATAAGTTATTTTTGGACATACATACAAGTTTGTATTTATTTTTAAATTCGCAAAGTTTAAAACTCTTAGTCTCCTTTTCATTGACTATATACTGATCTGGTATCATGATGGATTAAAATGCATATAACCTCCTATTGTATCCAGAGTAACGTTATTCCCAAAATTAATGCACCATCCGTCATCTATGCGAACCTGGAGCTCATAGACACCATCATCCTCGAATGTGACATTATTTATCACCAACTCTGGAAACGGAATATTTTTACTACCAAGAAATTTTGGATGGTTTATATCAATGGATTGATTTAAACTTGACCATCTAGACTCCAGTGCTTCCTCAAAGTATGATTCTATAACAGCTTTATATGTTACAGATGTTCCAATGTGTGTTCCGATTAATCCTGGTGTAAGAATAACGACTGGACATTCTATAAAGGAAAAAAGAAAATTAGGAATATATATATATATATATATATATATATATATATATATATATATATATATATATATATATATATATATATAAAATAACAGAAAGCCGATTCAAAACTCTACCGGTTTCATTATAATATTCAGGAGATTATTCCTGATGATTATAATGAAACCGGTAGAGTTTTGAATCGACTTTCTGTTATTTTTTATCATTTAATACTTGTGTGGATTAACTTTACTCATTTTGGATTTTATATATATATATATATATATATATATATATATATATATATATATATATGTCCAATACACTTTAGCAAGACTATTTAAGCCGGCGGGTGTGGCCGGTCATCAGAGGATGCTTACTCCTCCTAGGCACCTGATCCTACCTCTATTTTTTTAGAGGCCCGTGTTGTTCTGCATTGAATTTTTATTTCGTTTAATTGATTTTTGAGATAGCTGTGAGTTTGATATTGTTTTTTTTTAATTTCAAAATTACGTATTGTGTCAGTAAAATAAAAATGCACAGACAGTTAAATTGTAAATGATATTCAGCTTTTCCTGGAACAGGTTTATTCCTATTGTCGTTAAAATTTTGAACGCTTTCATTTAGATTGTCCCTGAAAACCGTGATATCCCGCTCTGATGTAAAAATTCAAAAGAAGTAAAGTTGATATTTTATAATGAATTGACATGTACCGCATGTTAACAAATTAACTTTAATTTATGGCATGCCTAAACATAGGGTGTGTTCAAATGTCAAGCATCTGTTAGATTTTATACAGCATCTGTTATTAACAGTTGTTCGGAGATCTTTAACAGCAAGTTGATGTTTAAATGATACAAAAATAAATGCTACTACCAAATGTACTTAACAATAGACTTGTGGGCCACATCTTTCATCTGAACAACAGTTAATTGTATCATTTTATATAAGTTAATTAAACATTTTACCGATCTATATCTATGTTAAACTTTAAACACCGGGGTCACAATTATAACAATTTAGAATCTACATCATCTTAGGATGCTTGCATTGTAATTAAACAAATTATAGCATAGTAATTCTTGGGAAGAAGATATTTAAACATTTTACCTATATATTTTTATTGTAAACATTGATCCCCTCTTGAGGCTCTAGTTATAGTCCGGCTGTCACGATTGAAACATTTTAGAATGTACAGCATCTTAGGATGCTTACGTTGTAATTTCACAAATAATAGTAATGTAGTTCTTGAGAAGAAAATTTAAAAACATTTACCAATATGTTTTACGTTAAACATCGAACCCCTCTTGTGGCCCCAGTATTGGTCCGGGGAGTCACGATTTTAGCAATTAAGACGTACACCATCCAAGAATGCTTTCATTGTAGTTTCACAAATACTAGCATTATAGTTCTTGAGAAGAAGAATTTGAAACATTTACCAACATATTTTGGTGTTGAACTTTGAACCCCTCTTTCGGCCTCAGTATTTGTCCGGGGGTCACCATTTTAGCAATTTAGAATGTGCATGACCTTAGAATGCTTGCATTGTAGAGGCTTTACAAATTATGGCATTAGAGTTCTTGAGAAGAAGATTTTTAAACATTTTACCTATACATATTTTATGGTAATCAATGATTCCCTCTTGGGGCCTCAGTATTTGTCGGGGGAGGGGGGGGGGTTTACAAGTGCATCATGATATCATGAATTGGAGCATTGTAGTTTTTCCTATATATTCCTATGTTAAACTTTGATTGAACCCCTCTTTGAGCCCTAGTATTTGTCCGATGGTCACAATTTTAACAATATAGAATTTTATATATAAATATATATATATATAAATAAATAAATAAATATATATATATATATATATATATATATATATATATATATATATATATATATATATATATATATATATATATATATATATATATATATATATATACACAAGCTAATGTGTAATTATTGTCATTTATGGTGCAGTGGTTCTTAAAAGGACGATTCTGTAAGACATGCACCCTTTTTTTTACTGTTTTGCAATGATCTCCCTTTAGTACTCCCCTTTATTTTAATATTATAGAATTCCTTGTCCATAGGGATGCTTTGTACCAAGTTTGGTTAAATTTGGAGCTCAATTGAACCGAAGGTTAGTTGCTGATAAACATTTGGTAAAAATTTATCTGATGATTTGTCATTTACCGCACGTTGGTGTCTAATTGGTAAAAAAAATAAACCTACCATTTGGTATACCTGAACAAAGAGCGTTTCAATATTTAAAGCATATGCCATTAATATTTGCTGAGAGAAATGCGACAGATATTTGTTACGGACAAACACAGACAGACACTCGAGAGTAAAAAGTATACACTGTTTCCTTCGGAGCGTGATTATAATAAAAATTCATGTATTAAGTTCATTTGAAATACAGACGAAATCATCGTCAATGTATATATGTACTTGTATTAAAAATGACATTGCACGTCAAATAGGCATCTTAGTCCTAAAATTCTAGCTACTTCGGTTCAGTAGAAGGTTTAAAGTTAAATAGTTCTCGAAGACCAAATACCAGTTGAATGACAGATAAAAACAGGGTAGGCTATGCAAATTTTTTAAAATTCTTTTCTGCTCTCTAACTGTGCAATTTTTTTTTCTTTTAATAAAAATGCATACATTAAGGTCAATCGTATGCCAGTCAACAAACCATGTTTTCTTAAAGGGGCATCTTTATGTTTTTTCTGCACAGATTACCATTCTTATAAAAACAACATGCTTATTGACAAATGTGGATTACACTCTGTCAGAAACAAATGTTAAGACAAATGTACTATGCTCATTCTTATCTTATCTACATGTCTCCTACTATTGCCAATACTGTTGGTAAAAAAACAAACCCAGACGTTACATAATCATTTGTTTTTATACCATCACTAATGCTAGTTGATCAATCACTAAACTGAGCATTAATAAAAATCAACTTAATACATCTACCTGGAAAATAAGTTATACAAATCAGATAAGCTAAAATTATCATATAGTTCAACTATTTTGAAATTTTGAAATTTAGTCATCTATAATACATGTACTATATTAAAATAATAGACACGAATTTTGGGGCTTTAATACCGAGAAATCAGAAGAGTATTGTCTTTGGTTTTATATATCCTAAACATCATTGGTACTTGAAGATTACCAATTTGTTTTTATATTTTCTCAATCAAGCTTCCCTAATTAATAATCAACGAAAATTTCTTTCAAAAATCCGGAAATATCTGGATTTATTTTAATTTTACAATCTTGTGCATTACATTCACGCTAAATCGCGGGAGGCTCTTTAGCTTATGTTTCCACAATATCACATTTTCATGGATAAACTCAGAAACTATATTACAAATACGTGTAAATTTTCATTGACAATCTGTCATTTATTCTGTTCATTATAGGAAATACAGGAGATCGATCTAACTCTAACTCAGTGCATTTAATATGAAAAATCCCGAAAGTTTCGAATGTCAAAATGGTGTGTAAATTCAAAGCGAGTAAAAAACGCTGGTGAAAAGTGTTGAATTCTTCATTAATATAAATTAAATTTTTAGATGAAAGGTATTTACAGCCTAAAAATTGCTCGTTATGAATAATTTGATTATAATTTTCAATGCAGCTTCATTAATTTTCTCCAAAATCGTTTCGGAGCGATTCTGCAATATTTTGCTACATTACGGTTATATGAGACACATTTTAACTGTAAAGAAGACCTGTCCCGAGACACAGTTAGATTATTCTTACTAAGCAGAGTGTAGTGAAATTAATAGCATTATTAATTATACATGTAGGTTATGTAAATGTCAACAATACGCTGTGTCAATGTATCTATTTCGTAAATGTCCGATATCATATGCAATGTCAACCCGTGCACGCACGGGTCAAAGTCTAGTTTGGAATGAAATCTATTAAGTTATTACATTTGAGTTAAATCTGAACTGACAATTTTGCCCACATAACCTTAAACCTAATATTTAAATATCCTTTCAGCAGAGATTAAAATGCAAAAAGTAATTATTCAAGAAATTACAAATGTTTGTACTGCTATTCAAACAGGAGACCTTTTTGTTATTAATTGTTACTGAAATAATTTCGACTTGGTAACTTATGGTAAATCTTATATATTATAACTTAATAATATTAAATCATCTTTTAAGACGATAATTTGCAACACACAACGGTCTCCAAACAAGAATTGTAATGTCCAGATATGAAAAAAATTTACCAGTATTGCTATGACCTCGTATTTATATGATATATTTTAAAGATAATGATAATTTTACCGTTGGTTTTAGATTTATTGAGGTTGACATATATTTGGCGGAGATGAAAATTGATACAAATCCTAATAAAACGTCCGAACACTGGTGATGATTCTGGTCAAATATCAGGCCTTTGACCACAAGTTCAATGTTTTTAAATGATAGAAGGGTAAATTGTCTTGAGTAGTTTATAGGTACAAATAATATTATTTTGTAACGATATTTGGGTTAAATTAAATTTAACACAATATCAAGCTATAAATTTATGTATCTGAGAAAATATATCAAATAATTAATTCCACCTGTGTTTAACAAACCTCGTCTTGTTGCATGACTTTCGCATTAATTTAGTAGAACAACCATCATTTTTTTTACATTTCAGTCACGAGATCATTTTTTACAGATAGCGTTTCTATTTAAGACAGCCGACTATCGACATAGTGCTCATTAAAACTAATTTAAACCTTATCTCCAGAAAAGTTTATAAATAATTTTATTATGAAATTATTATTTTATTTGCAATTGTTTTATATTAAATTTATCGTTTTATTTTCATTTTTTGGGATTGATTTAAATCATTTCCGCTACGCAGTTACTCTGGCAAACGGAAGTAAAACAATGTTTGGGCCTGTACAAATCATGAATCATCACCACTGACAAGACTTGTAGTACTTAATATTAATAAATAATCGATAAATTCGATGTAATTTATTCAGAAATATAAAAATTTTAAGGAGACTGATTTATAAATACCTTAAAAATCGTCAGATTTTAAATGGTACGAACTAGTTTGCTTTTATCGATACCCAAAGTGCCATTTCTACAGCAGTAGCGTTTGGAATAAAAGACAGACTATCCAAATGAAAGATAGAACCAGTATGGGCATAGACTAGACTTAATTGTCATTTGTTTGTATACAATTTTTCAGTAATTCAAATAATACATATTTGTATAACGCTTCTTGCAGTTTGACGGCGTTAAAAACATAACAATATTCATAAAGGGTTTTCCGTCTTTGGCTAAGAATTTTTGTCAAAAAAGGCCAAAAATTAATATTAGAAAAAATGTTTGTAGTTATTCAAACCTACTTTTATGCGATATTACATATAGTTAATTTTGAAAAATAAAAAAAATCAATAAAATAAGCTCCCGTCAGTACTTCAGTACTTTTGCTATGGATATCGCTAAACAGTCATATTTAATCTAATCTAATGAAATTATATAGAAAGCTTTTTACGTGAACGTTTCTAAATTAACTCACTAGAACTGTCAGCAGCGATCATCATTTCCGTCGTTGTAGCTGGAGGCAAAGTCGTAGGGGAGGTAGAGCTTCCATTAGCGATTTCTAAAGTCGATTCCGCTTCATCTTGTGTGCTCAAAGTAGTTATCTTGAACACAAAATCGTTTTTGTTGGGTTTTATTTTCAATTTAATTTTGCTGTTGCTTTTTAAAAATTTCATATGAAACATTAATAATGAAAAATGTTTCAACATAATTCCGTGCAGGTGTTAATTATTAATTCTGGAAAATGGTTGTTTAAAACATTTACCTCTGTTAAAGATTGGGTATGCGAGACAGAGATGTATTGCAAAAGGACCGACAAAACAAGCACACTACATGTCTTTTGAAAAAACCTAAATGGCGCCATATTGTCAAGGATTGATGTTCACTGCATTGTAACTGAAATGTTTAGAAAGAGAGAAATTTCAAATAACGTGTGTTTGAAAAAAAACAGATAAAAATCAAAATTCATTTGTTGTTACCTTTGTTAGTGTTGGTAGGTCTGTTTCTAACAATGTTCAACTTACATAATGGTTATCGTTTAACTTCGTATCGATTTATTGTCTGAAAAAGGTAGCTAAAATTCTGACATGCGCTTTAGATAAAAAAAAAAGTATGATCGTAAACGATGGAAAACCCGAAGAGGCTTCAACCAAAAATCAATTTATTTTGTAATGTCTTTTGCATGAAGTATTTACTCAGATTTTAAATCCCCGAAACGCACACCGATTCCAGAAACGTCTATTGAATGTTATGCAATTTCAAAAGAAGGTCAATAAATTAAATACCGTACTGATAACAAAATGTGACTCAATCAAGTTCCTTGTTTGCGTATTGTTTTTGATTAACTTCAAATCTCAATATGTTATAGTTGCGAACAGATTTATTAAGATATGTTTTTGTTCATCTGCTTTTTGTTCGCCGATTAAAAAGGGGCGGCAAGCAATCCTTTTTAAATTTTTTTTATCAAACTAACAAAATGAAAACATTTAAAATGTTTACACTTCGCATTTATATTCCAAAAAAATGCTTGAAAATACTCATTGTTATTGATATAGAACTGGCAAGACTACAATCGTTTGGAACCGTAATATATACGATTCGTAAACTGCGAGCTGATATTATCAGGAGCTGATAGAAAACTGAATGGAATTGATAAGTAAACAAAAACTGACACAGGCACGTAGCATCAGGGGGGGCCAGGGGGGGCCTGGCCCCCCCCACTTTTTCTCGCAGCAACAATTTTTGTTAAAATTTACATATAAAAATGGAATTATTATGGAGTTGGCCCCCCCACTTTTTTTGGTGTATGTAAAAAATTCATATGAAAATAAGGAAATTAGGAGTGAAATTGAAGTTATATAGTACGCCAGCCCCCCCCCCCCCCCCCACGGATTAGGATTTTGAAGATTTTGGAAAACTTAAAATTCCCCCCCCCCCTTTTTTTTTCTTTGCTTGTCAAGATTTTTTGGATGAATCTGGCCCCCCCACTTTCAAAAACGATGCTACGTGCCTGTGACAAGACTAAAATCTACATGATCCGGGGTCCAGTTCTAGTCAGTTCAATAACTTATTGTCTGTGGATAAATATATGGTTCCTTTTACTTTAAGAACCACTTTCAAATGCATTGTTTTGTTGTTAAATTAAAACGTTTATTCAAATATCTTCATACATAATGTTATAACCATTCATTTTTAGGCGGAAGCGCCTATTGCAATTGCTTTCATGACCTTCTACGTCATAGGTCAAATTCTTGCCCTTTTTCATGGTAAACTATCGGAAGTTATTTAAACTAAGGGCACACAACTCTATAACACCCCCCCCCCCCACTGTTCGACCCCCGTTTACACATCGTTTCTGATAATAGAACTGTGGTATGTCTCTAAATTTTTACTTCATCGTTTTTAATTATCCATTGAAAATGCCTATAGCAAATATAGCAAGTGGTAGATTAACGTTTTTGATAGTACAGGAACGAACGATAACTCTTGCGATGGTATGCGACATAAACAAGGGATAAGCTCGGAGTCTCATGCATGTAGATGAAATTCCGAGGGAAAAAATAGTTCAATTTGAAATTGCGTGTTTATGAGTACAGAAGAAAAAATTGATAGGGTAACAGGTAATGAATGCTTTAAAAAAAAAAAACAAGGGTGTGTATAAATCTCTTTAAAAAAGATTATTAGAATGATACAATGCATATAAATTATTTGTAAACATACCAACGTTTCGCGTAGTAATCTCAGACCATACTGCATAACGTTATGCAGTGTAAAGTTTTTGTCAACAAACCCACGTTGAGAACAACTGGTGACTGTCCATCTTCGACATACGTAAGGTAAGTTTGGTAATTAATGTGTTATTTCTCATTGTATAAACGTTTGCCTCATCATTTTAGATTTTCATGTTACAATAATCTTGATCGAGGAGCTGGTACATTCTTAATCCGAAATTCCTCTGACTCTAATCCCCGCTTGTATATTGTGACGTGCCGCTTAGACATGTCACAATATATAAGCGGGGGTTAGAATAAAAGAAATCTCAGATAAGTACATAAATTTTATGAAAGAATTTATATTGTTTGTGTTAGGCATTCATCGATAATTCTGAAATGTCGGTCTTTTGTTATAAATACTGTACAAGGCGAGGCCTACAGGATATCTTTAAAGATTAAAATTTAGCACAATGGAATCGCATATAAAGGAAGATAACATTTCCTTTTTTTAAACCTTTAATATTTTGTGACATCTTTGCAGATCTATATGTTCACATGGTGATTTTATAATATGTTACGAACTGCACTGTATGATATAGGGTTCATTCATTTTGCTTACAAAAAATTACAATATTCAGCTTGGTTTAAAAATGACTCATGAATAATGCAAATGAATTTTCTCAAAAAAATATCTCAAATATAGCTTTTAAGTATCATAAAGGTTGATATAACAAATATTCCAGATAGGCTATTGCAAAGATATTAAATTGAACATTTAAAAAAAATTAATATGATTTATCCTTTTACCTACTGTATTTACTTGTATTTCAGAATTACCTTATCATGACTCTATAATGAAAGTGACTAGTAAAATTTCCTATGGAAATTTCTCTACATCTTAATTTATATGATAATTTTTATGACTGCATTTTTTGTTTTTAGATTTTAAATTTTCAATTCATGAGAACTTGGACTATATACCGGTATATCTTTGATCTACCATGTTCATGATTAATTGCAATTCCAAAAAGACTCATTTATATACCTGACAATGATTATAGATAATAGCCTAACATAAATCTATTTGTTCTATATGTATATGTTCTTTCAGATGAATGTCAAGAAACTGATTAACATTAACTGACAAGAGGAGACAATGAGAGCTCAACATTATTCTTCATATCTGGTGAAGGGGAGAGTTGCTAAATTTGGGTGCACAACTAAATTCAAGCAAAACAAAGAAAAAGACAGATGCTATAAAAATGTGGTGTTGGCTTCCCAGTTCAGCACTTTTAAAGAGGGACAAACATTGCACATTTGCAACTTCTAAATGGAAGCAGGGCATCTGAAATATGCTGGAATCCTCATCTTAATGGCCTTAACGCCATTTTCAAGGTTAGTAAATACAACTAAATTTAAATACGATATTCCCCATGGTTTTCTTGTTTAAGTATGAACTAATTATACCCATGCTCGGAAGGAGAGGGGGTATATTGTTTTACCCTTGTGTGTCTGTTTGTCTATAACACAAATTTTGTCAAAATTATCTCAGCATTAATCGCAGATGCTTGAAATTTTAACTCAGTCTTTGTTAAGGCATGCCATTCAGTAGGATTGATTTTTCAAAATATTTGATGTCAACTTCCCATTACATGTAATGTTAACTATGCTTTTTTGTATACACATCAGAGCAGGGGTATCACTAGTGAGCATTGACTCACAGATATCTTGTTGTCATATCTTTAATAATATAGTAAATATTCTTGTACTAAATGCAATTCAAAACTGAAGAATTTTGGAGAAAAAAATTAAACTTTCATTTACAGTTCAATCACTATATTTTCCATTATTGTATGTAATATACCAAAATAACCTTACAATTATTGATAATTCATATCGTGTGATATTCTTGTATATCTCATCCTTTATTTGCAAGATACATGTATACTTTTGAAAATAAATTATGTAATGTAAAACACATATAAATTCAAAATATTTTATAGATTATTTTTTTTTTAAATCCATGTTTTCTTTATTGGAGGTCAAGTATATTGTAATGAAATATTGCTTGATAACATATCCATTATTCATTTTTCATCAACACATTTTAGAATATCAAGACAGTGGTCATTGGTATAATGGATGCAAGACAACACTAGTGAATTGAAATTGTTGTTACTACAAATGACACACTCCAGGATTACACGCTTTCCAAAAAAACCATTACGGCATGCAACCATAAAGGGATTCTTTGAAAGTCTATGTTCTGTAATGGTGGAAGTTCTCTTGAAGATTCCATTAGTATTAAAATAAAAACTTAAAAGGTAAAAGTTCAAATGTCTTCAATACTAGAGACCTGTGATTTGACAGTACAACATGGAGCAATTGTAAAGGACACATAATTTGTACATTATTGAATATCAATATATAGTTATCCATAAATTACTGGGCTTTTACATTGTATTGAAATTCTCAACATTTGCATATTTGATCTTTGTAAAATATGTTTGGTATACAGTACAGTAAGAAAATACATTCTTTCTAAGTTTTAAACATTTGTCAACAAAATATATGAACTGCAATCTGAGGATCAATAAGAGGTCTGCAATTCTCCACATATAAAATGACTTTGAAATCATCCTGTTACTGTTAAACTTGAGAATATATTAAGAAAACATCAAAATCTCTTTATCGAATACCTTTTTTACAACACATTGTCCGGATATTTTGTGTATTATTCTATGAAGCTGATTTCTTAATGGCTATTGCTTCTCAGGTAAGCAAAGTGACACACATACTACTTGATTCTGTAAAATACTGTAATCAAGTGATGTACAAATGTCATTTCTGCATTTTTTGTGAAACATGATTGTAAAGAATAAAATACTACAGTTTCAGAAGTTCAGTTTACTAAATTCTAATACTTTAATATTCTTTCATCATTTTGATGTCAAAATGAACATTTTTAATAAAAATGGCATAATAAATGAAAATGTATTCCTGTAATTTCAGCTTGCATATAAGTATCAACTGTTATACGAATGTACTTCACAAAATAAATGTTTTGATGTTTAAATTGCTCTTCTCATTTAATCTTTATTTAAGGCATGGCCCAGACTAATCTGGTGCAGTAACAGAGTATTTCCACATTTACTACATGTATATACCTTAATTGACATATTAAAATAGTGTTTTATGTTATCAAACTAATTCTGATTGACAACATTGACAACTTGCAATCATGCTTCCGCCTATCAGTACTTTCAGTACTTTGATTGTATTTTTTATTGACTTTGCGTGTCCAATTTAAGAAATGAATAGCAATGTTCAAAGGTTCACTGGGGTATGAATCTGGTTGGTCATGCAAACAAATTCCCAGATAATGTGATAACATATCAACCAAGTTCATACCCTATGGGTTTTTTTTATTTCAATGAATTGCTTTGACTTATGTTTTAGACAGTCAAATAATCCCAAATTATTAACATATATAAGTGTGTTCAAATAGTTTTAATAATGCGACAATCAATCCAGTAGCTCGTGCGATGAACATTTTGACGTCATATATTTTTGACCCATTAAAACATTTACCCAGAAATGAATGATTTTGCCCCTTTGTATTTTTTTGGAAGAAAATTTGCAAAAAAAAAATGTAAATATTACTCTTATTAATCATTGAGATCGTTGACTCCCAGTTTTTGCGAGGGATAGTCTCGGACATCCAACTATTTGTATTAACCATGCTAACCTTCAAGCATATGGAAAAATGGTTGTTTTTTCTGTTTTTCGCTGTGGTTAACAAAATGATACTTGTAATTTACGTATTTTACTCATCTATAGACATTTTATGTAACGATTCAGATTCAGATTATGATATAAATATAAAGACTTAATAGTTTTCTTTGGTACATGTATGTCATTCGGTCGGGCTGTGCAGTAGAGATGTGTGATTTTTCTGCAATGCTGGGCATCGTCATACCCAGATTAAAATGATATGGAAGAAAATTAATCAGTTGAAAAATGTAAAGTAATAAAGGATTCAATGCTTTTTATTTTCTTTCATCAATTGATCAGAATATGTTAGAAAAAGAAAATGTTTGTTTGTTTATCCTCAAGGAACTTTTTCTCCATGCGTAAATTTGTTGACGTCTTGTAATAAATGAGTTGTGCTGCTCAAAATTACAATTTTGCAAAAAAGATTGGTAAAACATGTGTTAAAAAGAACCTATCTTGATATGCGACGGTGTATGATTTTAATTCCACTCAATGTCTGTTTTTTTATCCCCTCGCCAGCTTGAATGCTTGGAGACAGAGAACACACAACTTGTTGAATTAAAATCTAATACCACTGCAAATAATGAGATATTCTATATAAATGAATTTGAATTTGAATGCTAAGAAACAAAAATAACCGTCATTGGATTAAGTGCAACAAGATATGGACGTGTACATGTAGTTTCTCCTTCAAGGATGTAACAGTATACAAAATGAGTGGTTGAACTGTGAAAATAATTTGCTGATGTTTAATTATAGTCTCTTCAAAGATATCTATTCAGCATTTTTGGACGATTTTTAATAAAAATACACGTACCTGTGAAAGAAGTGCAGTTAGAATAGACGAAACGGAAAATATTCAAGATAATTCCATTCACACATTATCATTTTCATTCAAAAAATTCACAGGAACGAAAACTAATTTTCAATCTTAAGGAGATTTATAATCGGGATTTTTAAGTCATTCGGAATACCTCGAACAAATTTTATCACCCGGTTCTGTTGCAATATAGAATTCCCGTAGACATGTTTTTTTTACCTTGTATTGAAACCTGATAAGATAGAGGGGTCGTTTTAAAGGAAAAATCGTTGAAATGTTTCATACGTTTGGATGAAGGTAAATTTTATCACGTCCTGACCAAAATTACCACCTAATAATATTCAAAGAATGATTCCTAAATACTTATATATTTATATAACTTTAAGCCATTGTACGATTAAATTTTTAAAATATAAATAAGCAAACCCCGCTGGCGCCTCAATTTGTCATCATCTGAATTTCTGGGTTATACAGTACAAAATCGATACGTAGTGTTATCAGAAGCAAAGACACTGGAAAATGTAAATATTTAAGAAATAAGGAATCATTCTTTGAGTATTATGTGGTGATTATTTAGGTCGGGGCGTGATCAAATTAATAAAGCCTGAAGGCCTTTATAATCGTTTAAACCCTGAGGTATTTATAATTATCGAGTAAAACACAAAATGTGAATGGAGGATAAATTGGGACAGAGTATACATTGCAGTATGATTTTTAACAGATTTTTTGATGTTCTTTTCAATGCAAATTTATCATTAATTAGTTATACAAGAATACCAAAAGGTATATTGTAAGCAATTACATCGCTATCACAGAAAATAAAAACTTTACATTGCAACTGGCGATCATTTGAATCTTTATTCTAGAATTTAAGTTGTAACATCGAATTTGCAAATGAAAAGCGCGCTTTTCAACAACAGGGAAGAAAAATCATCACCTTAGAAAGTTAAACTAATATTCACTGATTAAAAGTAAACTATCCCCTAAACAAACCTATTAAACTTAAACTAACTGTATATCATATTTTCTTTATACCAGATAACCGTGATGTTTATCTTTTTCTGCTATAAATTCAATGGAAACAATACTTATTGTTAAATTTTCTCATATGCTTTTCCAAGCCCAAACATATGAAGAAACAAACTACATGAGTAAAATACTCCTATTTTTAATCGTGACTGTCTGAAATAATTATTTTGATGTCCAAACTCCAATACTTTATATGCTTGACTTTATCAATTCTATGTTTGCAAGAACTTAACAATACAAGTGTTCCTTAAAGATTAAAGCTGTCAAGGCAAATATTTATTCAATGATAACGTTTTTTTCTTTATATCAAACCAGGAAGAACATTTCGGCTTCTGACTAATGGTTATTACAAAGTTCAAAAAGTGGGAAAATATGGGAATACTATAGTTAACATTTTGTGTAAAAATGAAAAAAAAATATATTTCAAAAATCCAAGAGAAAGACTGCCGAATTTTTCTATCTCAGATTAAAATTAATCTGCAAAGAACAGTAACTTGAACATGTTTTATATCATAAAGGTATTAAAAAGATAAAGGTTTGATAATTTTCACAACTTTACAATATTCTGGGCACAGCAATTATTATGATGTATGATACAAATCAAATATCAAGTCAAATCAAAAATCAACTTGTGCAACGGGTTGCAAATAAAGAATGGGCATTAGGTACTTGTAATCGTGTAATCGTAATCGATTATAACCATAACTATGACGTCATTAACAATGCATTTCCGCGTAATTTTTATAAAACTTGGCAGAAGACACCAAATCATCAGTGTTTTTTTTTTTTAAATAAAAACTATGTCTACAGCCGTCGCCCACGAGGAAACTTTCCTTATTATTTCATCATGTGACATCACATAATATAAAATGTATCAATTTCGTTGTGGGCGATGGTTGAAGATAAATTTTCATTTTTTGAAAAAATGTGCCACGTTCATCATTTTTGACAGCATCTTATAAAAATGAAGTCAATATTCTTTATTGAAAACGGGATAAAAGTGTATAACTTGGTACTTTAAATACAAATGTGTTAAAGACGAGAAACGTGTATTTTTAATGAGATTGAAACAACTTTTGAAATTAAGGGCAAATATTAAAAGAAACTGTAACCTCTTCTGAGAATAATTACATGTACAAGCTCCACTTTAATTCAAATCATGAAGCAAAGGTCTCTAAAAGATCTTTGCATGTTACCAATAATATCTATAATTATCAAATTTTTATCAAATTGTAATTTTTAAGAAATCAATAACAGAATAGCTGTTGGATAAAAGGTAAAGGATTCACCCAAACTCGTAAACTTCCAAGATAAAGTCATCGTTTACATAGTTTAAAATATTAAGCTCTCAATATTGCTCATGCTTTTTCATTTCAATTCGATAAGCATTAAAACTATTAAAATGTTATCTTATCAAAATTGAAATAACAAGTCTCAGATTATCATATCATTTATAATAAATATACCCATCTCTAAAAAAATATCATTTACACTTTAATAAAAAGAATTAATTTTTAAACGATGACATGGTATTAAGTAATCGATTACAATGCGATTACAAGACAAAAATGAGTGAAATCGATTTATAATCGATTGCACAAAAATTACTAGTGTCATCAGTTATTTACTTACAGTTTTAAGTAATCGTGCCCATGCCCGATAAAGAGCAGGTCCTGAAAATCGTGTGCATAATACACAAAATTACGTATACACATCCATAAATAGGGCTTAAATTCAATTGTCAAAGTTTAACAACATACAATTTTACGTGTAGAACAGAACAAAATCAAGTTCAGCATATATTAAACATTGCCCCTAAGAGGTACAGAGGTCAAAACTTGTTAATATTTACAAGTAGGTTGCAGTTTTTATTTCACAAGTTCTCTGGGCCGATATTCATAATTAAAAATCGGGTCAGGTAATTCTGCCACCATAGTGAGGATAGAGAGGCAAATAGAAACAGCCGGAACCACACCATTCCACAAATTGTATTGATAGAATGGTCATATACATCGAGAGCCTCGAAATCCCCTGGAGTGGGTTAGGAAAAGTGTAACTTCCTAAAGGCGACAGACGTCCATGTATAAGGGGATATGTGTGACGAATAGTTGCACCCTGTGTTAGGTATGTAAAAATTACGTTTGCGGGTTTTTCATTGGGCGTATGTTTGCCCAAAAAAAACCGTAAATGAAGACGCGGGGGATACGACCATATCACCACAGCATTAAGAAAGCGAGGCCTATAAACCCAAATACATCATCTGCAACAGTTTAATACTTTCTAGCCAAGAGCTTCCCCAAAGCAAATGAAATTAAAATTTCATTGTTCATGAACTATGTTTCATATGTTTTATTGTATATGTAAGACTTCCAGCGCCCTTATCTCTGGATTTCGTCAGTAGCAAACCCAAGGTATGTGCAATCTTTGCAAACGAAGATAGTGGGATTTAAATCCTGATGAGCTTTTAGGAATTTGAAGATGTTTAATAGCTTAGGAAAGAACTCCTGTAAATTGATACATTTTAAGTGGGGGATACTGTAGATTTCTTATTTTACGCGAGTACATGTACTTATTTTCGCGGTTCAACGGTTTTCCGTCAAATCGCGAGAATATAAAATCGCCAATGCCGAAATTTTATCATAGTTTTATGTTGTTTACATATGTTTGAAAATTAAAAGCGAGACTTTAAAATTAGCGAGAAGGGCTTCTCGCGATTTTAAGCGGATATTAATTCCTCGCGTTTTATTAGGAATTTACAGTATTAAAAATGACAAAACAATGACCTTGGACATCCCGGGTGCCCGTCGACGTAATAAAAAACAAGTCGATATAGACATACTATACTGCACTGTCCTTCTATTTGTGATACAAATTCCAAAAGCATTAATACACACGATGGGTAAAGTCTGGACGATGTTTCGTATAACTAATTTTGTATTTGGCAATTTACCGTCTGCCTAATTCTTGAAATCTTTCAATCCTTGCAGGAACTATGGAGTAAGAAATTCATTAGATGGGTCTGGTATGTTATTCAATCCAAACCACCTTTGGGCCTCATTGGTAGTTAAGAATAAGCCAAAAAATAAAAAAAAACATAAATGCATAATTATAGTGACCAAGAAATGAAGCCCATTCTACCAAAATAAGTGAAAATTGTAAAATGCAATTGTAACAAAATGTAAGAATCGTTTATACAATATAGTTATGTAAAGATGACATTTCCCTTTTGATTTGAGTCCCCCAAAATACAAACACTCTGTTTTTTTTTTAGTAGGGTGCCATATTTTGATCAGTTGTGTAATGTAAAATTTCCTAATCAAAAGTACATAAGTTGTAGAAATTTAACATTTTTCATTCTACAAATGTTAATATACAAAAGCATAAGTAATTAATATATTCATAGATATACATGTATTCTGATTTTTTTGATAATGTTAATGATAAATAAATCCAAAGAATGAATTACTTTTTTCAAATTGATGTTTCCATAAAAAGGGGGTAGGGATGGTTCATATTGCAGAATGTCAAGAAAGTTACAATTAAAATTTATACTGGTATGTTATATCTATATGTAATGGAGCACATGCTAAGGTTGATGTAAGTTTTTAAGAAAATTTCGTTGAGTATTATTATATGCCAACACATTCTGTGAACATTAAGATTAAAAATCTCTAAAATTTAAATTGTTGATTATATCAATATTTTCGTAAAATTGTTATATTGGTATGTTAAAATGCCAAATGTTGTAAATAATTTTTTCCAATTTCATTTCTCTTTTTAATAGTAATGAAAATAATATGCAAATAAATTTCATTAATTTTGATTAAAATCATAATGCCTGAAAAAAGGTCTGTAGGCGGTCAATTTCTATCAAAATATCTCCCTTACAAGTGATTTTACACTGCAGCATCCTGTTCCTCCTTTTTAAACCAAATGTGTACAATTTTCATCCCCTGTTGAAGTATATAAAATAATGAATCGAGATCCTTTTTCTTTTCACTACCCCTCCCCTATTTGTGAATAAATGTTTTTCAAAATTAAATTCCAATCATGTTTTAAACTCTGAAATGAAGCTTAAAAATAATAAAAGAAAATCTGTAACAGGTCAATTTAAGAGCTATTTGGTTTTCAGGTGACCGTAAAGGCCATAAAAATCGGGTTTTCTTTATACGGTTCCTGTTCTCTTCTCGGATATCGCTACAATACATTTTCATTATTTATTGTGGAACACTTAGTAGATGAATTAAATCAAGATTTTTTACAAAGATATTTCTTTATTCATTATTTACACACCAACACACAAATGAATATAACATGTACAGGAATGTTATTCATTGCAAAGTGAGAAAAAGTATACAGCTTTGAATTGTTTATATCGTTTAATTGAGCAAATAATAGTAAAAATTCAGTAACTACATATCAAAATCACTTCAACACGTCTTTTATATACAAAAAAAAACAACTTTATGAGAAATATCAAATCGTACTACCAATCAACTCACTCTTTATCTGATACAACTACTTGAGTCTTCCTTCTCTCTACATGGATAATCATGTATATAAAATCAGTATAAAAATGTTGAGATTAATGGTCGTGGCTATTTTTAGACTGTATTTGTCACCTTTGGGAGAATAGTTCTATATAAAATTATAGTAAAATGCCCAAATTCAAAAGGTAAAAACATGTTTTTTCCTTTACTAAGTAATAATTTGGAGATAAAAAAAAGTCGTATTTTAATCTGATGGTTAATTTGTTGACCGCAAAGCCGCCTTAAATGAAAGGTTTTTGAGAAAATAAGCACAACGTTTCCGAAATCTCCTATACCGATTTCTTCTAGTACAATGTAGCTGGTCGTTTTATCCGAAACTGAAAAAAAGATAGTGTCAATAAAACTTCAACTACAATGTAATATAATAATACACTCTATTTTTGAAGAAAAAAAAATAAAAAAAAGTTAAATATGGTTACGTCTCTTTTGGTACATGTATCTATATGAATAGACTCTTTCTCTTTCTTTTTTCGATTTACTTATATTATTATTCATCTATGTATATGAAATCTCTCTTTCTCTCTTAATATATCTCTCCCATTTATTTTACTTGTTTTTGTTGATTCAAAAGATCGTCGATTGAGTTCCAGTGACCAAGATTGTTGTAACCTTTAAATATCAATATTAGAAAATATCAAATATAACAGACAGCTGAACAAGTGACCAGTTCAATGTAAATGGCTTTTTAAGCATTAAAAGTTATACAATGTAACATACAAAAAAGGAAACAAATAACAAGACAAAACTGCAAAATACATGCATTATTTCTAAATTGCAGGTCTTTCTATATGTATAATATTATGGTTTTCAAAATTTTGGGTGGTCCGAATTCATTTTTAAGCTTCGGTTTTATTACAACATAAAATTTAATAGAAATTAAAACAACCCCAAAATAGTTTTTACCTCTGGATGTATTCTCTTTATTGAACTTAATCTCGTGATTATCCGATTCAATGACACTGTAAATGAAAACATATATTTGACATTTAAACATGTTAAACTTCTTTCAATTAAGCAAAGATACTCTCTCTCTCTCTCTTTCTCTCTCTCATAGTTTATATTATATAAAATTGATCAAATAGAATTCTTTATCAACGCAAAACAAAGTCCTTGAGATTTAAAAAATCAAAATGTATGTATTTGGATTTTTCTTTTTTCTTTCTTTTTTTTTTAAACATACTGCACGTATACGAATAATAATTATAATTTACTTATCTTAACGAACTGATGAATAAATACATTGTAATAACCTTTTACTGTTATGCTTGGATTTTCCTTTACGACAAACGTACACCACTACAAGACCAATTGTTGCCATTGACAGTGGAATAGCGATTCCAATAATGATAAAAAGTGTCCAACCTAAAATTAGATGAATACAGTCACAAAATATGACACATTCAAAACTGTATAATGTCCAAATAAAAATAGCTGGCATCAATATATTTACTAAAATAGATTGTGCGATACGATGGCGATATAAAACAATAATATTTCATTTTGTTCAATCAGGTATGGTAGTTACTTATTTAATTTAATTTCCGGCAATGTTCACGCCAATTTGTAATTTTATTATACATAAATAATACTATCAACAGGTATATGAAACAATATTGTAATGTTTTATGAATGATTTATATCGATTCTGTATAACTTTATTAAATACATTTTTACTTACCTTTCGTATCTGAGTTTCTAAGAAAAGATGAAAAGTATAATTTATGTCTAATCAATGTACATATATACGTTTTTTCTATCTATATACATATATCTCTCTTGCAAAACAATGTAACGTATAATTTTGGAATATTTACATTTTAAAGTTTATAACACCGGTACTTACACACATGAAGCTACTCCTGATGAATCGACACACGTTTCACCACTCGAACACACGTCAGTGTAAATAAGACATGGGTTGATTGTAGAGTTGAGATCTACGTGTATTTTGATAGGCAGTATTTAGAGAACACTTTATTAGCGCTTGCATCAAATTCAAAAAAAGAACAACTATCAATATAATATCATCCATCATTTTCAACTATTGAGTTATTTTTTTCAAACCCCAACAATAGCAATGTCACCGTCAACATTAAGGTTTCAACGCTCTTCCAATATCGATGAGAGGGGGAAGTAATATGATGAATTATGATTGAAAGTTAGGGTAAAATTAATGGCTTTTTTGAATGACTTTTTAAATGTTACTCCTGTTATAATGCAGTGTCTCTTTAACGATTTAAATAATAAAGGATAAAAAAAACCATTATCCATAACTTACTTATTGTGCTCTTATCGTTGAATAAAACTATGTTTTTGACCTCTGTACTTTGGTTAAACAAAACAATTTTTTCATCTTGTCGCAGCAATTTGACCATGCTGTTTGCAGTGTCAACTTTAAGGGATTCCTCTGTGCCACTCGAGTAGATCTCATGATCAACAATCACGCTTCCAAATCTAATGTTAAAACAATGTTACTAAACAAATTACTAATACATGTTGAAAAATGCATCAAAGTGTTTTAGTTACCGTTTTTATGTACAATCACTTACCGCATAGATAAAAACACTACTCTTGTGAAATCTTGAACACGTATCCTGTAAAACGTCTCCAGCTTTGCAAATAAAGAAAAACAAATAAATCTATTATAATAAAATCAAAGTAACACAAACCTATAAATTGAATAAACAATACAAAATAATCAAATAAAAATTAATATGATATGTAAGTTGGTTTCCAATATGTTTACCTGTGATGTGATTTCCACTATCCACTTGTCAGTATTTTTCAGAATGTTTTCTCTTGTGTAGGCAAAATCG
This sequence comes from Magallana gigas, assembly GCF_963853765.1. NCBI lineage: Eukaryota > Metazoa > Mollusca > Bivalvia > Ostreida > Ostreidae > Magallana > Magallana gigas. The sequence continues at coordinate 17,059,925 of NC_088857.1, forward strand.
AAGCTTATTTCCAATTTCACTTTATATTCGTCATTACCTAACACAAAAACGTACATGTATTAAAAAAAATCCTAAAAAGTGTAGTTGCAAATACATACTTATTATTGTGCTAAGGTTCGAATTAAAAGAACTCTTTAATTTAGAAAGATGCATAAATAAACTGCTTAATTTTATTGATATATATTTATATTTAACACCAAATCTGGTAACAAAATACACATATATATAATTGTTTACTCAAACGTTTATCAGCATTTTATATTCTAAAATTATAGTTCAAAATACGTTAAAAAATTTCGTAAAATGTCCATATTATTTGTTCTTTGTAAAATGTCCAAAGATTGTTAGCCTCACCTGCAGTTCCTGGCGGTTTGGGAGCTGCAAAACATTGCACGATATATATACATAGATGTATGATTATATTGTGACAAATAAAATGCAAAGTATTGAAAATGAGTTCACGTGTTCATTTTTTGCGTTTAATACTATATTTAAGGGGTATGGATAAATGTCGATTTTAAGACGGATTAAAGTACATTATAAATAAAATACTTTTACCTGTTTAGAATTTTCAAATTTTAAAACATTTATCAAAAAATATGTTTTAAAAAATTTTGGAAAGGTAAAAATTTTAAAACACTAAACGAAATTCGAAAGTATGACTTACAAATTCGAGAAAACTCTAACCTACTGGCCTACGTTGTTAATTGACAAATACAACTTTGTGAAAGAAACGCTTTATAAAATTACACTTGATTTTATTGTTTATTTAGATAAATAGTACGTCACAACATGGAGGTGTCCCATACCACCTTAAGGTATTTTTCAAAGTATTTCTATATATAAACCACTTACCAAAACAGTTGGAGATATCACTTCCTCCATAACGACATTCACAGTGAGCGGATCCCTTGGTGTTAACGCAGACTTGATGGATAGATTCATTGCAAGAAATAAATCCATTTTTGCACTCATCCATGTCTTCAGAGCAATCCGTTCCTGTCCATTCTTCTTTGCAATCACATGTTCCAGTCACGTTATGACAAGAATTGGTGTTGTTCAGTACGCATGCGCAGTCGTTTGCACAATTGTTTCCATACTTAAAATTTTGGCAGACTATAAATGATTAAAAAAATTCATCATACGTTTCAATTATCAATAAACATACCAGTTTTTACCATTAATGTACTTGCAGTACTCACTTGTATTTTCAGGTTGAGTAGGAGCTGTACAAATACACAAAATAGTCATATGTTCATGTATGTTGTATATGCATTATCATAAAATGATATTTTTAATGAAATCGAGTATTCCAAAAAATACAACAGTGTTCTGAGACTCTGTTAGATATTATAGAATATTTAAAGTACACAATCTATAAGCAATCTTTTTAAAAAGCCAGATAGTGAATAGTGTTTTTTAAATTGACAATTAGAAGTTTTGCTATCAAAAAATTATCATTTGTACGGGTCTTTAACTTTCTATATCATATTTTAATAAAAGTTGATATTATTTCTAACTTAGTTAATTTTTATTTACCACTATTTTGTTAAGCTTTGGAAAAAAAATAGCAAAAATTACTATATTGGCTTCATACAGTTAATTGGTTTCTTAGTAGCTGTAATTGTGCAAAATTAAACATAATTTATAATAGGCGGATCTTAATAAAAAATTAAGCTTTAAAAATCATTGTGTGAAATGAATATACTTACTTGTACTTTGGGTTTGTTCAGTACCTTTAATGATGTATACTTTATTAATATCATCAATGTATAAGCAAACGTACCCATACTTATTATTAACATTAAAAATCAAGGTTAAAATTAAATATCATAAATTGTATTTTCATGTTTAGAACCTGTAATTGAATTTAAGCATATTTTATTGAAAATCAAATAGAATTGGCAACAGGCATAGCATATGTAACCCATCTCTAAAATAAACAGTCAAGTAGCGATGCTATAAAATATTTGTACAGAAAAATAAGCGGATTAATAGCTTACAGAGTGATATTATTAATATTTTGTATACATAAGACAAAGGATAATTGAATATTAAATAATTATCTTGACTTTTACCATATATAAAGTGTAAATTTGTTAGTTTACATATATGCATTAAAAGCTACATTTAAAAGCACACCACCATCATTCATACCCGCAGACATACAAATAAAAGATTTTAGAATGCAGTTTTTATGATCCAGCCCAATATAAAGGAAAAGTTATTAAAAGAGTACAAATAAAACAGTAAATATATGATAATTAAATATGAGTAATCAGTATAACTTGAGAGATTCAAAACAAGCAATATGTATAGTAAAATGTCATTTATAGTCGACATATCATAAGATCAAATTAAAAACAATTAAGATATTGAAATATTTGGCATGGATATACTCACTAGCACTTTCCGAATGCCCAGAAGCTGTAGTTGGATATAGTAAATATAACTTATATTACGCATATAACTAGGAAATCTATAAGCTATCAAAATCTTTATTTTTATATTTAAAACAGTGGCTTAAACATACAACTATTTATTTAATATTTTATATTCAAACAAAAATACTTTATTTTAATGTTGATTGTACAACTTTTTAACAAAAAACTTTTTATAACCCGATTGTTTAGCTTTGGAAAATAACAGCACAAAGTATTTTGTTGTCTTAATAACACGAAGACTAAGCAGATAGACTATAATCCTTCGTTGTATAAAATTATTATACTCACTTGTACTTTCATGTTGCTCTGGAGCTGTAATTTTTGAAAATAAAAGACCATTTATATAATAAATATCGTAATCTAATGAAAGATTAAAAGCCATCGAAATCAATGTATGCCATGAATGTACTTATTGCATTGTCATGTCTTTTAGTATATTATCAGTATAATTAAAGAAAATCGAAATCATTGTATGCATTTATTATACTCACTGTACTGTCAAGTCTCTCAAAATATTAAAATTAGTATAACTAAATGAACAATTATATTAAGCAGTATGCATTTCATTTTTTAAGTTTTAAATTTATCACTCATTGTAGGACATATATATGCTCACTTGTACTTTCAGATGGCTTTGTAGCTGTAATATTATGTACAATCAAAGATAGTTTATTAATAGCATATCGATTTTCACGTTAAAAATCTTTGGGAAATCAATTTTTTTTAAAATGAAATGAAAATACTCACTGGTGATTATAGATTGCTCAGAGGCTGAAAATAAGTTAAATACTTTAAGAATCATTATTTAAATTCTTTGTATGAATAACATTATTGTAAATAGATTTTATTTCATTTATAGTTAAAGCTGTAGGAATCATGTATTTTAAAATGCAAAGGACGAGTGCACTTTTTGGCCCCGGTAAAAAGTGAAAACATAAAGATTCAAATTAAGTTTACTTTACTTTAAAGTAAGCTTTAAAACTGCCAATTATTTGATACTGGTTTTTAATATGAATAAATTCTGTACGTCTAGCATTAACGGCAGCATCTATGTAAAGGAAACATGCGGTATTATACTGGTTTGATATCATTCACTTTTAACGTTAAGACACATTCCCTGAGAACCATCGACAGGAATGCCGATCGTCACGTCAAAGTTAATTATGACGTCATACCGTATGAAGTACAGACAACTGACTTTCTACATATCACTGTAACATCCATCGGGATGCCTTAACATGACCGCAAATAAGCTATTGAAATCGTTGTTTGGCATGAATATACTCACTTGCACTTTCCGAAAGGCCAGAAGCTGTAATTAGAAATAGTAAATATCGTTTTTATATTACACATATAACTAGGAAATCTATAAGCTATCAAATTTTTTTTTATATTTAAAACAGTGGCTTATACACACAACTATATTTATTTAATATTTTATATTCAAACAAAAATACTTTATTTTAATGTTGATTGTACAGCTTTTTAACAAAAAACTTTTCATAACCAGATTGTTTAGCTTTGGAAAATAACAGCACAAAGTATTTTGTTGTCCTAATAACACGAAGACTAAGCAGATAGACTATAATCCTTCGTTGTATAAAATTAGTATACTCACTTGTACTTTCAGGTTGCTCTGGAGCTGTAATGTTGTAAAATAAAAGACCATTTATATAATAAATATCGTAATTTAATGAAATATTAAAAGCCATCGAAATCAATGTATGCCATGAATGTACTTATTGCTTTGTCATGTCTTTTAGTATATTATCAGTATAATTAAAGAAAATCGAAATCATTGTATGCATTTATTATACTCACTGTACTGTCAAGTCTCTCAAAATATTAAAATTAGTATAACTAAATGAACAATTATATTAAGCAGTATGCATATCATTTTTTAAGTTTTAAATTTATCACTCATTGTAGGACATAAATATGCTCACTTGTACTTTCAGATGGCTTTGTAGCTGTAATATTATGTAAAATCAAAAATAGTTTATTAATAGCATATCGATTTTCACTTTAAAAATCTTTGGGAAATCAATTTTTTTAAAAATAAAATGAAAATACTCACTGGTGATTATAGATTGCTCAGAGGCTGAAAATAAGTTAAATACTTTAAAAATCATTATTAAAATTCTTTTTATGAATAACATTATTGTTAATAGATTTTATTTCATTTATAGTTAAGCTGTAGGGTTCATGTATTTTAAAATGCAAAGGACAAGTGCACTTATTGGCAGTTAGTACTGCATTAGGCTGGCACCTAAAAAATGAAAAACGTATAAAAATTTCAAGGTTTTTCCTATAGCAAGCGAAAGCTATTACCTACGTGACCCATGTTTTAACCCACGCATGTAATAAATTTCTTCAAACAATCACGTCGGTTCTATCCAGGTAAACGTTTGTCGAATGTGTTCATTGTAAAACATTGACACGTTTTAAATCGCTTTCCATCATCTTTGTATGGTCAGGAATGTTTGTTTGGTCACTATGGTATTATGCAACTTCAAAGCTTTATTCGTTTTTTTTTTCAAACGTAAAATAATGCATAAAGTATATTTCAGCAAACGCGCCAATCGATCCACCAACAGAGCAATGTTGATTTAAATGTCTCCTACCTCTTATTTAAATAGACACAATTCAAGTAGGTTCGGTTCGATTTTTGCGGATTTAGATTATTTATAGGCATTTGAAAAGCCTCATTTTTTTTCAAACGTATGCTAATTTTGGTAAATTTAAGCGTGCATATCAATCAGAAGTATCCATCAGTGCTTATAGTACGAGAAAAAGCAATTTGTTGATATTTTCTACATAAAAACGGCACTGAAAAAGGACCCATTCTCTATAGCTTAAGTGCACTTGCTCTTCATATTCGACCTTTCATTTCTAGGTTTGTTCCCGTTTTGCACACATTTGAAAATTAAGGGGAGAAAAAAAGGTTGGCACAACGGGAATTCATCCAGGTAAGACAGCTTCTTAATTGCTATAGTCATAATCAATGCATTGATTTGTTTTTTTTAAATACCTACATGTAGCTACAAAGCTATGAAACATAAAAAACAATGCTATATCATTATTTTATATGATGTACCAGTTTTAGTCGTAAGTTAATTTGATGTGCCATGAATTTTAGATTTTTTTAGACATTTTATAATTTCCCTGTACATTGCAATTAATGTATACGCATAAGACACGGGAATCCTTTGGTCAAACATAATAATTTTATAGTTCAGTTTATTCTCTCATACCATGAATGATATGCCTATTTATAAAATGATTTTTAAAAATCGAGGTTGGTAAAAATAATTTAATTACAATTTCATACTTACTTTAAAGTCAGCTTACCTATATATATCTATTACATACAAAAGTATAATATATTTCTTCAATTGAAAATTACACAATATTTTTTAAGGTCTGCAGTCCAATATATATTGCAATTTATCTATTTTCTGGGGATATCTTTTTGATAAAGACGAAACTAAATGTATTCGTTTATAGTACTAATTGGTTTTTTTTTTACAATAATTAAGAGAACATGTACCTATGCATTAGTTTGCGCTTAGTGATAACGATATCTTCATTGATAAATGCATCCAAGATGATGAATGAAATAAAATATCAAACTAATAAGTTTGATATCGTATGGCAGATATTAAACATTTGATCTTTTGAAACTATTTCCTTACACAGCCTGGTAAGATTATATTTTTTATATATTTTTTCGCTTTATATTATAGAGTTTGATTTAAAAATTACGATTGTTAATTAGTTAAAAAAAATATTGCATGAAACAAAAGACTTTGGGAGATATTACATCCTGATGTTTTTCACATGAATTGTAAGCTTCAACATTGTAAATAAAAATTGCAAGTGCAAGCACCTAGTGTTTGGTGTGTTTCAGGGGCCAAATAAAACAATAAAACAGAATTATCAAAATGAATTAAAAAATATGTTAAATGAATTAAAATATTTCAAATCCTAATAAAGTGCATCACAAAATTACAGGAATGTTCATAAATACACTCATTTCTTCTTTGAAAAAAAAAAACACAGGTAAAAAGCAGAAAATAATTGTTATCAAAACACAATTCACGTCAAATGTGTGCAAAACGGAAACACGTCCATTTATAGCGACAGAATAGACTTAATTTTCTGCACTTGCAATCAGAAATTACTTGATGCAATAACCAGTTAGAAAGTTCCTTTTTAGAATGACATTCATTTTTAAAATGTATTTAAGTTTCACTCCATAAGTTTCATTACTAACAGATTGTTAAGCTTTGGAAAACAACAGCAAAAAGGACTCTTTTGGCCTAATAATAAATATACCGATTTAGCTAGTCTTACACTGTATACAATAAATATACTCACTTGTACTTTCAGGTTGCGCAGGAGCTGTAATTTCATACAAAAAAAGATCATTTATATATTGCATAGTACATGTATCATATTTTTAAGAATTTAAGCCACAGATCTATAAATCATTGTATGGCATAATTATACTTATTGTATTGTTAGATCTCTCAAAATATCAACTTAAATATGAATAAACACATTTGTAACATGCATATCATTATTGAATTGTTAAAACTATCACGCATTGTAGGACATTAATATGCTCACTTGTGCTTTCAGGTGGCTTCGTAGCTGTAATTATGTAAAATCAAAGATAACTTATTAACGACATGACATTATTGTCGTTCAAATATCTTTAAGATATGAAAATTTTAATATAAAATAAAAGTATTCATTTGTAAATATAGCTGAAAATATGTTAAATGTTAAAAAAAAAACGATTTTGTTAAATGTTATATATGTGTCTTTAAAATCTAGAATTTATCATTTGTAGCAATTATATCATTAAAAGTTAGGATATCGAAATGATGTATTTTGAATACAAATTGTTTAACCAACCGTTTACAGCACAGAATAGACAATTTTCTTCACTTGCAATACAAAATTATTTGATCAAATTACTAATTAAAAGTGTTCTATTTAATGTAACATTCATTTTCAAAGTCGAGGATTAAATGTGAATTCAGTCAATTTTCATAACTACGGCGTTGTTATATTATTAACACTGCTTGTCAAACATTGCTGTGTGGGCTTATTATCAGACGATAACACCAGTATATACTCACTTGTAGTTACAGGTGGCTCAGGAGCTGCAGGAAGAGAAGAAGATCAAATTATGAAATAAAAAGATCGTTTATCATAGGCTATTCAATAAAAACATCTTTAAGCAATCGAAATCATAGTACATAAATGTACAATGTATACGCATATTTCTTTTAAATGCAAATTTATATTCAAAACAACAGATTTATCATTTAACTTACGGACACAGTTAGAGATATCTGATCCTCCATACCGACAATCGCAGTGAGCCGATCCCTCTGTGTTTACACAGACTTGGAAGATGGATTCATTGCAAGATATGGATCCACTTTTGCATTCATCAATGTCTTCGGAGCAATCAGCTCCTGTCCACCCTACACTGCATTCACATACTCCTGTTACGTGGTCACATATTTTGGTGTTGTTGAATTTGCATGCACAATCATTGGAACAATTATCCCCGTATTTGAAATTTGGACACACTATGTATTGTATGAAAATCACAATTTTACACTTTTCATTTTTTTTTGCATGCTATCATTAAATTGGTAGTATAACAGTTTACCTTATCATCCTTTGAAAACTAAAACATTGAGACATGGCTGAATGTACAACCATAACTACACTTTAAATTGACAATGATAGAAGTGTAATATTTGCTACCATCATTATAAAATCCAAATATCACCTGTGCACATTTTGCCATTTCCTTCAAACCCTGATTTACATGTACACGTATATCCACCGTCTGTATCAGAACATGTTGCATTCAGCGCACAATCAGCTGTCTGTTCCTTGCATTCATCGATATCTGTGTATTGAAAAATGGGTTAATCAAAATATTCATCCCAAATTCGGTTTAACAATGTAAGTCATTTTTGAATAGCATTAAATCATTAAAAACATCAAAGAAAATATAAATTATGAGGTGCAAGTAGTATATCTTTTGCATTATCAATCTTATTTCGCAACCTTAATATTTATGCTTGTCAATTGAAGACTAGATATCACATTAGAAATGACATTCTTCGATTTGCCATCATTAACCATGAAGATAAATTATTTGTTAGTCAGAGATTAATTGGTCAAATGTGATTTTAAACAGAACACTCACTGTAACAGTTAGTCAATGTTGTGGTATTTAATGTATATCCGGCAAAGCATGAACAACGAAAACTTCCAGGGGTATTTGTACAGTTCTGACATCCATCGATACCGGTGTCTATAGTACTGCATTCGTTAATGTCTTCACATTTACTGTAGTTAAGCAAATTGAAACCGTCCCGACAACTACATACGTAACTTCCGTCGGTGTTGTTACAGTTGTGATCACAAGGGGAGTCTCGAACACATTCATCTATATCTATAAACAATGAAAAAGAAAAATGTATTTTATTGTGTACATGTATTAAGCTATACTTTCATAAGTGTGTTCCAATTTCCTCTAACTGTAACATACATCTGGAAAAAAGTCAAATTGTAGTAGGGCGAAATGATTTTAAAAAAATTAAACTACTGTAAAAACAGAACTTGTGAATTGTGGATGTGCTTTGGTAATATTAAGATAATTGCTTAGATAAAAGAATGTGATTGGGAAAATGAAATAAAATGATGTAACCCGAACATGAATAGTAAAAAAGTAAACGTTAGATCTAGAACAAAAAAAAATATTTAAAATTTTTCAGATATTCTACAGAACAATTATCCGGATGGTATAATAACAGAACCATGCATTATATACTCGTGTGAGATAGTGAAATTCCACCGAGGGGACAAGATTCACGGTCTAGGGCGAGGCTTTGTCGAGTCCTAGATCGCGAACCCCGGGGTGAAATTTTACTATTAATTTTATTCAGTATTATTACTTTTTCATTATTCTACATAAAAGAACGATGTCTGACAACTTCCTGTTATGACATTCAAAAGAATAATCTTTCCCTCTGCTTTCTTCAAATAGTGCAAGTCAAAATGAGAGCATACGTTCGCTTTTTCGATAAATATATGGTAAATTGTAATTTATTAAGCAAAACAATAACTTGATGAATAATCTCAGACCATCATTTTGCATTTCCCTACAGCAGACAACGTTTGCTTACGTTCTAAAGCGGCATAGTAATACACAGTGTAAGACAGAAAAATCTCACACTGCTGTCTTACACTGGAAATACCGATCTCACACCGATGAAAAGCGAGAACATATAATTTACATGTAATCTTTGAAAACTAAAACATTGAGACATGGTTGTATGTACAACCATAACTACACTTTAAATTGACAATGATAGAAGTGTAATATTTGCTACCATGTATCATTATATAATCCAAATATCACCTGTGCACATTTTGCCATTTCCTTCAAACCCTGATTTACATGTACACGTATATCCACCGTCTGTATCAGAACATGTTGCATTCAGCGCACAATCAGCTGTCTGTTCCTTGCATTCATCGATATCTGTGTATTGAAAAATGGGTTAATCAAAATATTCATCCCAAATTCGGTTAAATAATGTAAGTCATTTTTGAATAGCATTAAATCATTGAATACATCAAAGAAAATATAAATTATGAGGTGTAAGTAGTATATCTTTTGCATTATCAATCTTATTTCGCAACCTTAATATTTATGCTTGTCAATTGAAGACTAGATATCACATTAGAAATGACATTCTTCGATTTGCCATCATTAACCATGAAGATAAATTATTTGTTAGTCAGAGATTAATTGGTCAAATGTGATTTTAAACAGAACACTCACTGTAACAGTTAGTCAATGTTGTGGTATTTAATGTATATCCGGCAAAGCATGAACAACGAAAACTTCCAAGGGTATTTGTACAGTTCTGACATCCATCGATACCGGTGTCTATAGTACTGCATTCGTCAATGTCTTCACATTTACTGTAGTTAAGCAAATTGAAACCGTCCCGACAACTACATACGTAACTTCCGTCAGTGTTGTTACAGTTGTGATCACAAGGGGAGTCTCGAACACATTCATCTATATCTAAAAACAATGAAAGAGAAGTGTTTTTATTGTGTACATGTATTAAGCTATACTTTCATTGGTGTGTTCCAATTTCCTCTAACTGTAAAAAACATCTGAAAAAAAGTCAAATTGTAGTAGGGCGAAATGATTTTTAAACAATTAAACTACTGTAAAAAAGAACTTTTAAATTGTGGATGTGCTTTGGTAATATTTAGATAATTGCTTAGATAAAAGAATGGGATTGGGAAAATGAAAGAAAATGATGTAACCTAATTATGAATAGTAAAAAAAATAAACGTTAGATTTAGAACAAAAAAAATCATTTAAAATTTTTCAGATATTATATAGAACAGTTATCCAGATGGTATAATAATAGAACCATGCATTATATACTCGTGTGAGATAGTGAAAATCCACCGAGGGGACAAGATTCACGGTCTAGGGCGAGGCTATGTCGAGTCCTATATCGAGAACCCCTAGGTGAAATTTTACTATTAATTCTATTCAGTATTATTACTTTTTCATTATTTTACATAAAAGAACGATGTCTGACAACTTTCTGTTATGACATTCAAAAGAATACTCTTTCCTTCCGCGTTCGTCAAATAGTGCAAGTCAAAATGAGAGCATACATTCGCTTTTTCGATAAATATATGGTAAGTTGTAATTTATTAAGCAAAACAATAACTTGATGAATAATCTCAGACCATCATTTTGCATTTCCCTACAGCAGACAACGTTTGCTTACGTTTTAAAGCGGCATAGTAATACACAGTGTAAGACAGAAAAATCTCACACTGCTGTCTTACACTGGAAATACCGATCTCACACCGATGATAATGCGAGAAAAAATAATTTACATGTATTCTTTGAAAACTAAAACATTGAAACATGGTTGAATGTACAACCATAACTACACTTTAAATTGACAATGATATAAGTGTAATATTTGCTACCATTTATCAATATATAATCCTATTATCACCTATGCACGTTTTTCCATTTCCTTCAAACCCTGATCTACATGTACACGTATATCCACTGTCTGTATCAGAACATGTTGCATTCAGGGCACAGTCAGCTGTCTGTGCCTTGCATTCGTCGATATCTGTGCATTGTAATGCTGATATTTTAATGCTAATCACAAATAATTTACGTGGTTTAATCGATTTTCGAATGAAAGATTTGTTTTTTACTTTACTATACGATCAGCAATTCATAAAAGAAAAAATGCATAAGGTGAATGTAGCATATACATGCATTCGCATAATTCAACAAATTTCTAAACTTCAATCTTTTATATGCTTGCCGACTTAAGACCAGTTTTCGCAATCAAAATCCTTGATTTTTTTAATTTATCGGGATTAACCAGGAAGGTCATAATTTTGATAGTCAAAGATGGATGAGTTCTGTATTACTTGGTTCAAAATGGTTTGAACAGAAACTCACTGCGGCAGTTGGTCAATGTTGTGCTATTTAAAGCATATCCGACAGAACACGAACAGTGGAAGCTTCCAGGGGTATTTGTACAGTTCTGACACCCGTTGGTTCCGGTTTCTATAGTACTGCATTCATCAATGTCTTCACAATTACTAAAGTTAAGCAAATTGTAACCGTCTCGACAGCTACATACGTAACTTCCATCAGTGTTATTACAGATGTGATCACAAGGGGAGTCTTGAAGACATTCATCAATATCTATGAAACAATAAAAGAAAATTGTTATTTACTGTGCACATGCATTATATGCTCTACCTTCATTAACCCGATATTCAATTTTGATTGTCAAAACCATCATGAATAAAGAGAAATTTAAATCAACTCAGCTGCGGTTTAGTAAGTATTATGCATTTTACCAATGCAGTTGCCATTTGTGCTGTTGGTAAATCCTTCTTTGCATTTACATATAAAGGAGCCATCGGTGTTGACACATTCCTTTGTGTAGCTATTGCATGGATTGTCTGAAATGTCACATTCATTGATGTCTGTTTCACAAAATGTTCCGGTCCATCCAGATTTACAGTAACAACCAGTGATATGGTCACATCTTTCAGAACCTTGTCCACAACTGCACTGTTCCTGACAGTTTTCTCCGTAATATCCTTCAGGACATTCTATAAAACCATAATATACCGAACTTTGTATGTGCACGCAAAATCAAACGAAAACATTTTGCAAAGATAGGGACGAATTCTTACAGAGAGACTGACGCGCAGACACAGACAATGGACCACATACAACCAGGGATTCTAATTTCAATCTTTTCATTATTAATATCGCATTACTGTTACAGTACCAATATTTGTTAATTTAATGCAAGTTGATTCAAAATTGCAAGACATGAGGTTTATAGCACCATTCCCTATTTATCGGGAGGGAGCTTTAATTACACTAAACCCCGATGATATTAAATTCAATTATGAGATTATTCAATCATATCAACAATTAGTTAAAACAATTAAGATCATTTATTTTTCAAATATTTAATACGTCATGAAAAATATTCCTATAATAAGATTTGAGTAAACCAAAGACTCACTGGTGCAGTTTGACATTGTGTTGTTGTTTAAAACATATCCTGTAAAGCACGAACAACGGAAGCTTCCAGGGGTGTTTGTACAGTTCTGACACCCGGTATCTATAGTACTGCATTCATCAACGTCTTCACATTTACTAAAGTCAACCAAATTGTAACCGTCCCGACAACCACATACATAACTACCGTCAGTATTATTACAGTAATGTTCACAATGGGAATCTTGAAGACATTCATCTATATCTATTAAAAAGATAAAAGGAAGTTCTTTAAGATTATGAAAGATATCTTTATGAAAGATGTCAATATTTTGATTAAGTTGAATATATTATATACAAATGAATTTTACCTTTGCATGATATTCCATCATTTTCCAATGTGTATCCAGTGGCACATGCACACTCAAACGAGCCTTGAAGGTTTGTGCAATTATGTTGACAGGTGCTAGATTCCTTGCATTCATCAATATCTGTGTTAATAAACATAGCTCTATATCAATTGTAAAAAAAACAAAACGTAAATACGCAAACGGACGGACCAAACAAAATTTGATTTATTTGTGAAAGTCTGAAATAATAAAACGTTTTGATAATATATATAGATCATGTAACCAAAAACTCCTGATCGTTTTTCGTATACAGGGGTAATGCAAACTAATGTTAAATTTACATACTGTGGAATCATTAGCATTCGTTGTGGCTAAATTTTTGTGGTATTCGTGGGTAGTCCTCAAAGTATAATTATTATAAAAGATTGAGTTTTCCTACTAAAACTGAAAACCGACGCATCCACGAAATTACATCCCATGGAAGGCAAAAAAACCCCACAATCAGTGGAAATTGGCTCCTATGGAATTAAATGATTCCAATTCATTCAAAAACAAAGAGACATGCATAGAGACATGCCCGTATAACGGAATAAAAAATTATAGCTTTCCAGTACAAACCTTTACAAGTGCTATTGTCAAAATCAAGTTCAAATCCTGATTCACAGAAACAATATCCTTTGTATGGATTTGTTTCCCCTAACCGACATCCATAGCTGCAGTTCAGTGCGGGGAAAAGTGCACATATATCAAGCACTAAATAAAAAATTAACAATATTAATTTCAGTTCTTACTGTTCTCTTATTTTTAAATATTTTTCAAAACAATTTTAAAAAGGCCTAGGCTTTAAATTAATTCTAACTATATTTAAACAATATTTCGTTGATTACCTTTTACGCATGTCTTTCTGTCAACGTCATCCAAATCATATCCAAGTTCACATTCACAATTAAAACCACCAATAGCATTGACACAATTTTGTTGACAATCAGCAATGCCTTTTTCACATTCATCAACATCTAAAACAGAACACTTTCATTATCAGCAAACCTCTTTTCTTTTATAAATTTATTTTCATAAAATAGTTTTAGCTACATGAATCTTGCTGTAGGCAATTAGCTTGAGTGGATTTTACTTAAAAATTATAACTTAAGGACGGACCCAATTCAAGATTTCGCACCTCTGCGTAGAAATCCGCGCATATACTATGAATATGACTGCCATAATTGCGTACATCAGAATAATAGAAAATTTTAAAGTTTTCATTCTACTCAACATAATTTGTGAACCAAAAATATTTTTAATGGAGAAAAGTTAAGATTTTAAAAAAATTGGCCCGAATTTCCTCTGTTTGCGACATGTCCGTTATATTTCCACGGTTTATAAATCAGAAAACGCCCAAATGTAGTTTATAGTCTTATAATCTGGTAGATACTGAATATATACCTCAACCTAACAATATTTTTATATATCGCAGTTAATGTAAAGTCCGGCATAAAATTAATTCTGTTCTTTTTTAAATAATATTTCTGAAGAAAAATGAACCATGCAGTGAACTTTGACACAACCCCTCAGAAAATTTATGTCGGTGACCTACATTTTTTCTGTTCATCAGTAAGCTAATTGACTTCTTAATATTTTAATTTAATTAGAGTAAAAAATCAATTGCAGAATTTTTAAAATATCAGTTTTTTTTACAACATCCCAGAAAATTCCCTTTTCTTTCTTATATCTGAAGATTTTCGTACCCAAATTTTGAAACGCCCCCAGTAAAATAAGGAAGTCGATGATCATGTACTTTTTTTATTGATTTTCACTCACCATTATCTGATTAACATTATCTAAAAATTTGGATAAAAAATCTATTGTAGTAATGAATTGCGTCCGCCGTCTTTAAATAGAATTCAGTTGCTAGCTGCCTTTTTTATTTATTAAGAACAATAAATAAAGCAAGTTAATTGTGATTGAAAATCAAAGAAATGCCACTTTTGAAAGAGCTACATTCTACAAACTTACTTCGACCACCTGGTGGAGACGTATGAGTTTATAATTCTATCAAGTGGATTAGATCAAAACTTTCTACCTACCTTGGCAATCAGAACCATTTTTCTGGAATCCTGGCTTGCAATTGCAAGTATAATTTCCATAAAGATTCTGACAATTGGTATCGTCTGGGCATGTATTCAAAGTTATATCTGAACATTCATTAATATCTGAAAATGAAGAAAGGATACGTACAGTGTAAAAAAAAATCAAATACAAAATGGTATCCCATTTTTCAAGAAAACATGGGTCAAAATTTAAAAACAAATGAATAATATCAAGAATTATATGGGACAGTACGAAACTAGGCTCTTCTTGTTCAAACGAATAATTAAAATATTGATACAGACAAACATACTATAAAAATGAAGATCAGGTTTACCTTCACAACTATCCCCATTTTTTTGAAAACCTTCTTTACAATTGCAGATGTAAGACCCTTCCAGGCTTTGGCACACCTTTTCATTTCCACATATGTCTTGATTATTTTCACACTCATTTATATCGACTGTACAGTTCCCTCCAGTCCATCCAGGTTTACAAACACACCCAGTTACTGGGTCACATCGATCCATGCCTTGTCCACAGCTGCATATTTGACTGCAATCCTCCCCGAAATATGGTTCTTCACATTCTGTACAAAACAGTGTAATAAAGACATATTTTTCTAGTAATCTACAAAAAGGTAATGTTTTGACTGTTTCGATAGCTTAAATTATTCTTATCTTTCTTTTCAAAAAGAAAACATCATTTTAAAATGTATATCCCTGTTAATACTATTGAATGTGTTTCGATAATCATTTTCTTTAAATAAAGAAATGTTATTGTACCGGAACATGAAATTTTATCGTCATTTAATTTGAATCCAGGTCGACAATAACACTGGAATGAACCATTGGTGTTGTAACATTCTTGAAAACATTTGGAAGGTTGTAAATCACATTCATTCACATCTAAAAATACAAAAAAGATCAGCAATCAAAAAAAAAATCAAGCTACATGTAAATATACAAGCTGAAAACTCGTATTTAACAAGGAGTTTACTTAACTCACCTATGCAACTATGTTCATCTTCAGCGAGTTCAAAACCGATCGGACACAGACATTTTTTCTCGACTGGATCACAACTGTATTGACAAGATCTCTGAATGCTGTGGCATGAATTTTCGTCTGAATGAAGAATTAATGATTATTTAAGAATCCAAAAGAAACATGTTCATAGTAATGAACCACTCATAATTATGTAATATGATCTTAATGATATCAAAAGTTTCAATTAAATGACTTCGATGGTAGCTTTATATACAAACCAGTTCTAGAGCAAGTAGCATTATTGCTATTCAAGGAAAATCCCGGAAAACACAAGCACTCAAATGATCCAAATGTGTTGTTGCAAATTTGCTCGCATCCAGATGTCTTCTCTGAACATTCGTCAACGTCTGAATCATAAATAATATCTATAAATATCTTAGAAATCTGTTGCGCTAAATCAAGTATTTCATGCCATCCTAATTAAAGCAATATGAGCTGCAATCTTCATGCTGAATTTTTTTACGAAAATGTTGTTTTCTACTAAAATGATAAAAAATATCATGGTTTCTAAATTTTTTTAGCCATATTTTGTTGGGAACAGCCATTAGGGAAACAAAATTATTGTCATCCTGTACAAATATTTATCTGCTATATATTCCTAAGAAGGGAAATCTTTCTTCTGTCAAAAAATAATGATTTTCCCAATTTTATTTATCAAAAAAGTTTAAGTTACATGCAACAAAAAAATTCTAAAAATACAGCTCGTAATGCTTTAATAAGGATAGTTTATAAACTAGTTTACTACTGAATGTAAAAAATATGTCCAAAAAGTTTTTCTGCATCTCCATACTTTAAAAAAAGGTGTCCATATTTGAATTTACGTGCCAATTAGAAAAGTTTTACCTGCTGTAAATTAAAAATTCGTCGAGGATTAAATTTTGTTATTTAATTTGGCAGTTTAAATCAACGATATTATATCCGTGACGAAGTTTTAATATTAATGAATACAGAGAGATTACGATATGACGAAATTATATGGCAACGAAATCTTATTTCGTTAAAGGGGCATGGTCACGATTTTGGTCAAAAAATATTTTTCCGATTTTAATATTTACAATGCTTCAGAAGTGCATTTTTAATAGGCAACCGAAATTTGAATGTCATTTGTTGAGTTATAAGCGAGTTATAGAGCTAAAAATCCTTCGCTATGTAAATAAAGCGGTTTTTTAATTTACATTTTGAGCGTTGAAGTAAAATTTCCAGTTTCCATAAACCTAAAACGAATGTGTTACATGTAAATATTACGAACTGTTTATCTTTGCTAAAATGAATAAAAATAAGCTGGAAAAAATTTTATACTGGTATATTGAACCTATGAAAACAAAAACACGACACGAGCCTTGTTTACATGACAAAGAATTGTGAGCCCAGTTTGTTACATTTCAAATTTTATTTGATCATTAGAAATGCATTTCTAAAGCATTGTAAATAATAAAAACATAAAAATAGAATTTGACCAAAATCGTGACCATGCCCCTTTAAAAAACAACGTCATTTTGACTTAACGAAAATATGTGTTTCTACAGTATGTTAAATGGTATTAGCATACAATGAAGGCTTGGGAAAAATTACCTTTACAAACACCATTGTCTTTTCTGTAGCCTTGTAAACAGATACACAGGTAACTTCCCTCAGTATTTTCACAAAGTTCAGTCAGAGTATTGCAGACATTTGTGTTGTTTCCTTCACATTCGTTTATATCTATTTGGTTTCAGAAAATAAATTCAGGAAATAGTCAGTGGCTTATAAATGAATAAATCAATTGTACCGTTTATGTGCTTAGTAGTTTAAATGTGATTCTATTTTCGCCAAATAGTCATGAAAGTTTTTAGTAACTTTTGTCAAATAACTCAAATTCGATATTCAAAATAAATATATACTGTTGCTTAAATTTATCTATTTTAATTTAAATTATCATTCATCAAAATTTGAAGAATTTTCTAAATTTCTGTTTCAGTGATTTGCAAACTGTACATAATTACCTTCACATTTTTGATTTACATCGTTATATCCCTTGGGACAATCAGTGCAGTTATAACCCCGACCGAATCTGATTTCCTGTTCTGGTGGTAGGTCAGTACAATTTCGTTGTAGAGGGCATGGTTCATTGAGACAGGCGTTAGTGTCCATTTCACAATGTTCACCTGCAACGATTGGTTATTGTTTCCAACTTTGCTTTTAACAAAAATTAAAGTTCAAGAATTAATTAAATTACAACGTGTCTATTGGTGTGAGGTATCTCTAAATGGTGATATACAATAAAATCAAGCATATTTTTATCCAAAAAAAATCTCTCCCGAAATTATCACTTGTATATAACAGCGTAGCTGAATGTGTTTGCTCGTTAACAACGGATCTGTAAGCCATGCATGGGTTCGAATCCCGCTGGGGCTTTTATGATTTTAATGATTTTTACATTTATATAATTACTAATTATGAACAAACATTTTAAAGTTGGAAAATTTTAGAACAGCAAAAGTATTTGGATTTTAATTTATTTTTATCCCCTTTATTGTCGACAGTTGTCTAATACCACTTTAAGTTAATAGAACTAGTTGTTTTACCGGAATAGCCGATGTCGCACTCACAAACTGCCAAACTGAACCGGTCATTTTCGGAAGGTATGATATTGTCGTAGCTGCATCTACCATTGCTTCCACAACCCTTACAAAGCCTTATTGTGACGTCAATGGACGGCGATTCAGCTCCAACGTCATCTATAACGCTGATGCTAGAGTAAAGAAATAAAGTTGAATTTATAGTAATTTATTCATTGTGAAATAAGCTCAATCTAGTCTTACAGACCTTAAATCTTTAAATGATGGTATTTGAAACGTTTTCATTTTACTCAAAGGCTAGTATTGCACTTTGGTTGTTAAACTAAAAAATACCTTAATTCTGTTACATTGATATCATTTGGTGTCCAAGAAGCCATTCCTGTTGTGTTGTTTAGAGTGAAACTTTCAGGCTGCTTCAATAAGTTATATTTAGGAAGTTTATTGCTGTCATCAGAAGTATTGTATTGCATATACACAGTCTTACCAACTTCAACATTGATGGAATCATTGCCTGTGATTCTGGGCGATTCATTTTCTGTAAAAAGAGAGCAATGTCAATCCATATGTAAATAACGCTTGTTGTGGTAAAAATTATAATGCGGAATTCATTTTACTATTTTATTATGTTTAAGTGTCTTCATTTGACCTATTTAAGATAAACTTCGAACCATTAGCAGGTGTGAATATCTGTGCATTTAATAAATCCATTTTTTTAATTCCAGGTTAGGGTGATTTGAAAGAAAAAAAATAATACGAGCGTTGTGTATTTTGTGGGGCAATCCTGACCGATTATTTTCATATCCAGTTGTGCTGATGCCTCCTCTTTTCCAGATGATTGTGCAAGAGCAATATCTCCCGTTGCTAGGTAATCAAAAATGCAGGCCTGCGATGGATTTGAACCACACTGTTCTTTAGCAATGTCTAATTTATCTTTATCTACTTCGTCCAGGAAAATGGGCTGAAACTCAGGGTGCGAAAAGTTTTGGTATGATAATCCTTTCTCGTAGTAAAACAATGACTCTTCACTCACAAGCCCTAACAATAAATTGTTTGATAAAACAAGATATAAACTCCATTACTCAAAAGTAAAATAACACCATTGATTGAAACGAGTAACTTACATTTTTGACCAAAATTGAAGTAAATATCTCTCTCTGTCTTAGTTGCATTTTCATACAACAAAGTTCCATTAGGAAGTATGAAATCGTTAGTTGCATTTCCATCGAAATTTCCCATCAATCCTTTTGCAAAACCACTGTATGTGCTATCAACAACTACCTCTGATACCAAAAAGCGCACGCCCATATATACTCTAAGAATTATAGCTTTAAAAAGAAAGAAAATAGAAAACACCTTAATGATAAAACAGTACTCTTGGAAACATGTTTTATTTTTTATTTAACTTCTTGAAAAAAAATAATTATACACCCCATTTCATAAACATAAGATTTCTCGAATTGAGCTTTAAATTTTTTTTAGAAACATTCATACATTAAAATTTTTTTTTTATAAAATACATTTATTTTGATGGAAATCTTGTTTTCTCTTCCACTTTTACATCAAGCCAGAATGTTTAAATAATGTTATCATACAACGGGTACTTTATTTATAGGTTTCAATCTATCAGCAATACAAGACACTTTTTAGGAGTTGATTTTAATCAATTCTCCTATGCAGTTATTTTGTAAACCGAAGTCAAACAGCGTTTTGACCTAAGTACAAATCATTACCACTGACAAAGCTTAGTTTTTGAAGATAGACCTTGTCGAAAAGATTGATGTAATGCATTCCGAAGTATTGTTCTTCAAGAAGACATACATAAATGGAAGGAACAATTTAGATTTTTTGTAGTCTTGTGTATTCTTAAACCATAGTTCGATTACCAAAGCAATAAATATTAACAGTGATAGCGTATAAAATCAAGGAAAGACTACCCAATCAAAAGATATCTCCAGTACTAACGTAGACAAGAATTATTATTTGTTTGTTAAAAATTTTCCAGAAATATTTCAACTTCTGATACAAAATGCATCGTTGATTTTGATGACGAAAATTCTATCTTTAAATATTACACAACATTATTCATAAGGGGGTTTCCGTCTTTAGTTCGTAGTTCTTGTAGGACAAGCTCCAAAATTCATTTTAAAGAGACAGTACAGCTGAAAACACACGTGTGAATAACTTCAGATTTACCTAATGTATCGTTAGTGAATAAAAAAAATAACGTTGATTGTAGTAGTTGAAATACATAACAATCCCTATCATATACCTAATTAACGTAATTATGAGCTTCCGGAAATTCAAGGGTCGTACAAACCGGAATAACCTTATATCGTTTATTTGTACCACGTGGACTTTGATTGACAGTAATTGACACGTGCTGAAAACTACAAGATCTTCATCCGACTACTGTCATCATGGTAAACGAGGTTAAAGGGAGTCTCTAAACGGAACACATCATCACTTTCATGATAATTCATTAATGGTTTACCAATTTTGGTTCATTTTAAAATGAACAGACATTCATATGTCAAATAACCCAGCAAGGGGCCTCATTTACAAAAATGAATTAAGGTTGTAGCAACTCCTATTATTAACACGCAAAATACATGCTTACAAAAAAATAATTGTGGCTATTTTAAAAACTTTGAATTATTACCTGGGAGAAGTAGAAAAGATATATTTTTATCAATAACATGTCCAGGAGAATCTTCGCGAGCCCTGCATGTGTTATGTTTACAGTAAATACGCATGCGTAATAGTATAGAAGGCTGAACCCCGTAACACGTTACGATGTAAATATGTGATAGATTATACGTAGTTATTAATTTCAATGAAATAATTAGATTTATTTCATGGAGAACTTTGTAATTTTCTGAAAGTTTATACATTCATGAATAGTACAAAAATACCGTACCCGATCGGAAAATTTTTCAATTCGGATTTTTAAAAAGATTATACTGTCTCTTTAAGAACATTTGTGGAAAATGACATATCGTTGATTTTAAAATAAATAATAATCAACTAGACTTTGACCCGTGCGTGCACGGGTTGACATTGCATATCGCACATTTACGAAACAGGTACATCGACACCTTATTATTGACATTTACATAACAAAGCTATACGCCTACAATAATGCTATTAATTTCACTACACTTTCCTTAGTTTGAATAATCTGTGTCTCGAGAAAGGCCCTCTCCACAGTTAGAATGCCTCCCTTATACCCGTAATGTAGCAGAAATTTGCATAATCGCCCCGGAACGATTTTGGTGAAAGTTATTGAAGTTGCCTTGAAAATAATAGTCAAATTCATCACAGCAAACCTTTTTGAGACTGCAAATACCTTTCAACTAATAATTTTAATCCATAGAATGGAAGAATTTAACACCTTTTCACCAACGTACACATATTTTCCTTGTAAAACTGGGTCCGTTGGACATTATTCATTTTTACGATAAAAACATATTCTGTCTTCATTCTCCTAACAAATATAATGCAACTTTTTTGCATGAAATCAAATTTTTTTTTTCATCACGAAGACAGAAGTACTTAGTTGAAATGTATATTTTTTATATTGTACTTTCTCTCATAAGAAATCATTAATATATATATATATATATATATATATATATATATATATATATATATATATATATATATATATATATATATATATATATATGAACAGAATACATAGGAAAAGTCCAATGAAGATTTACCCGTATTTGTATTATCATTTCTGAGTTTATTCAGGCAGACGTGATATTGTGGAAACATAAACTAAAAATCCCGTTAGCGTTAATGTATTGCACAAGCGCAAGATTGTAAAATCCAAAAAATCAGGTGATTTCCGGGATTTTTTGAAGAATTTTCGTTGATTATTAATTAGCTAAGCTTAACTGAGAAAAAATAAAAACAAATTGGTAATCATCAAGTACCAATGGTGTTTAAAATATATTAAACAAAAGACAGTATTCTTCCGATTTCTCGGTATTAAAGACCAAAATTCGGGTCTATTATTTTAATATAGTAGTATAGATAAAATGAACTCCCGTCAGTACTTTTAATACTTTGATTCGATTGAGTTGTTGACCTGTATTTAAAGAGGATAAAACAATAATTATAAAAATAGACTCACATGTTTGCAGGAACGATGCTGCTAATGTTCTGTTTTCCCATCGGACTGACAAGTTTTGGTTCAAAAAAACATAAGACGCATTCCCGAATTCTCTTGTCATATCCCTACCATTGACTCTTATCAGCATTTCTTAAAGAAAATGAATTAAATGAATTAATTTAACGAAAATTTTGAAACATCTTTCTTTTTTAAAAATAAAAATATATGCAGTGACACAGAGTTGTTCAGCATCCTAATTATTTCTTCCAAATGATCGGTATTTATAGTGGTAATGCAATGTAGTTTTTTATTAGTTTTGAAATAATGCGAATATTGTTTTGGATTTGTATGTTGAAGATAAAATAAAACTGTACTTGTCTTGTCCCGAGACATTTCTGTCTGTAATTTTGACCCCGTCTGGTCTTTTGCCACAAACGCACTGAATATGGTAGCATTGATACTGGTCCCATTGGCTGTCGTTGCCAGGTCTGTTCTTGCCTGGAGGTCAAATTGTACCGAGTCTTTAGATATCTTTAACATTGTGTACTCTCCATACCCATTGAACGTGTAGTTTTTGCCATCCAGTGTCACAATATGTGGATCGCCGAAATTCAGTGCTAATTAAAATGTATAAAGCCGTTGCATAAAAAACATAATGGAAATATTTCTATATACATGTACAACCATAGTTAATGCCATATATGACTAGTTATAAAATTTCATTATATATCATTTCCAACCCCTTTACAATATGTTCAGCAAAGAAAAGCTGATTTTAAATCATATATTTCAGTAACATAAAGGGTAAATACCAGGATTAAATGGGGATCGTAGGTAACAAAAGGGAATAGGGCGGACCTCATAAAACAAATTGCATTGTTTTGTCTTGATGCAGCATGCCTCTCGAGCCTTGAAGTCTTCTATGGTATAAAGACGTCGCTCAAAAAACGGATTATATTGCAAAAGAGTTCCAGCAGATGGCAAGGAAATCTCTAAAGCGCCCAGATTATTAATAGACCCACGCAACCGATAACAGCATTCCTATGAAATTATAATAAAGAGAGTCATTCTTATTGAGGTGCGTTGTGATGCAAGAGGAGCATGTCGCTCAGGAGGATATATGCAATTAAAATATTGAAATGGTTTTTTAAAAATGTTAACTGTTGTAAAAAATCTACTGAATTATAAAAACAAATTGATTGTAAGTATAAAGAAAAATAAACCTGTCATGGATAACTCATGGAAAGTACATTTATTGCTTAATGGTTCAAAGATAAAGCGTCATAATTAAAGTAGGCGAATGAAAACTGATTGATAACATTTTTTTAAACATGAATTTAAAAAAATACTTGTACATGCCGTAGTTGATATTTGATTTATTTTTCATATTATTGTCAAAACAAGCATTTTTGTGATTGATTAACATACCGTATTTCTTCCAACAATCATTTTCAAAGATAAAGCGTCATAATTCATAATTAAAGTAGGCGAATGAAAACTGATTGATAACATTTTTTTTAAATGAATTTAAAAAAATACTTGTACATACCGTACTACTTTCAACAATCATTGATATTTGATTTATTTTTCATATTATTGTCAAAACAAGCATTTTTGTGATTGATTAACATACCGTATTTCTTCCAACAATCATTGTAGCATAGCAGAGTACTTGATTGATCCTGTCAAATCTGCTTATTGCATAACGAGGGTCAAATCTTAGCAAGATACTATTACATGGACATAAAATAGGATTTTGAACGGACTTTAATTGGCTGTGTATATTTTCCTCTTTATTTCTGGTGTACCAGTCAAAACATTCCTTTTCATCTTTGTTTAATGTAACACCAGTCGTCATTTTATATATCCAGAACCCATTAACTCCTAAAATGGACCATAAACAATTCGAAACGATGTATAACAAGTAAACGTATAATTCACCTTTCACGTCTGATATCGAGTAATAGTTATTTAGTCAATAATTGTATACACTGATTTGGCTAAAGTTTGCAAGGAACATGAAAATAAATGCTTGGCAAAAACAAAGTAATATTGAACTTTAATCTCGGGTATTTTTAACAGTTCATTAGCAATATATAGAGGTAACCGTTTTTGATTCAAGATACTTAACATATGTGAATACAGATTTTTCATGGTTTTTAAGACTGCCATTAATAAAATATTCCATAAAAGAACGTTGGATATCAATCCTAATAAAAATGAACATTGTTCAAAATATGACCCTGTGACCAACGTATTTAAGAACTGTGATAGATTAGCTTACCAAATAAGCTAGTTTGAGTTTCAGTTCAATTAACGTTAAATGTGAAATACACTATCAGAACGTTAACACTTTGAATTTTTTTTTATCATTGAACAGTTATTTAGTAAGTTCTGCGTAGTATTTTTTATGATAACGACTACCATGTAATCTTACCTCTGTTGCCGGGATTTTCACTCATTTTGAAAGCCCTTTTTGTGTTCGAATATTGGCTTTTCACAGAAGTCCCTTTATATTGATAGCCAATAGTTATTTTCTTGTTTCCAATCGATTCTAGATTAACATCGATATAATTAAAGACAGTGAAAGTACTTTGCCCATCCGTGATCAAAAGCCACTGAAATGTTACAGTCTGCAACAAAATTTTGAATTTGAGATTTTAAGAAATACAATAGCTATAATACTGACAAATGCATACATGTTCTACAACAGTGTATGTAAATATACTCTGCATCATGCTTTTAGTAGTAATATTAAACTGTAGTTTTAGGATTAGGTGTCGTCCTTACTTCATGTGATTCATAAATTTTGGAAAGTTGAAATAGAATATAAAAAGCTTATTTCTGTGAAAATAGCGTCCAATGTTTTTAATAATACAAATAACTCAAATACGGTATTTTGACACGCACAAATATATGGTCATTCATTCAAGTTATATTATTATAAAATATCACGATGTTACTTCAAAAAAGTTGAAAATCTAGAAGAAAAAAATATTTGTCACCTTCCCTGTTGCACCATGGAGTGTCACGTTAACCCATGTAGCCTTGACAAGCCACGTAGACTTGAAATCGGGAAAATCAGCAAACTGAATGCTTACTATCTTGCTTGCTTTATCCAGAAATAAATCGTTCTCCGCGTCAACTCCTCTGTTCACAATAAGTAAAATATTTTTAACGAAACTTTAGTTGATAAAATACTTTCCGAGGTTAAAATACCGATTTAAATAATTAGTCAAGCAATCAGAATTTTAGCACAAAAAATCTGAGTTCTTTCAATACAGTACCTTTGATATGTCTGGTAGTAAATATAACCTTTGTCATCCTTTAAATCTGACCAAAATGGACATACGATGCGTTTATTTCTAAGTTTCTTAGCATCAATATCATGTATTGAAATGCTGTTAAACTCTTCTCCCAGTCCAATGACGCCATTAGA
The DNA here is from genome assembly GCF_963853765.1 of Magallana gigas. Lineage (NCBI taxonomy): Eukaryota > Metazoa > Mollusca > Bivalvia > Ostreida > Ostreidae > Magallana > Magallana gigas. The sequence goes on from NC_088857.1 coordinate 17,086,598, forward strand.
TCCAATCTACAAAAAAGAGATTTTTTAAGAAAAAAATATTTCCTTAGAAATTGACATAAATTGTATATTTATAATAAAAAGTCACCGTGTCCGGTAATATACATTAAAATAAAAAATAACAACACTAATCGCAAAAACGTAAGCGCATTTCTTCCTCAGACGTTTAACTTAAGGAATGAATTCAATATTTATTTGTTTTATACGATATAAATGGTTTGCGGCAGTTTACGCTTTATAAACCGCACAGCGGTCTATAAAAAAAGCGTAAACTGTTTCAATAATTTCAATAAGTATTGCATTCATTGCTTATAATTTAATTTCTTTACTCTTAATTGTAGATAAAAGCGGTCATTTGACCTTTAAAATGACGTTAAATTGTACAAAATTCAAACGTAACGTCAGGCGTATTAATACATTTTTGACGTTAGTCTTATTATAACGTAGGCAACACTCTTTATACGATATAAAATAATTTTTTAGCCAATCAGAAAGCGCGTTACAACCAGCGTTAACTATTTCAATAAATTCAATAATATTGAATTCATTGCTTATAATTTAATTTCTTTACTCTTAATTGTAGATAAAAACGGTCATTTGACCTTTAAAATGACGTTAAATTGTACAAAATTCAAACGTAACGTCAGGCGTATTAATACATTTTTGACGTTAGTCTTACTATGACATAGGCAACATTCTTTATACGATATAAAATATTTTTTTAGCCAATCAGAAAGCGCGTTACAACCAGAATTAAATTATAATACATTTAAAAACAAGTGACGTTAAAATCAATGACGTTATACAAACAATACTATGTCGTCACAATAAAGTATAAGGAAACAATTTATAACGTTCATGTTATTGCATAGTAATGCAAAGTAAATACAGATACATTTTAATTTGGCTAAATCACTGTTCAAAGATGGTTTGAGAGTTTGTATAAAAAAAAATTCTTTTTCTCTCCTTTCCACTATGTTATCGCTATAGAACTTGTAAATCGGAATCACGGTAAAATGGCCTTTCCCGCAAATATCTATATGTTCGCTAACTTTTATATTACTGTATTCTGGATGGTTACCACCTACAATTCGAAAAATAAGAACATTACACCGTTTGTTTAACACTTAAATGAAGTACTCATAACAGATGAAAGATTGTCTAAAATTCTCGAAAACTTCCGCATAATCAAAAGTAAACGACAACCTAAAAATCTGAAACGCATACTTTGCAAATCTAACTGTCGCAATAACAATTCGCATACAGTTAGAAAATGTCCATATCAACGATGTGGAACCTGTCCATGTTTAAAGGAATAATACATTTTCAAAATCGGAGACCGGGAATTTAAAATAAACTCCAGCATGACGTGCGGAACCAAAAACTACTATATTGTATAACGTGCGGGGGATGTGGATGATACTACATCGGTGAAACCCGAACTACGAATACACTCCGAACTAGGATCCGAGTTCATAAACAGCAAATTCTACATCCAGAATACCGTAAATTAAAAGTTAGCGAACATTTAGATATTTGCGGGAAAGGCCATTTTACCGTGATTCCGCTTTACAAGTTTTATAGCGACAACGTATATGTAGTGGAAAGAAGAGAAAAAGAAAAACATTTTTAACAAACTCTCAAACCATCTTTGAACAGTGATTTAGCCAAAAATTAGAATGTATCTGTATTTACTTTGCATTACTATCCAATAACATGAACGTTTCCTTATACTATATTGTGACGTCATAGTATTGTTTGTACATGTATAACGTCATTGATTTTAACGTCAGTTGTTTTAAAATGTTTTGTGAAATGTCTGAGGAAGGAATGAAAGCGCTCTCATTTTGCGATTAGTGTTGTTATTTTTTTTATTATATATATATATATATATATATATATATATATATATATATATATATATATATATATATATATATATATATATATATATATATATAGGTGTACTTTCATTCTTGTCCACATACTTTTGCTTAACTTTTTAATGTAAAGATAAAAGACACTGAATAAGTTATTGTTAACAGGTATCGATTTAATTGGTTTATAAGTTACAAGTTACAAAATCTCTCTCTCTCTCACTCTCTCTCTCTCTCTCTCTATTGGTTTTTTGGTCACAAATTATTAAAAATGCACCCGCTGGGCTGTACTGACGGGGCTACACTAACTCCAAGGATATTATTACATTGTAGCAGAAACAGTTATATATTTTCGCCCCCAATACAGTCTTTTTCTTAGTGTACGATTTGACCTACGAACAAGATAATCTAGGTATTATCTTGTACGCATGTTTGTTTCCAGATGTAACAAACATATACATGTATATGATCATATCGTATTAAATCTGCTTGGAATTGTATGCAGGTCTATTAGCTTACCAATTTAACACTCCTCCAATTTACCCAATGGGTTAACACAGTAGCATGGGCTAGGAACTGATAGGAATGTTATATAGGTTACACTCCAGCACAACAATTTTGTTTCGCCAACTTTTGAAATATAATCTTAATCAGTGACACATGCGAGGACTGTTAAATATGTAATGTGAATTATAGCGCCGCGAGATAACGCTTTGAACGATTTCAATATCTTTCAAATGGTATAAACATGAGCCTTAAACTCCACATAGATTTAAACTGATAGTCATTTCATTTCATGCAGCCATTCGTTGACCACTTTTGTAAATATGGTTAGGAAACGGGTCAAGAATATTGAAGAAATAAGAGTTTATATTAAAGTCTGCACAAAACTCGAAATTTTGGAAATGCAGATTTTAATGAATTAAATGAATTTTTAATTGGTCAGATAAGGTATATTATAAGACATAACAGATCGTAAGTGGAAGAAAAAAATACCTGACTTGCACAGAGTCCATCAAAGATCCAGCAAAATCTGGCCGACCTGTTACTGTAACAGGCAAGGCACATGTTTCAAATATTTGAAGGTGATGGCAGATACACGTTTCGAGATTGTGCTTAAACTGTAGGCACATCACTAACGCAGATTCATTTCATTTTGAAGCGTATTTTGACGGTACAAAATATTTCTGCCAGATAGATATCGCATATATTGAAACATAACCAAAAAGGGTACAAGTACCAACATATATGGAATTACTAAAACCGTCTCAAAGACAATTTGCAAATATTGTTCTTGGTGACGAAGCACGAATTTTCTTTTTCGATAAGAAAAACTGGAAACAAAATATGGTTAACTAAACAGGGTAGAAGGACTGTAGTTGCCAAAAAACCCACAAACACAAATAAGGTTCTTAATTGCATTTTCTTTAAATGTGATAGTATAGTCGTACAACTCCGGGGCCGTAGGGCAATGGTGTTACAGGTCGGTATTACTTAGATGTTATACTTAAAAAGCTCAAAATTATTATCATAAACGACACCCTGTGTTAGGATTTAAGCAAGTACGTCTACTTCTGATAATGCTCTATCAGATACATTTGAGCTTGTGAAGCTGTTATTTTTAAAGTCGAGGAAGGTTACCTTCTTGCCACACCCACCATACTCTTCAAATCTAGCCCCATGCCTTTTTTTCCAAAACTTGAAAAGTTCTTATCTTGTCGCCATTTCAATTCCCTACAAGCCCTTGGCGCAGCCATCAGTCAGAGCTTAGAAGATCTACCTTAATCAGCGTACCGTGGCGTATTTCAGAAAATGATTCAAACTATAGAATAATGTAGTGTATTTCAAACTGCGGAGAATCCTTTGATGAAATGGGATTTTCATTTCACTATTTGAGTAGAATGCTTTTGAGATATTGCAAAATACACAATTCTCGTATACAAAGTTATCGCTATGCACCTTTTTTATAAATTTGTCGACTACAAAGTTCGGTCTTTTACCCTTGATCTTCCAAGATCTTTCACCAGGGATTTCCAAAAAGCACCTTTTTAAATCACAGTAACGTTTTTAGCCGTGTAGGCTGATGATTGTTTATTGGGGTCTCATAAAGAATCATAAAATCTTACTCGAACAAAGGTGAATCCCCCTTCTAAGCCATCTCCAGCATAGATTGTTATCGGAGATTTAAGAGTTGTACTTGTTTTGTCATCTCCTCTCAGCAATTCGTCTTTTTGTCCAAAAGACAAATACGAATAACCCTCTCTATCACCTGTTATTTAATTTAATTAACAAACAATGTGTATTATTTGGTAACAAATCTAAATAAAAAATGAAGGGAATTTACGTGTTCATTAGCATTGACAATCGATTAAAAATCAATGATAAATGTTTTCAATGGAATTTCATACCTGTATCTGTTTCTATCCAATCCTCAACTGTCTCACTTTCTTTAGTTCCTGACCACGGCCCGTGATATATATCACCATGACTCACCGCAGTTATTGTTACATTATATCTTGTTCCAGGAGTAAGTTGCTTTGTCCAGAAGATCTTTGGGATACTACCGAAGGTCTGCTGCTGATGACCATCAATCTCTACTCTATAGTGGTTTAGAAAGGTATTCTGACCAGATCGGTCCCATCTTAACATTAATTGATTTGGAGAGAAAGTGCTTCTCCGACGATCAATTTTTCCTGGTGGTAGAGGTTCTGGGGGTGAATTTTTAGTTAAAAAAATATTAATACTAAGTACGCTTTAATTTGATTAAATTTGATTTAGTTTGTTTAATGAAAAGGAGTTACAAATCGGTTTGAAATTTTGTTTTATCATGTTTATATTGTATGCATATCAAATATGTAATAATATTTAAGAATAACGTTAAGGAAAATAAACCAATACATACCCATTACTACATTTCTTGTAAGCGAATCAATATAAAATGTTTCATTGGGATTTGTCAATAATACATTAGATCGAATATAAAACTGATAAAAACGTCCTGGTTGCAAAACGCATTGACTGAAAGTATACTGAGTGACATTTCCAACTGACGTCATGTCTTCGTATACCCAACCGTTATTTTGCAATGAGTGTCTAGAGATATTGTATTCTATCCTTAGACCATGGTCATTGGAACTATGACTCCATCTTAGAGTTCCTCCACATATATTTGTGTCGATATTAAGGTTTTCTCGCAAATAATATTCTGTAATTAAAGAAGCAATTGAGTATACAATAAACATGTATATTATAATTGATTTATTTCATTCAACATTGCTACAACTATTAATTGTAGGCATATTTTATTCATCGTATTCATTGATTTATTAAGTAAACATTTGGTGGTACAAATTATGTTACATGTGTAAGACATTTAGAGTAACTTATGAACTTACTCCAGTAACATGTATAGTTATAGTGGTAATAGCTGCCATCACAGAGACATTGTCTCTGCCGACAGGTCAAACGTTTTCCTGGACTGCATTGCTCACTCCGATTACAAGACTCCAAAAATTCAAAGCCTATCAAGATGTAGTAAAATTTTAATTGTATTGTCTATAAAAATATTTATGTCATTTGAAATGACCAAATATTTTATTGCATATGGTAAAAATAGTGTATCTTTACATACGTACTATCATATACTTTTATTCTTGCACTAGCAGTCCACGAGCCTTCAGAGTTGGTTGCTACACAACGGTAAAATTGGTAATGATCTGTGTTGAAATCCACTTCATTAATGACCAGCTTCGGGGCAATTAAATCCTCAGTGCTTCCAATGTATCTGGCATCAGTGATATTGATATCTTCATTATTTCTTTGCCACTTTATTGCAGTCGTATATGGAATGTCGGAGAGGTTGTGAACCGTAGCTTCTATTTCTAATTTAGACGATGATGCCACGTCGAAATCCGATCTTTCAAAAGTGACCTTTGGAACACCTAACATGTGAAAATATAACCCCTTCATTGACAAAGAATTTATCTAATGAGTATGATTTACTCTATTTCAAAACGTTTAGAGATATATAATATGCTAAATGCCTCCTAGTTTACATCTGACATTTTTTATTTTAACTTTATTACTTTATATTTTTAATGCACATTTACCATCTTCATTTAAAAAAAACCCAAATTAAACTTCATATAACGGTATATTACGACTGTGATCGAGATATGTATTTACCTGTTATACCTACAAACGCCATCACAGACAAAGTATTAAATGGAATGAACATTATTTTTCAATCATCATTTGAAGTAATATTTTACAAAACTCATTAAAGAAAGGACTGAAATAAGCTGAATACTACGAAAGCCGAGAAGGATCATTCGAGATTCGAGATTCGAAATACGAGATTCGAAATACGAGATTCGAGATTCGAAATTCTAGATTCAATATCTAAATTAACCAATCAAATCATGGATCTGAAACCTGTATCCTAGCAACATCAAACTGTTCTAAATAAAGATCATACGTACATGCTCTTTCCTACAAATAAATGTCTTAATAGCTCTTATATAGTGGTTATAAAATGGTTAAATTAACATTGATGAATTAACCCCACACAATATAAACAATTAAATTAGAAATAACACTGTTGGCTTTGCGAATCTAAGTGGTTTTGTTTGCCCTGTATGTATTTCCCCCCGAACAATTTTAACCCGAAGTGTATTCGCCCCAACTGTGTAAAAATCGGCTCGCGAAGAAAGATCTGTTTAATCTAAATGTTTTAGCTATGAAAAGAAACTCAAAAAAATAATCGACATGTCAAAATATAGGTTATGATAAAGTTTTAAACCATAGAATGATTTACAACCTCAAAGACAAAAATCCAGATAAGAATAGTGTATTGTAGGGTATGGCAATGCCATTGTCGATATGAGAGAGAGAGAGAGAGAGAGAGAGAGAGAGAGAGAGAGAGAGAGAGAGAGAGAGAGAGAGAGAGAGAGAGAGAGAGACAGACAGAGAGACAGAGAGAGAGAGAGTTTTGTAGTGTCAAATTCAGTTTGATTTAGAATTTGAAATTGATTTGATTTGTTAGAAGCATATATAGACAATAATTAAGCCTCTAAAACGAGAAAAGAGAGGAGGTATCTAGGGTAGGGCAGACCAACTAGCAAGCTTTAATTTTGTGTGATTTACATCGACTCTCTCTCTCTCTCTCTCTTTCTCTCTCTCTCCCTCTCTCTCTCTCTCTCTCTCTCTCTCTCTCTCTCTCTCTCTCTCTCATCACCTAGCATTTCCTTTTCCGTGAGGGGGCTTGGGGTATTTGTGATGTCTTACATTAGCTAGCAAAATGATAAAAAAAACATGAAATTTTCTTTAAATTGTGTGCGGATGTTGTCGCCAATAATCTGTTTTCAGTACATACATTTCAAGAGGGGGGGGGGGGGGGGAGGCGGCTATATAGTCCTAATTAATTTGTCAGTTATTCTGTCCCCACTTTGTTTTCTCTTCGTTTTCCAGGTTTTTTTTATTTGGCTCGGCAAATTAATATAAAACTTTCTGCGTAGCTCCATAACGATGCACTGTAGATAAATTATGAGTAGTTTTACTTTTGATAAACAGGTACATATCCGTACTTGATTTTTAATTTGACTCTTATAATCGGATTTAATATTCCAATAATTATAGGGTAGGAAAGAGTAGACGGGACTTTTTTGCGCATATCCTACTGTACCATTCATTCAACACAGGTATTACCACTCATGGAGTTCGACTTGCTTTCCTTTTCTTTCATCCACTGGATTTAAAGCTATTAATTTTTGAAAATATTTTGAATTTATGGCCTGATTATATATAAATTAGAGCTGCGCTGATGCATATATTTACCCAAATGGACCAAAATATAACCAAATGAATCTAAAAGTTTTGACAAAATTAGTTTTAAACGTACGACTCTTTTTTTCAATTCTAATCAAGTCCTTTAGAAAAATCTTGAACCACACACATTTTAACAAATAAAACGACAATTGTTTCATTTTTTTTATGGGGAGGGAGGTGGTGCCGGTGTAACGAAGAATATTGACCCAGGTTGAAAATTGACCCGGGGGTCATTTTTCAACGTTGAATATTGACCCGAGGGGTCATTTTTCAACGTTGAAAATTGAGACCAAGGTCGTGAAATTTATACCCGGGGTCATTTTTCAACGGTATGAATTTTTTTTTACTAAACTTTGATGATCTCGACACGTTGAAAATTGATCCTGTTGAGAATTGACCCTAACTTCAGAGTTTTGATCTGAACTGGAACTTACTGTACACGGTTTAAATGTACAATCATGAACATCTTTGAAAGTTTCAGTTTTAAAATTTTAAATCCAGTCCGATACATATGCGGACATGGCTGATTTATTGTTGGTTGATATGTCCGATTAATTATTTAATTTTGAGACTGAAAATATGATATCCATTTATTATTACAATACTATGTAAATAAAGCTAAGGGATAACCGTTTTCTTCGGAATGAAACGGGCTAGTCGGGTTTATCATTAAATTATATTACAATAAAGGAATTTTAACAAGTAGGCTTGCATCTACATGTACAGGTGGAGTATGGTTGATCTAAACATTGTAATGTTATATATGAAAAGGCATTCAAAAAGAACAGATTGAGATTACTCAAGTATACAATTGATAAAGAAACACTTGATAAAGTTCGGCTTTTATAAGATCTAGATTGGGATGGGGTGATTTTGTGAGGGGCAACTTATCATGGAAAACTCTGAATTACTTAAACATCATTTTATATAGTGAACTTGGTTTGAAAACCTTACAATCTCGAAGGGATAAACATAAACTAATTCTCTTCTACAAAATTTTAAATGGTTTAGCACCAGATTTAATTCAATTAATTTTTTTTCCAACTGAACATTCATATCATCTTAGGTTGAATGACCTTTTTTCCTGTCTACCACTATATCGTACTGTTTATCACTATAGCTTTGTTCCGTCTTCATGTAAATGTTGGAATAATCTTCATGCACAAACAAAAATGTCAAAAACTTTATCCATCAAAACTTCAAAACAAAATATACCAATAGCTTACAAACACTTCGGAAATAAAATATTATTTTACGTCAGCTACGTAATAAAGCTAGTAATCTAAATAAAAAAAACTTACTTATTCAAGGATTTGTTAATTAATTGATGAGAGTCGATGTTTATACTGTGGGTTTGAATCTGCAGGAATTATGATTTTTGGGGGATGTCCAAAATACACTCAACAAAGAGAAGCGGTTTTTAATCAACTAAAAAAGTGTACCTTTTTAAAGCTATAGCATAGCTCAGCGCTTTATTGTCGTTAGACTTCTATTTCCGGTGCAAGGAATAACTGCCCTCTATGAGCAGAAATATACATCATTTAAACTGGTAAGAGGTATAGGGAACCAGTTATCTGGGTGACGGAAATGGCCGAGTAGATACGATTGGTTTGCGGGGCTTACGTACATCAGCACGGGATGCTACGCAGTGATAAATAAATATAGTGCGTATTCAGAAGCTAAAATATAGAAAAATAAAATCGATTCTTTGCAAGAAAATGTCAAAAACTGTGATAAATAACTGTTCAAAAGGTATAGTTTGTGATTTTAACATATCTTTTTTCAGGCAAGTATCCATATACAAGTCGTGTTCAGCTTTAATTCACATCATCTTAAGAAAGTAACATATATTTAAAGAAATCTGGCCTTCGATACTTTAAACTGATATTCATTAAACATAAACCAAAATTTCAATAAGGCTCATTTCCGCCTACGCTTGCACACAGTAAATTTTCTTAGAACCAAGCTAGGTTAGCGCTTTTCAGTACTTTCAGTACTTTGATTATATTAACTATTATTCATATACATTATAGTAGTTCTGATTTTTGAGATAAATAAAATTGTGAAATTGTTCCCCATGTCTATAGTTATACTAGGGCTCCCAAGCGGTTTTGATTCTCTTAAGTTACACTGTTTAAGCCTATTTAAGTATTATACATGTATATTTCCTTATTATATAGTTCCCTTTTATTTACTGTTCTTTTCCAATGGGCTGGATCATGAATATCTCATTCTTTTGTTTGTATCTCTGCAAGTATAATTGAAGCTGATAGTTTGTTTAAAAAAAATGTTTTTTATTATAATGTAGGTGCCTATCATAACGGCACAAGTACAACACTAAAATAATATCGGCTATCAAGATATATAGTTAAAACAGTATCATTCATGAAAGAGTACATGTTAGCGTCTCATCATTCTGTACACTGTTATTGCCTGGATGGATGTGAATGAAAAGATCAGATAATCACAGTTTCAACAAACTGAGTGGGTGCAAACACAAAAATCACAAATCGACATACTCTAAATTTTGTATTTACACCCACCCAGAAAATTTACAATAAACAGTATCAAATTTTCAATTTACTGGGTGAATGTAAAACCAAATTAAACAACATGACGTATTGTAATTTCTAAAAAATTATTTATCTTTGTTCACTTGTCCAGCTTATTAAAGAAAAGGAGCTTTACTGTATTGAATAGTTTAACGTCTAACCATGTACACAAATATTCTGAAAAAACATTGTTTTAAATATAGATATCAGACAAAACATCATTATAAGCTAAAGGTTTATTGGATTTTGAATAAAACAGTTATTACATATTTAAAGAAATGATGCGTTAATTTAAAAAAATGATTTTTTTTTGCCCCCCCCCCCCCCCCGAACCATAAATAAACATGTAAATCTAAAGAATAAATACGTAAAAACTGATAATTTTTAATTAAATTGACTCAAGTTGTAAATATTGATTTGTTCATTTGTGCTTCTTTGCTGTGGAATTTTGAACCGGTTTCATGATCAAAATTCCACGATGCGGGTCAATTTTCAACAGATTAGGGTCTTTATTCAACACCTTTGGTCTCAATATTCAACGTTGAAAATATACCCCCGGGTCAATTTTCAACCCGGGTCAAAATTCTTCGTTACACCGGTAAAGGACATGTATTGCTTGTGGCAGTTGTGCTATACTCTCATTTGCTATAATAGGTAATACCACATATTGATATAAAATGAAAGTTTCCAATTACACTGTACATAGCTTCTATCACGCATTTTGACCCGTGCGATAGTTTAAAACAATTTTCAAACCATTTAATGTAATTCAACCGATCATTTTTGAAATTTAATTTTCTGGATCCCCGCCTGATACGTCCGCCTTCTTGTATATTAGAATTACATGTACGTTGACCATATGTACACATTAACTTAATCGGCTATGTTATAGGACGATAACATTTTTTATCAATGTTTTTGCAGGATATGTAACAAATAACAGCCTATTTGTGGGTTTTTGCACTGATTATTTGAGATAATTTGCCGCCATCTTTTATGCATTCCACACACCACTCACAGTTTCTTTATTTGGTGTTCTGTGTGTATGGCGACAAATTGGTAAATTTACACCACTAACCCCTTGTAGCTTCATCCTGATTACCTTTTATCTGGCTAAGTGTAATGTAGTAGTATATTAAAAACACACATCTTTGTTTGCAGTGCTTATTTACATCTTTAGAGATTTACTTACAAAAAAAGTAAACATTTGTATGACTTATATGTAATTATTGTCGATTTTGGTGCGGGGGGGGGGGGGGGGTAGGAGGAAACTAGAGAGAAACTTAACTTGGGTGTGAAACATATGCTTTTATTCTTTCTTGTTGATATATCAATGAAGGAATTATAACAAAATATATGTACAACAATTAATTTTGAAATATTCATGCACAATCAAATAAAGGGTTTTACTGTTCTCTGCACAAGAAATCGGCAATGTGAACAAATTGGCACCCTATCATCCCTACTTTTAATTGAAGAGAGTAGGTATCCTTCTATATTGAAAACAATTCCAAAAGTAAGACTCATAATAAGTTGTTTACTGAGGAAAAGGAAAAAAAATTGTATTTATTAATAATTCCGTATGATGTGATAATATCTCAATGATTTGTTTATAATCATAGTACTATAGTGTATCACTGTATGCATACATAAAAACGATAAGTAATGCTTATATTTATTAGTGAAACAGGACAGATTATTTATATTTAGATTATTTAGATACATGTACTAATCTTCATGCGGGGATCTACAAAGGAGGGGGTCAAAGGATCTGGACCCCCTCCTCGGGAAAATTGGAGCTTATTAAATTTACATAGTAAATTTTTTAAAAATAGGCCTAGGACCCCATACAGAAAAAATTAGCTACGCTTATGAAGTTCTCTACCATAACCGCATTTTTACACACAAGGGGTGAATAAACCCGGGTTTTAAACTATTACTGCTGGTGAAATACCTTAGGGTTCAAACGCATCAGGTGGAAATGCACCAGGGCAAACAAAACCACTTAGATCCGCGAAGCACACTGCGTTATTATTAGTCTACTTAGATATTCTGTGTAAAAGTAAATACAAATAATTATTTAGCTAGGTAGGGAGAAGTGAACATAGCATTTATTTGTATATAAGAGCATGTACGTATGATTTTTATTTAGAACAGTTTGATGTCGCTAGGATACATATTTTCAGATCCTTGATTTGATTGGTTAATTTAGATATTGAATCTCGAATTTCGAATCTCGAATCTCGTATTTCGAATCTCGTATTTCGAATCTCGAATCTCGAATGATCCTTCTCGGCTTTCGAAGAATACAGAGAATATTCCACTTACGTTCTGTCTTTATTTGACCATCATACGCAGCATTTTTCGTATAATGTCTGTAGTACCAACAATAGGCCACTATCTGTATTGCATAATTTTTTCCTGGTTCCAAATGCCTCGACAAAGAATATCCTGTTGAAGACGAAGACCAATAATATGATTGGTTTATACCTATTCTGTACATATCCACATAATAGTTGTGTTCTGTCCATTTCAGAAAAAGCGTCTGCGGATGGAAAATGCTGGCATTTCTGTCAATAGGACCGGGAGGTACAGGATCTGTCGGAATAAAAGAATAAATGGAATGCTCATGAATATTAATTAAACCGTTTTGCTAGAAAAGCTGTTTATTGATAAAGCCATTTTAAGACTTTATTGGTTTTCTTTGGAGAAACAGCTCTCCATGAAAATAAAGTAAAACATTAAAAATTAAAAACCAAAATATCTGGAACTTTATTTTATTTGATAACAGTTTATTGTCCCAAAAATTAAGTCTAAAAATTAAAGATAGATCTGATTGGTAATCTGTTAAATATCCGGCCCTTTTATATACATGTAAAATGTATGAAGTATTTTCAACATAACTAACATTCACTTTATATTTTGAGTTTTACCTAACAAAGATAAGACTTAGGTAAATTTAATGTTTCGATTTTTTTTACCAACAACTATATTGAAAGGATCCGTTTTCACAAATATTGTTTCTGCAGAGTCAGTAAGAAATACAACGGAAGTGATTTCCAGGAAATACAAATAGCCTGGTAGAAAAGATGACTCGAAGGTGTAATTTGTTTGCAGTTCTACAGACGTTTGGAAGAAATATGAAGAATCTAATGCTCGGAGTGAGACGTTGTATGATTGAACAAGGTCAGCATTCTGGAAAGGATGATTCCACCACACTGTGATATTGGAAGTTGTTGCCTTTGACGAAGAAAGGACGGCTCCTATGTGGGCTTCTAAAATCAGAAAAAGGTTTTTTTTTACAACAAATAACTTTACTACTTTTTGATATATTCACAAAAACCATGCGATGACTTGCAACATTTATAATTTGTTTGCGTAATCAGTATTCTTTTCCATGTAATCATTCTTGCATTTTCGGAATATAATACTGTTTGCGAGTTCATAACACTTTTCTAGGACACTTGATTGTGGACTCCTCTTGAATGTTTGTGTAAATAAAGCTTAATTTCATTAATTAAGTGAAACATTATATCTACATTAATTTTAACCCTATCTCAAAAGTATAAACATAGAAGATGAAGAGTTTCCTAGCCGCAATTATTACAAAAGGTCTCTTGGATGCAATCTGTTACTTACTTAAATAACATGTCCCATTTCTGTTGTAATGATCATTGTTGCAGACACAACTCTGAGATACCGATGAACAAACCAAGCTCTTTACTGGGTCACATTCTTTTGAGTTGTTGCATGCATTGCCAAACTCCAAAACTATTTCAATAAACTTTTAGTTCAAAACATACCATTAAAGATTTCAATTTGTTTTTAATGTAAACTAAATTTTTAAAATCATGAAAAAATTATAATTTAAGATTTGAACAGTTTTTTAGCTGAAAAACTAAAGCAATCACAAAAGGCATAACTTAAAAAAATTTGTGTGATATTAGTGATTCTATGAAAAAAGTAGTTTAACATTATATACAAGTATACACTATTGTGTGTACATTGTTTGGAATAGACAAAACAATAGGATAATAGTTGAATCGTCTCCTAAATATATGTATTTCTTTTTTGCATTAAAAGGTACATCTTAATGAAATACGATGTATCAAAGATTTACTCTAGTTACCGATTAAAAAGAGGTATAAATGAAGGTAGTGCTACATACAAATGGACAGACAAAGTGTTAGACATTAAGAATATAGATATTTGACCTTCTGTGATTAAATACATCTATGTACAATATGGTTTATAAGAAAATGTATTTAGTTATACCACAACAGAAGTGTTGTAAAAAGGCATGCAGAGATATAAATCAACACGGTTAAAAAACATTTTATACATGAATGTCTGGTTTTATCCAAATTTCATCTAACTTTAAAAATGTGAAAAAGAAAGAAAAACTTCAACGAAATTCTAGCTGCAGGACTGTAGCTCCCGGTCTGAAAAAATTCGGATGGACGACCTGGGAGCTACAGTGCCTACCATAGGAAAAATTTGCAATTTACGGCGCACAAAAATTGCACTAGTTTTGGACTTATTAACCTTATTTTCACACAAATTCTGTAAAAAGAATTAGTACCATTGATTTCTTCAGCCAATTTACTACTGATATCGTCACTTTATTTGCCTCAGACTTTCTCTTAAAAATGATAACCGACCTCGGAAAATGAAGTATGTTAATTTACGTCGAGATCGAGAGTCGTCATTTTAAAATGTAAACTAACTTGCACCACTTTAATTTACAGGGCTGCTGATGGTGTTTTAAAGAATATCAGAGGCAAGTGAAGTGACGATATCTGTAGTAAAATGTCCGAGGAATTTTTTGAGATCAAATATTTGTACAGAATATGATCGTAAATGAGATTAATCGGTCCAAAACTAGCGCATTTTTTTGTGCGCAGTAAATTGCAGTTTTTTACTATGGGAGGCACTGTAGCTCCAAGGTCGTCTATCCGAATTTTTTCAGACCGGGAGCTACAGTCCTGCAGCTAACGAAATTCTATCGTACATGTAACAACAGGCCCAAGTTTTCCCCAATCACTTTGTATGGCACTGGTCGGAGATTCAAAAGAGACGTTACTTAATTTTTTCAGTCTCGACGAATCTCATTGAGATTAGTAAACGATATATTTAAATCGTATGTGGTATACGAACCTCCAATTATGTTCAAAGGTACGGTATTCCCAATGCACCATCCGTCATCTATGCGAACCTGAAGCTCATAAACACCATCATCTTCAAAGGTGACATTATTTATCACCAACTCTGGAAACGGAATATTTTCACTACCAATAAATTTTGGATTGCTGGTATCAATTATTCCAGTTGTGCTTGACCATCTAGATTCCATCGCCTCATCAAAGTAAGATTTTACAACAGCTTTAAATGTCGCAGATGTTCCAATAGGTGTTGTTATGGATGTTGGTGTAAAACTAACGACAGGGCACCCTACAGATAAAAAGCATAGATACATGTATTAAACTAAACGGAACAAGCCAAAGGCATACATGTTTGAAAAATATAAAAAATTATAACAACACAATATTTGTCAGCCAATGCTTTTTAGTTATACCCCGCTCTGACTTGAATATGAAAAATAAACAAAGTCGTCATGTAACAAGAGGTTGACGTCCGATTGGTATAAAAATATATCCCACAATATAGCATGCCTAAACAAGTATTATGTTAAATTTTCAAGCATAATAAGTTGCCGAGAAAACTGCGACAGAATTTTTTGTACGGACAAACGACAGACAGACGGGCACACAAGGGTAAAAAAGTATACCCCTTCTCCTTCGGAGCGAAGGTATGAATATCTAAAAAAAAAAAATCAATTTAATGCAACAGTAAAATGTAGAGTTACATATCAAAACAATAGAAAGATAATCGTAAGGTAATCAAATTGATTTTTTTAAAAATACAGTTCTGCTCATTGACACGTAAATTCCTTTTGACGGTAAAATATCGAATTTAACATTAAACTTTTAAAACATTTAAACTTTCAAAAGTTTGAATCATGATATTAAAGATAACTAAATGTGCTAGTTCTACACAAATTGGTCTGATTATGCCCACATTTTTTGTTTGGTTATTATTGATGGTTATTGCTGATTCCAGTCGATTACTAGTACGTCTTGTGATCCTGATCGGGAAGTTATTCATACATGCATATAATGATTAAGGACAAACAAATGAACTAGTGTTAAATTTAGAGTTGAAAAACTAGTTAAATATACACGCATTTGTAAATGGAGACCCATGAGGTTTAATAAAGAGTAATGATTTATATGTTCAAAAATAAGAGACAAATTCCGACAGAGCGACACAAAATGTTTGGAAGCGTTGGAATTAACAATATTAATTAGTTTTCTTTCTTTTGAATAATTACTCAACTTGGCATTGTGATCCTGATCGGGAAGTTATTCATACATGCATATATTGATTAGGACAAACAAATGAATTAGTGTTATAGTCCGGCTGATTGGTGAAAAAATTGCTCACTTAATGAAGAAAGCACCAAATTTGGCATGTTGGTATGTTTAGGTGTACTGAGCAATATAAGCTATGGACCCACTCTCAAAAATCAATATGGCCGCCATTTTCAAGATGGCCGCCATATAGCTTATCATTTTAAAAACTTTTTTCAATAAAATCTCTATTTTTGATCCTAGAAGTTCGAAATTTTACACAGTTGATATTAAGTGGATGCTTTGGAAGTTCTAATATTCAAAATGATGATATTTCAATATGGCCGCCAAATTCAAAATGGCCGCCATGTAAAATATCTTTTACATCGCTGTTTGTTTCAAACAATACTACTTTTGATGATGGTTTAAAATACAACAGAATTTATCAATTGTAAATAAATTGGGAGCCTTAATTAATGATTGAATTTGATAATTTGATCTTTCAATATGGTTACCATATTATCTCTGACTGGTTTTATATAAAAGTTTTCAAATGAGTTCATTGAAGCTGTATGAGATTAAAATGTTTTACATAAATGAATTTATTTCACTTGAATATAAAAATGATAAAATGGAATCAAATATCAGTTAATTAGGACGAATCTGCATTTACATGTAACAATGACATACAGTGGTTTTCATACTTGGATCATGATGCAGACGACAAAATGGTTACACAAAGTAGGTAAGTGTTTGTGTTTTGATAATTTATTTATAATTTTTTGAATAGGTGATGTACATGTACACTTAAACAAATATAATATCACATAAAAAACACTTACATAAACATAAACAGTTAAAGAACAAATGTTAAATAGATAACAAATGTTCCATCCCCTAAAAAAGTATGAAACACCATTTCGGTAACAGTTATAGAATTTTTTTGAAGTAGCTAAATATGGTAGGCTATTCATCTAGGATGCGTGTAAGTTTTGAAATATTGTCATCTTATTTCAGTCAATTTGACCAAAACAATCGAGTTTATATAACCTTTATAATATATTGTAGATCTTGCTTGGCAAGTGATTGAGGAAATGAAGTAAAGTTATCTTTTGATAAGAAATGTCCAAACACATTAAAATCGTAAATCCAGACATTGAGTCTTCATCGTCAAATTTAACAATAATATTTGAATGGGAAAAATGTATTTTATGCCAAGAGAGCACATCTGAAGCTCAACAATGTCCAGCAAATATAAGGAGATCTGATATTGAAGTTGGTGCTGGATATAGATCTCTGGAAACAGTGCTCCTTCGATGTCAAAGTATAAATTGGTTTCCAACGACAATTAGACTTGACCAATTGAATGATGCAAATGGTATTGCATCCAAGTTACAGTTGATGAAAGCCAAGTGGCACAAAACATGTAGGAACAAATACACAGACATGAAATTAAAACGACATGAACATTCGAAAAGAAAAGTTGAATCAGACATTTCTGAAACATCAAGAAAGATAACTCGCCAAAGTCCTGGTTGCTCGACATCGACAATGACTCAAGATTGTTTTCTCTGTGGTGGAACATCAGGAGAGCTTCACAAAGTTTCTACCTTCAGTATAGACAGTAATATCAGGAAATATGCATTGCAAGTGCAGGATACTGTATTGTTGGCGAAACTTAGCGCAGGGGGTATGATATCTCAAGAAGCTATGTATCACAAAAACTGCTACTTAAATCTTTTTAACAAAGCAAGACCACAAAAGATTGTAGATGAGAATGGCGAAAATCAAATCCATGGAATAGTTTTGGCTGAACTTGTATCATATGTAGAGGATTCACGAATGAACAAAGGTGTAGCTGCTGTATTTAGGCTGGCAGATCTCATGGCAATATACAGTAATCGTTTAGAGCAATTTGGTCTCGACATGAATAAAAGACCCAACTCAACACATGTAAAAGACAGAATCCTAGCAGCAATACCAGATTTACAAGCCCACAAACAAGGACGGGATGTTTTACTCATGTAAAATGAAGATGTTGGGAATGCTATTCGACAGGCAATTACAAATCACTATGATGACGATGCTTTAATTCTTGCAAAAGCTGCAAAAATTGTTCGGAAGGAAATGATGCAAACAAAGTATTCCTTCAAAGGGTTCTTTGAAACTGATTGTCAAAAGAATTCTGTTCCACAATCTTTAAAAACACTTGTAGGCATGATTTTAGGTAGGCCAAGTATTGAGATGCAGTCCTCAAATTTTATAGAAGCTCAGTGTACTCTAACGATTGCACAATTGATCCAATTTAATTCATCTGTTCGCAGGAGAAAAGATTCTGCAATTTATTCATCACATGCAACTGACCGAGAGCCTCCATTGCCAACATATTTAGGCTTGCTAATACATGCTGAAACAAGAAAAAGAGGGCTTGTTGAAAAGCTGTATGATTCAGGCTTATCCATTTCTTATGACAGAATAATGCAATTATCAGCATCACTGGGAAATTCCATCTGCGAATCTTTCAATATTGAAAATGTAGTTTGTCCTGCTAAGCTTAGAAAAAATCTTTTTACAACTGCTGCAATTGACAATATAGACCACAATCCTAGTTCGACAACTGCACAAGGCTCTTTACACGGCACAGCAATTTCAGTATTCCAACATCCAGAAAATGAGGGGGATGGCATCGAGCGCTTGATCCCACCAATAGAGGCATCTTTTGCTAGACATGAAAAACTAAAGCCACTGCCAGAATTTTACACTGTAGTCCCACCAGTTGTGCTTCCAAGGGAAAGATCAGAGATTTCTCCAATTAGAGGTTCCCTACTAGTCACTGATGATATACATGTAACATTTCCGAATGCATTGAATGAGGAATACAGGTACAGCTATCATATAGTTTGAAATTTCCTGTTACAGTCAAACACTTATATGTGTTCCTAAGTAACAAGTACTAACATTTAATATACATATATATGCATATCTATATATTAATATTTCAGATGGCTTGAACATGTCCATGAAAATATTGCAGCTGACAATAGTGAATGCATGGAATATTCTTGGTAAGCTTTTCATGCAAAAATACTACAAGATAATCCAGAGACAGTAATAGACATTAGCTCATTGTTACCTTTATTCCAAGAAGAGGCAAAGTCAGTTGCAATGATTCGACATGCTTTAGATATTATTAAGAAAATTGTCAACTTTCTTAACCCAGGACAGACACCTGTCATCACATGTGACCAACCCCTCTTTGCATTAGCAAAGCTGATTCAATGGACCTGGCCAGAAAGATTTTCAAAGAAACATGTTGTCATCCTATTTGGTGGTCTTCACATTGAAATTGCTGCTTTTAGAACGATTGGTGATTGGCTAGAAAACAGTGGCTGGACCAGTGTACTATGTCAAGCCGATATAGCAAGTTCAGGCACCGCTGATTCATTCCTTAAAGCATCCCACGTGAAACGGACAAGACACGCACATGAGGTGACTGCTTGTTCTTTATACATTTTGATGAAGCGTTCTTACGATAGATATATAACAGAACAGGGTGAAAATGATCAGCTTGTATTTGAAGAATGGCGAGAACAAAGAGAAATTGAAAGTCCCCTTTTCAACTTCTGGTCTTTAACACTGAAGTTTGAAATTGCAATATTAGTTTTCATCAGATCACTGAGAGAGGGTAATTTTCAACTGTATAAAGAATCAATTTCACTTCTTATCCCTTGGTTCTTTGCGCTCGATCATCCGAACTATGACGTGACATGGTTATGCTACATGATAATGCACCAGAAGTGGAAAAAGTGTTTCAAAATGGTAAATTTGTTGCTAAGAAATATCATAATAGATTTTCATCAATAGCATTAGATCAGGCACATGAGCAGAACAATAAGTTAGTGAAAGGAGATGGTGGAGCAATTGGCCTTACAGAAAATATGGCTCAGCTTCAAAGGTGGATGGTATCGGGTCCAGAAGTAGCCAGAGTAATAAATGAATTCGAATCTGCTCAAGAACAAATAAAGAAAGATCAAAGCAAAGGACCAGATATACGACACCACGAACAGGTCATGAGTCAGCAAAACACATTCGCAAAGCATGTAAACGCTCTCTGTTCAGTTGTAGAAGATATGGGAAATCCTTTTATGGAACAAAGCGAGGATTTACTTATATTGGATACACATGATATTGTTGACAAAAAGGTAGCTGAAACAGTTAGAAACATAGAGATTATTGGAAAACAGCAATTCCACCAGTTTGTAAAAGAACGTTTAGAGAGTAACTCAAAATCTATTTACGAACCAATTAAACAAAACAAGCTCCTTTTATTTAGCCGTCAACAACCAAAAACAGTATCCAAGGAGAAACAGCAAATAGTATCATTGAAACAGAACTGTTCTCTTTTTTCACAGTTATATGTTTCGTGTCAAGTTCGAAATGGCGATCTTGTAGAATTTTTCAAACATGAAAACCAAGCTTATCCTCCATCCCTTTCACAATTTGGTGATTTACGCCATGGATCGAAATCTGATCTTCTTGTTCAATTGGAGAAAACTACCGAATCAAGCAATGAGGCACCTTCAGTTGATGCTTTAGTTTTAGATGGGGCTGCCCTTGTTAATATGCTTAAACCAAGGGGGAGTAAAACGTTTGAAGATTACTTCAGAGATATTTTTAAACCATATATTCAGATTCAGCTGCACTCTGTCAGGAGAATTGATATCATCTGGGATGAATATTTTACAGACAGCTTAAAATCATCGGAAAGAACTAGAAGAGGCAAGGGGATAAGAAGGAGGGTTTTATCAGACTCTAACGTTCCGGGAAATTGGGAAAGTTTCTTAACAGTAGACGAGAACAAGAAGGAATTGTTTGTTTACCTATCAAAACAACTGGTATCAGACCAAAGTTGGGATGCTGATAAACAGCTCGTTACTACTATAGGCAGCTCTGTCATTTGCTTAAAGACAAAGGACACCAGTCAAATAGAACCTTGCACACATGAAGAGGCAGATACACGAATGATGCTTCATGTTAAGGATGCAGTTGCAGAAGGGCACGAGTGTGTCATGATTCGGACGGTTGATACCGATGTTGTGGTTATAGCCATATCTTGTTTTAAGAAAATTGAACAGATAAAAGAATTGTGGATTGCCTTCGGAGTTGGAAAATTTTTTAGGTACCTGTCAGTCCACAATATTGCCATTGCTCTTGGACCCAAGAAGTCACATGGCCTTTTATTTTTCCACGCATTCACGGGCTGTGATCAGGTATCATCATTTGGAAACAAGGGTAAAATAAGAGCATGGGATACATGGACAAGCTATAAACCAGTAATGGAAACCTTTGACAGTTTAAGCGATAAGAGTCTGTCGCCAACAGCCGTTGTGGATCACATGGAAGAAATCCAACGTTTTGTTGTGCTCATGTACGATAAAGCAAGTGAGTATGTAACAGTCAATGGCGCAAGAATGGACCTATTTGCTAGAAAAGGAAGGGCAATTGATAACATTCCTCCTACAGAAGCAGCACTGCTTCAACACACAAAGCGAGCCTGTTATATGGCTAGCCAGGTCTGGGACAGATGTCTTGAACCTACCTCTACAACAGTAGATCCAGGAACATGGGGCTGGAAAAGGAATGAAACAAATATGTGGATTCCATTTTGGACAGTACTACCTGAAGCATCAGCATCGTGCAATGAGCTAATTAAATGTGGATGCAAGCCTCAGATTGGATGTAGAGGGAGATGCCGATGTGTTAAAGCTAATTTGACCTGCACTGCTCTTTGTAAATGTGGCGGAGAATGTGACAGAGACTAATTTTTTAACATTCTCAACATTAAAACTTTCTTAAAATATCTTTAGCATTTGTGTCTCTTTTATCTAAAAAAAAAAAAAGACCGGGTAATTTTCATTTTTAATAAAATAATTATTCAATCAAAAAAAGGGTTACTATTTTGGGCAAAATTTTGGCAAAACTATCATAAAAAGCATCACGTTTTAATTAACTTTATTTAATCTGCAATTACATGGTTAACATGGAAATGGTTAACCTTCCTTAATGATTAAACATCATTAGTTATTTTTAAAATGTTGCTCCTTTGTCAAAACAAACTTTTTAATAAAGGAAAATTGAAAAATTTTATCAGTTTTCCGCCATCTTGAAAATGGCGGCCATATTGGATTTTGAAAAGTGGGTCCATAGCTGAAATTGAAGCTTATACATAACAAAACTTGTGTAGAAAGTTTCATGCTTTCTTCATCAAGTGAGCAATTTTGCTAAAATTTTGCACCAATCAGCTGGACTATTAAATTTAGATAGGAAAAACTAGTTAAATATAAACGCATTTGTAGATGAAAACCCCTGAGGTTTAAAAGAGAGTAATGTTTTATATGTTCAAAAACAAGATATTTGTGAGCCAATGCTCACTAGTGATACCCCCGCTCTGATGTGAATATGCAAAATAAGCAAAGTCGACATTTAACAGAAAGCTGGCATCCGATTGGTACAGAAATATATCCCACAATATGGCATGCCTATACAAATAGTGTGTTAAAATTTCAAGCATCTGCGATAAATAGCTGCTGAGAAATCTTTGACGAAAATTTGTTTGAATATTTTGGCTAAAATAAACAAAGTACTCATTTAACAGGAAGATGACGTCCAATTGGTAAAAAAATATATCCAACAATATGGCATGCCTTAACAAACACTGTGTAAAAATTTCAAGCATCTCCGATAAATAGCTGCTGAGAAATCTTTGACGAAAATTTGTTTGAATATTTTGGCTAAAAATAAACAAAGTCATTATTTAACAGGAAGTTGACATCCGATTGATACAAAAATATATCCCACAATATGGCATGCCTAAACAAACACTGTGTAAAAATTTCAAGCATCTCCAAAAATAGCTGCTGAGAAATCTTTGATGAAAATTTGTTAAACTTCATTTAACAGGAAGTTGACGTCCGATTGGTACAAAAATACATCCCATGATGTAGCATGCCTATACAAATACTGTGTAAAAATTTCAAGAATCTGCGATAAACAGTTGCTGAGAATTCTTTGACAGAAATTTGTTTTAAAAGTTTTGCTAAAATAAACAAAGTCGTCATTTAACAGGAAGTTGACGTCTGATTGGTACAAAAAAATATCCCACGATATAGCATGCCTATACAAATACTGTGTAAAAATTTCAAGCATCTGCGATAAACAGTTGCTGAGAATTCTTTGACGGAAATTTGTTTGAAAATTTTGGTTAAAAAATAAGCAAAGTCGTCATTTAACAGGAAGTTGGCGTCCGATTGGTACAAAAATATATCCCACGATATGGCATGCCTTAACAAACACTGTGTTAAAATTTCAAGCATCTGCGATAAATAGTTGCTGAGATTAATGCGACAGAAATTTTTGTTACGGACGGACAGACAGACGGACGGATAGACGGACGGACGGACGGACAGACAGACAGACACACAAGGGTAAAACAGTATACCCCCTCTCCTTCGGAGCGGGGGTATAATAAGGGACAAAATCTGACAGAGAAACATGAAATGTATGGAAGCGTTGAATTTAACAATAATAACTAGTTTTCGTTGTTTTAGATAATTACCCAACTTGGCATATCTCTTCAATTGCATTGTCTCAAACAATGTTCAAAATATAAGAAAGACGGTTAAAAAAAACCTTTTCAGCAAAATCTATGAAAATTATATTTATAATACAGATATTTTTTTCTTCTACAATTTTGTACGAGTTTTATATCGTATCCTTTCTTAAAGCCTTATTATAATGATGACTGAGAGATCAAGTTAATTTTAGTATGGTATTATTAGATTGAAAATTTGAACGATAACTTTTCTAAACTTACTAGACCTGTCAGTTGCGATAACTATTTCTGTCGTCGTAGTTGGAGGCAAAGTTGTTGTAAATGTCGAGCTTCCATCAGTGCTTTCTGAACTCGCTTCTTGTGTATTCAAAGTAGAAGTTGAAATCTGCAAATATGAATGGTTTTGTGATTAGTTACTTTGTGTTGTTGCTGTATTTTGTTAAAAACACCATTCCTTAATGACGTCATAACATAAAATTTTGCAGAGGTACATATCTACTTCGGTTTTCAAATTATTTACCTGGTTTGAAAATTGGGCATTCGAGATAGAAATGTGCTGCAAATGGACTGCCAAAATGAGCACAATAAGTGCTTTATGAAAAAATTCAAATTGCGCCATACTGTCAATGATGTCTACATTGTAACTGAAACGAAAAATCAAAATAAAGGTTGGTTAGAAATACACAGAAAACCTGAAATTAAAATGTACAAGGGTCAATAAAAAATGCGAAGACTTTTATTAAAATGTACGAGGGTCAATAAAAAATGCGAAGACTTTTGTCATAGCTTTGTTATTTAACGTCATATTTTTATTAAATTCAATAGACATAATTTAGCAATTGTTTCAAAAATTTGAAATCAAAGAGATTCATATATTTCTTTATTTCAAAGAATTCTTTAGAACCTAATCCTTCAAAAATGAGGTCACGACGCACAATCAAACGTTGTGTTATGTCAACAATAAATCATATTATGATGAAAGTAATATCTCCATAAGTTTGGCCTAAAACCAGTTAATATTCAAACCTAAATTCAGAAGTTGTCATGGCATTCTTTGTACTAAATGATAATATTTATATTAACTGTGGCTGCGACATCTTGACGTTATGTTTTCAACGTTACCGTGCGCCGTGGTGACAAAACTATCGGGTAAAAAAAGTACCTTATTACGAAATGGAAGGAAACTTCGTATATCAATAAAATAAGTATTGTTGCATAAATTAATTTCCTAGTTATGATTTTACCTAAAAATATATGATAGCCAGTCACATTGTCTTCGTATTTTTTTATTGACTCTCGTAATACCTTTGAATTGTTTAGTCATAATGTATTAAGATAAAGAACTTAAAAAAGTGGTTGGTTAGTAAGATATAGAAAACCCAAAATTCTAAAATGAAAATATGTCATACCTTTTTTTTTAGTTATAATAGGTCTGTTTCCAACAACTTTCGAGCTGAATAATGGTAATAGTTGAATTCCGTATCGATTTATTGCCTTCAAAAAGCATTACAAATTTTGACATGCGCTTTAGAAAAAAAGAATATGACATACACAGCAGAAAATCTAAGGAGACTTTAACCAAAAATCAATATTTATTGTGAAGTCTTTTGCATTAAATATTGACACAGCTTTTAAATCATCGAACCATGCACTGATTCTAGCAACGTCTGTAAAACATTTCATAATTCCAGGAGTATGTAAACAAATTAAATATTTATATACTTCCTGGTTTCTGCACAATATTTGATTAACTTTAAATAGGATGACAAAAGTACATTATCAATAATTTAATTTTTCGAATTTTCAATTTCAAAAACAACTTTTTTGATATGATTTTAATAAAAACAAATGTTTTTAGGCTAAACCATTGTTCTTTAAATTTGCGAATAAAGTCTTTAATAACCAAGAACTGTTCAATACCTAAACCATATCAATAAATCGAAGTGGACTGTAACGGATAGTTTATCTTATTTTCTTAATAGAGTGTTAATACCTCAGTGATATTGATAGTCCAGTGATAGTTATTAGTTAGGTTAAAAATAAAAAAATATTTTGAGTTAACCAACAACAAGAATTTATATATACATTTTAGTTAACGACACGATATTTAATTCATCTGATAGTTGTATTATTTTCTAAATATAAAATCACACACATATTAACTTAGTTTGTATGTGACAATATCTTTTGAAATTCACAAAGATTTGTTGGTGTTTGAATATAGATAATCGTTTATTAGTTATACAAGTACAAGATTACTGAAATATATACATGTGTTAGCTCTCACAGATTATAAAAAAAATTACATTGGTGGTCATTGTAATCGTTAACTACTTATTCATGTTTGTTTATCTAGAATATTAATTATAACATGGTATTCGCCATCTTTGGCTCAATTCAGATTCAACAACAGGGAAGTTGATTTATCATTAAATCAAGTAAACTACTTTACTAATTAAGTATCAAGTATTTTCCAAACAACTTAAACGTTAAAAAAGCATCCCATATTTTTCTCTTAATACCATTTAATCGTGATTTTTTCTTTTTCTTCTATCAATTTTAAAAGGAAACTACTTATTTTGCCTTTTTAATTTGTTAATACAAGCTCAAATGTAAAAAACAAGACTGCCTTTTTACTTTTAGTTTAATTTAAATAAATATGCTTGATTTTGAAACTCCTACACCTTTTATGCTCGGATTTATTTACTTTTTACCTAATGTTGTCAAGAACGTAAAACCCCAAAATAAACAGTGTATTCATAGTTAGCAAATATTTCATGACGAGAACTTAATTCTTACAAGTGCAAAATAATAGTGATGCTCAAAGATCGGTTAAGCTGCCAAATTAAATATTGATTAAATGATTAATTTTATTCACATTGAATCGAACCAGGAAGAATATTTCGGCTATTAGTCGCTATTACCAAGAGTAAACAGTAGGAAGAAAGGAACATTTCTTTCTATTCATTTAAATTAAAGAAACATGGAAATAATGAACTATGCTCAAGTTTACATTCCACAAAACATAAAAATATTGATCGAGTTCTGAGATACCGCTTGATTCGTGGCTAACCTTAATAAATGTTTATGAAGTAAAAACAGTAACCAATAATTAATTTAAACAATGTTAGATATTTGGAAGAAGTTAAGACAATGGCATGGCAAAGACTGTGTGAATGCAACTGAAAACATCCGGATGTTGTTTTTTGAAAATTAAAAATTGATAAATTTCAACAAGAAATGTTTTTGTATGATATTATAAAATATTGTATTATGACTATTAGAAATGAATGGATTTATCAATGAAAGATTTTTTTTTAACGCGATCAGTTACAAAAATCTTTGGTCTTTACGTACCTTAAATTTAAAATTGTCATTAAGGTAGACCCAGTGGCTTTCGTGTCCGGTTCTTTTTTTCTATATGCGTGATAAATTTTCGGATATAGTTTTGAACACATCAATGATAATTTAAGATTACTTATATTTGATTAAAGTATTGTACAAGTATGATTTGGTGGCTTCAATACAAACAAATTGCTCGTATTTGCCAAAAGCAGAGGAAAATCATTAATATGTCAAATCCCTTGGTGGAAAATTACTTGCCGAAAAGGGGGCGCACTACAGTACCTGCACTTGTTTCTATGGTTTTGCCAGCGAAGACCAAAACATTTACATTTATTAAGTTTGAATGCGTATTTCCTTTTTAGAGGCTACAGATCATGTCCATTTTATACATTTTTTTCTAATATCTGCATAAACAAATCTGCTTAATTGTGTTAAATTTTGGCTGTATAATTTTTGGACTTTGTGAGCTGAAACTTACTGTAGGAAAACAAACATGCCAAGGTATAAATATGTTGGCCTCTGTAGTAAGTTTATAAGTTGTATTAACTGTGTAATTTTTTAAAAACAACTTTGTTTTGATACAAATTTCTAGAACACTGCGTCTACCTTAATAGGAAATTGCAGATTGCTCAGAAAGAATAAATACTTCATCTCCAAAACAATTAACATGTGAAAAATATCAGTGAGTAAAGTTTCTTAACGCGCCAGAACAAGGAGATGACCAGGTTTAAATCATCTAAATGGCAACAAGAACAACCATGGATGTATCATGGACAAATTAGCAATAGATTTTGACTATTTAAAAGCTCATCTGGAATGTGGATTTGGTCTAGGATTTAGCTTTTATATTCATTGATAGCACCTTCTCCTCTCGATGCATTAAGGGCCCGATATAACTAGAGGCAGTGATTATAATCTATGCATGCTTTTCCCTTCAAAATCCTAACGGCTGCAAATAGAACAGTTACTATATGCTAAAATCAATGCATTTGCAGACCACTTACCAAACAAATAGCAATGAAAACCATTTTAAAGTGACCTCCCCAACGAAATATATGATTTATAAACATAATCTTAGAGGTAACCCCTAGCTATTACAATTAGTTAATGCAGATAACAAATAATAAGTACATAATCTAATTATAAATAGAATTTTATATGATTACAGAGTATTAAGAGTCAAGTCAAAGTTCGACATAAATAGATTATCCTTAGAACAAGCCAATAAAAATATTGATTCGTCCTTCCATCCAGTTATAAATTGGTGAGTCTTTTTCGGAAAAAGAGAAAATACAATTGTGGGATCGGAAAACAGGTAGATGCGAACTAAAACACAGTTAAAATTTTATTTCAAAAATAATATTAATTCATAAGCTTCTAATTATCAAAACAAGTATTATACTGGTGAAATAAATAAACACTGGGTTAGAAGGTTGGCGAGTATGGATATTGATGATTGCGCATTGATGATTGTTTAGGAACAGAAAAAGGGTAGCCTAGATCTATTTCAGTATTTTGGTATTTTTGATTGTGTAAATATTGTTGCGTGAAAATTATCATTTATTACTATAAATGAGTACAATAACAAGTCTACATTTTACGATGTTTTGATCAAATGAAAAATATATCATTGTAATTAATGGTATGAATTATTTAGAAATTAAACATATGGAAGATGTATTTTTAGAAATAAAAAGATACATCACTGTTTATAAGAAAAAGTCCTGAAATATAATTGTATTTCAATGCTATTTTATGTAGGACACATGGGTTTTCGGAATGAAGGAGAAAGGGATGAGAAGGGTATAGAGTCTCATGTCGTAGAAAAACGATACAAAGATACTTTGATTCCAATCATAAAAACGTCTGTCGAAAAAGGATGCAAGGTTTATTCAGGTTGTTGGAGAGCTAACAACTCACTGAAGGAAAGGACGAAGGTTTCCAACATTACACAGTCAATCATTGTCAGCACTTCAAGGCCGATGACGGTACAAGCACCAAGGAAATCGAAGGGGTTTGGAGTCTTGTGAAGCTTAGGGTAAAATCTTTGAGAGGTGTATTGCATGACAACATAAAATCAATATTGGATAAATTCACATATTGACATAGATATGGTTTACAAATGGCGACGTATTCAATAAGTTGATGTTTGACATTACCCATCAATAAATGAAATGTTAAATTGGATATGTCAACCCGTCAACATGTCGACCTGGCTACCTGTCAACCCGTAATCATGAATAAATATATAATGATATATTAAATTTATTTATCCAAATATTAATTATTTATTTTGATAAACGAAAGTAAATAACGTTTATAACAAACCGATTTACCGATTTTTGAGGGAACTATGTATCAAACAGTCCAGAAAGTGAAAACTATATTTTTAATGTATGTGTATTTTTCTTTTATAGGATTGGAGCAATTAAAAGATTTTTTCTCATGAAAACTTAAAGAATTTAAATCAAAGCTTTTATAAGAATGTGTGATGTTTCCTTTCAACTACAGTAAATTACACACTTATCAACAATGAAATCAATAATTTGAAATATTTTCATAATGATAATCATAATTGTCCACGAAATGCCTTAAATATACTAGAGACAACATTGAAAAGACATTGCAACATTGCAACTCTGGACTTTCTTGTCGGAAATGTTAATATATGATGTGCGTATTGCTACTAAAATAAGTGGCAAAATCACAACTAAATTCAAGTCATTTATAGCAAAAACTTTTTGAACTCGGTGGAGAGGATGGTATTCTGAATAAATATTCGTGTAAAATCTGCTAAGAAATATTTAAAATCTTATGGAAACCCTAACTCGAGGAAATGATCCCAAATTAAAGACAGTTTCTAGTGTGCTAAAGGTATTTTTTATATGTTGTCTACAATATTAGCAGGCAATGGTTGGTTAATTCATTTGTAAACAGAATTTTAATCAAAGTACTGAAGTACTGACGGGAGTTGATTTTATCGATTTTCATTCATGCAAAATCAACGATATGTGATTTTGCATGGCAAGTAGTATCAGTAATCGAAATCGAAAACGCTCGGCTGTCTCCGTTTATCTCCGACAAGCAAGAGAGACTCTGTTTGTCGGATGTTAACGGAGCCAGCCAAGCGCCTGGTTGAACGAGACTACATTGAACTCTAGCGTAGGAATACATACGACTTTCAAAAATATCTTTAGAAACTGTTTGTACAATTTAAAATCTAACTATTTTCATGGTATTAATAAATAAGTTTTCTTGAAAAACAATGCTTCGGAATACATAACATCGAATTTATCGATTATTTTCAAGAATTTAACTAAGTGTTGTCAGCGGTATAATTGATTTGTGCTTAGGTCCAAACACTGTTTCACTTTTGCTTTGCCCGAGTAAGTGCATAGGAGAGTTGATTAAAATCAACTCCCATAAATTAATTATATTACCACATGTTGCGTTTATCATGTGCAATTATTTTGTATTTCATACTGATAAAAAGGATGGTGGGCAGTATCTAAACTTCTTATAAAAAGATCACAATTTTGATGTTTAACTGATACATCACAATTGTTTTAATTTTTCCATTTAATTTTATATTAAAATATTAGCACTGTTACCTTTAAGGTAGCTTTAAAGTCCTTTACTTACATTCGTAAACCGGCGAGTTTTAATAAAGATTTAGCACTGCACTGGTCTATTGTAAAATGCAATAATTGGATCAATATCGTGCCAGCACATACTGAGACCCAGACTATCTTTCTTTTAACTGAATAGATTTATGCAATAATAGTTTTTAATATCTGGGATATCTCAACGCCCTGGTACTCTTCTGTTTTTGCATTCGTTTAGCATTATTGTTCATAACTCGATGTCTTCAAGGGGTCAAAATCTCTATTACAAATCACGGTACGTCAGAAAAGGAAAGAATAATCGAACTGTAATCCCCAAAGGTATAACAAACGGGTCCCTTCAACGTCAAAACAACCTAGACCGGTTCCCGAGGCCTTCCAATTGTGCAAGTACATAAGATCAGAGGTGTTGAACAGCGCTCAACAGAGGGAGCGCTTGCCAAAGTTCCCTGTAACTGTGACACAAATTTTGGCGAGTGCTTTAATGAACACGCTTCTGACATGCACCTTGCAATTACGGCGTCCTATATATATTCAATACAAGATTGCGTCAGATATTGTAAGTTTGCATGTGCTTGATGTATTCAACCCGATCTGCCAAATTTCTAGCTGCGTCATGCCGTTTTTTTAATCATATGGTTAGAATTTAGTTTATTAAGACCATACATACTATTATTGGCTCATGAATCGCCTTATTTTGTTTGTAATACGTTGTTCAATACGTTGACAAGAATTGATGTAAACAAGAACGGCGTATGCGATATCGGTCAATTTTGTTCCATCGTTGTTGGTCAGATAAGCTGGGAGATTCTTGTTTCGTTCAAATATCAATCTTAATTATAAACAAAGGTTCATTTATATCATAGAGTTTTTATGTGACCCCGTCCCCACCTCCGCCCACTTATTTTATTTTTCTTAGTTAATTTGATTTCAGGGTAGCTTCTCTATATCTTTATATTAATGCAAAATAAATTACAATGGTGTAAAGGTAGCACACTTGATCCAAACTTCAACATGGATTGTGGAGCATTGTACTAGTCATTCATATAGATTTAATGACTTTGCTAGTTTTATCAAAGATGTAATAGATAAAAATTTTGAATGGTAATTTAACTAACAAGGGGTATAAACTCACTGTATGTAAATACTATTAACATCATTCAGTAAAGAAAACCTTGCACAATGATCCCCCCATTTTTAAGGTCATTCAGAAGTACAATTTAGTGTTAGATCAGAACATCTCGAACCTAAATCCTCTTCAAAAAAGTCTTTGGACAGTCTGATGCAGCAAGATGTAGAAGCAATTTTACCAACATATGGGAAACGCCTTATCTATGAGCTATTACCATTATGGCATTTTGAAGAGACAGGAAAATCTGCAATTGTTC
The DNA here is from genome assembly GCF_963853765.1 of Magallana gigas. Taxonomy (NCBI): domain Eukaryota; kingdom Metazoa; phylum Mollusca; class Bivalvia; order Ostreida; family Ostreidae; genus Magallana; species Magallana gigas. The sequence goes on from NC_088857.1 coordinate 17,119,228, forward strand.
TTGTTTTAGAACCATTAACTGTCAGAACAACAAATGCGGAAGTTGAAAGAAGTATCTTCCTTTACTTATATCCATAGGCAACTGTTCATATTCTGAATCTAAGGACAAAACCATGTTTATATTTGCTCACAACGAAACTGTTCATTAGTAAACCAGAGGTCAACAAATTACTACGAAATCAATCGCATTATAAGTATGTATGTAGCGGTTGAAGAGGCGCATTGCATTTTGGACAGAGGAAACGAGTTTTTTCTACGTTTGCACTATCTGAAGGCCTCGGGAACCAGGCTTCATAAAACGTAACCCTGTCAAAGTAACAGTTTTCAGAATTTCAACGTGTTTCTTTACCCGTACTCTAATAAACATTGTTATCCGTCTCTTAGGGTACGTCAGAGAACAAACGGTTCAATTGTCGGACAGTGCATTTCATTATCACTTGTTCCTGAAGCCAAGAGATATTAAAATTGGTAAACTTACTCGTCTATGCATTTTTAGTTTATTGTTATAAAACAGTGACCTTCTTTTACTTTTAAGACTAATACAAAGTAGCCTTCGGCTAGTTGATTTACTAACAAATGTGTGGGGTTTTTTTTAACATTGAGGCCTAGGACAGTAAGATTGGTCAGTGGTGCATCTTTGATCTTAGGATTGCGAGCTTTCCAATAATTCATGAGTCTCATGTTTGACATTTTCGACCGGAAATGATAAAAGTACTGTTTTTCAGTTGAGCAATGCTTCCCTATGCATACTTTGGTTTAAAAAAAACAAAAGAAATCATTTTGACGCAAGCGTCAAATAAGCCGCAAATAATATAATTGTTGTATGAATCATCACTGGTTGTTTACATTAAAAAACACACACCACAGAGAAGAAAATGACGAGTTGGTTAACGTTGTAGTATTATTAATGGTAAATTTTCATTACTATATTTTCAGCAACACGTTCTGAATTGAAACATTTTACTATTATTATCAAGAATAGAGTTCGTAACTGTAAGCATTTCTGACGGTAATTGTATACTATAGTATGAATAAAGTATGCATTGCTATAGTATGAAGTAATGGAGAACACATTGATTTGTACATTATTCTAATACAAAGTTCAACTCATCATTATTCTCTTGGAGATTGTGTATTTCAAACCATCTTGATTTTTTGATGCATTGTATTGAATTAAAACTTAATGCATTAGTTTATATGATTTCAAGAGACCACATAATAAAATAGAATTGGATTATTTTAAAGGTACATGTAAGATCATACTCATCCGGTAGAATCTGCACAATTTTAAGGGTAAAAAATAAACGTATTTCACGAGGCGAAGCGGAGGGAAGTGTTGTTAATTCTGTCTTAAAAACCAGCATAAGCAGATAGCATGAAAACTCTTTCACGGCAAGATAGAATAGCATGTTAATTCGTAGTTATTTTACGTAGAAATAATCAAAATATTCAGAGAGCAGCAGTCGGCAATATTATTTATTAGAGATAAGACGCGATTCCGTGGTCAGGGCTAAATTTTATCTACACTGGTACTCAATGCATTCTTGGATTTTGTATCACACCGGTAATCGGCCAATCAAAATGAACTTAATCGGCCAATCAAAATGAACTTAGTCAACTGTAGTTCCATATATACTCCAGAAATTTTTTTTCCTTGACTGCATTTTTACATTTTCCTTTACTCGGTTTTAAGATTTTTTGTACAACTGAGTAGGATAGTTCATGTATTTTGTTAGGTGATGATCTTTTTTCACAGGGACTACTTCTTTCAGGGCACATGCAGCAGCTTCCTGGGGAGTGTGCAGTCTGTTTACATACAAATGGAAAACACGTGGTTTTGAGGGTAGACCTGTTTGGAGCTAGATATTTTGAGAAAATGCAGTATCGCTTGCTCTTTTTATGGTGTTAGCTGATGAGATAGGTAACAAATAACATTTCCTCCAAATATTTTGTCATGAGGAATACAAACTGATTTTTAAGAAATTTTTCCCCTCTATAGTGCTATATAGTGAAAACAATTACCGGTGTGATACCTTGAAGGCCGTGGGTTTTCAATTTGTACATGCATGACTGCGGATTTAACTATAATGTGTACAAGTGTTTCTGTGGAACTTATCTAGTCTTAATAAAATATAAACATATAATTTTTTATTTTATTTTTTATAATATGAATAACGCTTGAATTAAACAAAGAAAGACGAGTTGTATTTAAGATAACCCAAGTTTTCTCTAGTTTGTCAGTTATATAAAAAGACTACACAAATAGTAAGTAAACTTAATTACGAAAGTCCATTTAGACATATCCAAAAAAATTATCAATTTGATGTAACAAATTCTAATTCTTGAATTTGTTAAAACGAATTTAAATAATTGTGGAATAAATGACTCGAAATCCAACTTACACCGCATAATATGCAATAGATTTGAAGCACTAAAGCAAGATTATATATAATACATTAGTATTGTGAATCTTACAACATATTGAAATACTTAAAAAAAATCGACAATACAAAAATAGCATAGCCTTACTTGATATTATATGATATAATATGTATATGCATTATAATACAAACACATATATTTCCTTAAGTTGTAGGCTGTGTTGATGGAACAAAATCAAGATTTCTACACCAACTGCAAATGAGTCTTACTTTGTTAACAGAAAAAGATTCCATAGGCTTAATGTTCAGTCTGGCAGGAACAATTTTTAAATGTATAGGCCTTAAGGACTTTGATTGTAAATTAAAAATATACATAAATAGGTGACCTTTAATGCTTTACAGTTACTTATATCCATAGAAATTTTTAAATGATGAATACTATAAAAAAAACTATTTAATGACATTCCTTTGAGCAAATCATGTTGAAAAATATAAAAAAAAATTAAATCACAGGTCATATAATTGCTTTTCAACAAAATATAGAGATTCAGAATGTCAGATTTTGTGTAATAATTATGAGCATGTTCAAAAAATGTTTTGTAATCACTAAAAATGCCATTTTTGGAACACGTTTACAGGTATTTATAAATGTGTATGTTCTATACTTAAAGCAATACAAGCTGCCAAAATTATTATTTTGGTGTCCCTAAAATTCAATCGAGAATTTGGTAAAATATGTTTCTTATACATTATTTTATCATTTAAACTTAAGTTATGATGTATTTTTTCCATTAAAATTAAAATTTGTTAGACAATATGAAATTAAGTCTTCCCGTACTTTATTTCTCCGACATAATTTCCGTATGCAATGACCTTTGAGTTGAACTCATTCGGCAAATCAAATGCGCAAGCGCAATATTTCCGGTAAACAGAAAAGATGTCGGGCACGACAGGTTTGAAGCGAGGGAGAAAGCCGACTTTGACTGATTCGGAAGAAAAAGACGACGGACGGAAATAAATGCAAAAAATAATAAGAACAGAATTTACATCGGTAACCAGTACGATCGCTGGATGGAAGTAAAGTGTGCGCTTCGTCTTCAATCTAACGCTGAAGTGGCAAATATACTGCTTGATAAGTAAGTTTGATCGTTGTCTTTACACTGATATTTTGTCATTATTTCTATCTTAATCGTATTTCGTGGTGCACAGCAAGTAAATGAATATTTCAAGTCCAAACTTTAACAATAAACCAAGTAGAATTCCCCGTTGAGCATTACTATTTCTTTATCTTGGAACTATATTGGGTGAGTATCAATCTAATTAAAATAATACTTTTAATTCCGCTCCTCTTAGATACACCGAACCAAAAATTTACTAGGCGACGTGCTGATTGGTCAACATCTGAGGTCACTCTTAGATGACCCCATACAGAATGTTGTTAGATCTTGTATAGCGTATTGTAGAGGAGCGAAATTACAATTCTAGTTTTAATTAGATTGGAGTGAGTTTAATAATTAAAATTTTAGTTACCAAAATGTTACCTGTTTGATCTTAATTGGTAATCATTTTAACTGATCAAGAGAGCTTCTTTAAGGTTTTAATTGATAAGAAACTTGATTGTTGTTGTGTGTAACGATGACTTCAAGATAGAGAATGATTTTATATAGGAGTAATGCTAAATGAAACATAAAATAAGAATAAAATAGTGTATTAATTTTTGTACTTTTCATTTATCAGTTATGTGATCAATACCCTTTTGTGAAAAGTTGTTAAATATAAACATGTCATACATTGAGTTAATGTGTGTACTTCTGAAATAGAGTAAATTATAAATTGGAAAATAAAAAAAAATGGAATGAAGCATTTCTGGATATTACATTCGCTGTTGCTGTATTAAGTGAAAGGACCAAATTGACAATAATTTATTTACTTCTGAAGGTGACGGTAGAATGGACAGCCCTGGCCATTGTGCGCAGTTCTGCTCATACACATTTAGGAGTATGAAACAAAGAAAATATTGTCAATAGTTACTATGGATAAGAGGATGACAGATAAGAAGAGCACTGTTCTTGAGAAAGCCTGCTTTTTGAAAGGATTAAGAGAATTGCTTGCCAAAAATCTGAAAGTGGTGGAGGTTGTTACTGATGCTCACCCACAAATCGAATCACTGATGAGTTAGTATTTTCTGAATATTAATGTTGGTTTCAAGTATAGATGAGAAAAAGAAAAAGTTTTGATTTTTGCCTATAAAGAGTAAGATTTGACCTTTAAGTGGATTTATCAGAATGTTGCTAGAGCTGATTATTTGGTTTTCTTACAGAAATTATTAAAAAAATGTATTGAAAAGTAGTGTCTGAATTTCATTTTAAAAAAAGATTTCAGTAACATAAAGCATTCCTTCGATATATGGCATGGGGCGAAAAACCTTGGGAAAAAGATTGTGAAGGTATGGTTGGTTCAGATTCAAATTCTTTATGGACACTGAGAAATGTGTGCAATTTTCAAACTCTCAGATGTTCCCAGTAAGATATGTTAAAATTTGCCTAAACCATTATGGACTAAGGCATCACTTCAATCAACAATGATTTTTATAATAATTGTACTATTCATGTAAATGAATAAAGGCATGCCTTTCAAAACATATTCCTAAAATGGTTCAACAAGAAGCCACACAATCAAAAATAGAAATGGCTAGCAAAAAGACTTTCCTCTATGGTGAATGGTTAGAAATGCATTCTTTGACTTTTTGAATGAACTTTACAAATCCAATATTCTAAAAATTATTTTGAAATTACAGGTTGCCCAAGAACAGAAAACAAACAGACCTCTACTCGAATGGTCCCGTGATGTAGTTAATCATTTTTGGCATTGTGCTGATATATCTAAAATTAAGGAAGAGTTTGTGGTAAGTTTTTGGTTTTAACAAATTACCATTTTTCTGCAAGTCGAGGTGTAAGATCTATGCAAATTTGAGAATACATGTATTTGCCTTAGGTTTTTGTAAAACAAATGGATTAAAGAAAGTTTAAACTGTTTTGTGCAGAACCTCAATATCAGATATGGAATTGGATCCAAAGACAAATTATCAACTAAATGTACAAAGTCCGTACGTTTTCATCAAAACTTTACTTATTATTGTACATACTATAAGTAGATGTTGATTAATGGAAAATGGTCATAGCAACCTTTTCCTGCAATTAATGCGGAGTTTTAGTTATACTTGATAAATTTCTGGTTTAAAATTCATCATGTCATTCTTTTAGGGAATATGGTATGAGATCTTGCACCATACTGTTAATGAGCATCAGTGGATGATTTCTTATGGTGACAATGTACCAAATGAATGCCAACATGGACCACTGTCATCTAAACGTGACAAGGGATGGCTCAAGGGTGCGAGTCCTCCTCATGACGCATTGATAAAGATAGTGATGGACAAACACTTACTTCGGAAAATACCCTACTATCTCCATTGCAGGTAGCCACCAATAAAGATTAACATGAAAATTTACAAATGTTGACAATGCATGAATGGAATGTGCAATATGTTATGAAATTTAGAAAATAGTACTATAGCTTAGCAAATTTTCAGATATACATGTACTTGTGCATGTTATTCACAAGCTTTTCAAGCACTCACTAATTAGTCTAAATCTAACAATAATTGAATATTAAATGCCAATTCATTATGTTCTATTCATTATTGTATCATTTGAAAAGTGAATAAAATAAGAATGAGCTTTGATCTGATATAACACTAAAAACAATAGTGCAAATGAGAGAGCATGTAAATTCATTTGTTGATTTTGTTCCGAAGTCAAGGTCACATCAGATGTCTAGCCTTTTTATCAATTGACCCTTGATGATAGCTCATATTTGGTACCTAGTAATGAAAAGGTGTTTCATGACTCTCACCTGTTCATTTGTCTAAGATCAATTTTATTTCATCTTCATAAATTTAAATTTCTCAAACTGCATAAATATCTATTTGAAAGGCATATCAAAGGATTATGTTGTAAGTAATTTATTGTTTTTCATTTTACCAGTATTTCTGTTTCGTATAATGTGTTTTTGATTGTTATTTCTATCTCTTTGTTCACTTCAGGAGCACAGCCGAATTGGAGAACTTCCATAACGTCATATTGAAATATGCCTCTAAGCGCCACTCTTATGGTCCACTAACATACAATGCCAGAAATGAGTTAGCAGCAATTGACCATAATGCACACTGCGAAAGGGAAGTTGTGGTGAATAAAGATGGGAGTAAACGGTGAGAGTGAAGTCCATGCATTCTGTTAAACACATAAAAATTATGGATTTTAAATATACATGGAAATGATTGAATTTCCTGCTGGTGAAATTTCAGTTTAATTAATAGAGTCTTATATTAAATTTTAGCAAAAAGGGAGGAAGATGGACTGTGAATGAGGTTAAGGCACAAAAAAAGTATCCTTATATTTCGGATTTACTGAGACAAATTCTAATGAAAAGGCTTTCTGATGATATTGGCATGAACAGGAATGTGATCTTAGAAGCATCTGATCCTAGGAGACTATCAGCAACCATTGCTCCTATACCTCCTCCTCCAACGCAAGATCTGATGGCTGAGAAGATCTCTAGATTTAACAGGGAAGACCCGGACAAGACAATAGACTATGATTGGCAATGTAGTTAATTAATAAAGGACAACTAACATATTTTAAAATTTATTTCTTATTTAACCAAATCGTCCTTGAACAAATCCCACATATTGTCCTGAGGGGTCCGGGTATCTGTCTCGGATTGCCCAAACGCAGCAGCTATCACTTGTCTGTTTCCAACACCAAGGTACCCATGTATCCACAGAATATATTGTCGATATGCTGTATGTCTGTGGCACCTGTTGTAATCAAGGTCCTGAGGTTGGGCCAACATGTTATTTCTATACCTCATCGCCACCTCCAACACCAAGGGGTCCAACACAACGTTTTGAAAATCAGTTGCAGAAAAAAATTGGGAAATAGTCATCCTAATATCTAGATATTATGTATGTAATAAATTGATGAGAATTAAAGAAGAGACAACTACCTGCAAACTCAAGTGCAAGTTTTGAAGTACAAAGACTGAAACATACAAGTAATCTTGAGTGACAATTCCGTGGAATCTGGTTACAACACCTTTTTACCACTTCACTTGGCATTTCCCTACAGTGAGTACAGCGACACCAAGATGGTATGTCTTGTGGGGAAGGCGGAATTGGACTTGATGGAGGATTAACCGGATTAGATGGATGGTTTGTTGCCTCTAAAACTCGGGAAAAAAAACTAGGTTGTTGGTAGTAGGCATTTAAAATGGCAATCCTCATACTATCCAAAGATAGGCCTTCTGTCCTTTCCTAAAAAACAAAGTGTTACAATGCAAAATATGTAAACTCTAAAGTAAACAGGACAATAGATTAAAAATGTTCTGCTCTTTGCTATAAATTTTAGACGAAACCAAATATTAGATGATTTACAAAGACTAATTTTTATACAAGGGGGATATTAGCCAATATTGGGTTTTTTAGAACATAAAATATCAGTAAAAGTATATATTCAGAGGAGTACCTGGTAATTGAATTTGATTCTTAATTTCAAAACTTAGGTGTATGAATTTACCTGCATCTGTCGATCTCTTACGGCTAGAGCAACTTCTGCTCTGACCGGTTGACCAAAGTCTTGAACTGGTCTTCTACCTCGACCTCTGCCACCTCTAGCCCTTCCTGAGCTTCCTCTTGCCCTTCCTCTCCCCCGTCTCCTATTGCTAACCCTACCGCGAATCGGTCTCTCGTCATCTGTTGTAATATTGCTGCTACTATCTGAAATCTAATAATTACTTACTGGTTTGTACTCTATTTTGTTGTAATATTGCTGCTACTATCTGAAATCTAATAATTACTTACTGGTTTGTACTCTATTTTTTCCATGAATATAATTACAATGCATTCAATTTTCACAATTTACGTACTTCATGTACACATAGGCCTAATTTGCAAAAATTACAATGTAAAAAGTACCAGGCTCTTCTTTTCTCCGAATATAGATCTATGTGTATTTTTTTAAATAGCTTGATTGCTCAGAACCCTACTGCAGTGGCGTTATGTGCCTTTGAATTTTCAACACGTAAAAAACGTACGTTATACAATTGTCTATTTAAAAAAAAAACAGAGTTGTTTTACATTTTATTTCAAGTTTAATTTCTATCGCATAAAAAAAATACCTGTAAATATTAGGCCTAATATGTACAAATATTGTCTGATATACTATTACACGTTTTTGACAAATGGCAATTCGGGTTCACATGTTTTTTCCCCTATTGGAGCCCCACACTGAAATCGCCATAGGCTAATTTTCTAGAATATTTCAAAGCAGTAGACGTATGAAAGCAGTCCTGATTAATGTTTCGAGCGATCCCTAAATTTTAATAACGTAAAAATACATATAACATCGTTAAAATGCCAAAATAATTAGTAAATAGAATTTTTCTCACCTCGCCGTCCATCGTTAGTCACCCGGATACACCCCGATCAGCATCAGAATCATTCGTAAACACATCGGTCATCTTCGGGATGGTCGCCGAGGATTAATTAGCTGCCATTGTAATGCGTGAACGGAATGTCGGGGAACATATTTTTGATCAAATATAGGTGTGTTAGCGATATATTAAGAGTAGATATTCGATGCAGTGTTTTTAAAAATCATATCAACATTCATTTCAGCACTTTTAATGTGGTTGTAAAAAATTGCAATTCTGGCAGCTTATATTGCTTTAAGGTAACACCGTACCTATAAAATCATGGGTTCAAAGTTAAAAACTTAACTTTTTTTTAACTTATTGGACTTGAATTTCATCAAAAAATAAATAAAATATATATGTATCCATACTACTTAAGATGTAAGGTAATAAAAACCAAAGGCTGAAATTATCATCTGAAAATCACTCTTTTTTTGTTTAAAAATTAAATATAAGTGGATGGATACTTGTTTGTCTATTTAAATTTTATTGCTTACTATGCCAGAAAACTAAAATTAATTCAAAAAAAAGAAAAAATTGTTTACATTAGAAAAATTATAGCATTTTAAATATATCACTTAGAGAAAAGTAGAAAAGAGTTATTTCCCTTTGTCATTATTGAATTATGTCGAATATAAGGATGAAAAACGCTTATTAAATATCTCCAAGTAAACAATGATTTGAGTTTTTGATGTGCACCTATGATGACATAGAAATTACAAATCTACTTGCGAGAATTTTAATGAATTCATGGTTTATGTAAAATGTATGACGTCACACGAGGGTGGATTTACTTTAAGGATAACCTCCACTATTCAAAAATCTGGAAATCAATACCTTTGTCAACAATTTGAAAATGGTATTGTGTGTCGTTTAATTCTTCACTTCAGCCAGTCTGATTAAAATCAAACCTTCCACTAGCTCCTTTATTTTGATGGTCGCGTGGAAGGTCTGACCTTCCACGCGACCATCAAAATAAAGGAGCTAGTGGAAGGTTTGATTTTAATCAGACTGCACTTCAGCAACACACTTCATACATGTTTCCAATGAAATATGCATAATCACTCTATAAAACAAGTACATGTATGTAAATGTATTTGTATATGCTGTTAGTGATTTATATTTTGTTTGATCAAGTTTTATGCACAAAAAATAGTTGAAATCTAGACACGCACGACAGTCTGTTACTGGATCATTCTGGCTATATCTTTACCAGATATTTGGTGACCCTTTATAATCATGGACAACTTTTGAAGAGAGATTCAATGCCAGTTTGTACCAGACACGGGTTCCTATTAATGACAGACAATTGGGATCTTGCCAGGAAGTTACAAGAACTTCATTTTGCACTTGGGACATGTCAGGAACAAGCTGTAAAATACATTTCTGTAACATGTATCCTTCACAACAAAGCCATTGCCAGATTAACAGTCGATTAAGTGATAACTCATATGTGTTGCCTCGACATCAGGTACTTACAGTTTCAGTTCAGAGTCATGCTGCACCTGCCAGAAATGATGGAGAGCTACAATCTTCAATGGACTTTTCTATGCCACTTTATGTACCTTAAAAGTAAAATACAGCCACTATTGAATTTTTCAGACTTTATTATTGAGATTATATTGTTGAGATTTTGTTATTGTCATTTTTCATACAAATTCTATTAACGCATTTACGAGCTAAGCACATCTATGAAATATAACACAACAGACATTTTTCACTACTGGTACAGTTTTAAACAAAACATAGCAATGTACTGATATACAACAAAAATGAATGAGTTTATTTATTACGTCATTTGAGTCACGAGCTATTGCAGTATTGCTATTGGTCTGCCGTCGTGCTCCGTCCGTTAACAATTAATTTTACGTTTTGAGCTTTTTGAAAATAACCGAGAATTGTTACCATTTTTGGTTTGTAGCATCTCTTAAAGTAAGAGAAATCTACATTGTAAAAAATATAACCTAGCCACCTCAGAGCCTGAGAGCCGGGTCGAAAAATGCAAAATTTTAACAAATGTTCCCCTCTACTTCCACTCATTAGGGGAAGAAATTAACTACGTGGTTATAACTACGTGGTTATGATGTCTATGAAGCCTTCTGCCGAAATTGTGAGATTTGTGGCAGGGCCTGGGTCAGAGGTTCAGGCCTCAATTTGGGGCTACTATGGCCTTGGAGTGGACATGAATTCAATTTAAGAAAATCTTAGAAAAGCCTTCGATCAAAACTGAAATACATGTCCCATTGATCTGACCTTCAGACCTAATGGAGGAGCAAATGTGGTTATCGAAATTTACAAAATATTCTGAACTTCTAAAGGGGTTTATCAACACCTGTCACAGGTGTTGATATGTGGCGGCAATGGCCCCATCTTTGACGCTGTTTTAACAATTTACATTTGTATCTTTTTCATCAGGTACTTTTTGACTTGATTCTGGTATTAATTATGGTACTGTTATTTTAACCTTTGGACTGTTTAGGTTCTAAACAGTACTATTGTATATACATGTTTTTGCTTGATGAGGTAGTTTTTCTTATAACTACATTTCTTTTTGTGTATGTATTGTGCATACATGTATTTTGTTTTAGGAGTGTAGCATTGTTAGTTGGTTACATTCCTTTGTTTAAATATTCTTTGTCATTTATTTCCTCAATAAATGACCATTCTAATTCCTGAAAAAATGTGTTGTGTTAATGTGTCAACAAGTACATGTCAAACGGAGCATCATCCTATCAGTTATCCATAAAGAAGATAGTCTGAATGAATGATTATGGTATTGATGAAGCTCCTCACCAAATGTGTGAAAATCGTGGCTACTGGATCAGCAACGATTCAAGGACTTCACAATTAGACAAAACAAAAAAAGGCATTATAGTGAAAATTTAATCTAATACTTTACATAATCACTGCATGGGTTTTCAAATAAATGCATTGATATAGTGTCCACGAAGCCCTCTAGGTAAACTATGAAATTCATGACCAATGGGCCAGGGTTCAGGTCCTTGGTTAGAGCCAATATGGCCACATAGGGAAAATGTATCATATTTTATGAATGTTCTTTTGTACATATACAGCCATGAGAAATGAACAAAATGCATTGTTATCATGTCGATACTGCCCTCTGTTTTGTAAAACCTATGACCGATGAGTCGCGGTAGTTTATTGTGTGGGGCTAGGAAATAGGTCGATAAAGTGGACATGTATTTCGGAAGGTCATTTGAGTAACTAACATATTGCTATTGCATTGGTCGTTTATTAACGATTTTTCATCTTGAACAATGTAAACAATATAAATTATTTGATATTTTTTTGGCGTTGTTTTTGTTTCAATGAAAAAAGGTATATTGTGACGTCATTTCTATGTTTCGTGACGTTTAAAATCGTCTGTTGGTCGCCTGTTTTGTCTAAATCAACAAAGTCGACGTATAGTCCAATCCACACTTACGATACATAAGCGGCTACGTGCTCATGTCAAAGGTCATTGGGGAAAAGTCGCTTACGCTATTGCGGATACATAGGATATTTCGAAAGATTTTAACGAAACCTTGCACCGGTATGTATTTTAATTAAACTTTGTAGACATTTTTCACATTTTATCAACCACAAATAGTTCCAAAAAGTTTTAATATGCATTCTATAATAACGGTAACGTTATATGTTGTACTTGATTATCAATTTGATATATTCAACTTTCAAGTTCAGGTTGATTACAACTGCTTATCAGCTGCTTATACTTATATAATTAAGTGCAGTACATGTATTAAAACAAATTCACCGTTTCCGGTGTTTTTTAAATTAATTCCCCAGGTTCTTTATGATTTGATATTGTGTTGTTTGGGCTTACTTTTAAATTTAGATTTTAGGCCTATTGGAAAAAAACCAAAAACAAAATATTACCGGGATAACAATTGGAAATTCCTGCTAAGTATAAAATAGAATGGAAAAATGAAATGCCTAAATGAATTATGACAAAACAAACAGTAGGGAACACAAGTGTAATCGTTTTTCTAGGTATTTTGTTATGTTTATTGCTTACTGCATTAATAATTATCTTATTTTCCTATTCTTTTTCAAAATATTTCAAGTCTCTTGATGACGGGTATGAGTTGATAATGCCATTGAGTGTTTTCTTTTGTTATTTACTTTTGTTTGCAATGAGTGCCAAAAAAGTTGCGCGAAGAAACTGTGCAATGCCAGGCTGTATAAACAGCTGGTACTATATTGAGCAGTGGATGAAAAAAACATGCATTATCCATAACACACACTTTGGTACGGGATGTTGCATCTGTGAGCCCCCTTTTAGACTTATACCATTTCCAACAGAGAGAAAAGACCCAGATGCTAGGCTCAAGTGGACAAAAATTGTCAATAGAAAAGTAGCTGGAGGGAATTGGTTACCAAACCAAGACTCAAGAATTTGTTCTGTCCATTTCGTTGATGGAGAGCCTACCCAATTACATCCTTATCCCTCTTTAAACCTTGGGTATATTCCGGACAACACTCTAAAACCTAGACCACCACCAAAGGAAAGAGAGCCTTATGTACCGGCGAAGAAAATCAAACAGGAGTTTCTTCCATCAGCTGATACCTGCAGCTTGGATCATGTTTACTCTAAGCCTGCTGATTCATCACCATCTGAGATCGAGAAAGATATCCTAATTAATGAACTTCAGCGGGAATTGAAAAGTGTTAAATTAGAAAATATGTCTTTGAAAATTCAAATCAACAAAAACAAAAACAAAAGCTTTAAAAGTTTGTGTACTGTTTCAAATGTTTTAAAAAGCGACAAAAAGGTTAAGTTTTATACAGGTATCCCAACACTTCAGTCCTTTAATGATATTTTCACAGTCCTGCAGAACAAAATTAGAAATATGAAGCACTGGAAAGGGCCAAAAAGGTTGTGCAACCCCCTTAGCTATAAAAGAATTGTCAGCAAATCTAGGAAGTTGACAATGAAGGCAGAATTTATTTTGACCATGATGAAACTAAGATTAGGCTTGCTGTTGGAGGATCTTGCAGATCGCTTTGGAATTTCTTCCTCTTTAGCTTCCAATATCTTCACCACCTGGGTGAAGGTATTGTCTCAAACTCTTGGTGCCCTTGTTTTCAATCCTCTAAAAGAGGTGGTACGGTCAAACTTACCTCCGACTTTTCAGAATCCCAAATTTAATGAAGTAAGGCATATAATTGATTGCTCCGAAATTTTTCTTGAAAGGCCTTCGGATCTGAATGTGGCAGCCAAAACTTGGAGCGACTATAAACACCACCACACAGGCAAATTCTTAGTCAGCATTAATCCATCAGGCATGATTAACTTCATTTCTGAATGTTGGGGGGGTAGAGTTAGCGACAAAGTTATTACCAATCAAAGTGGCTTTTTAGATGTTGTTGAACCTTATGATACTGTCTTAGCAGACCGGGGTTTCCCCATCAGGGAGGAGCTGACATTGAAAAGAGCAAGGTTGCTTATTCCACCTGGTAGAAATGGTGTCAACCAAATGACCAAGTCAGATGTCATTCTTACCAAGCAAATTGCAAACAAAAGAATTTACATTGAACAAGCAATTAGGCGCATGAAATTTTTCAGAATTCTTAAATATGAAGTCCCAATATCTCTCATGCATCATTTGGATGATATCATTAGATCTATTGCTGGAGTTTGCAACCTTTACCCTCCTTTACCTTCTTACACAAAACAGTGAACATTTTGTTAGGTGACAACCCAATGGCAACCCAATGGCTATGTTTATTTATATTGTTAATTGTTATAAACTTCCAAACAAAATCTAACATGCATACAATTTGTGGTTTCCTGTCAATACATTTCCATTTATTTCATACACATAGTTTAACTCATTATAGTCTGGTAACAGTCATGTCTAGACTTGAAAATCTCATTTTGAACATACTGAATAAGGGAACACCACATAGAGATATATAACATAAATACGTTGGAGAATTTAACAAAAGAATCAACATCACACAGAAACATGTTATGATAACTGCTGCCTATCAGCATGCAACAAGATTAATAATCACATAATTAAGTAATAAAGTTTCACATGAGAAACACATATTCACATGTACAGGTATTGTATGAATATTCATCAGATAAATATTTCAAGAACAAATCAATACTGATTGACGAACAAGATTAACATTTAGGACAAATCCATTTTTGCACATTTTTCAAGTTTGCCTTTGTCATTTTCACACATGGAAAGTGGAACCATAATTTGCAGTTGTCACATTGAATACTCTGAGCTTTGTAAGAATGGACAGTTTCTTGCACAACGTTGTTACATATTGGACAAAAATAAACACTTCCATCAACAAAACTCTCACCACTATCAGTCTCCATTGGCTCCTCCTCTCTCTCAACACTCAAACAATCTTTCACTTTTCTTGTTTTAATTTCAGGAACAATGTAACTCTTAAAAAATTTGTCAAGATCAAACAACAACTCTTTGTAGTACTTGTCGTCAAATGTAATTCGCTCACAAAATATTCCATTGCAAGTATACACAAAAAAGTCACACCATGGACGACCAGTAATTCCCATTTGTCCTTGTACTTGAGCAAAATATGAATGATTGTTGACAATTTTGAAAATTCAAACATGCTGGTAAATGACAAGTACAAAAATCTGTACAATCATTGCATTTTGATATCATGGGACACTTAAATTCTGCTACCCCATTTCCACAACAAGAAACAAGTAAGTCAGGAGTAGCAGCTAAATAGGGCCGTACTGGGTCAATAAAAATACCGCATTCTGATACAATAACATTTCTGTGATTTTTTTTCATAAAAGAAACATATTCAGACCTAGCAATAGGTTCCATCTCACGGCCATGTTTTAGAGGCTTAAGGTTAGGGTTGACAGATGTGTATCCCATTATATTACAAAGTAATGGTTTAACTACTGTTTCACTTCTATTATATTCAATTTTACACTGAACAGAGTGAAAATTTGATGATGTGATTCTACCTTTCCTTAAATTATGCCATGTACTGTTTGCATGCTGACCCATAGTAGCTTTTTTAAGTGCCTCAACAGTTTCCTGCCTCAGATTGTGAGCTATACTTGGGCCTTCTAGTCCATCCATGACCATTTTCTCTAGCATATACTTCTGTATGCTGACGGGCTCTTCTGTTCTGATTTTCACTTCTTCTTTTGGTATATCTATACCTATATTTTAATACATTATAGACTTAATTTTTATGCATACATAAAAATCAATTTGAAGTTATAAAAAATTTAGGTTAGATATTGCATTAAGGGGAACAGTTAATTACCATTTAGAAATAATGGTACCTTTAAAAACACATGCATTTGGTATCGAATTTCTTATCGCATCTGTTATGTCCTTTAAACAGTCCTTGGTTGTATTACCGGTATGTACTGGGTTAAACTCCTTCTTAATTGTTGATACAAGGGAACGCTTTTTGCCTGAAAGAGGAGGAAAATTAGATTTATATAATGCTGTAAAAATCATGCAACCAAATTAAGAGTTATTGAATTCGCATGGGTTTTTTTTTTATCAATGTTTATTTTTTTCAAATTTAAATTTGTTACATTAGTATGTTAAATATGATTGTATTCAGTTATTTGTACAACATGTATTACACATGTTTATGTAAGTTATAGCAAAATATATATTGAAAACTATTTTCCCAGGACATGAATGAATTTTAATAAAATTTAAATGTGTGTTAAATTTATTGTGGAGCAGTTTTTTTTTTAGTCTGTCTGATTACATACAATATATTCATTTTGAAGAAACAATACTTGAAACAAATAGTACCACAAGTCAATGAATGAACTGGCTTTGACACTTCAAGTTCTTTTAGTTTTGAAGGTGGCGCTCTGGTGGACTTGAAAGCGGGCACAGTCCAAGAGCAGGGTAAAGAAGTGCATGCTGAGACTCCTAAGCGATGAGCTGTCTCAATGCGGAAAAGAACAGAAACAACATGGACACAGGGGGATCCTAACCTAAACAAAATTAAATTTGAATCCAAATAAAATGCTCAAAAACAATAAAATAAGCAAGCATTCTGAAAACATGATATCAATACAGAGGCAAATCTTGCCTGTTGCAACAAAAAGGCAAAATGGGTTATGTGCATACTATTTGCATTATAGAAATTTGTAAACAGGTTTGATTATACACATAAATCTACATAATTTAATTCTGGTTGTAACGCGGCATTTGATTGGATAGAAAAATTTAGTTAAATTTGTATAACCTGGTTTGCACGTCACAAGACACGTCACAATGCACCAACGTACTAATTCACTTGACGTTACGTTTCGCGGATTATAAAGCGTAAATTGCCCCAACCCAGGTTATACGAGTATAACTTGGGTAGACATTGAGTTCATTTCTTAAATATAGGACCTGATAACAACCAAATAAATTAAGAGTCTTTAATTATATATAATAACTTTACTTGGGCCTACTTACCCTGCTGTGCATGTACAATATGATGACCTGATGGTCCCTGTCTCTTTCTCAACGCATATCCATATCTTATGGGGATCGTCTTTAATGTGCTGTGAAGGGATGCAATCTGAACGAACCAGGCACACGGTTGATTCCTTGGAGATCTGGTGATGAAATATCTCCCCAGTGTGGCCCGCATCAACAAATGACTGTCCTTTACCTAATTTATATTGTTGGAGGAACTTGGTTATGTTAAAGTTGGTGTCACAAACACCGGCATATTCAATAATGTCACTCAGATAAACGGGTGGCCAGCTTTTCATCCCATCACGTTCGTCTGCCCAGTTCTTGTGAAGAGTAAATGGATCTGGTATAGTGGTCCCGTTAACATTCAGTAAATTTTGATAATCGAACTGTCTGACCTTAACATTTTCCGCTGCCGATGGTATTTCTGGAATTTTCATTACATGTGCTGAATAACATAAAGCCGCAAGTTCTTGCTTGGCTTTGTCCTTCGCAAGTCCGCGTTTTCCAAGATATTCACGTAAAGCCTCCGTTTTCCAGGTCAAAAATGCATCAAAAGTTAAAGTTTGATCACTTGTATCCATGGTGTAAACAATATACAAATATATAAAATAAAAAGCTGATGTAAATATGTAGACACTCAAAAAATCCTAAACTGGCTATAGCACTCGGTATCGAAACTCTAAGGACGCCATTTGTAAACAACTCGGGTTTTCCCCTTTGACCTTTGACACCGACGCCATATTGGTTATATGACGTAAGTGTGGATTGGACTATTGTACGATATACCTAATCCAGTGTAAACACAGAAGGATTTTAACTGATTATTTCGTGTGCAATAACTCCATTGGTCTCCAGTGCTCCTAAAAGAAATCCCGCATTGACGAATCTAGAACAGAGTGCCGCGTCCACACATGTAAAAGTGCAAACAATTACCCTTGAGTATGATATTCGATCCGACAAGCTTCTTTCACCTTTCAGGCACGTAGCATCGTTTTTGAAAGTGGGGGGGCAGACCCATCCAAAAAATCTTGACAAGCAAAAGAAGGGAAATTTACAGTTTTCCAAAAATCATGAAATTCCTAATCCGTGGGGGGGGGGGGGGGGGGGGGGGGGACTTCAATTTGACTACTCATTTCCTAATTTTCATACCAATTTTTTACTAGCTTCCAAAAAAGTGGGGGGGGGCCAACTCCATTATAATTCATTTCTTTATATGTAAATTTTAAAAAAATTGTTGCTGCGAGAAAAAGTGGGGGGGGGGGGGGGGCCCTGGCCCCCCCCCCCCCCCCCCCCCCCCGATGCTACGTGCTTGCCTTTTCCCGCACAGAGTGTGTGTGGTTGGGAAGTGCTCAAACTGATCATGAATCCCTTTTCATCACAATTCCAGATTGCATAGGTCTTAACGTGGTCTAATCAAAGTTCTGACGGGAGTTGGTTTTATCGATTATTATTCATTTTAAAGCTGCTTGGTCCGATTTTATATCAAATTTTATGCACGCTTTTAAACTATGGCTATGCTTAGTATATGTATAATAATAGACATTGCAGTAGTTTTACCCGTCAATTATGCCAAATTTCAATGAAGAAAAATACGTACAAAATTTGCTAACAAAACAAACGACATTAAAAGGTACCGAGTTATTTCGCCTCATGTTAAATTTCACCCCTGACGACGAGACGGGCATGGTTGTAGTACGAATTTGACATCGCTTTAAATAAAGGTCGAAATGATCAGACAAATAAGAAATAAACATGTGTACGTTTTGTTCGCTAATATTTCCAAAGTCTGCTTTCTTTACAATCGATGCACAGCATGCGGGTTGAATAACCCCAACCATTCGGGGGACGAACCAAGCAACATTCCCATGATGCATTTGCATTTGTTTTTCGTTTGCCCAAAGAGAAATTATTTTTATTTACTTTGAATATTTCTAACTTTGAAAGGAGACTGATTCTGCTGGTGTAAACAGGAGAAAGTCCATAACTTTCAAAGATAAATAATTTGTATGAAAAAAAAATTGATACTGTAATTACTGAAAAAAATCGGACCAAGCAGCTTTAAAATCAACGATATGTTACTTTGCTTGGCAAGTAGTTTATAATCTGTCTTTGAATTATGCACATTTTTATAATATGAATTCTCGGACTTTTATGACAAGAATTTTGAGAAAAACACCGTATGAATCGTGTTGTGTAATGATTAAAGGTATAATTGATTCCATCAAACTATGTATAAGTAATCGAAATATTCAAAAAATTGTATGGATCGATCCAAGCAATAATAAACTCTAGTCTCGTTCAACCAGATGCTCGGGTGTCTCCGTTAATCTCCAACAAACAAGAGAATGTTAACACCAGGTCACGTGATAGCTTGATGACGCGACCTCTAAATATAGAATGACTCCTTGCTTGTCGGAGATTTACGGAGACAGCCGGTGGTTGAACGAGACTTTATTGAACTCTGGCGTATGAATACATACGACTGCAAAAAATATCTAAATTGTTCGTACTATTTAATATCTGACTATTTTCAAGGTACTCATAAGTAGTTTCTTATCAAAGGCCGGAACGGCCACAAAGGCGTCGAGCTGACATTTTTTTCTTTTATATAGAATGATACCAATAATTTGAATTTCTGTACTAATAGTCATATCAAATGATATTAGACTTAGAATAGAAAGTAAATGAATTATGTTTTCTGCTGCTTTAAAAACAAAAATCAGTATATTTTCTTATAAAATAGGTAGTGGTGCTTTTTTAATACAATAACTCATCATAATTGCAAAAATCGAAGAAATTTCAAAGTTCAAAAATAATTTGTTTCTTTCTGCTTCAAACAGTCTTTGAACAACTTTCACAGGTTCATAATTTGAATACATTAACAGTGTTTCCCTAATTATAATAATAAAACATAAATTTATTTACTTCAATTCCCGTTTGAAACAAGATTTCCTATGGTATGGTTGTTTACAAACAAATTCACAACACGTGCTATCTAAAATGCTCGACCAAACTAACTGCATTTATATCGAGTTTATTTTTTGCAACGAAATTACTAGATACGTTTATCGCTTACATTTATTTTGGAGACCGTGCCCGATAACAAATAAATTTACATCTAAAATGTTATTTCTATCGGGCACGGTCTCCAATTAAAATGTAAGCGATAAACTAAAATAATATCTAGTGAATCTTTACACTTAGGCCTGATTATATTCATCCGCCATTTCTTGATTAAGCAAATTTATTCTTATGCAATGAGTTGTCAATCACCAGGGAGGCAAAGTTGGGTTTTTTGTACACAATTTAGTTGAATAAATGGAAAAAAAATCTTGTAATACGTTTAATACTTTTAGGAACTTATTTCTTATGCGCATTTAAAAGGCGGTGCAGCGCGTGAATTTTTGGACGATTGCCAATCCAGACGATCGCTAGAAGGCTGCCGAGCATTAGCTCGACGCCTTAAAAAACCAATGCTTCAAGATACATTACATCGAATTTATCGATTATTTTCAAGAACTTAATCTTGTCAGCGGTGATGATTTGTGCTGGTCCAAAAACGGTTTCACTTTCGGTTTGCCAGAGTAACTGCAAAGGAGAGTTGATTACAACCAACTCCCAAGAACTGATAAAAGGGTCCCCAAATATCCAAAATATCTGAAAACAACGATGATATTAATTATTCGTGATCTGACTGTCGAGGGTTTTTTTCTTGTTTCCAATAGTCATTTTAAGATAACGTATCTTGACCCCTCGCTACCACATGTTCCATCGAAATCCACTTTTAAGTGGTATATTTAATTTCATTCGGTGGACACGTTTTCCTCTTTTTCATTTCAGAATTGCTCCACTTATATCAAAGCCATATGCTGCTGCACTTATTGTAGTTTTTACAATATTTTAATCTATTATATATCAGTCTTTCTTTCTTACTGTCATTTTTATACCTCTCACGCCATCACTCCCACTTCTCTCATTTTCGTCGCTGCGCCTACTGCCGTTACTACTACAACCACTATTAATTACTTTCTCTCCTTTTCGCAGATTGGTCCTCTTTAGTAAGTGTCCTTTGACTTTCTTCTTTCTCCGAATCCTTTACTGCATCTGATGTTGTTATGCACCTGTCATTTCTCATTACATAATTTTTTTTTGGTTGTAATGTTTTATTGTCATTTGTCTTTGTCCATCATAGTCTGTTAAAATTTTACATTTTAACTCATCTTAAGGAAGGAGTCTTTTCTGGTTTTCGACTTGTCAAACGTAAATTTGATTATTTGTTCATTAAATCAAGATGAAAGGAAATTAAAATAGTATATTTTTCTTTCTTTTTTACTATCATACAACTTGGCATAGAAAAATGTAATCAATGTTTAGAATGGAACAAGGACTATATTTTTGGCGTAATATTGGCGTAGGAAAATATCACATGTTGCGCAATTCAGAATTGCTGCAGATTATATATATATATATATATATATAATGAGTCTATTTAGCATTTTAAAAACAATAACAATAATGTTGGATTTTTTTTACTAATGTGAACTAATAATATGATACTTGGGTTTCGGAATATGTTTTTAAAATATGATTTGCCTATCAAATAACATTTTTATAAGCTTTTTAAAGCGCCCATTCTATACATTGATTTTTGTGAAAAAATCACTAAAATCAGTTTGTCTCTCTTATGAAACGGTCAATATATTAGCTTTTCTGTCAATTTATATCTTTATATAAAGTCTTCATAATACATAAAAATTAGAAATATTTTATTATTGGAAGCATAAAAAAATAATCAAAATTTAAGAAAATTAGAGGAAATGCGGGCTAAGCAATATCAATTTTAGTATAAATATTTATTCCAATTTAGTAGTATAATCTGATAGACACTCTAATAATCTATAATTTCATTGAAGATTTGAATCTTCAAATCTTAAACAAATGTCTACAGAACTATAAAGAGCTACCCTTATTTTTATCAGTATTTACGTTGAGGAAAAGGTAGTGACCTTGACCTGACCTTTATCCGAAAACAAAAAGGTCAAATTTAATTAAACTGATAGAATCATTAAGTAATATGATCCGTTTGACTGTGTCAAAATTTCATGCATTTCTTATTATAAGAAGTATGTTTGATAATAAAAAGACCCCTTCCTTAAGAACAAAACATGTTGTCACATTGCCATGTTAGGATGTAGACACCAATAAGGAAGCTTTAAATACAACCATGACACTCCCTGACAGGTCCATATATGGGCTATGGTATTCCAGGACTGTCATGGCCTGTGAGGCCTGTTTGATTGGCTATGATATGCTTAAGTAAAGTCTACCTGTATTTTTTATTTTTCAGATTTAGAGTGCATATGACTCTTCAATTTTACGTCATGACAAGGTGATTTGTCTAAATGTGCTTACCTGAACCCAAAATCTTTCACGAGTCTCCCCAATGAAGACTTGAAGAGCCTGACTCCCCTTTCTACCAGAGCATCTGACAGTTGACGCAATAAAACGTACTGTCCCTTCAACTGCATGTCATGGATTTTTTTTTTTTTTTTTTTTATGTATATATTTATTTCATAACATACAAAAGAGATTTTGAGGCAAAACCTCCACAGAGGCCCTCTAACTATTCCTCACCTGGGGTGCCAGGGGCCCCCTGGATCGGAAGTTTGTTATATACAAAACATTTTTAAATATAATCATAGATTGAAAAAGTTTACATTCTTATATTGATATATGAGACATAACATACAAAAGAGATTTTGAGGCAAAACCTCCACAGAGGCCCTATAACTATTCCTCACCTGGGGTGCTAGGGGCCCCCTGGATCGGAAGTTTGTTATATACAAAACATTTTTTATATGTAATCATAAATTGATAAAGTTTACATTCTTATATTGGTATCTGAGTCAAAAGTAGATAAAACTGAGAAATAAGAATATACACTGTACGTGTCTATAAATATATGCATATAATGCCTTTTTAAGCATACGTATGCGTAGTTATATAAATATTCTGATATATAATTATGTTATATAGTTCAAAATATAAATATGCAGTATAGTAAGGTATAACAAAGCAAGTGCAAAGTAGCAAAATATAATGTATTAATACATGAGCCACTCTCTTTCAACCGGAGGTAGCATCCCAACACATCTCCAGAGTCTCTATAAAGCTACCCCCGGACTGAATTACCTACATGGTGGCTGATCTACCATGTAGTGAGTTTTGTACAATTATAGCTTTAAATATAATTTTTTAAAGAAGATTCCATCACAGGTCTTACGCATATATTTTAAAACATTTGAGTAGATCAAAACAGAATCTTTTACCGCATAAAACAAAGATTGTTCTGTTTCTTCAGTGTTCTCAAGTCGACAGTACATTTTATGTTTATATATTTTATATGAAATAAAAGAGAAAAGTAGGTTGTACACTTTGATTGTGTTGTTTTGTGATGAGTAAAAACCTATAATCACATGTTTCCACTGAACTTGAAAAGTTACAAAATCACTGATTGCATTCCATATTTTCTGAACATTTTTACAATCAAAAATTAGATGTCTTATATTCTCTGTGTCATTTTGACACACTTTACATTTTTTATTTACTTGACTATTCCATTTGCTTAAATACAAGTTATTACATAAAATGTTATTAAGAAGTTTATAATTAAATTCTGCTATTTTTTTTATCTTCCATTGATTTTATTTTATTGGAATAGATACGTTCCCAATCTGACTTCGATTACTTACTTTTGTTATGTATAACAGTTGCAAAATCATCTAAGGATTTTAGTTTTCCATTTGTATTGAAAAGGTGTTTTGTAAATAAAATTCCACTTTTTATCCAATTTTTAAAACAAACAGTTTTGCCCTTGTAAGTAAAAGAGCTATTAGACCAAATAGGTTGCTTCAAAAATGATTCTGTAGTTTTAAATTCAGGTCTCGTTTTGCAAATATTAAAACACGAAAAAATTTCTTTGTAGAATTGGGGCATTTTTTGAACAATATCGAATTTCTTAATTGATATTTCTGATGTGATAGAGATAAAGCGAATGTCTATGTTTAATTCTTTGAAAAAGCTGTTTACAAAGTCGTTTATAGCATGTTTAGTTTCTAATAATCTTGGTACCCATGCAGCTTTTAAAGCTTTTAATTTTGATTCAATATCTATTAAACCTATTCCTCCGTCTTTTATATCCCCTATCAGAGTATTTCTCTTTATTCTATCATGGTTGTTCCATAGAAATTTAAAAATTAATCTGTTTATATTTTTTATATAGTTTTCTTCCGGTAATTCTAGTATTGTGGATAAATATATTAATTTCGGGACTGCTAGAGTATTTATTATAGAGCATTTACCAAAAAGTGTTAATTTTCTTTTCTTCCAAGATTCAAATAGTTTTTCTATGTCATGATAGACTTTCATCCAATTTTGTGTATAACATTCTGTTTTGTCGTGGCCTAGGTATATGCCTAGACATTTTACGTGCTTTGAGACATTAATTCCGCTTATGGTTTCGTATTGATCTTTTAGAGTACCCAAAAGTATACATTCCGTTTTGTTTAAATTAATTTTTGACCCAGCATGTTTACCGAAGACCTCGATTGTATCAATTGCATGTGCCAAAGATTCGATATTTTTAAGTGTTAGCGTCATGTCATCTGCATGTTGTATATTTTTAATTTCTTTATCTGAATTTCTGTGTTTAAACCCCTGAATATTTACATTATTCTTAATTTTTGCCGATAGGATTTCCGCTACAAAAAGATATAGAATCGCGGATATTGGACACTCTTGCCTGATTCCTCTTTTCATCTGGCATGTTTTTGACATCCAACCATTATTTTTTAATCGAAAGAGTGGGTTTTTATACAATATTTTTATCCAGTTTATGAAGCATTTCCCAAAATTGAATTTTTCTAGGGTTTTAAACAGAAAATTCCATTCAACCGAATCAAAGGCTTTTTCAAAATTTAGAAATAAGAGTATCCCTTCCTGATTGTTATTTTCGCAATATTCAAAAATGTCTAAAATCAATCTTGCATTTATACCTATAAATCTACCTTAAATATACGCTGTTTGTTCATTGCTGATGTATTTGTCTATGATATTTTTTAAGCGTCGAGCGAAGATAAAAGCGATTATCTTATAGTCCGTATTTGTTAAGCTGATTGGCCTGTAATTTTTTAACAAACGTTTACTTCCCTTTTTATGTATAAGTGAAATAACTGAGAGTTTTTGTGTGTAGCTCATTACGTCATTTATGTATGTTTCTTTCATCATACCATAGAATATGGTATATAAATCTTTCCAAAAACTTTGATAAAATTCATTTGGTATTCCGTCTAGGCCCGGGGATTTATTTGATTTTAGATTCATCACTGCGTCTTTACATTCTTCAAGTGTTGGAAAACTATCACAAATTTTTTTATCGTTTTCTGTTAAGTATTTTATTTCACAATCACCTAGATATGAATTTATTTCGTTATCGGGTATTGAGTTAGAATTGTATAACTTTTCATAAAATCTGCACATTTCTCCTAAAATATCACTGGTGGAAGAGCGAATTTCTTTTTTTTCTGTTTCGATTTCATTTATCACATTGTTTGATTGATGTTTTTTTTCTAGTCCTAAAAAAAAATTGGTGTTTTTTTTCACCCTCTTGGATCCATTTAGCACGAGATCGAATTTGTGCACCGTTTGCTTTTTTATCGATAAGGTAACTTAATTGAGTTTCCAATTCTCGTTTTCTATTCATATTTATTAGGTGATGAGGTAGAAGTTCGATTTCTGATATTTCTTTTTCAATATTCAAAATACTTTGTTTCAGTGTTTTCTGACGGTTTTTCGAATAATTTATTGAAAAATCTTTGACCCTTTCTTTAAGCGTTTCCCATTTTTCAACATATGATTTTTGTAATTTTTCTGTATCTCTTATTATTTGAATAATATTCTTTTTAAAATCATCTTCATTTAAAATTGAAACATTCATTTTCCAGTATCCTTTTCCTCGTTGGTTATTATAAATATTAAGTTCAAATTTAAGCGCTCTGTGATCTGACATCCTTGTACCGTTGCTATGGGTACCAGGGATTTTTCTAATTAAGATGTTTCTAAATTGATTTAGCAGGTCATTATTTACAAAAACAAAATCTATTCTACTTCTTGGTGTATCAGATGCATCGCACCATGTAAATCCATTTAAATCTTTGTGTTTGTCAAACCATAAATCGGTAATGTCTAAAATTTGTAAACATTCTTTGAGAATTTAAGTACTTTTATCATTCATGTTATTCATGTTGCAGTTAAAGTCTCCACAAAGGATAACATGAGACTCATATAATTTATGAATGTTAATATAGGTCTTCAATCTTTTAAAAAAATCTATTCTACTCGATTCTTTGTTTGGAGCATAAACATTAACCAAAGTAATGTTTTGTTCATTAATCTTGACATTGACAAGTAGTTTTCTACCATCTACTGATTTATGAATATCTATAATTTCTACATGTGTGTTTTTTTTAAATAAAATTGAAACTCCTCTGCTAAAATTGGAATCTGAAAATGCATGAATTGATTTTCCTGACCAATTACAATTGTACTGGAATTCGTTTTTTTCAATGTAGTGTGTTTCTTGTAAAAAACATATGTCTATATTTGTGTCTGATATCCAGCTATAAAGTTTTTCTCTTTTTTCTTTTAAATTTAAACCTCGAGCGTTAACCGAAATTATTTTTAGTGCACACATTTTGATTAGTTCACATAATATTGCATATATATGGTAATAAAAGAAACATAATTAGGCAAACAAACAAAAGGTATCATTGGTATTGCTACTGTGAGTCTTTGGGGTAGTATGATCGATCTATCCGGAGTTTGGCGCCTTTTTTGCGCTGGTTTTTCGAGAACTAGCATTTTTATAATCCTGTATCATCTGTGACACATCCATCTGACCTGACTCTTTCCCCTAAGATCTCGAAGCTGATGCGAACCTTACCGACGGCGAGCGAGCGCGTAGGCGAGCAGACATGTCAGCTAGGATTTTTCCGAGGGTGTTCCTGCCGGGCCAGTGTTTAGCATTCGTATGGCTTGTTCCTATGACGTCTAATCCTGATGCCCAGAAGTTGTCGTATGTGGACTCTGCAAAAACTGTTGATTTTTTCGCGGCTTTCAGAGTATCGGCAAAAACGGGCACCTGTACAGCCTTGGCCTCTATGATCTCGGTCATCAAGGAGACCTGCTCAGCAGCGAACAACGGTGAAGGGGTGACCAGGTTGCCGATCTTTTTGGCCTCAAGAGCCGATTTAGCCGATTGGATGGCGGATGCTCGTGGTACATCCCCACTTCTCATGGCTTTTACATATTGGTAAGCGTGTTCGGCCGATTTGTGGTTGTGACCAAAGATAGAGATGTCGCAAGGGAAGAAGTTAGATAGACAACTTTTTTCCCCGGAGAAGGGCACAACATTTGTCGCAGGTTCTGTGTAATGCTTACATGCTGGATCGCCCGGAGTGTGTCCTTCTTCCTTACATACCTTACATCTAGGGCTGTTAGGACATTGTTTTTTGAAATGGGAGTCTTCCCAGCACTGGGTACAGTAAGGGGTGCGTTTGTTAGAGGGCTGGCCTCTATAATAAATGAAACACTTTAGACCCGCGCATGTACTTGTACGGGGAAGGAAAGTTCCTTCGCTTAAAGCTTTCACATAAATGAACCTGTTTCCATTAAAAATGCCCGTCATTTTATGTGTTTCTGGGTGTCGGATCTTTTCATATTTGAGATCACTGTTAAAACTGAGGTTGAATTTGTTGAGCATTTTCAGGACTTCATCGTCATCAACTGACAGAGGTACCCCCTTTACTGTTATTTTCAGGACTTGTTCATCAGGAGTTGATAGACCCGCAGAAAAGGGTCATGGATGGTCCTCTTCACCAGGTCTGCATCGAAGTCATCCAGCTTCCTATCTGGTCCAGGTTTCTTCTTTGGAACAGGGACTTGCAAGTCCTCCACCACCATATCGACTGGGTTTTGAATCACTTTTCTCTTCCGTGTATTCTCAAATATTCCTATAGATGTAAAAACAGATTTTATTAAATATGTATTTAAGTACCATATAAACAAAACTGTTGTGTTGCATGGATTTATTCAAATTGATGCTAACAATTTTATAAATGTAGGTCTCTAAGCTAAGTCACTCGGAGAACCTACTGGCTTGCTATCTGTGACTGTAAGTTGTCATCCATGGTGCTTTGTGCCAATGTTGAATTAAATTTTCATCATTTGTATAAGAAAAATAAATGCATGCAAAGTATCGAAAAGGATATAGATTTTTGAAAGGAATGGGTTTTCTATTTACAAAGACTTATTTTTACCGGTTGCGGTTGTGAGTCTTTTCAAAGGGTTTTTGATGTTCTTCACCATCCCCCGCTTGCTTTCAATGATAAACTGCTCGTATATCTTCTTTAAAAGATCTGTAGGCTTAGAAAAGAACATGTGTGTTTTAGATTTAGAGCATTAGAATCATTGCATAAATAGGTGTCGGAAGCGGGGAGGGGGTATGGAAAGTATTACCCAACCACAAGGCACATAGCATCAGGGAAGGGCCAACCCCCCACACCCCCACCCCCCAATTTTTCTCGAAGCAAACAATTGTTCATCCCCCCCCCCCCCAATTTTTCGCGAAGCAAACATAATTGTTCATAAATTTACCCTGAAAAGATTGAAATATCAAATGAAATATCAAAAGTGTTATTGAAAATTAGACCCAGGGATCAGGAATTTTTCATGATTTTGGGAAAAAAAATGTTTGGTAGGTAAGATTTTTTTTTTGGAGTTTTAGTTATACCCCCCCCCCCCCCCCCAACACCCACCCCCTCCAACGGATTAGAATTTTGTTGAATTTGGGATTAGATTTTTATTGTCAAGATTTCTGATGATTCTTTCTAGTCCCCCCCCCCCCCCCACTTTCAATTTGCTTCCGACGCCACTGCATTGATTCAATACATACATGTAATCATGTATAAACTTATGTTATTTGAATTGGGAATTATTTTGATTCTTGGAATACTCAGACGAGTAACATGAATTTTTATTGTTTGATGTGTTAGTTTTAACTCACTTAGTCAACTAACATGAATTTTCCTTTTAAATAGTCTAACTAAGGGCAATTTTCGTAAAAGCCCAAAAACATGAATTTTCCTTTTGAATAGTCTAATTAAGGGCAATTTTTGTAAAAGCCCAAAATTCCTAGAATTAAAATAATTCCAAATTCATGTCATGAGTAAAATTGGTTCTAAACACTGAAAGTATTAATGAAATTAATAATTATTGACAAACCATTCGATAATTTTACAATATCATGGAATTAAGCTCAAACAAAGTTGGACTTTTTTGCAAAACAGGAAATTCGGACTAAAATTTTCAGATTTTGTTTTTCACTTAAATATTTTTGGTAGGACTGTAATATTCAAAGTTAAGTTTTATATGTTAGTCAACATGATTTTGCATATTTTCTGTTGGTTTTATCTCACTTTTTCGTTTAGATATTCGAATGGCACACACTACAAAAATATTGAAAATTGCTTAAAAACGATAAAAGACATCATATCTCAAAACTTTGATCATCAACATCATATAACTTTTATGCCTCCATAGTAAGGTCAATATACCTAGTTTAATGCTATAAATGTTTTAGTATTATCATTTTTGTTTTGGTAAAATTCAATCTATAAAGGGTAGGAATTTGAAAACTAATAAAGGAAATTCGGACTAGAGTTTTCATTAAAATTGTGAATAAAAACTTAGCTTTGTGTCTGTTTAGTGTCACAGCCATTTATAAACTATTACATTTTTAAAAGGGTTTAGCAATATGTATTATTTTCACAATTAAGAAAACTTCAATCATACTGATATATTTTTGGGGGACTTTTCTTAAATTTCAAAAAATATACAATGGCCATTATCTCAAAAAGTACGTCATTGACCTACTTTTTTGAAAGTGAAAAATAGCACTCCCATGATAGGTCTTTAACACACAATAGATGGTTTTTCATTATCATCAGTGGAATTTTTTTTTCATTCTGAGAAAACGTATACCTCAATTACTATTTTATAGTATTTTTCATGGAAAACAGATGGTGGCACTTGCAATTTTTTTAATAAGTGAAAATTTTGATTCATGATGAATATTATCTATCTTTTGCTCATTTTTAATTATATTTTTTAAAATTTCAAACACTTATTTGAAATGCAATTTTAAACCTCTATTATTTCCCTTGCAATTTGTTTATGCAAATTACCTGATCTGATGAAAGAATGCTTTTTGCACATTAATGGAATTACCTTATATATATCAAGATATATATAGCATTTATACACAGGTACCTGTTGATAATTTTTTAAAATATTTTTTACAAGAACTGGTTCTATATTTAACAAAATAATTCCATGTACTATAATAATAATTATATTAATTATAGTACATGGAATTATTTTAATGCATTGGGGTCTAAAATGACATGGTACCTGTTTGTATTTATACAAAGGTCATGGTTCAATTTTAGTGACATCATACAAAGCGCAGACAGCAAGGAAACGTTGGGGATGTAACTTAGAATTCAAATCTTGCAGTGCTATGTCCAGGTGGTGATATATGGTCTTGCTTTTGGATTGCTATGGAAGTTTTAAATATGATACATGTAATTGTGTTGTTCTTCAGAGGATAAGGAATGGTTTCAACGATGATTTCAAGATAGGCCTATGTGTTTTTAAAATTCTGTATTAATCTCAAAGAAATAATTGAGAAAGCGTACATTTGGATGGAAGATTTTAACGTTATACGGTTTCAAGTTACGACAGGTGGATATCATTAACGTGAATACTGAAGAATAAATAGAAACAATAAAGTCCTTTTTGCAATAACATCGGAAAAACTCGTGTTGCAAAAAAATACCTCCATTAAATTGACCGTCTTTCCACCCTTATTCATAGACATATTTTTTCTTCTTCTTGTTTATAAGTTTTTAATTTTACTCAAAAGCGGACTATATAAAGCCTATACATTTGGGGGGGGGGGGGGTTTGGAGCAGAAGTGTTAAATAAAACGGCAAGTACAGAAACTTTCCGAACGTAAGCGCGAACGCGAGCAACGTGCGCGACGTTACATACGCCACAAACGTAAAATTACGTATAGATACGAATTTATGTGAATAATGACAGGCCCCTGCCGAAGTGGTAGCCATTTTCTTCAATGTTAAATTCCCATAAGGATCGAACTTTTGGCTGTGTAGGTTATCAGTTTGACTTTTAAAAACTATGAATATGGCAGATGTCTTGGAAATTTTTCATATTATTGAATGAATATCTTTTTTTTAACTCAGTGATATGTATAAATATCGAGTAATCGTGCAAAATCTGAATCCAAGATATCTTGGGACCGACTTTAGATTTCTCTGTTCTAGAGGTAACTTATCTTTGATAGTTAACTTTGCGAGAGCCTGCTGGTCTAACGGAGGAGCCTGTGGCTCTACTATGCCTGAAACGGAGGGAGTTCCCAGCATCACTCTCTAGATAGGGGTTATGGAAACTGAAATCCTCATCGATTAGGTCTTCGAAAGTGTTGCTCTTTAAAGCCAAAGCCGTTTCTTGTAATTCTGCTGCAGGTGCAGTTGCAGCTATCTTGGGGTTGAATCCGGAAGTGACAAATGATACTTTGCCCCAGTCGAACAAAGAAGTGACCAGTGTCGCTTGATTCCCTTCTACTCAGTCGTATATAATTGACCCCCTCGGTAAGATATGCCAGGTTTGGATTAGTCCTTAAGAATTTTTTCTTGGTCGCTTTGATCTTCTTAAAGGCTTTTGCCGCCCCCACGTGTTTTGAATACCCCTTTACATATGCTGTCAGTTTGTCGTGTTCTGCTTTCAAAAAATGACATTGGGTGCAGTAATACGGCACTTGGTCAAGGGAAATATGGTATTTGTACAAGTGAGCGATGATTTGCCGCCTCTCCAATATACTTGATCATTATATTGGTAAAAAAAATTATTTTTCAAAGGTCGAGAAAAGATATAAAGATATGTTTTGAAATGTTAATGTCCTATTTACAAACCTATTACAATACTGAAAGGAAACTATTTACTACTGTAGACTTTACTAAGAGATGGTCACCATGGAGTTGTCTCTTTCCAGTATAAATATTTAATTAACACATCATTGATGATATAGATATTAATCTTCTTTTTCTTTAGATAATTTGTACTGTATGTATCTTTAAATATATATAGGTGTATACAAATACACTGTACCATCTTGCTGTGTGTGAGAGTCTGTGAGAAATGGGGTGTTCTGTCTGTCTGTCTATATACTATAAAAATTTGAAAAAAAATATATATATACTTGATCATTAGCTCCTCACAGTCGAAGCATTGGTATGCCCTGCCACTTTTCCAAGTTTGAACCTCTGCCTTATTCTTTCACCAAAATAAACAAACAAGTCCGATGTCCGTTGTTGTTATTAGGGTTTATTTTTAAGTAAGTACAATAGATTCCTTTCCCACTCTTATTCTATCTACCTGGATAAATAAATTAAATAAATCCCACTGTTTTTGTAGCGATGTGCCTTTCTTAATCTCTTCTTCATATAATGTTAAGCATGACGAATCATGAAAAACAAATGCCTCATTATTGTGATCCTTCAGTCTCTCTATACTTATTTAAAAAGAACTCAAATGCATTGTCAGAAATAATTGTTAGTCCATGTGAAATACTTTGTTTCCTTTCAGTTTCTAGTTACTAATAAATAAAGCCATCTGGTGAAGGAAATCTTCAATTCATCAGCTCTTTTTGGAGATTTCTTAAATTATTCGAGAATATTGATTTGATAAAGCCAAAAGCAACCGAATGATGACAAGGGACAATTTGTTTAATAAGGCTTTAATTTATAATGACGCACAAACTTATACAATTGTAGGTGACATTTGCTGAGTTCTGTATTTTAAAGGTAATATTTGACATCTTTTGTACAATGGTACATCAACTACAATTCAAATCTCCCAATTTCCTATCATTATAGCTCTCATTGAGGAACCAAACTTTAACAACTTCTTTGTATTGATTTATAGAATTCCTAAAATTGAAGAGGTCTGTCTGAGAACTTTATAATTTTTTCCGAGCTATACAGTGAGATGCTTGCAGCTTGTCTCCGAGATTTTCTACTTAAGTTCCATACTCTGTTACTAATTGATCATTATTTCATGTTTTGGACCCACATATGATTTCTGATTAAACCTAAAACTCTCTCCCTCATATAAGGAGATTAGGAGTTAGACCACTAGACTTAGGCAAAATCGATCTGTATGAAGAGTCTGTTTTATCATCTTTGATGTAACTTCTGATCAGTTTAATTTGTGTCCTATCGAATTGCTAGGTTTTCTCGCATATAATACAGGCATTGATGAGACAAATTAGTAAGAGGACAATCAAAATAATCAATAGTTCCATTTGAAAGAACTATTGTCGTAGTCACAACCGTCAAATCACAAATTTGATGTATTTTAATCAAGTTAGTAAAATGGTCAATCGCTGTGAGTATGTATTTTGCCTCGGACAAGGGCTCAAGGATGTCACAAGAGAGTCTTTCATGAGTTGACCCCAAGGTCAGGTTTCTCATCTTTGCCCTAGAAGCAGGATAGGGTCTTCTTCCAAAATTTCTTGATTTCTACTTTTTAACAGTTTAACTCATGCGCAGATCTAGAGGGGGTTTTCAGACTTCCACCTTCCCGGAAAACTAGAGGTACCGTGTGCAAGCTCACAATTGATACCTCCCGAAAAGAAAAAAATCGTAACTCATGTATTTTTTGTATTATAGAAAATATTGGATGAACCTATTTCACCCGCCATTTTCTATAAATAACAACTGCTCTATTTTTTAAAACTGTTTATACTAATATGAGTACACAAACCAATATCTATTCTTTAAATTCCATTTTAGTTCCATTGAACTGTTAATGCATGAGGGCATTTGCATCCTTATGTTAACAAACATGACTCGAATCAAAAGAATTCCACATGTTAAGCAGACATTTGATATAAACATTTTGAATAATTGGTATACTGAGCCCGATTCTTTTCCAAAATTTTTATTCCACACCTTTTTTCCAAAAAAAAAATTACATTGGGGCAGGCCATTTTCAAAGAAACGGGGATGAGAATCTAAAAAATAGTTTTATATGGCCTGAAACAAGCGAGCTTTGGGTCAAATTTTATCTTATTATTATTTCCATTTATACAAGACATGAATGACACAGACAGGAATTAAGTATTTTCTAAACAATGACCTTGAACTTCCTCAATTGACCGTTGGTCAAGATCATAACTTACAATATCTGACCATTAGAAAGATATGGACTGGACATGAATTTGCACTTTTCTGCCAGTGACCTTGGCCTTACGTAAATGACCTTGGGTCAAGGTCATGACACACCCTTAGGTCATAAGCAATCTTTGTATGAACTGAGAACTTCCAATGTTTCTCCATAAAAAAGATATGGACCGGACACGAATTTTGCACTTTTCTGCCAGTGATCTTGGTTGAAGGTCATTACACACCCTTAGGTAATAAGCAATCTTTGTGTGAAGTGAGAACTTGCAATGTTTCTCCATAAGAAAGATATGGACCGGACACGGATTTTGCACTTTTTCTGTCCTTTACCTTGCCCGAATGATCTTGGTTCAAGGTCATGACACACTCTTAGGTCATAAGCAATCTTTGAGTGAAGTAAGAACTTCTAATGTTTCTCCATAAGCAAGACATGGACCGGACGAAATTTTGTACAGACGGATGGACGGACAAGGTGATTTCTATATACCCCCCCCCCCCAAACTTCGTTTGCGGGGGAGTATCAAAAAAAGTTAAATTCAGGGGCTGACAAATCCGATTGCCCGACGCCCGGGGCTAGTGCTTTTTGTGATCGGGCAAGTGAAAAATCAATAGGAACTTGCCCGAGGGCAAGTGAATTTTTTAAACACAACAAACGACTACACTGAAAATAGATTTACGTACGAGTTAATATTTTATCTAACTTAAACTTTACATTCGGCAAACCTCGGTCGATTCCCTAACCTACATCAAACTATGAGATACGAAT